>NC_143561.1:129312534-129963789 GCF_054136105.1 Typopeltis vanoorti
ATCAGCTGAGTGGATTAAAACCCCGAATTTCTGAGTGAAAGATATTCTACTTTCCTAATGACTAACCCACTAATTTGGGAAATCCGAATAAAAGACCTACAAAGAGTCATTACAGTCAGCGACAACATATAACGATCTTTCTTCTAGCGTTACAGAAAGGCGTCACAAGCCACACAGGTAACCGCTATTTACTTATTTTACTTTAATTTTTTATACGAAGACTCACTAACATGTATTATATTATAGCACATAACACACATGTACACTACTTGAAAAGAAGTCAACAGACACCAGAGTTGAGGAACAAACAGCCATGGCGTCTACCTTAATAAGATGTAGGAACTCCTTTTGCTGGGATGACTGCAGCAATCCTACTTGCTTACTTTACACAAGCATACGATAGCGATCAATGGGGATTTTGGACCATTCTTCGTGTAGCCATATAATGAGGTCCTGGACTGTTGTGTGGTGGAGGTCTCTTGACCTCACCCGACGCTCCACTTCATTCCACAAATATCCAGTAGAGTTGAGATTAGGGCTCTGTGGAATGTGGTGGGGTTCATGTCCACAAACCACGCAGTTACAGCAGAAACCTTATAACACGATGTAGTCTTGCTGAGACAATGGTCACTTCCATAGAAACGCCATAAAGTAGGAAGATTGCATTTTCAAGGACCACCTCTCGGAGTTCAATGTTCGCTAGTCCATTAAACCTCGAAGATAATGTCTTCCCAGCACTTAAGCCTTAACGCACGGAGTTCAATGTTTGTGGCACCAGAAACACTGAAACGGAAAAACAGGACCATACCATCACAACGCCACTCCCGAATTTCATAGTTGGGTTACGCAATCTGGTAAGAGACGTTCACCGAGCATCAGCCACACACACACACACCTGTCCATCTACTTGGTAATGGGTAGCATGATTCATCGCTTCATGACACAGCTCTCCAAGCTTCCACGTCCCACTGTACGTGCTCTTTGCACCACTGAAGATGATGTTGGTTCGGGTAATGTGGGGGTTGCATATTGCAGGCCTACCATGGAAGCCCATTTGCGAGATTCAGTTCTGAATATTTTTGTGCAGATTCGTGTTCCGGTCAATTCCCGGAACTCCGCATTCAAAGTGTCTGCCGACGAATAGCGGTTATTACATATTATTCTTCGTAGCGCCCTACAGTCATGTTCAGTGAGTGTGCTGGGTCGTCCACTGCGGGTAGCACTCACAGTTGACTCCCTGCGCTTTCGTCTCAGTATGGTTATCATTCATTGTTGACCTGGGATGGCCCAATTTTGTTTGAAGTCTCGAGAGTGGTAAAGATATTCAATGCAATGGGCAAAAACTTGAGACCATATTCAGAGCACGCGAGGCAAACTGATAAAATCAAGTTTAACCCAATGAAGGAACTGAGTACCATGGATTATTATTAATATTATTATTACAATTATTATTAATAAAAATAAATTCTGTAGCGATTTTTATTCGAAGGGGAGGAGCGGCGCTCTTTTAGTCCTAACTTTTTGAAGATCGTAGACAACTTATTATTATTATTGTAATATAGAGGGCGCTTTAGCAGCACGGTATTTCGATGCTCCCATATTTTAAGTTGCAAAGTAGATTTTTTCTTGTGAATTAAAATTTAAAGTATATCAGTGAATTCCGTTTTTCAAGATGTACATATTGATGTAAAAACTGTAAGTATCTGTTAAGTCATAAGTAAATTATAAGTGTTCGAAGTATACGTTGGTCAACTACGCGAAAAGAGAACAAAGGAAGTCGCCATATTAGAAATTACAGCAAGATCGTCAAACAAGAAATATGAAGTGCTACAAATGCCAAGAAGACTTAACGGGGGAAGAAAACCGCATAACATGTAGGAACTGCCAGAGAAACATGCATTTTCTATGTTCGGGATTGTCCGAGGCCACTTGGCAGCGAAAATCAAACAAGAATCGTGACTAGTGGAAGTGTCCCCATTGCAAAGACAACAAAGGAATGTCTTCCGCCTTCGACCGCAGGCAGAAAACAGCTAATGCAGAAAACAACCGCAGGCTGTAAACAGCTATCAACAGCAGAGGGAATTAAAAACAAAGAAAACAACAACGGAAACTCAGGTGAGCCAACTTTAAATGCATTACTTGAAAATAGATTACAAAACCTAAAAGACTGTTTAGTCGATTTTGTTGGAGAACTATTTCAAAAACATACCTTACAGATTACCGAAAAATTCAACCAATATGAGGAATTTATTAAATTTAATAATAACTCGGTAGAAGATGTATTACAGACAGTTAGAGAAATTAAAAACTGCGTTAAAGAGCTAACGGAAAGACAGCATACTCTAATAAAAGAGACAACAGAACTACGACAAGAACTAAACTCTTTAAAGCAATAGTACGAACTCTTAAACCAACAGCAGTACAAAAATGATCTAAACATAGATGGTCTCCCAGAAATTGCAATGGAACAGCTAAAAGACATCGTAATACAACTAAGCCAAAAAATTGGCACTCCCTATGAATCAAAAGATATCCAGTCAGTTACATCGATTACCACAAAAAAGGAAAAGAGAAAATAATTCGCGTCCTCCTCCCGTCGTGGTGCGACTCACCAACAACCCAACAAAAACTACGCTTATAAAAGCTAGCAGAATTAAAAAACCAATAGCCAAGGATCTGAAAGGAGACCACGACAATACCCCAATATACTTGTCCGAATACTTAACGCCATATTATCAGAAACTATTCTACCAAGCAAGGAAAGTAAAAACAGGAAAAAAAAAACAAAAACAGTTTATATGGATAAGAGTCAGCAAAATATTCCTTAGAAAGATACAAGAGGCAAAACCTATCGAAATAAAATCCGTAGAAGACCTCAACAGGATGCCACATTGAAAGGAATATTGACAACTTGTAAAGAAGGAACAGCACACCAACCAACATGAATGCAGACTATCAAGCAGACATAATCACCCTGAACATGATAATTGCCACATTCTGAAATCAATAACAGAATGGAAACAAGTGACAATTCCCCCAAAAAAGGACTATCTATTCTCCACATCAACATCAGAAGCATTCAAAAATACTGGCTGACCCTGCAAGCTTATCTGAAGGAAGATATAGACGACATAGACATTTTAATATTGACTGAAGTATCTACGACAAACGAAGAGGCATCCACCTACCAAATGCCACACTTCCAACAACACAAACACTGCAGACCAACAAAACGAGGCGGTGGTATATTAATATTTATCAAACATAAACTATAAATTAGAATACGCAGAAAACATATGCATCGAAATTAAAAACATCAAACAAGAAAACTCCTTGATATTAAATGCAATATACAGACCACCCAACTTAAGCACCACAAAATTTCTAGATGAACTAAACAGATGGCTTTCAGTCATGGAAGTAAGCGCCTCAGAATACTTGATAATAATAGGAGACATGAATATAAACATTAGGAACATAAATAACACAGAACATTACCTAGACCTCTTATCGGCATATAATATAACCCCATCCATACAGTCGTACACACGAGAAGAGATAGTCGGAAATACAACAACCTCATCCCGCATTGATCATATAAATATAAGGGCCCCTCCAAAGAGCCACACAGCAGCCGTCATAACATGCAAACTGGCAGACCATTATTTCACAGCATTACAGTTACACACTGAACCAGAACCCATAAAAATCACTGAGACTACAAAACAGTATCATAGCATTCTAAACGAAACAATAGTGAACGATGAAATCAGAAAAACAGACTGGATGCAGATAGCATCTTTAGACTCTGCTGAAGCTGTATATAATAATCTTAAACTTACATTTAACAAAATATATAACAAAGCATTAACAAAAATAAAAATACGTCCGCAAACGAAACAAAATCCATGGATAACAGACAACATAACAGACATACAAAGAAAAGATGCCCTATGGAAACAACTTAAGAAGTCGCCAAATAATATCGCTTTAAAAGCTAAATACAAAAGAAAACGGAATCGCGTAACAACACATATTAGAACGGCAAAAAGAAACTATTACAGCAACAAAGTAACAACAGCTCAGAATGACATGAAGGAAACTTGGCACCTGATTATTGAAATGCTGGACAATATACACAGAACCACTGCCTCGGAAACAATAAAACACAGCTTTGCCTGCGACCCCAAATCCCTCAAACAGTTGGCCTGTCTGTGTTCACTGGGCATCTACAGATGCCGTATGGTCACTCCGATGCTCGATGATGTTCCACACTAGGCCTCGCCATATAGTCCTGTTGTTTGCCCTTCTGGCAGCCTCAACTCTCTGAAGATCAGTCACTCCACACACGCCATCCATCCATCTCATTGATGGTCTACCACTACCTCTTTTTCCAGGAACTTTACCTTCTATTAATGTTCTGAGAAGTCCTCCTTCCATCCTTTCTATGTGTCCAAAATATTTTAATTTTCTTCTGCCAATATCCTTAAGGAGCCTTAAAGTTCTACTAATCTTTTCTAAAACCCATTCATTTGTACGCCTTTCAGTGTATGATATCCTCAACAGCCTTCTGTAACACCACATCTCAAAAGCAGATATCCGTTTCTTATCTGACTTCTTTAGGTTCCAAGTCTCGCATCCATAAGTCGCTGTTGGAAAAACAACTGCATCCAAAATCCTCAACTTTGTTCCCATGGAGATAGATCCATCCTTCCAGATTTTAGACAGGTCTCTGACTGTTGTCTTAGCCATTCCTAACCTTTTTCTGACATCTTCTCAACAGCAATTCTTCACATTAATAATGGATCCCAGGTACTCAAACTTGCTAACTTCCTCAATTCTTTCTCCATTAAGATACATTTGTTTCTCAAGAGCTTCTCTATTTGTTTTTCCTTTGAGAACCATGATCTTTGTCTTGCTAGAATTGAGTTGAAGGCCTCTGTTATTACTGATCTTGTTAACTTTGTCAAGAATTAGTCCTAGTTCTTTCATGTCATTACAAAGGAGTACTGTATCATCAGCATACCTCAGATTACTGATCAATCTATCTCCTATCGTAATTCCTGTCTTGAGCTCATCCAATGCTTCACGTATGATGTCCTCTGCATATATACTAAACGAGTGAGGAGAAAGTAAACATCCTTGTCTAACTCCTTTTCCAACTTGAAGCCAGTCAGTCAGTTAATCCAACACCTGTTCTTACTGTGGCTTCTTGCTCCTTATACAAGTTGGCTATCAACCTGATAGTCAGCTCAGCTAACGCCTTTTTATTCCCGTCTACGGGGAGTAGGCGAGGCCATTTAGCCCTATCTAACTTATGGAGACTGAGTGGGCAGTTCAATCTCCACTGGTACCAATCAAAGATAGATGGCCCAAGGCTATCACTAATTAAGCGGTACACAGTGAAGAGAGACGGCTCAAATGTGCCGCCATCTCGTGGTCCCTAACACAATATATTTAATGTCTGAAATAATGTGGGTTCTACGGTCGATTTTCTTGAGTTTAACGGACGAAAACACCGAGTTTCCGGGAGGAAAAACCCGCTTGCCCGTGCCAGAGATCGACTAACTCGGGAACCGGTCGAAAAAAGGCTTAGAAAAATTTCCTTCTAGTCGCCGACTAGACTCGAAACCAAGTCTTCCTTCGTGCGGCCAAGCGCCGTGGTGTGCAAACGCCACATCCACTGAGCTACACAGGCCAACATGATAGTGTGTTGAGGAAAACCCATTCTTTTCATTACTTCCCACAGTTTCACATGCTCAACACAGTCAAAAGCTTTAGAGTAGTCTAAGAAACATATTACCAGAGGGAGTCTGAATTCTTTATATTTTTCTATGATCTGTCTAAGGCAAAGGATCTGATCTCTGGTGCCCCTACTTTTCCTAAAACCTGCTTGTTCCTCGGGAATCTCTGCCTCAACTTTGGCCTCAATCCTATTTAGCATGATCTTTAATAAAATTTTGCTTGTATGAGATATCAAACTAATAGTTCTATAATTCTTGCATGCCTTCATATCACCTTTCTTGTGTAGTGGTATGAAAACTGACTTCTTCCAGTCTCTAGGCCATGATCCTGTCTCTCATATCCTTGTAATCAATCTATGAAACACTCTTATCCCTCCATCTCCTGTGGCCTTAATTAACTCTGCTGGGATTTCATCTGCACCTGGAGCCTTATTGCTGTTGAGCTGCTTAACTGCTCTTTCAACTTCATGCCTAAGTGGAGGAGGTTCCAAATCAAAATTTTCTTGGTGGGAGGACTCCATATTTTCTTTATCCACTCTGCTGTACAGTTCCTCACAGTATTCTTTCCATCTGTTTTTGATTTCCAACTCTTCTGTTAATAATGATCCATTCCTGTCTTTGATGACATTCAATTTAGGCTTGAACTTGTGCTTTAAGTCACGAACTAAATAAAACATCCTTTTATAATTATGCCTTCTCATCTGGAACTCTATTTCTTCACATTTATTAGTATAGAATTTTTCCTTATCCTGCTTGATGGCTCTTCTGATTTCTCTATGTAATCTCTTGTATTCTTCGGTCCCTGTGTCTCTTTGTTTTTCCAACCGCCTTCTTTTGATTAGTTCCCATGTTGAATCTGATATCCATGGGTCTCTTGGTTTTCTTATTAGGCCGAGATAGGGCTTCGCTGTATCCTGTATTATCATCTTGACTCCTTCCCAAAGCATTTCTGGTGAGATTTCCTCATTGGTCTCCAAAAAATCATCCAGCCGAGTTGATGTTTCTTCTGTGAATCCACTAGGAATTACTCTAACATCCAATCTAGTGGAATGTGCCCGACCTGGAAGTCTTCGGAGTCTTAGTCTTACTTTGGCTCTTACCAGCTGATGGTCTGTACCACAATCTGCTCCAGGACAAGTATGCACATCAGAGATGCTTATCTTCCACCGCTGGAGAGCCAGGATGTAATCAATCTGGTGCCTTGACACCTATCAATGTTGGATGTCCAAGTATAGGTCCGTCGTGGATGTTTCTGAAAGCAGGTATTGGTAATAACTAATCTGTTAACACGGGCAAATTCCAACAGTCTTTCACCATGTTTCAAACAGTTGGCAAACAACTTTAATCAGCACTTCGTGAATTCTGTCCAAAAACTACAAGAAACAACCTTTCCTCACAAAAACGAATATTCTCCACTAGGTCCACGAGCAACCCAGTCGATGTGGTTCCCCACAGTAACAAAAGAAGAACTATCACTAGCAATTCAACAAATTAACCCTAACAAAGGACCGGGGATAGACGGAATCAGACCAAAAGACATCAAGAAACACTCAACCAACCCACTTCCAGTTATACAAAAACTGTTAAATAAAATCTTCGAAACGGGACACATACCTGAAACACTAAAGACTGCATTAATCACACCGATACACAAACATGGAAAAAGAAACATAAGTAATTACAGACCCATCGCCACGTTGTCTGTAACCAACCAAATCATGGAGCGCATCGTGCATCACAAACTCTCCACATACGTTGAAAATTTTCAAATCACAACCAAAACAATATGGCTTTCAAAAAAATAAAGGAACAGCACACTCCTGGAAGATTTCACGCACCTAATAAACGCTGCATTGGATAAAAACAGAATAACATTAGTGGTATTCATTGACCTAACAAAAGCATTTGACATATTAACACACAAAACCTTGTTAACGAAACTAACATATCGGAATTGGAGGTCATCTACTCCAGTGGTTTAAAGCATATATGAAAAACAGAAAAGAGGTACAGCAAAGAGGTACAGGTAACTTGTGGAGTACTGCAAGGAGCTGTCCTATCTCCCATTCTATTTAACATATACACACACGATATAAGCCACCTTCCCCTAAAAAGTAAAATCTTCCAGTACAGACGACACGGCCATAGTAATCCATTCACAATAACGCAAATATCGCTTACACAAATATGCAACACGACATCAATCAAATCACTAACTGGTTAACCGAAAACGGCATATATATAAACCCTGGAAAAACAAAGCTAATGATATTCAAAAAAACCCAAACCCTGCCCATAGAAACTAAATATCACACTGTCCAACATTCATCCTCCTATACACAAAGGGCAGAACCTAAAACCACAACCATCACACAGGTGAAAACAACACGCTATCTCGGACTTCACTTCGATGCTTATCAAAGTTGGAATAGCCATACAAACTATATACACACCAAGCTTAGGATAATAGCAAGCAAACTATACATTAAAAGACATTGCCCTAACACACATAAAAATACTAATCTATAAAGCATTATGTGAAAACATTTTAAGATATGCAATCACATCATATGCATTCTGTGCAGACTTAACAGGTTACAATGGTTGCAAGATAAAATGGTAAAACTGATATTCTGGGAACAACCCACACTTATGCAGGAAGCACGGACACAACACAAAATATTTAAGGTGAAACACTTATGCCACTACACAGTCATGTTAAAACATTACTACAGCCCAACCTATAGAGTAACCAGAACAACATATCAAATAACAAGACCACAGTCAACAAACTACATAACATATAAGTACAACAGTCACTACGGCAAAGCCACCCGAAACTTCTACGTACCTGACATGATAAACAAACTGACTTTCGACAGCAGAAACTTAGGAACATACAGAGAGCTGAAACAGGCACTATATAAATATTATAGCGAGAATGAAAATTAGAGCAATTCCTGTTTCTCTTTCCTCCTCTCTCTCTCTCTCTCTCTCTCTCTCTCTCACACACACACACAACCTATGACAAACCCCCCTCTCAAAAACCATCACTACAAGAACACAAACAAACAAAAACACCATGTCTAAATCCAACCCTACTTGCAAAAATAAAAAATAAAAATAAAATAAATAAAATAAACGGTAACAGCAGTTGAAGTCTTCCAAGCACGTACCAACAAACAGTAAAATCAACACCTGGCTTGCGACCAGTATAGAAATATAACCACGAAATCACCGCCATCTATTATCTTCCTCAGATAAGCTCTGCTAAGCTTCGAGGAAGAAATCAGAAATGCCTCCCAAAGAAAGAATATAATACATTATACAGAAAAAAAAGAACTAAACCTGTTGTAAATATGCAATCAGAATATACAATCATAATTTCAATAATAATAATAATAAAAATATTTTAAAAAAATTGAAATAAAAAAAAATTATTTAAAAATATTATTAACTTGCAAGTATCTGTTATTCACAATTGCAATGTGTTATATATATATATATATATATATATATATATATATATATATATATATATATATATATATATATATATAGACACGTACACGTGTATATATAATTATTACTGTATCTATGTATGCAATTTATCTGAGACATAATAAAAAAAAAATTATCATTATAATCATATGTAATCAAATGTATGTAATGTAAAAAAAATTATTATTATATCAAATTATTAAAAAAAATTATTCTAATAACTCCAGGTAGGTATGTGGAAAGCGAAATCCCTAAAAGTTGTCTCAGTGGCGCCGTAGCTCCTACAGAGAACGAACAAAACATATTAAGGGCCAAACCAGTGCCAATAAATCACCTTCCGAAACATGTGATATAACAGAAATATCTCATAAAGAATTAAGCACAATCAGATCCACAGCGCAATCAACAGCAAAAGAAATCGAAACACTCAACATGCACAAACAAGAAATGAAAGATCAATTAGTAGTGATTTAACGAATTTTTAAAATTTAATAACGAAAGCTGCAAGAAGTCCTAAACTCGGTGAAAGAAATGAAAGAAAATATAAAATCACTTACAGAAACACACAGTTGAAGAAAGAAAATAAACTGAAGATAAAAATTGAAGAATCTATCGGCTTACGACCGAACTATGCAAATTGAAGCCATGCCGGAAGAGAATACCGAGAACTTAACGGCTGCAGTGCAAAATTTAGCGAGGTGTGTATGGAAATAGAAAACGACATCGAATATAATTGTTCCAGGAAAAATAGTCCTGTATATGTGACCCTTATCTAACACATACTACAAAAATCTGCTGTATCTTTCCAGAAAAAAAAAAGACAAGAACTACAAATATGTGGTTCAAAATCTCAAAACTATACGTGAAAAAAAGCTGATACATCACGAACGAAAGTAATCTGGAAAAATTGTAAAAACATTCCTTGCTTGTCGATACAAAAATTCTTCAAACCTGTCAATGAAGGGCGAAATTAACCATAGACCCAGTAAACCACATTGTATTTAATGTACTTGATGACTGGAATAAAAAAATCATGTATTCAAATAGATATATCGTGCTGCATATTAATATGCACAGCGTAAAAAAATATCGGCTCTTATTTCAGGCATATCTCAGTGAACACGTAGGTTGTATAGACACCGTGATAGTAACAGAAACTTGCCGAACCGACGAGGAGCTTCCACCGTACAACATAAATAGCTTCCGAATGCTCAGTCAGTGTCGTGAGAAAAGAAAAGATGGTGGGATTAATGTTCACATTAAACAAAAGTAGCGCAGAGTAATCAGCTAAAAATGAAATTTCAGACAGCCGAAAACAAATGCCTATCACTAGAGAACTGATCAACGGACACAGGAAGGGTAATATTGAACTCCATTTGTAGGCCACAAGAACTAGAAACCTAGCTAATAAAAATGAACAACAAGCTTAATCAGTCTATAATTATACACTGCTCAAAACAATTAGGGGATATTTTAGTTTCTGTAGGATAATTATAAATTTCTGCAAATAATTATAACTGTTGGGTACTTTATACAGGAATAAATATTTCTTACTTGTGGTAGGGTGTAATTGATGGGATATTGTTTAAACAATCGATATTTATTACAAATTTAACAAATTATACATTTAGCTTGAAATAATTTTAACAAGAATAGCCAAAAACGCTTTTGCTAATTTTTAATAGGGCGTATGGTCTCCATTAACAGCGGTACATCTCGATTGCATGGACCGGATAAGGTGATCAAACAGTTCTTGTGGGATATTTCCCCACTCTTCTGTGAGCGCAATTTCGAGCTCTTGAAGCGATCGTGGTGGTGGTGGCACCAGCGAGCAGAAACGCGTCTGCCTAAAGCATCCCAGGCATGTTCGATTGGATTGACATGTCCTTCTGGCAAGCAATGACAAATACTGATCGTCTCTTGGAGTTGTTGATGATGGGTTACCTTGTCTTTGGCAAACATTTTCCGTCTCCATAAAGCGATTCCAAAGTCGCGAAATTACGCTTTGAGATACACGACACGCTTGAGAGACAACTTGCTGCGTTTGTGCAACTTCCAATCGACATGGATTCCGGGATATCATGTTGCTGTGCCATTTTTAACAAAATAATGAGTAACACAAGTTTACAATTGAAGTGATAATTATGCAATGTGGAAGTGAACGCAACAAGCCACGCTATTATACCCCCCACACACATGCTAATACGGCTAAGACACGTTTCGACACGTCTCCACATGATTTTGTACGCAGTTGCGTGTTTTACACTGTTGTATATTAAGAATATTTAAAAAGCGTGTGTTACACTTGTAAATTATTTTTATAATTCATAATTTACAAGAAAACTAAAATATCCCCTAATTATTTTGAGCAGTATAGTAGGAGATATAACACCCTAAACACCGAATCAAGCATAACTACAGCTTATTTAGACGTAATCCAACTTTGGCTTAACAGCAACCATTTTGTCTCATACTAGAGCAGAAATGATAAATGAAAACATTTATCCTGTATGGACCCTATTAAAGCAAAACTAGCAGACCACTACTTTACGTCATTACGCATCCCAGTTCTGGAGGAACAAATCTCCAACTCCTTACCCACAACAAAGCACTTTAAAGGTAATAGCATCGTTGATGAAGAAATTGGAAAAACCCTGTGGCATTTTATGATGCAATCAGATAATCCGGAGGAATTATATTACTCTTTTGTCAAATCGATGTGTCGTATATAAGAAAGCTAGCTACCCGGGAAATGAAGATTAAAACCAGCAAGGACTACTCACCTCCATGGCTAAACGACAACCTATTACTTAAAATATACAAAAAAGACCATTTAGGGCACTATCTAAAGAGAAATAATTGCAATCAGAGCTTCAAATTCGAATATACAGAAACAAACTCCAATCACAAATATGCCAAATTAAACACAATCATTACACCAATGAAATGAAATTAAATGAAGGAAAATTAAAGTAAGATGGACGAAAATAAACGAAGCACTCGATACAACGACTGCTATCCAGAACTTTGCCAAACACGGTTAAAGTGACAACAACTAGCAGATAAATTTAATAATACCTGCAAGGAACAAATATTACAAATTTAAGGCAACTATACACGATCTTGAAAGCCAAACGCCAACACTATCCAGACAAAAAAAAAATTACTCTTTTGTTCCACCAGATAAAAAAAAAAAAAAAAGATTTGGATACGGTTATCTCAAAAATCACTTTCAAAACATCCCCTGGATTTGATCAATTACGACCAAGAGATATCAAACTGCGCTACTCCTCCGTTCGCCAGTTATACTCAAATTGTTAAACTTCATTTTTCAAAAAAAAAAAAAAAAAAAAATGTAAAATACCACCAGACCTAAAAACAGCAGTGAAAAATCTACTACATCAAAAAATAAATTAAAATTAACAACTACGGGCTGTCAGTAATAAAGAAAAAAATAATGGAAAGAATAGTGAATGAAAAAATATCCACATATCTAGAGAAATTCGAAATAATATGATTATAGGATACCAGGACGGACGCTAATCTAGCTATTCCTTTAACCAGGCTACATAATTTGAGTCTCAGAACAGGGAAGATTTATGCAGGAGTGGAAAGAATGTATGGCCATCCTATTCCACAAGGGTTGATGCAAAGACCGATGTATCTCCAATTATCGACCAATCAGTATCTCAGGAGTGGTGGTGAAGATTTTGGAAAGATTGGTTGTTGCTCGCAGAAATGGGTTAACAGAAAATCTCTACTTTGAGAACAGAATCGGCTTACTAAGGGAAGGTTATGAGTAACTTGCTCACATTCTATAATAACGTTACTACTGAGTTAGACACGGGGATTGGATACTTTTGGATTTTGACAAAATACAGCATGGTAGACGGTTGCATTATTGGAGGACATGGGATTGGATTATAAACTATTCACATGAATAAGAGGATGGCTGAATGACAGATATAAAATAAAATCGTATATGGGGGGGGTGGCAGTGAATCTGCAAGATTCGAGGTAACCAGCGGTGTGTCTCAAGGATCAGTCTTTCGTCCAGTGCTATTCAATCTGTACATTAATGATATTGGGAAGGATACAGGCGACACACAGCTATTTGCTGATGATGCAAAAGATAGGTAGGTAATCAGAGTGCTGAATGCTTTGCAGAATGGCTGTCATTTCAATGTTAATAAATGTAAGATCATGTACTTTGGTGTGATTAAATATCCAATGTCGTATTATATTGGTGGGATTATGCTAGAAGAAACTGATGAGGCTAGGGTTGTTGGAGTTTTAGTAGTCAGGAAGTTGAAGTTCAATGGTGATATAGTAAAAATTGTAAATACAACTCAAAAGATAATTGCAATGCTGAAACGTGCCTTTGACATGTAAGGATAAGGAAGTCATTTTGCTTCTTTACAAGATCTTGATAAGGCCTCACTTGGACTATTGTGCGTAGGTCTGGTCTCCTGGCTTCCGTTGTGATTCTGATATACTGGAGAGAGTGCACTGTCCTTTGCACATAATTGATATCAGGATTGTAGGATAACTGATTATACTGACAGATTGAGAATTTGTAGGCTGCAGACATTAACAAACGGGAGAAAGAAGGGTGATATGATTGAAAGTTACAAGCTTTTGAACAGGGCCGTACTTACACTTTTTCCCGAGACGGGCGGAGGCCAAGGCGCTAGAATGTTAGGACAAAACCACTTCGCATTGGCAATTGTTCTTGACATCTCCAAATTTCTGACACCACAGAGCACACAATTCTTTAAAAAAAATAAAAATAATAATAATAAAAAATAAAATAAAATAAAACTAGAAGCGGTAGGCATAAAGAGGAAAACTCCACAACTGCTTCGAAAACTTTCTGAAAAAAGAACAGACATTACAAAAATAAATCGTACATACAGCAACAGAACTGAGATTAATCGCAGGATTCCGCAAGGGGGCAGCCCTATTGCCATGCCTTTTCAATGTTTTTGTAAACGATCTATCCAACCTACAACTATACAGTCACATCTATCCGTACGCAGATGTCAGACTACTCATATCAATACACAAAGACCCATCAATAGGCTTACAATATTTACAAACAGATTTCAACATAATCACTAATTGGCTCATGCGGAATTCTGTTGTAATAAATAGCAACAAATATCAACTCATAATACAGGGTGTTCGGGATAAATTTGACATATTTATAATTAATTATATTTTTCCGTAAGTTACATGTATTAACACACACTTCTCTTCATTTAAAAGTTTGGACCCTTCTTCATTCACATACAAGATGTCAGAAAGGATGGATAGCTGGAACCCACCTGAATCATGGAAGAGAATAACTTGTATCATGATGATTCGTGCCCGCCATCAAAATAAGGATATTACGACTGCTGCCCAATGCTCCCTGAATACAGTAAAAACAATCAGGCATGAACTAGAGACTTGCAATGGTGACTACGAGGATGTAGCAAGAAGAAAGATCCCTAGCAGACGATCTGATTGCGTTCGTACAGCAGAATTCCTCGCAAATCTGCAGGAACAGGTGTTGAAGAACCCTGGCATTGGAATTCGGGCTTTGTTCGTGGAGTTGCTAACTGTAGTCAAGCCCTGGATAACAAGGGTAGCCAATGGTAGGCCGTATGTATGGCAGCAGGATTCGGCCCCTTGCCACACCTCTGGGAAAAGTCAAAAATGGTTGTCTGAAAATTTCTACGACTTCACCAGTCCAAATGTTTGGCCTCCAAACTCCCCAGACCTTAACCCCATGGATTATTTTGTATGGGGCGCAGTTGAAAAAGACACCAATCGCACTTCCAGTAATACAAAAGCCCAGTTAATGGATAAAATTAAAACAGTTTTTGCGGCCCTTCCCAGGGAGACTGTAGCATCAGCTTGTTCGAGGTTCCGAAGCAGAATTGAAGCTGTGATCGATGCTAATGGTGGTTATTTTGAGTAAATCTTGTTGATAGTATTGTAATTAACTCTGCCTGTAATGTTTTTTTGTCAATTCATTAAATTTAATAGATACAAAGAAGATTTTCTTTTTCCTTACGAAACTGTCAAATTTATCCCGAACACCCTGTATTTAGAAACCCTCGGATAGATTTCTCACACACATATTATTGAAATATCATACTTCACATTGCCCAACGAAAACAAAAACTTGTCTTTGCCCAAGAATTCAGGAAGTTAAAAATCTCAAATACTTAGGCCTGAACTTTGACTACAACGTGCAATGGAATTTTACACACACGCATTTGCAATTGCACACATGCATTTTAATTATATACACAAAAACCTGCGGATAATACTATTTAAAATGCACTACTTACAAGACGTACACTATTACCTGAAAATTCTAGGAAAATCATCTATAAATCCAGAGGTGAGTCGATATTGAGATATGGTAGAGGGTTGCTATAGTTCTGCACCGCAATACTTAATGAAAAAACTAAACGCATTACAAAACAGGCTAAGGGAAACAATATCTGTTGAGTGCCAGAATAGTATTCCTCTTTTGCAATAACAATGCCTAATATTAAAGCAGCCACATGACAAAATAATAATAAAAAAAGTAATCTAATGCTATACTTATTCATCTTCGTATAAGCCATACATCTGCTTCGAAAGAAGGGGGAAAATGACAAATATACGGCTAATATACTGTACTTACTATTAATATAATTACGTGCATTAAAAAAAAAAAGTAAATGGTCTCAGCAGTGTGTAATAAATGTATCGGAAAGATAATAATTACAATATCTTATGTGTACATATATCAGAACTCTGTAGGCATGAAAACAAGTAATTAATAATAGTATTAAGCATATAAAGTGCGTGTAGTATAAAACTATTCCTAGTCCAATTCTATACTCTAATGACATCTGAAGCATCTTCACAAAAGCCAAACACTGGCTCCAAAGATCTGAACAAAATGTACTACTATGATTATGGTACCTACTACATGTACACGTATATATTGTTATTATTACCGCGTGAAACCTCCAAGGAGTCCAAATATATATATTGCGAATATTACGTATGAATAATAAAGCTTGACTGATTATATTGGAAAAAAATACTCTTGCATTTCCATGAAGACCAAAGACGCCTTGCGCGGGGACGTTAAATAACCATTTTTCACCCAATATGTATCATCCTTCCTCACAAAATTAAAACTTTTTAACGAGTTTCATAAATAAATAAAATTTCGGTCATTTATGGAATATTTCATTATCTAACCTTTTGATTCACTCCCCGTTGGTGTAATGATTTCAATTCGTTTGATTTCCGGAAAAACGGATTGGAATTCTCACATTTTGTGGAAGGAGCTTGACCGAAAATGTGAGAAATTATTAAGTGAGAAGAAACCAACCCAAGAAAGTTCGTGTTTAACTTACAAATCGTTAGAATGATTTTATTCCTAACAGCACAAAGTAACACAAGTTCCAACCAATCTCGGACGCAAAATAATATTTATTATAACTTCTGCTTAATAATTGGTGACGAGATTAACAGCTAGAAAAATCGTCAATAATGAAAACCAAAGGCGAGTGTTGTCGATGGGTTGTCTGATTATCGAGCCGAGACATTTCGATATTGTCGGGGTGGAGGGCTATGTCGGTGTTTAAAATGTAGCGAATTCTTGCTCGGTGTGTTTTCGTGTAATAAAGTTCAACAGTCGCTGCTTTTTTTAAATTGATCGGCGATGGTTAAAACTGTTGACAGCAGATGTTCCCGGCAAAATGAATTGCATTGGATGCGTCTGACAGCCGCTGGAGTGTTTCTGAGATTACGGCTGAAATATAGGAAGGAGTCGTGCAAGGTTGCCGAATTTAAAGCTTTCAAGTTTTTCGAGACTTTGAAAAAACACGAAGAATTATTGGAAATGGAAAGTGGAGGTCGTAAACTGCTTATTAAATCAATGTAATGCAGCATTTGTTCATGCTCCGGTCGCTTCGCAACATCCATGCTTTCTTTCGAGCACGTGGCAACGAGTTTAACGGAAAATAAATATGCAATCAAGAGCGGTAATGTTAATTATATGAGAGGAGCTTCATAATTAATATTGCACTGGAAAGGACAATCTCTTGGTATCGAGGAGTGCTGCGTTTCGGATGGCTTTCTATATCCCGGTGTTCTCTTAGCTGAAATGAACTTTTGAAGGGGAAAAAAAAAAAGTCATGCTAGTTTAGCAGATCTTTGAAACAGTAGCAAAACAAACTGAAAAGGATAAAAATTAATTAAAAAAATCTTCGCATTATAATTTTATTCAATGTGAAATTTTTACTTTGCTTCGGCCATTTCAATTATGTACATTTTTCCAAAATAATAATAATAATAAATAAATAAATAACTTTGGGAAATTGTCTACAAGCAGGTGAACCACATTCGACTTCCGTTACCTGCATAATTGTTCGCGACTGATTAATATTTACATTAACTGACGGGAGAGAAGTGTGAAATTTAACCCCTTTCTCATCGAAACCTTTCGCTTGTATTCAATGAAAGGTTACGACAACAAATGCATTCTTCGGGCAGCATTGCAAAGTGATTTCTCGAGGCTCAGAAAGGTTCTGAAGCGTTTTAGAATCCACAAATTCATTCAAAAGCAGATATTCGACGGTTCTCTCATCCGCATATAATTAGCGATGTTTTATTTACTTTCTCTGGAAAGTAATTTGGGGTCACTCGCAAGTTCGATGTTGTCAATAGGTTAAACTCAGAACTTGACCTGAAAACTTGAAATTTTAATGACTTCGATCGTGACCAAAGCCATTTATTTTTCTCTTTGCTAAGAAAATCTTAATTCAATTAAGAATTAAATTAATTCAAATCTTAATTTAATTCTGAAGCAATCGCGTGGTTTGCTTCAGAAGCAAAATATCCGATCAGCTGCCATCATGACCTAAAAATCGTCATTCCTGCGGCACTACCAGAAGCTTCAGTTAGCTCATATTATACAAAAAGGTGATCTTTCTTCCCATCTTTTTTTTTTTTCATTTATGTCAGCAGAGAATAAGGACGTGTCTTCCTCTTTGGTCATACACCAGTCATGTTTCTCGACGCGCTTCTGCCACGCATATTTTGCTCTTCTGAGTTTCAAGATTGAAGGATTGACGCAAAGCCGTCTCAGCTGCGATGAAAACTCTCCACAAGCGCATTTCTTTTCGTAAATCGCAACCAGGGAGTGTCAATGACATTGAACGCACAAAAGATCAGCGACCAAACGGAACTTTTCAAACCACATTCGTTTCTGGTGGCTCGAAGACGGAACTTTTCTTCATCGAGGGGGTAGCCTCCGTATCGCACCGGGCAGTGAAATTCGTCTTCCAACTAACGACATTCGCAACAGAAATGATGTCCGCGGTGCGATTCGAATCTGCTGCTTGTGATTAGGGAAAGCGGATGGAGGATTCTGTCAGTGCGGCTAATCCTGACAGCAAACTGCTGCGAAAGAATTAAGGGACACGCTAGTGTGGGGTCTTTTCGAGTTCAAAAATAAATGTGAACACGCGTTCGCATTTACGTTTGCTGAACGGCTATGAAGCCACGAATGTGAATTTTTTATTTTAAAAAGGGTATTTTGAAATTAAAACACGGGATGCCTAATATCGAGAGAGAAAACAGCGTCCAATTCCGAAGAAACCCTTTCTTGAAACTTTGTTTCTCTATTATGTCGCCTCTTCCTCGGTAATGCAGGAAATCTTCTAATCTGACGGTGCTCTCATAATTTTTCCGTCTCCCGCGGCACATGCAAAAAATCGTTTAGACACACCGCTTGACGGAATTCGTCGCAGTTCTCTCGTAGTGCAGTCGGAAGAACGGCTTTGTCCTCCAATTGGAAATGACCTCATTTTTAAGGGCATCACACGTAGGTGGAAGTTTCTTCCCCCCAAAAAACAAATCGGCGTGGGAAATAAGCAGCTTCATTTAATAACTGCCACGCAATTATTAAACTGAAGAGCAACACTTCCAACATCCAGAAAAGTTCAGTGTGTGGTTGACAGCTCGGACCCAGAATGGGGGCTCGAATTCTGCCGTGGAGACGGATGTTTTGTGATTTTTTTTCGTAGCAGCCAATGAAAATCAACCGTGGAGGCGGTTGATTTTCATTGGCTGCTACGAAACAAACCATTTACTTATTCAGGATTTCCAGACTATGCACAAAATAAATTTAAAAAATATATAAAATTAACAGAAATTGAAACAAATGCTTAGCCAATTCGTGGTGCCCCGTACAATAGGTGTAAGTTATATGTGTGTATATATTAAAGATACCAAGCAATTTTATAAATTTGGTTTTAATCTTTTTTCCCAAGTAAGCAAACAAGCAGGTAAGTCAAGTTTGCGCCTGAAGTATTTCAGGTCTGAGGCAACTCGTGGTAAAGGTGGAGTAAGCTCTAATCACTTTCCTTAGTATCTCCCATAATGCACAGCACATCTCCTTGCAGACATGTATGATGCTATGCATTAAGGGGAAGGGCCACTACCCAGATCGGTTTCGACCTTCATTGAGGTCTCGTCAGTGGGAGCCAGACCCTGAAATGCCAAGGTTGAAGTAATGCAGAACTTATAAATTTTACCTATACAAGTTGCCTTGTATAGGAAAATAAATAAATAAATTTCAGGATGAGAGAAAGATGTAGAAAGTTTTTTACCTTGGGTATACTATACGTTAAAGATACCAAGCAATTTTATAAACTTGGTTTTAATCCTTTTTCCCAAGTAAGCAAACAAGCAGGTACGTCAAATTTGCGCCTGAAGTATTTTCAGGTCTGAGGCAACTTGTGTTAAATGCATAGCATCATACATGTCCGCAAGGAGATGTGTTTTGCATTATGGGACATACTAAGGAAAGTGATCAGAGCTTACTCCACCTTTACCACGAGTTGCCTCAGACTTGAAAATACTTTAAGCGCAAACTTGACCTACCTGCTTGTTTGCTTACTTGGGAAAAAGGATTAAAACCAAGTTTATAAAATTGCTTGGTATCTTTAACGTATAGTATTCCCAAGGTAAAAAACTTTCTACATATATATGTGTGTATATATATATATATATATATATATATATATATATATATATATATATATATATATATATATATATATATATATATATATATATATATATATATATTTATTTATTTATTTGTGGGAGAATTCTCCATGCTTGCTATGCTTGTTGTGTCATTACTTGAGAAAGAAGTAATATTTATTTGTTAATAAATGCATGCATTTATAAGCATTCCATTTAGGCTTTTATTTTTGTAGACAGAAGACGTCTTAAGCTTGCGCGGCAATAATTGAGCTTTGCGAAGGCCGATGCTTGCTCGTCTAGTCTAAGCTACCTTGGCTTGCTCGGTTATAGGAGCTTCCAAGTCCTCGCTGCAGCACTGTGATTTCATGCGCGCGCATAGCCATTTCCACTCCCTCCACGTCGTCTCACTCTGTTGCTTAAACACAGGTCATACGTAGTCAAAGTAGCTGTAGCCAGTGAGCTTCAGTCAGCCTTTACAAATGTGCGTGTTGCTTGGGAAAATTAAGTTACAACCCACTTTTTATGACGATGTTATTGACCAGTTCATAAAGAAGAACCGGAGGGTAGAATTTGTATTCAAGTAGCTAAATTGAAAAGATAGAATATCATTTGTAAAATAAATGTTGTATTTGTATGATTTAATGTACATAAATTTCTAAATACAGTAGATAGTTTTAAATCGTCAGTAATTCATTATTCCGCTAATCAGACTTCAATCACACCTCTCATTCCCTGAATGATAACAAGAGCAAGCGTGAATTTCTAGACCAGCATTCGCCCCTTATATATATATACAGGGTGTTCGGGATAAATTTGACAGTTTCGTAAGGAAAAAGAAAATCTTCTTTGTATCTATTAAATTTAATGAATTGACAAAAAAACATTACAGGCAGAGTTAATTACAATACTATCAACAAGATTTACTCAAAATAACCACCATTAGCATCGATCACAGCTTCAATTCTGCTTCGGAACCTCGAACAAGCTGATGCTACAGTCTCCCTGGGAAGGGCCGCAAAAACTGTTTTAATTTTATCCATTAACTGGGCTTTTGTATTACTGGAAGTGCGATTGGTGTCTTTTTCAACTGCGCCCCATACAAAATAATCCATGGGGTTAAGGTCTGGGGAGTTTGGAGGCCAAACATTTGGACTGGTGAAGTCGTAGAAATTTTCAGACAACCATTTTTGACTTTTCCCAGAGGTGTGGCAAGGGGCCGAATCCTGCTGCCATACATACGGCCTACCATTGGCTACCCTTGTTATCCAGGGCTTGACTACAGTTAGCAACTCCACGAACAAAGCCCGAATTCCAATGCCAGGGTTCTTCAACACCTGTTCCTGCAGATTTGCGAGGAATTCTGCTGTACGAACGCAATCAGATCGTCTGCTAGGGATCTTTCTTCTTGCTACATCCTCGTAGTCACCATTGCAAGTCTCTAGTTCATGCCTGATTGTTTTTACTGTATTCAGGGAGCATTGGGCAGCAGTCGTAATATCCTTATTTTGATGGCGGGCACGAATCATCATGATACAAGTTATTCTCTTCCATGATTCAGGTGGGTTCCAGCTATCCATCCTTTCTGACATCTTGTATATGAATGAAGAAGGGTCCAAACTTTTAAATGAAGAGAAGTGTGTGTTAATACATGTAACTTACGGAAAAATATAATTAATTATAAATATGTCAAATTTATCCCGAACACCCTGTATATATAACCTTCAGTCTATCCACAGAAACAATGTGCTATAAGCTAAGATCCTTTCGCTGGTGGGATTTACATAAGAGAGAGAGTACCAAATTTTAACGCAATGCAAATTCCACGTTGCGATCTCTCTCTTTGGTGATACATTCCATTTTTATACTAATCCTGATTATACTAATTAAACACGGGGAGTCAGAAATTTAGAACTTCGGCATGAAAATTACAACGTCATTGATCCACGTACAAATTCATTAAAAATGGTGAAGAAATAATAAATAAATACCCTAAAGAGAACGGGTTCAACTTTTCACCAAGACGTATTTCTGTCATCAGGACAACACTGGCGACCTCTCATCGCTTTAATGGAGGGAGGGAAGGAGCCATCACCGAAATGAGCCCCCCTCTAAATAGCCCGTCGGAAGCATTTTTCCAACCACGATCAAGGTTAGTGACTATGATTTCTCGGAGTTGTTTACACGCGAACAAAACGAAAGGTCATCATTGCGGCGCTATATCGTCAATGGTCTCTCTCTCACTCTCTCTCGTTTTGCGAAATGCCAGTCGCGAGTTGTTTTCCGACTGTCGTGGCATTAAAAATACGTGATCGCTAGGTGGAATGTGCTAAGTTTAGTTCGCCAGTAGTAGGCGGCTGCACCCACACGGGATGTTTTAGCGAAATACGGATGCAGTTGTTGGAAACGAAAAGGTCACCGTGGGGGTGAATCCTTTTTTTTTTTCTCCCTCGAACTTTCGCGCCGCGATTGTGCGGCTCCGACAGCGCAACCCCTTAATTACGGAGATCTCCTCGGCTAATGAAGAAGTTCCCATTTTGCTCCAGATAATCCGCGCATAAACAAGGGCAAACATAAATTATCCCGCCCTCTTGTTAGGCGGCGAACGTTTCGCGTGCATTCTGGGTAAGTAAGCGGCGGCTGACAAGCATTCAGCTACTCGGCCTTCAACCTTCCTCCTTCCCGGAATTGCCGCGAAGGTCGACGAGTCTGGTTCTCGGTTTTGCCTTTTGATTCTCGCTGCAGCTGGCCAGTCCGAGTACGAAGAGAGACACTCGATTTCGCCTTCAGGGTGGGGAGGGAAGGGGGTCTGTGGGTGACACAAACACCTCGCGAATAAAGAGAGAGAGAGAGATTAATTATTCCTTGAAAGTGTTTCAACGGAAAAACAAGAAGGGAAAAGTTTGATCAATTTACGTAAACCCACTCTGTCTTTTCTGTTAGCTGAAATTCCCGTTGAAGTACAAAAGGATGAACATTTAATGCTGCCTTTTCTTTTAAAGTTATGTAAAATATAAAAATAAAAAGTCTGTGGTATTTTTATTTATTTATTTTATTTTTTTTGTTGTAAATGGCGATGTTTTAATGTGTTTTGGATTAGCGATTAATCTGATAAATGCAGCTGCGAAAATGTCAGGTGGATCTCATTTCAACTTCCGGAGAATTCTTACGAAATCTAAAAGCGGTTACTCATCAATTAAATAAAACTTATGTTACTTGCATAGTAATATTATGCATGAAGGGTATCACAATCATTCTATACATACAAATGACTTACTTCTTTATTTAGAATCAAAAATAATTTGGAATACTTCATTTAGAAACGAACTTTACAAGCCGCCATCACTTTGGCTACCTCCTTCCTACAACGGCGCCCTCTCTAGATAACTTTAATTCGTTAGAATTTGTAAGTTTATTTTTAATTAGCAATTTCGTTTCGATAATGATTGATAAATATTAGACAAGTTTTGGCCGCAAGCGGTTGCGTGAATAGGGTTCTTTAATTTCAATCAAGAAGGAAAACCATGCAGAACATCAAAATTATTTCATAAAACGTAATTTTCTTCGGTATTTTTACTTGCTGCACGGCGTCAACTAACTTGTGAATATTTTTCTTATACAGTATTTTCGACGAAATATGCAAAGCCACACTTTGGCAAAAAACAAGATCAAAATGATTGTCATGTCTTTTTTTTTAAATACATGAGAATAAAAAGAAATGAAGAAATCTATATGGCGTTTTTAAATCCAAGTTTCCTGACTTCGGTATTTTTGTGTTCTTGCTATAAAGCATGAGCTAATCCTTTCTTTATTCGCTCCCAATATTCTCGAACTCAATGTTTGTCGTTTATTAAATATTTTCACATCCCAGCTTTATCAGATACAAAGTTTCGTGACGTGCTAAACTTGACTCAATCGTCACTTGTTTATTCTTGTGTACGCGTTTCTAAAGATTTCCTTTTGGCTCGAGTGATTATCGCACGTGGTGTACGTGCGAAGCAACATTTAACATTTTCTTGAACGACACTGTTAGGCCACAAACCAGTCAATGAACGAATCATAGTAGCAATATTTCAAGAAACACCATTTAACATATCAATAGTTCAGATATATGCACCCACAGCACAGATGAGAATATTCACTTATTTTACAAAGATCTGACAGAGACAATAGAAACAACACCAAAGCAAGATGTACTAATCATTGAAGGAGATCGGAATGCCAAAGTTGGACAGAAAACGATGGTTGGAAAAAACGTCGTGGGAAAATATGGTTTCGGAGAAAGAAATGAACGAGGTGAAAAAATGTTAGAATTCGCTGTGGACCACGAAATCATGATCTATAACACAAGATTCCAATAAAAGGAGTGTAGAAATGGACGTGGCGATCAAATGATGGGAAAACCAAGAACATGATTGATACAATTACGATTAAAAAAAGATGGATAACATCAGTACAGCAGTGTCGAACTTTTCAAGGAGCGGATATAGACTCGGACCATAGTTTAGTGATTGCAAACATCAAGATGAAATTAAAAAAGAAATAAAACCCCAACATCAGAAGAGAAGAGATACAGCACGAATAAGTGAAGCAGAAATAGGAAGAAGGTACAAAACAGTGTTAGAAGAGAAACCTAAAAGTGTGGAGAAAGAAAAAAACTCGAATTTAAGAGTGAAAAGAGTAATGAAGGCGATAGAAGATGCAGTTGAAGAAACAGTACCGAAGAGAAGATCAAGAAGAAATGGATTACACAAGAAACACTGAAGTTAGTACAGGAGAAAAGACTGTTGAAGATAAGAAGGGATACATCGGAACAAATAGAAGAACAATATAGAAGAAAGTGTAATGAGGTGAAAAAAGCAGTCCGAATGGATAAGATGAAATGGTTAGAAGCCCAATGCAACAATATAGAACAGCAAAGGAGAGCATAAAACAATGGAGGTATACAAAATGATCAGAACCATTAATAGAAAGTGGCAACCAAAACAGACCACAATTAAAGATGAAAAAGGCAAAGTATTGATGAATAAAGAAAAAATTGTACAGCGGTGGACAAAATACTGTAGTGAGTTATATGAAGAAAAACTAGATTCAGATAGCGTTGGGAAACTGACTGAAGAATTGAAGCAGATATCACCACCAGGTTATGAGCATGATATGGACATTTTAAGAGGAGAGGTAGAGAAAGCAACAGGACGGCTAAAACACAACAAGAGTCCTGGTAACGATAACATTACTGGAGAAATGATTAAATATGGTGGCGAAAGTATGGTTACAGAAATGCACCAACTATGTAATATGGTATGGAAAGAAGGGAAAATACCAGAGGAATGGGTGAAATCAGTATTAGTAACATTATACAAGAAAGGAAATAAGGTAGAATGTAAAAAATATAGAACAATTGCCTTGATAAGTCACCTTGATAAGGTGATGGTGTTGATATTGACAGTTCAAGATTGAGAACACAATTGGAAGCATACCTTGCAGACGAACAAGCAGGATTTCGGAAAGGTAGAAGCAAAATTCAACAGATTTTGACAATGCAGTTAATAGCAGAGAAAGCTAGGAGAAAAATCAAAAACATATATACTTGCTTTGTTGATTTTCAGAAGGCATTTGACAGTACGACCAGAAAGTGACATTAGCAGTGCTAGAATCCTATGGGGTGGATAGAAAACTAATAGCTATAATAAAAGATTTTTATAAGAATTCGACGGCAGCAGTTAGAATAGGTGAGGATTTCAGAAAATGGTTTAGAACAAGCAGAGGTACTAGACGGGGGGGGGGGGGATCCAATATCACCAAGCATTTTCATCGCACGCTTAGAAAGAGCAATGGATAAAATGAAAGAAGATGCAAAAGGAATATCTGTACACGGAATGGGAATTAACAATCTGAGATTTGCAGATGACATTGTTATTAGTGAAGAAGACGAAAGAGAAGTACAAAAAACACTGAAACTGCTAAATGAAGAAGGGAAGAGATTTGGACTTGTTATGAACTTGGAAAAAACAAAGACAATGGTATTTGGTGAGAAGAACATGAAACAAAAGATACAAGTGGATGGAACTGATATAGAAAATGTAGAACAATTCACATATTTAGGAAGTAAACTGACATATGACTTGGACTGTAAAAAAGAAATAAAGATCAGGATAGTAAAGGGAAGAACAAAATCTGAAGGCCATGGATAACATCTGGAAAAGTAAAGCGATCAGCTTGCAAACGAAATTAGAAACACGCATCTTTAGCGGTCTGCTAAAGATATAGAAATGCAATTCCACATGGATCTGAAACGTGAGTAATAAATAAGGAATCAAGAAAGAAAATTTTGGCATTTGAAAGAATTTGTGCTGGACAAAGGTGTAAGAAGATAGCGAAGGAGGCATCGGATACCAACGGGCAGTGAGCCCATGGTTCATGATGAAGCAGTAGACCATGTATTAAAGCGGATCGGCAAACGTTGCTTCCTGAGGCATACAGTTGCGTTCAGAAAACCTTTTTATCGCTTTAAAAATTGGCGTCGCATTTTAAGATTACTCTGATTTTCTCCCGTAGGTAATTCTAAATTATCTTCTTTTCGGGATTAAAATTTTCAAGGCAAAAACTGATTCAGCACAAACCACTTCCAGTTTCATTCTTAAAGACTTATCCAACTTCTTGATCTTCTTTCTTTCTCTAATCTCCAATTTTATTTACACGCCTGTCATTTCATAAACTACAACTTGTACAGCTTTATTATAATTCTAACAATCACATCCAGATTTTATTAAATGGATATTAGCATTTTCGAAATTGTATTTTTTATGGAAAAAAAAATGTTTTAATTACATTTGGTGAGAACGTATAAGAACACTTGTTTGCAAACCGGATCACAGCAAATAACAATGCGAGACATCGGGAACGCACACGTCTCAAATGACGTCACAAGAATCATATCTTGAATGAAAAGGGTATGAAAGAATACAGCGCTGTATCTCCATAAATTTACGAAAATTTCCTACAGGAAATTTTCGTAAATTAAAGAATTAAAGAAAACACTACAACCGACTTTTTAAAATCTTATGCGAGCACGTACAAATTCTTCGTCTATTATTTCAACATAAAAGTATTCCAGTATAAAAGTACACTTCAGAAAATGGAATACAAAATATGTCTCAAGTAGTCGGCACAATTAAATGATGAAGGGTGCTGAGACAAGCTTACAGTAGATGAAACTGAAACCATCACAACTGAGCATTGTCGCTGAGTGTACACTTCTGATTATCCCCCCCCCCCCCCCCCCACACACACAAAATAGATAAGAAACTTCACTGACAGAACGGTGTATTAACTGCTGGTCGTCCACACTTACGAATGAAAATAATTATAAAATTATTTGTATTTGAATGAAATAATATAACGTCTCTCAAACTGCCTTTGTCTGTGGGGGAGGGGAGGATACGTCAATGTTACTAAAATTTTAAAAGGGAATATGCGAGTACTGAAAGTTTGGAAAACACTTCGCGAGTATTTGCTGATTCATCTTCAAGGCCCACCTTTCCTAACTAGGTTGTGGGGGGCAGCAGCTGCAAGAGGGACTTAAAATGGTCACGATCCTCCGCCACCAAGCTCAGGAGGGACTCCCAAACGTGTCCATCCACCCAAGATTTTGGATATAATCTATCCAGCGAGTCCTTGGCCTTCTACCCCTCTGGCTTGGTAAAGAGGGCCTGCTCGGGAGCCTCTCTTGTGGTATCCTGACCAGGTGCTCGTACCAACGTAACTGTGATCTCTCAACACGGAGAAGCAGCGGTTGAGTATTGAGGGTTTCCTGAATTGCAGAGCTTCTGACACTGTAATCTTGTCAGCCCCGCGACCCCCCGAAGGAACCTTATTTCAGCCGCTTGGATTTGTGTCCGCATTCTTTCAGTCATTATCCAGCTCTCATGACCATAGGTGAGGCTGGGGACATAGACTGTATTGAAGACGGCCAGCTTTGCCTTCTGGCTTAACTTCTGCTTCAATACTACAGAACTGCCAAGTTCCCGCAATATTGCGCTTGCTGAGCCATTCCGAGTATCTACGTTCCACTTTTCATCACGCGTGAATATGTACTCAAGGTATTTAAACTTCTCCACCTGCCTCAGTGGGACTCCACTTACATGTAGAGTGCATTGGGATGGTTGTCTTGAGACCACAAATGTTTCAGTTTTGGCCAAACTGATCTTCATTCCAGCTTCTGCACAAACAGCTACAAACCTATCGAGGGTCCGCTGGAGGTCATCTGTTGAAGAGCTAAGCACAACTAGGTCATCTGCAAAAAGCAGACGTCCAATGCTACATCTTTCAATTCTGACACACTCACTGCTTCGGCTGTGCCTATCAATACAGTCCATAAATATTATGAAAAGGAGGGGTGACAGAACACACCCTTGGCGGAGGCCGACGGAGACTGTAAAAGGTTCAGCCTTTGTGCTGTTTACCCTGACACAAAATTTCGGGCATTCATACAGGGACTTGATGGCAGTTGAATAGTTGGCCATCCACTCCATACTCCTGTAATACTTGCCAACGCTTATCCCGAGGAAACCGGTCATATGCCTTCCCCCAAGTTCACAAAACATGTGTAGACATTCTTGGCATATTCCCAAGATTTCTCAAAAACTTGCCTTAAAGTGAAGATTTGGTCAGTTGTGCTTCTACCAGAACGAAAGCCACATTGTTCTTCCTGGAACTTTGACTCAACTATGCTCCTGCACCTTCTTTCCAAGCCCCCCCCCCCCAGCATATACTTTCCCAGGTAGGCTGAGCAGAGAGATGCCACGATAGTTGCTGCAATCTCTCTGGTCTCCCTTCTTGAATACTGGTATTATTATACTTGTCTGACATTGCTTTGGTGTTCGCCCAGATATCCAAGCAGCCTGACACACTTGAGTCAGCCAAAGAACACCGTCTCGATTTAAGGCTTTTAGCATTTCGGGCCGAATTTCATCATCACCAGCAGCCTTGCCCGATTTTAGCGATTTCATTGCTAAATGGACCTCTTCTGCTGTGAGATTAGTCATCACCCCAATCTGCACCCCTTCGATGTCCACAACTGCTGAGCCAACTGGGTTAAGAAGGCTCTCAAAGTATTCCCTCTATCTGTGGAAGATATCCTTCTCGGTTGTTAACAGTGCACTATTAACAAGGCCTTAATTGCCCTTGCTGTGCACGATTTCCTCCCTCGAAGGTGGTGGATGGTCTTTCAGAATACTTTGTTTGCATTTGCATAGGATGAGTCTAATCTTTCTCCAAAGGATTCCCAAGCCGTCTTCTGCTTTGCTGTCTTTACTGCCTCAGCAGCAGCTTTTCGCGCCTCAGCGTACCGGAAACGGATATCAGGTGAGCTGACCTTAAGCCATGTTAAGTAGGCCTCCTTTTTTTCCCGGACAGCTTTTTGGACCTCTTGGTTCCATCAAGGTGCCCTTTTCTCACTGCCCGTCGCTATGCCGAGTTGCTTTCTGCCACAGCATGAGAGTGCAGAGGCAGTGACAGCAGTTCTGAACAGCTCTCACTCCACCTCAACATCTGCAGTATACTTGGGAATCTCTTTGAACCTGGAGGAAATGTCATCTTCAAAATTCCTCCTCACAGTCTCATTTTCCAGTGCCTCCCATTTCACGCGGTATAGCTGCTTAGGCCTACCAGCGGTGATAGTAGCATTCGGGTTCTGAAGTCGTAGAGTGCAGACAACAAGGTCATAATTAAGGCCTCTGATGATGCACTGTTAACAAATGAGAAGGATATCTTCCACAGATAGAGGGACTACTTTGAGAGCCTTCTTAACCCAAGTTGACAGTTCTGCCCCCTCTCCTCACACGAACATCCAGCACTGATACTATAAGTCTGCTGAGACTATAAAGAAGTCAGTCAAAGATCTTTGTCCAGGTGTATCCCTGTATACGTGGACAAATGGGTTGCAACTGTTGGATGTACTAACAGCTTGTCCATAATGAATACCTTCTTCCAGTACCGTTAGTACATCCAATAATTTCAACCCATTCGCGTTAAGGTCAGGGTCTCCGTTCCTCCCAACCACATCCCTCCACGTCTGGTCATCTGTTCCAACATGTGCATTGAAGTCGCCCCCCTTTAGCAGGACTGATTCCATGTCTGCCACGCTGTCAAAAGCAGCATCCACTTGCTCTAGGAAGGCAGACTATCCCGACTCCAGATTAGGTGCATAGGCTTGCATCACAGCCAAGTTGTGGTTTTAGCAGATGCGCGTTTCAAATACAGCAATGGCGACATAAATCGCATAAACATGACTTGTGATATTGCATTGTATCGTAGTAGCAAATTAACAATGAGAATAACACAGAACATCATAACAGGCTAACCTTATGTGATTCTTGCACATTTAAAATTAATGAAAAAATAAAATAATATCGTTCACAGTGACGATGATTTTATTATCTCATTTAATTATGTAATTTAAAAATGCAGTCGTTAAATTTTATGCATCAAAAGACAACACTTTGTGCTGAACGAATGCAGCATTTTTTAGAGTGACAGATAATTACATTTTCTAACTGGTAATGTTACGATTCAATATATAATCAAGCTGTTGAATGACCTCAAGTAAATTACAATCGTGCGCCGTAGAATTTAGCCACATTTTGTTACGAGTTGTTCAAAACAGATCTTACTGGCATTATAATTATTTTATCTAATGAACGAAATAGTATGACTGCTACATAACTGACAGTACAAATGCAGCTTAATTAATGTTAACAGAATAAAATGGTGGAAAAGAAAAGAAGAAAGAGAAAAAAAGAAATAATAATAGTAGAAGTCATAAGCGAATTAAGAGGAAATAAAATACGTAGTTCTGTTTTATAAGGATGTTGTAAAAGAAAGGGTCAATTGACAAAGAGGGAGGGGGGGATTTCGTAAAATAACGATGATGATAGTAGGATGAAGAGATGTTGAAACGATGTAATCGTTTTGAAGCTGGATCGTTTTGGTTCACTTTGAAGCTGGAGTGAGCTTTTATGGAAAAGGCGAGATTAACATGACCTGTTGACGTTGTTTGTACGGTTAAAAAGTTGGCGTTTGTTATTCCAGCTTTTTGCTTCATGTGGAGGTCTTGGTTTGTTGCCACTGTCGTTCGTCTTTCAGTGGTCTGTAACTGTCTTAGATTGTGTGGGTACTCTCTCTCTCACGGAAGTACGAAGGTTATGGCACTTGGTTGTGCAAAGAGCGGCGGTGGGTCGTGTTAGGATTAGCGGTCTCGAAGTAGCGTCTTAGATTTTTCGTGTAGATTTTCTGTATCGCCATAAGGGACACGGCATTTATTGACTGGTGTATATTAGTCCCTCAAAGATCCGTTGACACAATTCTTCTGCGTAATTTTTCTAATTTCTGGAATAATTTTTATTCTAATTCCGACCACTTGCGAGGTCTTCAGCACGTGGTTCCTCCCTGCGACAATGCTCTCCGACACAATGCCTGAATGTTCACAAATTCCCCGTCATTGACTGTTTTCCATATTTTGTCCGCCTGGGCTTTCTTTCTCGTCCCCAGATGCAGCGCGAAGGGTGCAACACTACTTCGCGAACATACAACACGACTGTTGCAACACAGGTCCTCTAAAGACGCAACGAATCACGATCGCCACATAGCATCGCTTTGAAGGAGCTCGCTTGCATCCGCTGTCCAAATGACTTGCACTAGCTCTATTATTTCTTTACTAAACAATCCTGTGCAGGATGACTGCGATTCTGCTTTTCTCTAAAAAACATCGCGTTGAGGCGACTATTCATTATACGCAAATTCTCCTGTTTGTAATCAGCAAATTTTCTTAAAATTTAAGATTATCTTAAAATCAGATGCGCTTTCCTTCGTATCCAGACGGTAGTGACTCGTCAAAATCTAAAATAAGTGGCTCATCAGCATCTACGTAAGTAAAAGTAACTTGCGTTCATAATGATGTGAAACTGTTGTCTGCTACTTAGTGGGTGGTAAAAGAAAGTAAAAATAAGGACGGTACAAATTTATCGCATTTTCAAATCTCGAAACTAGGGCAAACATAAGCCATACTTGAAACGATGACGTGAAGGGTGACGTCATAGACGAAAAAAGTGCCCGACTATTCGTGCAATTCCTTATGTCCATGGAAACACTCACTAAAAATACCTTCCAGCTGACGATTGGGTAATGTATAAACACCGCAAGTTCCTCTTGCCGAAAACAACTAGTTGTAGGAAGATTAAAGCAAATGACGTAAAACGTGAACTTGTACGTGGAAACACCTTTACGTCATCGACCAACCAAGGCTACTCTCGAAAGTTGGTTTTCCAAAAAACGAGTTTTCTTTTACGGAAAATTTCGCACACGAAACTAGTTGTTAAATGCACCTTGAAGTTTTCCCGATTTACAGACGGGAGATCGTCTGACAGAATGGACTCTTTGCTTTGATTTCGCGTTGTACAGTTTCAACCAAATAGCGCGCTATCTATGTGTGTTCTTATCCGATTTCTGTTTGTGTGTTAGAGACCAAGTGGATTAAAAAAAAAAAATCCAATGATGTATGTTGTAGCAAAGAAAGCAGTGCAGTCTGTGTATTAGCCGACAGAAAGCAGCTCTTTGCTCAACCCATAACACGCAATATGCTAATGTCTGCTGCATGCATAAAACATCACTCTCGAGCATTGCTTTTGCATATCAAATTACGATATTCTCGTGTTTAAAGCGCGCTATTTTGCCCAGTAACTGAATTATTGCAATACACGACGCGTCAGAATTTATGTTAACGACCGCTACATCAAAAAGCTAATGTTCGAAGAGAGTTAATTATTATTACGAAACGCAATTTTATTTGGTGGTTGGATAGAACGAGCGACGCTCGTCTGCAGACTGCATTCTAAATCCTGCTGGAATTCTGCCAAAATCGCGATATGTAACTACCGACTTGCGCCGCCACATCCGATTGAGTGACGTCATCTCGAGCGTTGCAAAAACACCTGAACTTGATTAAAAATAGCCTCGTGCCAAACTTCTTTTGTTCGTTGGTATAAATGCGTACTTGAAAACGGCTTTCGGCACGCTGTTCGAATTTCTCTGTTCACGAGTTAAATTAAGCGTGTTAACCTGTGGCTTAAGTCGTTTGACTTAAAATACGCGTTGGTTACCTTGGAAAAAGTTTCCCGTGACTGAGCCGTTAAATGAGAAGGATCTCTGAAGTCATGATTCATTTTTTCGAGTGATTAATTAAATTGACTTTTCGGCATTTCGAAGTGAACGGTGATCCAGCAGTAGAGATTTGTTTAATCGCTTACAATAAGTGACGCCTTGAATCAGACACTAATTAATTGCGTTACGCAATTAAAATGTTTTAATTAAATGTCTGTGAATCGTTACTTTTAAAATCATTTACACACAAAAAATCAAAACCAAAAACCTTTGCAAAATGAATTCGTATTTTTAATTTAAATCTGCCCATTTCTAGCGCCCACCCTGCTAAGAGGCGTTTCCCAGAAATATTTCATTTAAACAAAACAGCACCGGTGGAACAACAGAAAACAATAGTAAAGGCTGAGTCTGATTCTTAAATTAAAAAGAATTTACAAAGTCGAATCACAAACCTGATGGGGAGGGGAGGGGTTAAAAATTGTGACTTTCCCTGATGAGTGTTATCGAGGGTTCTTCATAATAAAACCGTGCATATTTGCATACAAATAAGTAAAAATAAAATTATTATAATTGGAAGATATGTGGAAAAAATAATTTAAAAATATTAAATAAATAAAACAAAAAATTGCATTAATCAATCCGTCTAACGCGGGTTCAGTCCTCTAATAAGAGGTTTCTGGCAATTTAATGCAGCTGGTTTGCCATTCTTTTTAGCTTGTACCATTCTTTTGACATTTTTAGATGTGCCATTCTTTTACCTTCCCCCCCCGAGAGTGGGGGGGAAGGTAAAAGAATGGCACATCTAAAAAGAATTGTAGATATGTGTAAGGAACCGGTTTGCTTGTTATGCGAGATGAAAAATCCAAGGTATTGGGAGGAAAACCCTTTCAACGTATGAGACTGGTTGATTCACGTTCAGTTGAAATCCCTTCATGAAGGTTCGCATCCTAGACGGAATTCTAACCAAACGGCTCAGTCAAAACCGACAGAGCTTTGGAGGCTCTCAAAATAGAATATTAAATAAATAATAAAATACAGTATGGCACGCGCACACACACAAAGTAGTGAACTTCGACACCCCCCCCCCTTTCACGGTTACACGCGATATGAGACATGATGTTCGGCTGCATGCAGATTAATAGAAGAGCTCGTGTAGTCTACGCCAACATTCAGCTATAACAATGACGGTGGAAGAAAAGACATTTATTGCTGAGTATGATTTTCGTAGAGCAACTGGTTCAAGCCTACGGCATGTTTGTGAGCAGTTTGGGGTGTGTTGAAGGAATGGATATTCCACCGTGACCCGCCATCAAACCTTGACGAACTAAGGGATAAAATTACACGATATTTCCAGCAGATATCCCAACCCTTCTTCTCCAAGATGACACGAACCTTCGCATGAGCTACGAAAAGGTGCCCATTTCGAGCACGTAATCTGCTGTCTTTAATGCTTTATTAGACAAGATTCCACCGACAGTTGTGGATGTACACACCATGTTTAAACACATTTCTTTGCTAATAAACCCATTTACTCCATATCGCTTTAATGATTTAGTACTTTTCTTTGCGCCATACTGTATTAAGTAAATCAACAAAAAGGGCAACGATTTACAAAAACAAGTTAAGGAGTTTGATTTGAACAGTTTAATCATTCAAAGTTATTAGAACATAAGTGGCAAAAAGCACTGAAAAGTTACGTTTCAAGGCCACAGAAGATTTTCTGCACTTGGTCAGAACGAAATGAACTCAAGTGCGGTTCACAAAAAAAAGGTCGCCGATTCTGAGTTTCCAATGAGGGCAGCACTGCAGTGGCAGTTCGAGATCCACTTGAACACGGATCCTTTGCAAATGTGAAATATGCTCGCTTCGGTATAATAAGGGATCGCACTTTCGATTGCTTCTGGCGTTTGAAGTTTATCACTGGATGTCGCACATTGCTCAAATTCAGAGAGAGAGAGAAAGCAGTGGAGGTTTCCATTCATGAGAAGTTTTGTGCATTGATTACTACGATACAAAAGTATCGACATATGCAAATGAGTAGCCTTTCAGAACATTGACCGCAAACTACTCTCTTTTGTTTTTTATTGAGCTAAGAATAGATGGTGCTCAATGTTACGATGCCAACGGCCTTTAATGAAACAAAAACGATAAAGAGGAGAGAGTTTGGTGTCTTTTTTCAGTTTTCAACATGTCACGTACCCATCAATGCAGTCTTAGATTTTAATTATTTATTTTTAAACTTCCTTTTATCTCTCTTCCCAAGGAGTCCATGATTTAGTTGAAGCCTTCAGAGGAAACAAAAATCGAGTTGAAGGAGTTCCCCTGCAACAAGGGCTAAGACCTCGGAAGAGAACATGATGGGGGTGCTGAACGCATTCTTCTTGTTCGATGCGTTTCAGTAACGTGCCTCAATCAAAGAGTCCAGCACTCATTTGGCATTGCTGGATTGCAAATGAATGAACCAGTCTGGGATTATCTTCGGCATAAAGAAGAACACTCCTCGGGCGGATCCCTTGCAAATAATCCAACAGATTCATTTCTCCAGTTGCGTATGAAAAGACCAAACCGAAACGCTCTGATTGCACTCGACTGTCGAGCCGATGGATGAAAGTAAAAATAAACAAATTTATGGTTAGGGTATCTCTTTCCTCTAAAAATATGGGAGGGGGGGGGGACACCGAATCTCCGTGCAAAAACACCCAAGAGAAGACATTTTCATTTCTCCTGGTTGACAACTAGCCCTCAAATTTCTTCGGAATGTCACATTGACACACATCTGTCAAAAGAAAAGGAAGACTTTTTTGTTCCGATGGCAGCAATAAAAATTAAGAACGTCTTCGTTCCAGTGCGGTTCACAATGACAGCATCAGTTTGATCGCTGCACTTCCTCCCATTCTTCCAAGTTTGCATTCCTCCACGTTCTTCCCTCATAAAAAAAAAAAAAAAAAAAAAAAATCACAAGCGCGCGTTAAGCAGAGCAGTCTGTTATATGATGTTTCTCACTGAGGCCGCGGAGTATTTTCGTTTGCATCCGTCGTTCACAAATTCATTGAGAGAATCAAAAATATCCGAAATCTTCTTCCCATCTTGAAAGGGGTTTGCTGCCATCCCTTCTTTTTTCTCTCTTACTCTTCTGTCCGACGTACACACGCACGTGGCAGTGTTTATGCTTGGCGTTCTGGGGTGCAAGGTCGTGGCACTTCGATGAACGCGGTTTTACGGAACGTCTCTGTCCTTTGGGTGTCTGCTCGCTGTCGAAGCAGAAGACGGAGTTGCAGGTGATCACCAAGGCCGAGTGAAGATCATAGCAAGAACGCATCCCTCTGCGGGAAGAAGACGAGGGAAAGAATTCGGGGGTGCCCTTGTGTCAGTCCGTTGCGAGCGCAGTGAATCTTTCGCCTGTGCACGCTTCGATGCACGCAATGCGTTCGTTGACATCGAGAAGTGGTGTTTGCACATTTTCTTTAATCGCGCTCGTGACGATTGGAAGATCTTTTTTTGTCGCATCCGACTGGAAATTGGCATTCGGGAAGCTTCTCGCGTGCAGCTTGTCAATTCGCATCAACTGCACACCTACATTATTACGCATACACTCTCTTGCAAAAAATATGAGGATATTCCTGTTTCTTTCTTTCTTTTCTCCGATTGATGTAAACCACATGACACGGCAAGTTGCGATAACAAGGGGGGTGGACGACAAGCGAATTCATTTGCGATCAATACTGGAAACGAGTACGGAGCGAGATATACGTTGGACTTCCGTCAGTTCGCCTTACAGCAACAAAGGCGCCACTGAGGTCCCTTCGGCATGAATTCGTGCGTGCGCTAACTGAATTTTGAAACTCAGATGGAGCGAAGCGCAAAGGGTGTGATAGTAGCAGTAGCTACCCAAGAAATTAGCGACTCGTGTTTTGCGTAACACGACGTACAGATGTTCGAATACTGAACACGAATGTTGATCTATCTATCAATCACTACAGATGGCTTTAAAACACTTCGTTTCGGTCTCTCGCTCGGTGTTATTATGATTTGCCTTCTCGCATTTTTATCCCAAGCGAAGTCTTTCGGGAAGCCGTTACCCAACAGACAATTCCTGATAGCTTTGAACCGGTTTTCGACACGAAGGTCACTAAGCCAGATCCCCTACGAACGAATTGCCAGCAGTCTCTGGGTTGCTTTAAGTGGGGCTCTTCGCTTATACACAGCCGAAAGCAGTGCACGTGCGTGTGTTTCGGTGATTATTCTGCAGGTGACTCCTTTCTCGTGAATGAGATGTTCTCAAGAACTGTCACTGGCCGCAAATGGAGCGTTTCTGGAGGGTGAAATATGGCTCGGCCACGTTATTTTCCGCTTCATATCATCTCCATCGATGACAGAAATGAACAAAATTATTCAGAGAGATCGTAAAGGAAATCCATTTTTCTAATTCCAGAAAACTGAATTCGTAAAATACCAAAATAAAATTCATGGTCTTCGTGCATTTCTCAATGCACGAAACTGCATTAACGGCACACAAAAATCAGTATCGAATACACTCTGAATTGGTGCCAAAAGCCATTACGTGAGGATCTGCATTTTCGCTTTCTTAATTTAAAAGCCCTTTAGAGCATTCTCAAAATGATTTGATGGATTATTGGACCAAAAATGCGTAATCGTTGGTCCACAAAAACTCTGGAAAACATACCGACGTTGATCTGCACGATAGCGTCATCATCATGAGCATGTATTTGACCAGCGCTGCGTTTTGCAATATCCGTTGCAAATGAACATGAATCGAGAATCCAAAATCGGGAACGATGTAAGATCAGCTTGAAATGGAATGAATGAAGAGAAGCGCCCGCGGAATACATCTCTGAGAGAAACGTTAGCCATCCCGTCGTTCCTCCTAATCATCTGACAACCATACAATGATTGAGTTAACAAATTCATCCCCAATCAATGTCGCTCGGTTGGGGTGGCAATCTCTTCCCTTCAGTGCAGCAGAGCAAGGATTCGCGGCTCACGACACCTGTTGAGAATTGGACAGTCTCGAGATCCGTTGACCAGATTTCTCTTTTTTGGAGTGGCATTAATATTAATCGATGTGCAAAAACGCATCTCATCTTCGGTTTCTTCCTCATTCTTCCAAAGGCTTTGCAGTTTGGCTGACGTGACTTCGGGTGGTCACCACCCAACCCACCGAGCGGAAGTTCTACTTAAATATACCACCAGGTGGCACAGCATACGATCCATAATCCTCCTCTTTAACGTGTTGATGATCAAAGGCCTGTTAGGGCCAAGTGACCTGTCTTCATATCAACAGCACTCTGATAGGATTGGTTGTGTCTGTCAGTTGCCTACTTTCATAGGTTGGATTGTTTTGCAATATGAAAAATCCTCCACTAGCGTTTGAGACTGGCCAACTCATCCACAGTTGGAAAGACCGTTTATAAAAGCTCCTACACGGAATTCGAACCAAGATTTTTTCCACCGACGAGTATCGGGGTCATTGACTGAGTCACTGATCCCAATCAATAAATACGCTTCGAAATGAACGACATTGCTGCGAGGTACCAAAATTCTAAGGTTTTGTATCTAAAATTGAACATTATGGACTACCACAACCATTTTTTTTTAAATGATAGTTCGACCACTGTACAAAGAGAGAGAATTAAGAAAATAATTGAAGAACCAGCATCGTTTTAAAGAAAATTGCTTTTGGATAAACACTTGTTCTGGGAAAATTTCAAACGGGTGGAGGGGGTTTATTAGGTTGTTATTTCATGGATTTCGCATAAAGATCTTTTAATGAAGCCCAAACTTTCGTTTTTCTTCAGTGCCTTACACATTTCTGTTTCGAGTCCCCCCCCCACCTCCTACATACATAAACCTGTACATTTTTTTTTTCATTATAGTATTAGGGTAATTAGTGGTTGAAGCAAGATTATTACCTAACGATTTGCTTCCGCTACAGTGTCTAGCTTTATCTTGGCAAGCAATGCATCAACTCGAGGATTACTGCAATAGAGGCCAGAGAGAGAGAGAGAGAGAGAGAGAGAGAGAGAGATCTTTGCCTCCCGTGCCATGCCCAGGAAGTGTTCCGTTGCGATCGCCTCATTCTTTGTGTTCCGCAGAAAGAAAATTCTTTCGGCAACCAGAAAGAGACTCAAAGAGGACTTCGACTGCAACTGGCGTTTTCTTTGAACAAGGAAAGAATCGTCGCATCGCTCAATCCGAATAACTTTAGAAGTTAATCGGTTAGCTAACATTGTTAATATGACCGAAGAGTATTCTTTATTTATTTATTTAAGAGCGTTTAGTGCTTGCCGCTACTGCTGCCGAGAGTAATTATCGAGAGAGCATCAACTGGAACTATTGCAGGCAACTAAAGAGAAGAAGAAGAGAAAGAAAAAAAAAGTCTGGATGCTTCTTAACACGAGACAGGCAGACGGAGAAGAAAGGAAGAGGGAGCGACTCCGTCATCGTCTGCCTATAGGAAGCGAGCGGTAACGACGCCATGCAGATCCCGGGAATCGAGTACGAGTTTATTACACCAATCAATAAATCGATTCTGTTTTCCCGGAGAAACACACGCACGCGGCCAATCAGAGGACGCTCCAATGCAATGCCGAACAAGTGCGCTTTCAAAAACCGACTTGTTCGCGAAGTTCCACGCGGGGCGAATCCACTCCATCAAATATCAGCCGTTCTCCTTTCTGCTGCCAAACGCTTGCTTTGCGTCGCAACGGCTCGAACTGGATGTCGGTGGAGTCTTCCTGGAACATGAATCACTCGCTTCCATGACGGCCACCGAATCCGCTAATGAGTTCGTCGTGATGCCGGGGAGAACAGCGACTGCTTGCAAGGTGATAATGCTCGTAACATTGCCGACTCCTTTAAGCCCCCGATCCTTCAACTAACTTAGTATGGGAAGTGTCGACTAAGGCAGAAATGAGAAAAATAATCCCGTCTTCCCCCGCGTATACTTTGAAGGTTTTAGACGTTGTTTTTTGAAACGATCATTTTGCTGCTCGATTCTGCAGCAGTGAAGAGGTGGCGCCACTATCGACCCAACAACGATCTCGTGAAAACCGCACGCTCTACGAAATAACCGGGACTTCAATAAAAGTTACGTTTATGTTAAATGAAGAAATTATACTCGTATTTTCTGCAAAAAATCGCCATTAAAAGCTTACAAGATGATGACGACGTGGAATTTGATCGAAAAATTAAAACAGTGGCCTCGTTACCATGCATTTTGTTTTCAACGGGCACCTAAAAGGTCACCGAACTGTTTGCGCTGGGATTGTTCTATCTTATCGAAGAGAAAGCGCGCCCTGGTGGCCAAGTCATTGTTACCAAAAGAAGACGGTTTGTTTTTTTCCCTGTTTTTTTTTTTTTTTTTTGTGTGTGTGTGTGTGTGTGTGTGTTTAATTTGAATTTAGTGGGAGTGGTTTACTAAATCACTCACTCCGATCCAAGCGAACAGCCCTAGCCAGGTGATAAATCTCTTCTAGCTGACCTTACTTGAACCTTTCACTGAAACGCTTTGTGTGCATTTATTGTTTGAAAGCACTCTTTTCTCCAGTGGCATTTAATCCGTTGTGACTGTTTCTACATATCGGTGGCGATTCCAACAAACAGAAAATGTCTTCATTATTAGAATAAGCGAAAATGTCCGGTGAATTACTTTGGTGATTACCCAAATTGATTTGCACGTCCGCCCACAAGTTCAAACACTTCCGCGTTTCTGTGTCTGCAAACGAGTCACAAGGAAACACGTCGGAAAAAAGAGCCACACTCGGAGCACCTTAATGCATTCTTGGCAGGGTCCATGGCTTGCAGTAGCCAACTCTTCAGAAAACCTGTAATTTATGTGTCATACTTAATGAACGCCTGACACTCGCTCGATTCAAAATTGCACTCCGGTCAGCATGTTTGATGGCTCCATCGTTCTCCAGCTTCCTAAATAAGCAAGGAGTGTCCACATCTTTACAGTAAGTCGAGTAAACTTAAAGAAATGGATCCTTTCTCAAGTCATTCCTGACATTCTTCGCATGGAAGTTTATTCTGCATTAGAAACATATCCACAAAGGATAACTTTGTAACTCTAATCGTAAAGCTTTCGGATTCGTCTGTTTCATCATCTTGATCCGACAACTGTATAATAAAAATGTAATATAATGCGATTTTGAATACACTTTAATATATTTATTTTTTCCTAGCTTCTATAGAGCAATGTCAATTCAACTGGTGTTAGAGGAGTACCTCGCTTGACCACGTCTCTAGCACAATTTCAATTGACAAATCAGCTGAAATTATATCGATGGCTATGGATCACTGATCTCATATTTATTAGAGATAATCAGCCCAAAACCAAAACCCGCTCACATGGTGCAGTGGTGTTCAACCTATTTTACTACGCGAGCTACTTTTCTATAAAAAGTTATTCGGCGATCTACTCTCTTATAGGGATCACGTTCCCCCAACCTGATATCTGATTACGCACAAATAAACAACTAAAAAAAAATACACAACTAAAAACTTTGTGTATTTAAAAATTTATTTATCACTTTTAATTATTTTAATACAATAAAAAAATATATTGGAATAAAATATTTATTTCTGTATTTTGAAAAACCAAAGTTAGAAAGCACAACAGATTGATTACAAACTCACAAGTTACAGGAAATGCTGGTTGATTTAAAAAAAAAAAAAAAAAGTTAATGTGAAATTTGGAATTGTTTGGACCTCGCAATATGAAGTGGCCAATCGCAGACAATCATCCAAATGATCATTTGTAATTTGGTTTCTTAATTGATTTTTTATGACGGTCATATTTGAAAAAGCGGATTCTGACAAGAATGTCGATCCGAAACACGATAGAATTTTTCGCAAAATATCAGTTAATATTGGGAATTTTTCATGTGCATACTTCCAAATGGCTTCATTGTTTATTTTAAATGTAAACTATTCTGAATGTTTATTATCTCAAGTTCTACTTCAGCTTGGTTTATATCAAACAGCCCACTAATTTTATTTGAAATTTCTGTGATGTTCAAGTTTTCTTGAAATGGATTATTGATAAAAGATACAATCGTTTCAGTTTTATTAAAATCTTTGAATCTTGAATTTATTTCTTCCTCAACTAATTCTATTTCACGAATGAATTCTTTTAAATCATAGCGAAGCATTTCTTGATTCTGTTCAAAAAATGTTAATAAATATGGGAGATGTCTAAATTCGCGGTCATTTATATTTTTCTTTAATAAAAGTATTGTTGGAAAGCTTTATTGAACTTAACATGTCAATTGAATTTTTATCTCTACCTTGTAACTCTAAATTTCAATTGCTTAATTTCGTACAGAAGTCTACTAAAAATGATAAGTGCAACAGCCATCTTTTATCACTCAATTGTGGATAAATATCTCCTTTTTCATCAAGAAAAATTTTATATCGTTAATTAATACAAGAAATCTTTCTAAAAATTGACTTCTGCTGAGCCAGCGAACATTATTGTACGACAGAAGTTCCCTATCATCATCTGCCTGTAATTTAAATAACCGCCGTTCCAGGGCTTTTCCTCGAACAGAATTTACAATTTTAAATGTAATATCCAAAACATCTTTTGTGTTTAATATCTTACTACACAGCACTTGTTGGTGAATAATACAGTGGTATGTTAAAAAATCTGGATATTTGTCATCGTTTTTACATAATGAAATGAAGCCCGATTTATTACCTATCATTGCAGGAGCACCATCAGTAGTAATAGAGACAAGTTTAAAAAGCGGAAGTTTGTGTTGTTTCACAAATTCATCAAATGCCGAAAAAATGTCTTCTCCCCTAGTCCTTCCCAATAATGGTATAATTTTCAAAAGTTCTTCTTTACTTGAATAATCTTGAAATTCCATGCGAATAAATACCATTAACTGAGCAATATCAGTGAAGTCGTTTGATTCATCAAATTGTAATGAAAACGCAACCCACTGGTGAATGTTGGACATTGACCTGACCTGGAAATCTTTCTCCGGCAATTGGAACTCTTCCTTTCGGCAATTTGAAACCTTGTCTGCGGCCTAGAAGTAGTCTCTCTCTCTCTCTCTCTCTCTAGCGACGTCTCGAACCGAGAAGCTCCTTTCTGGAAGCGGGAAACTCCTTTCTCAAGCAACGTGGATCCAGGCAGTCTCTCTGACAGCGACTCTGGACCGGGCAGCCTCCTCTCTGACAGCAATTCTGGAAACGGGACCCCTTCTGCTTGCTTTAGGCTTCCTCTGAGACCTCGCATGAAGTTGGCAACCCCCAAAGAATCGGTATGAGTCTTTCATCTTAAGTTTCAAGTTCGGCATGCCTTTTGTTCTTTTCCGCTTTCTTTTGATTGTAAGTTGCAGGCTATCGGAAAGTTATATGAACTCTTTCAGACTGACTTCTTAGATCTTTACACTTAGAGCCTGCAAGCCTTTCTCATACATACAAGTTTCAATAACAATCTTTCTAATGCCACCATGCCGCTTCCGCGACAAAAACATTGCCTTTGTTTTTAACACTCTAACATATTCTTATTAAAGCAGTATATGCGGTTAGCTTGAAAAGAGTTATTTAGAAAAACATCTAAGACAAACTATACCGAGACAAACAAAGTTTATGTTTTTACAATATTCACAAATTCCTTAACATAAGTAAAAAATCGATGTAATGTGCTTTGGAATATTTAATATTTAAGCTGCAATCGAGTTTTTACACTTTGCTTATAATCGTATTCACTCGACTTGCTGTTTGACTTCCACTGATCCAAATTAATTCATTTACCCGGACTTATAAGAAAATTACTGATTTGACAATTTTAACGAAAAATAAATAAACAATAGCAATACACTTAAAGCGAATTAAAAATAATACAAAATAATGATAAATAAAATATTATATTTTCAGTTTTAATTAAATTTGTAAGTAAGGAGGAATACACAAGAGATCGACCAAAAATCGCTCCGCGATTGACCGGTCGATTGCGATCGACGGGTTGAACACCCCTTTAATAGTGCATGAATTGCAAACACACCGGATCTTTTTCAACCCCCGTTGCTTGAAAATTGACGAACAGAGACCTGCAAATGAACACTTTATGTCCCTGTTCTGCAGCCAAACACCTCTAATGTGATACACGCAAAACAGTTACAACTTATGACAACAGAACAAAGCTGGCTGCTTTGGTCATCGCGATTAATCTGCCTGCTTATCTTCGCTGATGTTGTGAGTGCGTAACACGATCGCTTACCGATGGAGGGCCAGAGAATCATCTTTGATAATTCTGACTGCCAAACTAAATGCTGATGAAAACCAGCAGAAACAAAGTTTGGCAAATGAAATGTTTTTCCTTTCCGCATTCATTGCTGAAATGGCAACAGAAGTTCTGGAAGATAAACGGATGTTATAATCAAGTGAATTGTCAGACTCATTAACTGCTTCTGATTCCAGAATAGTAAGACCCAGCTACGTATCTTGGCCCTTATAAACCCAAATTTAATTATCGAGCAGCTAACTTAATGCGAACTCCACAATCTACCTTATTCTTATAAATGTTCCTCGTGTCCTAAACCTGGATGTGTGGGATCCAAGCCAGGTCTTTCCAATCAGAATATATGTCGTTGCTATCGCTTGCACGACTAAGAGGTCTGTGAGGATATTTGGTTTATTTTTTAATAATGCAGATAGAAGCAAGAAGTCAGAATAGGAGAAAGAGGGAAACGAAAGGAGGATTTAGAGATATAAAAAGGAACTCTAAAAAAGTAAATATTGAGAGACAAGCAAGAGGATGGAAAATGCAAAGGAATGGTTACTAAAGGTTACTATGGCAGGAAGCAAAGAGGGAATGAATATACAGATTATTATAGGGATCTGCTGAAGAGAAGATTCGAATTTAAAAGAGAAGTGGCTAAAGAAGAGGTGGGACTATGTCAATACTGAGAAAGGTAAAAAAAAATAATAATAAATAATGTTGTCGATATTATTATTAAGAGCTTCCGGGTAGTCAGGGACTAATCGAGGGAAGCCATATATCACCTACACAAGCTGTCATACCCATTTTTAAATTCATTCGCATTACCAGCACCACTCCAAAGGTAATCCATTCCAATCGCGCGCCACTCCATGAGAGAAAAATCTCACTTCCTTCTTGACTGCATTCATTCTCAACTTCCTTCATAAAATGAAAAATTCCAATTTCTGGTATCTTCTATGACCCTTTCAGCAGTTTGTAAGCCTCAAATCACATCACCCCTCTTTCTCCTGTTTGCGACCCACAAATTTCCACTCTCTCTTCATAATATGTATTCGATAATCCTGATATCATCTTTAATGCTCTACTTTGCACTCTTTGGTCTTCTGGTTTCCTTTTTACAGTGCCTTGTAAAAAGGCAAAATGACTTTCTTACATGTCAAGGTTCGTTTCAGCATTCCAGTCATTCACTGAGTTGCATGTGCAATCTCTACTAAAGACCCTTGAACTTCCACTTCTTGCGTACTAACACTCCAAGATCTCTACCTGATCAGTTTCTTCTAGGATAATCTCAGCAATATAATGCGCTGTTGGATATCTTATTGCACCAAAGTGGATAAAATACATTTAAAAACATTGAACTGATAGCCATTTTCCCATGCCCACAATTCCAGCCCGTTCAAATCATCCTGTAAGTACTGCATATCAGCAGCATTCCTGATTATCTTTTCACCATCAGTAAACAGCCAGTATGTCACCTGTCAATCCTTCACAATGTCATTAATGGAAAGATTGAATAACAATGGAAAAAGGATTTGTCACCTTAAGTTTTTGATATATGTCAGTCAGTCATCACTTTTTGCAAATAATTTCGAACACATCCCATATTCTCCAATGTATACAACAGTTTTCCATGCTCTATCCTATCAAAGCCTTAACAAACTCTAAAAGTGTCATGATGTGTGTATTCCAGTGGCGGCCGGTGAAAATTTTAAGTAGGAGTGCTGCATATATAACAACAACAACAACAAAAAATATATTTTCCCCCCTAATCAGTTACCAATTTATTAATAAATAAATTTACATACTAAAAAATTGCTTTATTAAAAATATTTCACCCTCACCACGAATAATAAAAGTTTCGTATCTCACAGAAATAACGCGCGCAAACATACAATTTATCTGTAGCGACACCTCTCAACGAGCAGTGTCGGATTCATTTATTGCGTACAAGTGCAAGTGAATATCGACGAATCTAGCTGCAATTGGCCGAATGCGATAATTCTGACACTGCGTTAGATCGCAGTGCATTTGTTTCATGTAACGATAATTGAAAAAATATAATTCTTTTCATATTTTCAACGGTGACACGCGTCATAATACAGCCTTGTATCTATAATAAATAAATAATTATACGTTATTTTAATAAAATAAAATAAGATTGACAAAAAATAGTTTTACCCTCACCACGAACACGCACCAATAATAAAAGTTTCGTATCTCACAGAAATAACGCGCGCAAGCATACAATTTATCTGTAGCAACACTGCTGAACGAGCAGTGTCGGATTCACTTGTTATGTGCAATGACAAGCGCAAGCAAATATCGGCGAGTCTGGCTGTGATTGGTCGAACGTGATAATTCCGACACTGCGTTAGATCGCAGTGCATTTGTTTCGTAATCTAAAGCGTTAATCGAACAATTCCAATCGTTAACTATTCAATCAATGTCAAAACATAAGCTGTAACCTTTAACATGTCGTACTGCATTTATATAATGTTGTAAGCATTGTTATTATTTATAAACACGAACAAAATTTAATTTTTTCATTTTTCCCTTGTGGTGCTGCAGTGTCGCAGTGCTTATGCACGAGCCGCCACTGGTGTATTCCCCTTTTCTAAGTAAACCGTAACATTATGAAATGGGATCAAGTTACTGGAAAGTGACCTTCCTCTGGTAAACCCAAGCTGTTCTTTGCAAAGTATAGCTAGTCTCTCAATCGATTTCTGTACGCAAGTTCTTACTCACTTGTCTAAAATCTTCCCCACCAAATCCAACCATACTAAGAGGTCGATGGTTAGAGGCATCAGGTCTTTTCACCACCATTGTGCAATGGAACTATCGTGCATTATTTCCACACGTGTGGATTGTAACGGTAATAATTTCCTTCCAGTAATATAGTTTTTTTATGAGAGAACGTTTTTGAGCTTGAGAATTAATTCAAGTAAGGATAATGCTCATGGATGCTGACACAATCCTTAGTTCCACTCGCACAAGAGAACGAAAACATGTCTTCCATTGCAAGAACAATGAACTCGAAGCAGTGCAATATTTGCGTGGGCGTGCGACTCGGTGTTTAGAGTGGCACTGGAAACACTCGAAGTACAAGTTCTCCTATGTTTTCAACTGTGCCTTGATTCTGAACTGCTGGTGACACTTGCATCGACGCCATTGTTCAAGTACAAACATAAGTAAGCGTGAGATAAGGCAGTGCAGTTAACTTTTAATAATTTGGAAGACCCACGATGTTATCCGAAGAAAAGCGATGGCAGGAAAGCCGAAATCATTAAAAACTGTCGAGTGTGTAAAAGTAACGTGTTTAGGGCAGAGAAGGAATTATTTAGTGTCACAATGGATTGCAGATATTACGAGAAATTAACACGAGGAACTGAAGATTCGCACAACAGAATGCGTTTGATTAGTGAACAAAGTGATTCAGCATTTCGGACGCAGAAGGCACTTCGATTCTGCAGAGAAATGGACCATCACCGGGAGAAACCAAGAACGTGTTGGTTATTAAGTGTTTCACGAGTAATACGACATCAAATCAAAATTGAATGTACGTCAGAAGTATTTCTTAGAGAAAAAGAACACGGAAGAAAGAGAATTACATGATGAAAGATGTACATGAGGGGAATTGAAAGAGGCAGCTATGAGTGGTACGCATGAAGAACATTAAATTAAATACGAGCATGAATTGATACACTTTTCGCAGTTTTTAAATAATCTGCGATTTGTTCAGCACATTTTTCTTCCTTTTTCCACAGCGCTGTTCGGACATTCTTAAATGAACGAATGACCTCCAACTGTAGAGAAAAAACCGAAGATCCATTCCTCGTGCACCCTCTCTTCGTGAAAAGTATCTACATTTCACGAAGAGAGTCGACTGATTTGCGCGTGGCGTTACACAGAAATTACGCTCGAAACGATGCACGCGCGAAAGAGAGACGACTTAAATATATTATGATAAGTTGAATAAAATGTAATTCGAAGATTGCGTAGTGTCAGTTTGAATAGAGAAATTAAAATTCAGGGCTCTCCTCGACGACTTTTTTGCGCAATTGTCCACCAGGACATACCGAGAACATTCAAAAAAGAGCAAGGCAAAAGTCACAAAGGGAACAAAAAAAAAAAAAAAAAAACCGCTTTTGGTGGTTCCACCAACAAATTATTTTTTGACATAAATAAAATCTGAGGCGTGTTGGACAAAGAACGATGTTCCTAATTCTAATTAGTTCTGCATTTACTGTGGTATGTAATCTGGCGACGGTCCTGCAAAGATCAACTAACTCTAGAGTCGACTGTAAAAAAAAAAAAAAAATCCTCTGCCCACAATTATATTATGAACAAAATGTCTCTTTGAACTGTGTTTGTGCAAAATGCCCGCTATGTTAAATGTCAGATAGATGCGTCATCTGAAATATAATGGACGCTGTTTTATACCACGTGGATGATGCTCTGCTCCTGTGGAAACTAAAAATTTTAACATTTTTTTTTACGACCTACTGCTGCTGGAAGTGTAGCTAACTATAATTACCGGCAATGCAGAACAGAAATGAGGGAGATGTTTAATGCAGTCCGATGAGGTTGGTTTGTTTGCAGTTACGGCCGAAATGACGGTCCTCGCAAGGGATTCGAACCCAGATTTTTTCATCCAAAAGCGCTGTCCTGGTGATTTGCGAGAGCACTTCTCGGGAAGAAGTCGGATGAAATTCTGCGTTATCCATTTCTTCGTTAAGCAATGTCTGTGGCGATTAATGCTGACTCTTATGAACCGAAGTACGAAACGCGTGTGGTGCTTTTTACTTTAACTGCACGGTCCTACCTTAGCTCTGCAACGAAAACTGATCAGCATTTTTTTTTTCCGCAGAAAGCCCAACTTGCTCATACAAGGCCGAACGAGCAAGGATGTTTGGAGATGGCGCGTGCACAGGAAAGCACCACCGAATTCGCTGTGGGGCTGCGCTGACCTTGTAGGCAGGTGTCCGACTGGAGCCTGCAAACATGAACGGCAAGGAGGGGGGGAAAAAGCGAACAGTAGGTGTCCCATTTGGAACACGTCCGGGGAAGGGGTGTGTGTGTGAGAGAGAGAGAGAGAGAGAGAGAGAGAGAGAGAGAGAGAGAGAGAGAGAGAGAGAGAGAGAGAGAGAGAGAGAGAGACATCTGCTGTACTTGCTGGGGAAGACTGCAGTAAATATCGTTCGTTATATAACTGTGCATTCGCAACAGAAGCAGTATTTCCTGCGTTCATCAAATGGAACATGCACACTTTCATATCCCTCTCTTCGCCTCATTCGCACTAGATGCAAATCTTCAACACCACTTCAACAGGCAAACTGTTTCCCACCCACTCACTGCTTTGTAAGAGAAAGATCTAACTCTCACCCATTTCTTAACGGCGAACAAACTGAACTTCCACGGATGCCCCTTGTCCTCTCCCCACCTTCCGTACAATGGAAAATTTTCTTAAGCGATATCCTCACACCCTTTCAGAAGTTTGTAGAACTCTACCTTAACATTCCCGTTTCTCCTATTTACCAAGCTCTCATTCTGTCCTCGTAATCCACATGCTATAATAATTCCAAAGTGCATTCTGTTATAATAATTCCTTAACATACACCGCATGAATTATTGCAGACAGTAATTCATGCGGCTGTATTGAGGATTATAAAATGGACAAAATGACCCGTGTCAATGCTCGTTTCAACACTGCAATTATCCTCCGAGTTGTATTTACAATTTTCGCTACGAAACCTTTGAACTCCCAATTCCTATCCACCATAATTCCAAGATCTGTAGCGTCATCATTTTCTTGTAGCCAATGCCATTGGAAATCTCGTCATGCCCGAGTTCATAACTTTCCACTTGTTAACATTGAATTAACAGCAATTATCATTTGCCCACCGTCCAAGGTCATACGAATCATTCTGTACGCGCTGGTTATCGCTAGCATCCCCGATTGGCTTGCCTATCTTTGCATGATCACCAGAAAAGAATTGAACGTTTTCTGTCAGATTCTTCCCAGTATCACCAATGTACAGATTGCACGACAGTAAAACTTATCCTTCGAATATACCACCGGTATATCCCAAGATTCAGTGCTTGGACTATTGTTGACTCTGCTCTGTTCGTAATAATTTTTTTTAATAATAATAGTAATAATAAAAACATTTTTATCTCTAAAACGTTAAATACGAAATTTTTATGTTCGCATCAAGCACATTATTTGAACTCTCTTTAGGCTATATAATGATAATTCTTAAGTGTGCAGTTTGCAAAATAATTTTTCAAAAAATAAGAAAACTAAAAAAAGCTAATTTTCCATTTTTCCCTCTTTTTTATTTTTTATTTCCAAAATATATACAAAAAAGTAACTCTTTAAATTCAGTTCAAAAAATTTTATTCCATTTTTTCATACGAATATAGGTGTCTCCGCCCCCCCCCCCCCCCCGTTGCTTAAACGTTCTCTCATCACCCTTTATCCCGAAGAAGATAATCTGCATCGTCCCTTCTCCAGATTTTAAGCGATATTTTTCCGGTCTCAACAGGACTCAAACCGTTGTAGCAACAGTTTCGCTCGCACAAACTTCTTTTTATGGGTCATTTGAGAAACTGAAAATTTTGTTGTCTCCCCCCCCCCCCCCCCCACACACACACAGTTCAGAGACTTTGTGTACACGCAAGTTCTTTCCCCCCTCTTCCCCCAGGTAGCAGAGTGTTTTCGTGTCTGACTACCACAATCAGGTTTCAGGTTGTGTTTTTCAAAGTAGTATGGGAACAGTAGTTTGCAAAAATGAAGTTTTTCAGCCAATTTTGCAGTGTTTGATGAATGTTTGCCGCTTGTTTATGAATAGCAAAGATCATCGCTTCGCACGAGTGGGGGATTTTCAGCCTGTTGTCATTACTTATCAACAAAACACTTGAATATTTAAGAGGGCTTCTTGTAGTTTTATTCTTTGACTCGATTCTGGATGACAAAAGTCTGTTGAGTTCGTTCACTTCTTTGTCAGAATGTGATTTGTGTAGATCAATCGGATTGCCTCCCCCCACCTCCGAGTGCAATTTTCTAGATCCGTGTTAGTTTGTATTAAGGTCATGATAGCACTGTGGTTTAAATTCTGTGTCTGTTAAAATGACAGCCTCGTGCCAATTGAATGTTCCTCTTCAGGAAGAATTTTCTGAGAATCCGAATTTCCTTTATGGTAGTGCCATGGCTGTAACGGTCACATAATTAGAAAACCATGACCAAGAAATCAAACCTAGTACCACAGGGTGCGAAAGAGAAATGTTATCCACATGGCCAATCAAGCCAAAATTTTTGTTTTCTAACAAGTATTTCTTGTTTGCTTTCTGATTGCAATAAAGTATGCATTTGGAAGAGCAAAATCAGTGAGCAGTCGCATTCCGAATCAAAATGTTATAATCGTGAATGAATTATATAAAAAACATTAATACATTTTTATAATTTCTTGTCATAAATGAAAACAAATGGTGTGGTGTGCGTAATCTTTTTAAGGTGCTTTATGAACACGCATATGAGATTAGTTGTACACAATTCCTCTCGGTCTCGACAGATTTTAATGAAATTTATTTTTCGTATTACCATCAGAGCCTTTGTTCGGTCATCCCAGTTTTGGTTTTGCTATTTTAGTGGTAAAGTCGGTCCAAACTAAACGAAAATATAAAACGTATTAAATAAATTGTGCATAGTATACAAAATCAATTCAGAATTTATTCGCATCGCTGTAAGAATTGCATGATGTCGTCCCTACAAAAATGCTGTTGCGAAACGCACCACTTTTGTTTTCATTATTTATAATTTTCTCTATACTTCGTACTCTGTATTAATATCTTTGGACGCTGCAATTTAGTTCCAGGTCTGTTTCTGCACAAATGAACTAAGTGAAGGTGCAAAACGAATTTCATAAACGAGCATAGCGTAGCCAAGCTGGCTTATATACCTAATCCAACAACTTTCTCTTACGTGTAACAGCAACGCTCGCAACCCTTCCAAACGCAACGCAAATTTAAAAAAAAAAAAAAAAAAAAAAATTAAACTTTTTTCTCAAACAGAAAACTTGGGATTAAGCTCAAATGGAAATTGTCTTTAGAAAAGGAATAGAGAACTCAACGTCTAAAACTTTTGAAAGTGTTGCAAGTGACATGCAAGAAGCTTGGCGCGTAGCAACGCGCCAAGCTTCTTGCATGTCACTTGCAATCCGTTTCCATCGAAAGCTCTTCAACACGCATACACCTCAGAAGCAACTCTTACTCTTCTTGACCGTGCTCATAATGGAACTCTTTAACAAAAGCCAACCACTTGGATCTATTCTGTTGCCAACTTCTGCATTAGATTTATTTTCACGAAATCTGGAAGATTTCTTATTTTGATGCCATTTCTTCGACCGTATTAATTTCACACCATGAAAATCAGTCACGTTCAATCCATTTTCAAGGATGAGGGATGCAAATTATCCTCCAGGTATGGAACATAAATTGTTACGGGGATCACTTCTAAAATAACTTAACCGTTAACACAGCTCGAAATCTCTCAGTAAATAATATCTAGAACAGATCGAACAAGCCCCCCCCCTCGTGGTAGGAGTTCAAATGATCAGGAAAAAGGTTGTTTGTTTAAATTAGCTGGTATTTTCCAAACTGCTTTTCATCTTTTGCAGTTTTGTTGGCTTCTCTCTCTCTCTCTCTCTCTACTGCCCGTTACGCATGCGTCATAGTGATGCGTCGTCTCTTTTTCAGAGTCTTCTTCAGTTGACTGCAAACCCATCGTTTGCTGGTGAGAGTTGTTACACTTTTTAACTGCATTCGCACTACTCAAATCAGATGAACTTCGTGGCGATCTTCTAACAATTCTGTACACTAGAAAGAACAGGGTTAACTCCAGAACATTTTGCCATTCTTTTTATCAAATAACTCATCCTTTCTCATTCTTATTTTCGATAATTATGATTATTTACAGAAGACTGATGGCAACACTTTCATCAACCCCTTTTTAGGCATCAGCATCTAAAAAAATTAGTGATGTTTCGCTCCAGGTATTACTTTAATCATGTTCGTCACACGAAATACAACGACAGAATATTCTTCTCGCATTTCTCGAGGGCCATCCCACTGCCCTCGAGAAATTCTGAACTCTGTGCAAAAGTCTACCAGGACCCCTTCTTGCCCATTCGCCCTGCTCCCTATTAAGCAGATATTCACAAGCATTTTGCAAGGACCGTCAAAAGTATGTGGCCTCTCCAGTCACCCCCCCTCCCCCCACACACTTTCATGAGACATGTGCATCAATTCCAAACTAAGAAGGATTTTTCCCTCTTCTTTATTCTCACCCTTAGAAACAACTGTCTGCATAGGAATCTGCTGAAAAGAATATGCAGGTATTCAAAATCTAACGGGTGAACTCCCTTTCCCATTCACGAGTTCGCCGACACGAAAAACTTCGTGCACCGTTGAATATCAGGACGGACGGACATAAGGAAATTCCACATAGAACGCCGGAAGAAACGAAGTGTTCTCCGTTGAAATCTGAAAGGAGGTGGAGGAGGACCGCGAAGCCTTGAACATCATTTTAATTTCTCGAATGGATAGTTCGTCCAGAACTGCAGAAAACAATTTAACTGAATTATGAAACTGATAATTTTCACAATTAATGAAGAATGCGAAGAAAGAAAGGTAGACGAGATGCGAGAGCCATCATGAGAAAAAGATGGATCTGACAAGACGGACGTCCATGAGGATTCACCTTTCAGCGAAATTTCGATTGACAGGAAGGATGTTTATTGGATGTAACTATTCATTTTAGTTTTTTTTTCTTTTTTGAGAGAATACATAAGAACCTAATTAGTTTTTTTTTGGTCTGTTCGTTTATACCACACAAAAAACTTCGCTTGGATGAAAAGTTTTTTATTTTATTTTTTTATTAAAAGTTGATATTTGAAATCTCCATAGTAAATTTTGCTGTCCAAATAATTTTTTACACATTTTAAATAGGAAAGAAAGGTTCGACACGAAACAAAGTGAAGCTGTGATATGCTCCAAACGGCACTAAATAAATGTGCAAAAAAGTAAACAAAAAATACAAAAGATATATAAAATTAATACAAATAGAACCAAAAACATTCCCTAACCTACTCATGTACGATATGTTAACAACCGACCGCGAGTGGTAGGCACATAAAAAATAAATAAATACAAAAAATAAATTGCACACATAAATCCAAAACTGGATCGGCTCTAAGCTGAACGAAGGAAGTGAACTGCACAAGAATGCCACTGGGAAACGCATCCTTTTCGAGACTATCGCGGATGCTTTTCCAAACATTCTTATTACTTTCTAAGTGAAATGGTTCAAGCTGGGTCTGAGCCAGAGTGTCGAAAAGGGGATTGAGTTGTCTTAAAACAAATAAGGGACTGACTGAAAATTTCCATTCGCGACAGATTATCGAAAAAATAGGATTTGCGTCGCATCCGCATTGAAACATGCGTGCTTTAAAACCCAAAAGTGCTGCCCTCGACACGCCAAAACACACAACGAACTGCGTTAGCCTTTGTCCTGATGTTCAATTAATTACTGCAGCATGCAGATTAATTAATGCTCTCCCTGTCTTCTTCGCTTTAAGAGATTAAAAAAAAAATAATAAAAAAAAAAAAGAGCGCTCTTCCTACAACGGCAGATGGCAAGCACCATTCTAGTGGAGCACCAACCCCTGGCTCGAGCCAAGCGACAGCCTGTAGAAAGCAGAAGACCGATCCATTCAAGAGCATAAACCGCCACTGAACGCCCCTACAGCATCACGAGCGAGACGGGAGGGGTCGGGCGGTCTGAAAACCGAAGGGAAGTAACCCCGTATGGTGCACAGTCGATCGAGACCGCTGCTTGCCGAAATCGAGACTTTAAGGGTGGCAGTGCCGAACTCGTCGCAGATGCGATGTGTAAAACAGAAGCCATCACACCCGCCGCCATCTCCGACCGAAAGGAACCTGCCGACTTGCGATCGATACTTGCTCGGCACGTGAATTTTTGTTGTTGTTGACGCTGTTGCTATGGCCTCGGAAGAGACGGTGCCGGGCAGGTGTGGGAGTCGGAGTGCGTTCTCCAGAAAGGAGGGGTCTTCTGCACCCTTCTTCGAAGCAAAGGGACCGTCCTCCGACTTTAACCCGAAAGACCACGGATGCATAACGGTACGCGCTGTTTTGTGGCCGGCAGTCGGCCAATCACCTGGTCAGACTACAATGAACTCTGCTCCACTTAGAACCGCTTCATTGATTACTTTGCCCACACAAGTGAAGTCTCTCCGTCTTCACCCCACAGTGTTGTGTGGGGTACACTTCAACAGATGGAAGTCGATGTTTGTCGACTCTTTTTTAATTATTATTTTGCCCAATATCCTGTGCCATGGGGATGCGAACCCAGAATTTAAAACGCCCTAAACTTGAAAATGTAATTTATTATTGTAAGAAGATTTTCATCATTTTATTGGTTCACAAAAAATGTCCCGCCAATCACCGAATTCCAGAGATGAGTTCTGAAGTGGCTTGAATTAGCAGAATTACGTGCACAACATTTATGTGTTGCAATGGGATTCGAACCCTTTTGGCTCGAGAGAGAGAGAGCAGAGCTGCTATCCATTCGACTAGCCAGGTTTGAGGGTATTTCAATGTCACCGCAAACGATTCGATTGTCCACTGAGTTGAAGATCGAATTAATTCGTTCGGCAGAATTAGGCTGTTTTGAGTTAAGCTACGAGGTCAATGCATTATCAGTTAATCGGGGGTGGTTTTCTAGCCGGTTTAACGAGGAAAAAAAAAAACAACAACTCAGGTTTTGGGGAAGGAAAACCCTCAACCTTCGTATGAGATCGACTTCAAAGGGTATCGCCGACTGAATTACGGAGGCTTACGTTCAATGGAAGACGATGCCTTGCATAACAATCGGCAGGGGATTATTGAATAGCGCTGGCATTCGAACTCACCTATTTGCAGGTTACGATTGCAAATTGCGTTGCATAAAATACGCTGGTGGTGGTGGTGGGGGGACGATTACCATTCCCCACAGTATACGGCCTTGAGAAGGCACTCTGTTAATATAAATCCGATTCCGTTTTGGGAAAGAATTTCTTTCAGATATCTGCATTACGTGGCACTTTCGTACGGACACTTCTCGTTAGACTTGTACACAATTGCCGAGAATCTATGGAGAATATTACAAAAAATAATTAAAATAATAATTAAATTGAATAAAACAAAATAAAAATAAATACTCCTCGTAATGTTGCATTTCGGATTAAGATCTGATTATTCGTTTAGAAGTTTGTTTTCTCTAGCAATGAACGACGGATTTCATCTGCGCGCACATTCCTCCCCCCCCCTCCTCCCTTGCATAGTTTTCTGGCCAATTAATATGGGATATTCTGTAAATCTGTTCTTTTGCAGAAAATTCTTTCGTTTATTAACACACGGAAGAGTCTCTCAAACTTTTCCGCTTATATTTTTCATTCTAATAGATTTTATTATCTTTTCATCGCCGACGCGCGGTCAGTCAGATTTAAAAGTCTAATGACACGCCCTTTACGAACTCCGCTTTAAGGTGGTGCATTCTGTTGAGTTTATCGGAACGAGCAATTATGCGACGAGCTGTTTCCAGCAAATATCATTTCGGTGGCTCTTAAAACATAAAAGACGCACAAGAGCAATCAAGGGTGACAAAGAAGGTCGTTTACACCGCGTTGGCAGTTAAACAGGTGGTGCTGCTGACCAATAGTGGCAGACGACGCATTTCGAATACTGACGCAAGCGGAGACTTTCGTATGCGGGAAAACAACGTGTTTGTATTTTGCTTTCATTTGCGATCGACTTAAATAAACATAACCTAAACCAATTAAATGGCATGATTGGAAGTTGAATCGAATTTACATATTTAAGAATTCACATTAAATATGCAGTACTTGATTTTACGAACAAGGCAAAAAAGTCAACTTTTTTAAAACTTTGATATTTCCATGTTTATTTATTTAATTCGTTTTTAAAACCGAAATGTTGATATATTTATTTAATATATCAACATTAAATAAATAATTCGCTGATTTAAAATATTGGCAAATTCCTTTTTTTCTCCTCGTGTGAAAAGCGTGACATTCTTCAATTAATATTCTGACCATATTTTTCCAGAAAAATAAGTTACAGAACAAACTACATTAAAATAAAATAACACGCAGTCGATTATTTCTACCCCAAACAAAAGTAACCTCGTTATTCTGTCCAAGATTTTAAAATATTATAAAGACCAAAAACTTAATAATCATACTGAAAATAAAAACAAATAGACCTTTTGAGCAATACAGACCAAATCATTATCGAATGTGGATCATGAATTAGACTTGCTTCTAAGTGTTTCGAAGGCGTAAAGAAACGAGCACGTTCATCTCGAGCAAGCAAAAAGATACTGCACATGGCGCCATCTGATGGACGAGTCAAGTTTCCATGTTTTTCATTTTTTAATGTACTAGTTCAGGTCATGCATTACGTGTGTGTGTGTGTGTGTGTACACACACACGCACACACACACACACACACACACACACACACACACACACACACACACACACACACACACACACACACACACACACACACACACACACACACACACACACACATAAACTAGACATTTAATTTCAGCAAGCATTTCTGTGGTAAATTTATTCAACAAGCATGTGATGAAATATGACTCTTGAATGTGAAAAGGAGAAAATGATGAATTATATAGAGCGCCATCTGGGAAGAGAAACAAGATTGGGAACTTGAATGCTAGCGGATGTGTGAAATTAGATTCCTCAAGGTCATCTTAGGATGATCGGACCACGCGTGTTGTATGTGCATTGATAGAAAATTGCAAACATAATATTAGTGCAAACGTACAGGACGAACTGCATTGCATGAGGTCAAGGGCCGATACCGCCATATCTGTCTTGAACTTAGCGGCAGTTCAGGGGAGGTAACCAATGTTAATTAAATATCAAAAGTAATTTTTGAGTCTTCCCCTTATCTTTATCCACCGAACGTTTAAAAATCCACTCCTGTGGACACTTTGAATCGAAACTGCCGATTCTAAATCCATTCCAGGAAGTAGTGAATGAAAATCGGATCAAAGCAGAAGACGCAGAGTTTCTTGGCATATTTACGTAGAAGAATTTCTCCAATGGGAATTGAAAAATATTTTTCAACAGTGCAAGCAGAGAGAAATTTTGCAGGTGAGCTACGTAGCAGTCGTTCATAAGTCACTTGGCAAACTATATTTTGACAGTAAAACACCGCCAGAATCAGTAACTTCGCTTAGGGAGGTCATTGTGCTTTCTGTAGCTTAAGAAACTATTAGGCCTGGCCCGCGGGCAAGGGCGATCGTGCTAAAGGTCAGTCACCGCTTCAACGGGCTGCGCCACGAAGACTGCGAATTGTGGTATCTGTCGGTCGGTAGTAGGTCTAAGACTTATGTAGGACACAGGACGGTGCGAGCAGGTGGAGTGAAGGCTCGGGCGTGACACAGCACCAAAACAAATCCACGCTTTCTAAGCGCAAATGGGGCCGTCTCTGTTTGGATCGTAATGTCCATTAAAGCAGAATTGTGTGGGAGCGAGAACTGCGTGGTTGTTCCCTAAGAACACAGACGTTCTTCGTCATAACCTAGATAAAAGAGATCTGCGTGTCGTGTGTAGATTTGTTTCTTCTTTTCTTGGTAATATTTTTCTTCTTAAGGCATCGCAATGGAGATGCAGTTCTGCTGTTATATCAGTTCAGCAAAAGTCTCCTCTTGATTTTGAATTAAACAGCAACAAATGCAAAGGCTTATCATGGGCAGTGCTTCAAGACCAATTCCCCCCCCCACACACACACACATACACACACAACGAATTAAACTGTTTGTTACTATTTGTTAGCACTGTATGTACTTAGTAGTGATCCAAACTACCCGGTGACAACAATTCCCCCCCCCCCCCACACACACACACATACACACACAACGAATTAAACTGTTTGTTACTATTTGTTAGCACTGTATGTACTTAGTAGTGATCCAAACTACCCGGTGACAACACACATCGCGTGCATGGGGAAATGAATTCGCTCTGGGCTGACCATCTTGCAACATGCCCACTCGGAACTAAAACACAAAATTGATTCCATCTCCACCAGGAACCACAATGCAATGCGATGATTACATACGAAAAAGCTTTATATTACCGCAAATGTTGAATCTCCTCTAGTGACAAGTAGTTCGGTAGACTCTTCCTCTACGATAGCACAGCCTTTAACTTTTATCACCCCCCATCCCATATTTTCCCTCAGCTCTTCTCGTTTTGAGAGGGAAAGAGAGAACTATTTTAGGCAGTACGTAACAAGGGGCACAAGAGGATTACGCATCTTGAGTTTAATCATCTCATCTTTAAAAAAAATGCAATAGAGACTGAGCAAACGCGCTACAGGTGCATGGTAATAATAGTTGATTTTTTTCTTATTGTTTTGTGCTAATGGCATTTTCAGACCTCTTCAGTTGCTTTTCAAACGTATTTTATATATTTTCATCTGTAAATAAAACAGCTAAATGATATCCTACAACTATTGTTTTCAAAAGGAGGTAGATGATACTCTCTGGCTTTCAAGGCGGTTTGAAAATCAGTTAGCAGCCGATCGTCACTTTCGTTGTTCGGTGGAAATCTCTACGGCCTAGTTTTGTGATTTTTTTTAAATTTAAAACCCGAGTGTACAGAAGAAAAACGTAATTGAATTTAGAATTCCGTCAAGTAAAGATGAATTCAGTATGAAATCATTGAGAACATCAACAAATGAATGAAATCAATCGTTTCGAATTAAATGCCCCTGGAAACACCGATTACACATTATTTTGTGTAACCATTTGCAATACCAAACATATTTAAGAGAAATTGAACGCAAGATTCGTATTTTCATATCGAGGTATAAAGTTTGGTACAAAATTTGTTTCCTTTATGAAGACAGCAAGATTAGTCGGACGAAATTGGAGAGCCGCCCTAGTGATAGACTAATGTGGAGGAAAATTGTGCACAGGACATTACTAATGGTGCGAACATGATCATGAAGAACAGTCATAAGTAGACTGTGCACCATCCGAGGATAAATACCAAGAAATTGATAATGATGATGGTAAACTTAGTGGAATTTAGGATAAATTTAAATATACTCCAACTCGGCATAAAATTTATGTAAATTATTATTCTTCTTCTTCTTATTATTATTATTATTCAAGAACTAATGATATAAAATGCTGGAAAATGTTAAAATTATTATTATTAATAATTGCGGTGTGGAGGGCAGTGAGAAGGAAATGTATACACAAATGAAGAGACGGCTTCCGGGTGAAGAGAATGAAAATATCTGGAATTTTTGAGAGAGAGAGAGAGAGAGAGAGAGAGAGAAATATTTTAGACGGTACGTAACAAGGGACACACGAGGATTAAGTGTCTTGAGTTTAATCATCTCATTAGACAATGTTATTATAAATGGGATGTCAACTCTTCCACAAGCTGGTGACCATGAGGTGATCACCTTGGTGGTGGCTGGCCACAAGAGTACTTCTATTTCATGTGGCTGGCGATTATGAAAAACTCAGGGGACAGTTTGTAGGAATATCATGGAAAGAGGAACTGGATGCTTGAGCCCTACTTAAGAATTGTCTGGCTTAAAGAGAGTAAGTGTGAGATGGATGAATGAAGAGATAAGGCATGCGATCTGGAAGAAGAAATATTACGGAAGCAGCCGAAGATGAGTGGTAAGGTAACCAGTTGCATGATGAGTACAAATTGCAGTCGATGCTCTTGCTAAGGGTAGCAAAAATGCAGTACGCAGAAGTCAGCTAATGAGGCTAAAAATTCTCAGGGAGGTTTTTTTTTTTTTTCGATACGTGGTGAAAATGGCAAAATGATAACCACTGCAGAGGATATAGCTGAGGTATTTAATAAACAATTCATAAAGATATTTCATTCTTGTGAATGTGGCATCATGCAGAACTTTGGGAAGAGAGCAGGAGGAGACATTGATGGTAAGCAAGCAAGAAATAGATGAGGAATTGAGTAAACTTGATATTAATAAGACTGCAGGGCTTGATGATGTATCACCACGTATTTTGCGGGAATATTCCAGGGAATTAACCACAGCTCTGACGTATACCTTTTTAATATGACTCTTACATTGACCTAAGAAGTTCCAAAGGAGTGGAAAGAAGGAACCATTCTGCTTCATAATGGTGCTTATGACTAAGGCTTTGAATTATTGGTCAATCTCTGTGTTGTGTATTACAGTGGGGGGGTGGGGGGGACCTTCCGCGATGAGGACCTCTTTTACTCTAGGAGGGTCTGTCTAATAATAATAATGTTTACATTTTTAAAATTTTTCCGTGTTTTTTTTTAAAATTTTCAATAATAATAAGTACTGTATTTATTTAATGATAATTATTTTTTCTAAATATATAGAAATCATAAGAAATCACCATTGGAGGCAGAAAATATTCCAAGGAGCAAAAGAGCGCGAAATGAGAGTTGCATTTTTTTCCCAATAGCAGTCCCCCCCCACACACACACATGGTCTTGTTGGCCGAGTGGTTAGCATACCCACGCTCCAACCAACGGGTCACGGGTTCGAATCCTGCTGCGGGTATGGATGTTCTTGATTGTCTTACCTTGTGTACTGCTATAAGCTTTGATATGGCGCCGTATGACCTTTGCTGTCCTTGCACCATTAAAAAACTGTAAATCATCATCCCCAACACACACCTAATTAAAAGTGTGCGTGTGTGTATTTGAATCTTTTTTACGTTGCTTCCACTCATGAAAGGTTGTTTTCAAACCTACAAGAAATTTTGCACTAGATTTTTTGTTTTTCGTTTTTTATCAATTTTATATATTTTTTCATTTTTTTGATTTTTTTTCAAATTGTCCGAAAGCCCTGCTCTAGAGACCAAACATGGAACCTTTTCAAGTCGCTTCAGACTTCCAATAAGCGGGGCGGTGGTCTCAAACCGGGCGATGATATTCATCTCCCACTACGAGTCTGTAAATAACAAGCCGAGGTCTGTCTTCGGTAAACAAAGTGGTTGAGTTCACTCCAGAATATGAAGCTTATCTACCCTAAGCATATCATTTCAGCCATTTGGCTTCAATAGTCGGAGTTAAAGCAATTCGGATGACTTTAGAAATTCCAGCAAATCTTTCCAATGGCAGTTTCTGTGCAGATCGAGTGGAGTTTTGTATGCGTACAGAAAGCCGCACGCAATGATTAAAACGAGTCTGATACCTGCTCACACATCCGTCAGAATTCAGTCTTGAAAATTTTCGCTTGCCGTATTCGCAATCGCCTCTTTAAAAGCGGAAGTATTTCGTTTGTTTGAAACTGTCTTCGTACGCATTTTCACGGCATGAGTCGACTTCGAGAAGGGCGTTTTCTTCAAGTTTTCTGAATAACTCGTGGCAGAATGAACTCATATCGGGTGCTTTTTCGAAGCATGCTATCTCCAGATTTAAATACATACAGCTGCGCGACATCAATGCCGATTTTTTCCTCTACTCACTTTCCCCTTTCTTTAATGAAGTGCATTGAAATCAGCTGGACTCGTGACGGTTTTCATACTCGATTTCAAAACAGGAACAAGCGTCTTTTTTTTATTTTTTTATTTTTTTTTATAATAGTACAAAATTTTCACAATCGTATGTGTAACCTAACAGCAAACGCTCATCCAGGTTACGATATGCATAAAGTTAGAAAAATTGATGTAATTCATTTTCATTATATACGTATATGTACATTCATATAATATACATATTACATATTATTAATATAAAGTAATATAAAGAACTGCATAGACTATATCATTATAAACAAACAATGGAAAAGATCAGTAAATAATGTACAAACATTAAGAAGTTTTGATTTTGACACTGACCACGAAATATTAACTGGCAAAGTGAAGATAAAATTCAACAGGAAAAACAATATCAGAAAAGAAGAAAACATCAACCTATCAAAACTAAAAGATAGCTCAAGCAGAAGTCGATTTTTAGAACAGATGTGCTTGAAATGAAACCCTCCATCTTCCAGAACAGCGGAAAATACTGGGAAGAAGGAGTGTTATCAATTGCAAAAGACACTCTAGGTTCCAAACCCAAAATAAACAAACAGTGGATAACCCAAGAAATCATAGCTACCATAGAAGAGAAAAGAGAGGCCAAGATACTTGTAAACCAACAAAACAATGAAGAGAATAGAGAAAACTACAGAGCACTAAAAAATAAAGTCGATAACCTAAGCAAAAAAGCCAAAGAAAATGTTTAGAAGAAAAAGCTAAGAAATGCCAAGAAGCATACCAACAAAACAACCTAAAAGTCTTCCATGATACTGTAAGAGAAATTACAAAGGAATTCTCAGCAAAAGCAGTAACAATGATAAACAACAAGATGACTGAAACCGGGAATATTGAATATATAAGACAAATCTGGTCAAACCATTTTAAGACTATCTTCCACCAAGGAAACAAAACTACAATGCCAACAATAGAAGAAAATAATAATAATCCAAACAGTTTACAAGAAGTTAGATACGCAATAAAACAGATGAAAACAATAAAGCACCAGGTATTGATACTATCCCTACTGAACTGTGGTCATATGGAGACGCCATATCAATAGAATATTTAACAACCCTATTCAATAAAATACTACAAACAGGAGAGATCCCAGATAACTGGAGAACTGGGAAGATCATCCCAATATACAAGAAAGGAGACAAAAGACACCGCAGAAATTACAGACCAATCAATTTACTCCCTCACACCTATAAAATATTCATAAGAATTATACAAAATAGATTAAAAAACACCTATGAAGAAATGATAGGCATAGAACAGGCTGGTTTCCGAGGAAACTATTCAACAATAGACCAAATTTTCACATTGCACCAACTAGCAGAGCTCAGCTGGGAAGACCATAAAGAACTATATTGTTGTTTTGTGGACTTGAAACAAGCTTTCGATAACATCAACAGAGAAATCCTTCTTAAAATTCTACTAGAAAAAGCAATAGAAAAATATATAAAACAGTTTCTGATAAAATATTACTCTAAGACAAATGCAATAATTAAAAAGGACACACTCACAACAGAACCCATAGAGATCCAAAAAGGAGTAATACAAGGATGCCCATTATCCCCATGCCTATTCAACATATATCTAGAAGATGTTGTAAAGGAGGCAATAGACAATGAGCCTGGAATCAATGTCATTGGTTTAAACATAAATAATATCAAATATGCAGATGATCTCGTCCTTCTTGCAAGAACCCCAAATGAACTACAAAAGTTGATCAACAAGCTAAACGAAACCTGTAAAACATATGACATGACAATAAATATACAAAACACAAAAATGATAAAAATAGGGAGGAACGGAACTACCATCTCAGCCACCCTAAATGAAGAACAAATAGACAAGTATACAACTTCATATATCTTGGATCAAAACTGACAGAAACAATAGATGCACTCGAAACAATCAAACACAGAATAGCGATAGGATGGACCACCATTTGAAATTTACAGAAAATCTGGAAAACAAACAAGATATCTAAACAAGCCAAAATCAAATTATATGACGCAATAATTATACCAACGGTCATCTGTGGAGCAGAAGCGTGGACAGTTAAAAAAAGAGAGGAGAAAAAACTGTTGGCATTTGAAATGAAATGCTTAAGAAAAATAAATAGAACAAGTTGGATAGAAAAGAAAACAAACATCATAGTCAGACAAGAACTATTGTATAAAAAGCAATAACAGAAAAAATTAGAAAACAACAACTGAGATGGTTTGGACACACTGTACGCATGGACGTAGACAGACTTCCTAACGCCCTAATCAATACTTTTCCAACTGAAAAAAGAAGACCCGGAAGACCAAGAATTACCTGGCTGAAATTAATAAGGAACATCTCGGGATGCAGAACATATAAGGAACTTTTTTCGAACAGCAAGGAATAGAGAAGACTTGAAGATCCTGCTCAAGAGAAGACCCAACTCGTCTTAAACGGAAGAGGAGAAGAAGAAGAAGAAGATATTATTATAAAATAATTACATAATAAAATCGCAGATAAAATAAACTTTCATCATACAGAGAAAGTTGCATAATAATTAGGAACAAAATAAAACAAAGCAGTTAAATAGCATTTAAATTTTTCGTTTCACGCATGAGACTGGATCTTTGAATACAAATATGCTAAAAAACACTTTATACAATTATTTTGAACAGAGCTTCCTCATTTCTGTGGGAAAATAAATACTCTTTGATTAGAGTTTTGTATTCCTTTGGGTTAGTTTCATTTCTTATTGTTAAAGGAAGTGTGTTGAATACTTTTGGCGCTAAATAAGTATAATGTTTGTGTGTTGCTTCTTTAGTTGCTTTTGGAACTAAATATTTTAGGCCCTTGTGTCTACTAAGGATAAAATCGAATATCTAAATATCAAACAAGCACCTTGTTTGATATTTAGATATTCGTTGTTGGTTTTTATGAATAATAGTACCCTATAGACGTATAAATATCTAAGGGGTAGTATGTTTAGTGTGGTGTATTTATTACACATTGCAGTATCCTTATATTTGTTTCTAGTTAAGATTTTAATTACTTTATTCTGAGTCGAGACTAAAGGTTTCAGAGTAGTGCGATAGATTCCTCCCCAACTTAATATACCATATTGAAGTGTGCTTCGAATCCAGGCAGAATATAATACTTTCAGCATATTTAAATTTAAGAATCTTTTTAGGTGGTAAAGTCTGTTTAACATAATCCTTACTTTCTTTACGACACCGGTAATGTGCGGTTTCCAGCTTAGATTACTATCAATTTTTAATCCCAAGTAAGTTATTACACTGACTTTTTCTATTTTCCAAATCGCAGTTGCCATTTGAATTTGTCTTACAATTCCAATCATGCAAAATTAATTGCGCAGTGAGGTTCATTTTGCCAGTTGTGTTTCTCAAGATAAAATTTACATATTTAGTTTTTGAGACATTCAGACTGAGTTTGTTTGACTGGAACCAATTTATTACTTTCAAAAGATCAGCATTCACGATGGATTTCATTTGTTCGGCTGTGTCTGTAGAGAAAATTAGTACTGTATCATCTGCAAAAGTATTTATTTTACTGTTTAGTTTAAGATCGCAGAAGTCATTGATATCAATATTAAATAAAATTGGTCCCAAGACAGATCCTTGTGGTACACCGCAGTCTACTGTTTTGTAGCTGCTGTTTTTTTTTTTTTTACAATTTGTGATCTGACATTTAAGTAATTTTGGAACCAGTTTAGGGCAGTACCTCGTATTCTTATGACTTCTAATTTTTTTATTAAAATTTCATGTGATACAGAGTCAAAAGCTTTGTGTAGATCTAGAAATACTGCTAATGTTAGTTTATGTTCGTGAAGGGAAAGTATAAACTGTGTTTGTGAAGTTCAGTAAAGCATGTTCTGTGTTAAACTTTTGCCTGAACCCAAATTGATTCTTTGAAAAGAAGTTGTTTTTGTCCAAGAATTTCACGAGTCTAATTTTTACTAATTTCTCTAATATTTTCGAAAAGACCCGTAGAAGGGAGATCGGTCTGTAATTTATCAAGTTATTTTTGTTTCCCTTTTTTTAAATCGGTACAACTACGGCTTTTTTTGAAATCTGATGGAAGCGTGCCTGTCATCAGTGATAAGTTAAAAATGTACATTAGGGGTTCTAAGATGTACATTTGGCATTCTTTCACAATGTTAGTGTTAATCCCATCGTATCCTGAAGTTTTGGTTGTTTTTAGGCTAGCTGTAACATTTTTGATTTCGTTTTCATAAGTGGGGAAAAGATATATGGAGTTATCAAGTCTCTTGAGAGAGCAATTCTGAGGGGGTGGGTTTAGCATTTTACAGAATGCTTTTACTGACTGTGGCAAAATGGTTATTGAATTCTTTAGCTGGTTCTCTGTCTCCATTTTCTCTATTCCTATCGATATCTTTAAGTATGGGGAGGTTTTGTTTGTGTGTATCTTTACCGATTAATTTATTCCATTGTTTTCTGGGGTTTCCTTGGCATTTTAGGAATTCATTTCTGTAGTACTCGGTTTTACTTTCTTTTAATTTATGATGTATCAGATTCCTATAATACTCGAAACTGTGTTCATAATATTGATTGTGCGGGTATTTTTTAAACTTTTTATACACTTTATCTCTAATTTTTATGTTCTTTCTGATTTCGTGTGTAATCCAGGGCTTTGTTTCTTTCATTTTGTCTATTATTTTAACTTTAATCCAGTGTTGTATTTTATTGTTCAATATTGCAATAAATTTATGATGCGAGGTATCAATATTTGTTTCCGTCATTTTATCTTCAGTGCTTAAGTTAAGATTCAATACTCTGGAGCCAATTGTTGTGTAGGGAATGTTTTCGGTTGTACTATCTTTGTGCTGTACTTGCAAATGCACTTTAATACCGATTGGAAAGTGATCCGCGAGAGGTTGGCGCAGAACTGCTGCTTGGATTTTGTTTCCACTTCATGTTCTCCCAAATACATGATCTAGACACGTTCTACCACCATTGAATTCTCTCGTGGGGACATTAATATATTGTTCGAGTCCATGCATGGCAAGTAGATCTAGATAATCTTGAGAGGATCCGCTATTCCTCAGCAAGTCAATATTCATATCCCCAATTATGAGAACACATTGTCACTTCTGATCTCATCTTTTCTTTCTTTCTTTGAGAAACCGGAACATAAACGGGAACTCTTGCTGCACGAGATTCTATGGCCATACACACATCGTCAAACTGCTTTAACACGGCGCATGGCACTTGATCGCCGTCAGTGGGAGGACAGGCACTCGGAAATAAAACGGCGTCACCGCACACAATGACCGATATTACAAAGAACTCAACTTGGCACTTAAAGAATATCAGAGACCCTGCTGAGTCTGGCAACAGCGCCACTTGTGAGCAGTGAATAATAATAATAATAATAAAAACTAATAAATAAATTAATTAGTAAGAAATAAGCGTGTCACAAGCAGCAAGATTAATTGGGATTAACAATGAATTAATATTTCGAAATAAACTTTAGTCAAAAACGAGACACCGTGCCGAATGTAGCGATGGATTACTTTACTGTACAACACACTGCAGGAAATGAAACGGAAGACAAGAAAATATCCACGTGGCACCCCTCCCCCCTGGATTCTGGATTATCTCTGAAGGGTGAAAACAAGGATTTAACCGCTACTTCACATCCTACTGTTGTTGACTCGTCATTTCAGCATTTACATCCTGAAAGCGAGATTATCTGGACTCAGGTACCGTTTTTACTCTTCACCGAGGCACCACCCCAGAGTAGGGGGGGGGGAAGTTCCAGTACAAAGAGCGCGAAATAATATTTCGTACTCTTTTCGCTGATGTCGCGCTGTCGCATTATTTATAACAAGTATGGGATTGATTGTCCGTTGGCCGAAATTTATAATTGGCTACTTAATTTCACCATTCTTCATAATTCGTGGTGCTGATTTTTAATCCAAATTTCAGAGAGGAATTTACATTATTGTTTCAAACTGATGACAACGTAGAAAGCCTCAGACAAGTAGCCTTTCCTAAATTGTTGCCTATTCTCTGCTTTCTCAGCATTTGGTTCACCATTTTTTTAATGAGGCTTTTTTTAAAAAAAATTAGATATCACTTATTCTTTTAGATGAAGTAGGGAAAACAGTCGACCAGTTGTAATCGATTGAAGGGGAAAAAACCCCGCAAAAGGGTCGGAGGCAGAAGCAGTACCTTCTATTCTTCCCTTCTTTTTGTAGCGCGAGTGGGATGAATTGCTCGGAGGGGGGACAACAATGTAAGAAACGTCTGAGAAAAAAAGGAAGAAAATGACTTTTTGCAACATTTTTTTTTCTCTTCAGAAACCTTTTTTTTTTTTTAAGCAGGCTTTTCCTTTCCCAAATAACAGATCGCATTCTTTTATTTCTAGTGTTGCGAAATCAGGAGGATGCCTAGTCTCCATTTTTCATCATCACAGTAGTCGAGTGCATTTCTGGTTGTAAAACCACCTTCCTACCTGATGATGTAAAGACTGCAGACCCATGTCTCCATCTCGTATTCTCAACCGTAAGTTTTCACGTCACATGCATTTTTTTTCACGTCAGTTCTAGTTACTATTCTGAAATCCTCGCTTAAAGTTTCTTTCATGTAAAGATTTCTTTAAGTCATCCGTCACCAATTGTCTCATTTCTGCAGTAATAAAAACGGTTTCCTTTATTTTGTTCATGCCATAAAATAAACTTAACTTCGAATACAGAAATCTATTACACCCCCCCCCCTTTTTTTAGATGTCAGAATGGCTTTACAGTTCTGAATCGTGAACGCTGTGAGATAGTGGGGTTTCATAATGAGATCTGACTTATTTCTTTCTCTCTCTCTCTCTCGTTCTTGTCTTATCTCATTCAAAGAAGGGAGCGATTCTTTGCATATCCTAGCGTGACGCAAAGAAACCTTCAATTTCCATCCAAGTGGCCAGCATGTTTATATGCTATAGTAAAATTTTGTATTTACGCAAAACCTTTTTTTCATGATTCTAACAGGGTCACTGGGCCTGTCACCACTAACTGAAACTTGCGCATAAATTTACAGATACGGTTTTAATGTAAAAAAACAAACAAACAAACAAACACAGATATCGCAAAATTGTTGGAATTTACAGTATCCTATGATTTAAGGACATCCATCAGTCGATGTACAAAACTTATGCTGACTGCTTTATTTAAAATACCTTCCGGCAGTGCCGTCTGAAAGGACTGCACGTGAGCCTTGATGGAGGAACTCGACGAATTCAACATAAAGAAAATATCGATAATAATGATTTTGATAATTACTGCTCTCGTTAACTTTTGAGTTACTTTTTGTCAACTATTTAGTTTGTAGGCTGAATTTTTAACAGGGATATGATAAATGTGAGATGTGCAAAGGAGAACGGTTTCTTTCCCATAGTCAGACTAGAAGGATAACATTTTATGAATGAATCCTCCAGCGAATTTTAATTCTCCGAAAGGAGTAGGCAGCACTCCTTCGACCCCTATAAACTTTTGGAAATCGGGAGCCAGCTGGTCTCTGCCCATTGATTAGATTGATTGTGAAATGGTGAGTTTTACAGTCGAATTTTATGAGCTGTGAAATTAAAAATGTCAATCCTCCCGAGTGAAAAGCATAGTCGCCTGCTCCAAAGGTCATTCAGGATATTTTGCATTATGGAACCAGAAAGGTTACTACAAACCGAACATTGCGTGATTATTTCTTATTTTGTATATATTTCAACTAGTGACTCGAGGATGAAAATTTTGTTTCCGGAGCATAGGGCCGTCGTTACGTCACCAATTGAGAGTTTAGTTTCTACTTTCTTGTTTGTTTCATTATTTACAATTTTCTCAGTATTTCTATATACTCCTTCCACTGATCCCCTATTTTTTCCCTTTCCCTTTCATTTTATTTCTTTTTTATGACAATTGCACCTGCAGAAAGTTATCTACGTCACGTTATTACGAGGAGCAAGTTAAAGGGTTACGTATTCTGAGTATCCTGTCAGACAGACTAAATTACTTATTTTTTCCTCAAGCTTGAGGCCTTAAATTAGCAGGGTGATGTCACGGCAGACGGCAGTAATCATCTGTTCCTGAAACACAAAAATAAAAATAAAATAAAATAATAAAAATAAATAAATAAATAATAATAATAAATAAATAAATACTGTTGGTGGTGATGGGCGGTAGATGGCGTTGATGGTAGTTGTGTATAGTAGGAGAATGAAGTAGTAGGGTAGACGGTTAGATGCAGTGGCGAATTGTCCATGCTTGCTATGCTTGCTACGCAAGCTCATTAATTGAGAAGGAAGTAATATTTATTTGTTAATAAATGCATGCATTTATAAGCATTCCATCTAGGCTTTTATTTTTGTAGACAGAAGACGTTTTAAGCTTGCGCGGCAATAATTGAGTTGTGTATCGAAGGCCGACGCTAGTCAAGCTACCTTGGCTTGCTCGGTTGTGGGAGCATCCAGGTCCTCGCAGCAGCACTGTGATTTCATGCTCGCGAATAGCCATTTCACGTCGCCCCACTCCGTTGCTTAAACACAGGCCATACGCAGTCAACGTAGCTCTAGCCTCGGCCAGCCTTTACAAATGTGCGTGTTGCTTGGGAAAATTAAGTTACAACCCACTTTTTATGACGATGTTATTGACCAGTTCATAAAGAAGAACCGGAGGGTAGAATTCGTATTCAAGTAGCTAAATTGAAAAGATAGAATATCATTTGTAAAATAAATGTTGTATTTGTATGATTAAATGTACACAAATTTCTAAATACAGTAAATAGTTTTAAATGGTCAGTAATTCATTATTCCGCTAATCAGACTTCAATCACACTCCCTGAATGATAACAAGAGCAAGCGTGAATTTCAAAACCGGCATTCGCCCCTGGTTAGATGCGTGTGTGGGTTGCGAAGTGAAGTAGGGTGCCCTCCCGCGATGAGTTCTTGGATGAGTTCACATAATAATAATGAAATAAAAAATAATTTAAATAAAAATAAAATAAATTACATAGAAATTAGTATTTGCCACAAAGATTCTGTTCACTCAGCCAGTCAGGAAGGGGGTGATTGCAGGCAACACAGATAGCAATATTTTGCTGCCTTCGGAGAAAATGGCACGTTTAGGAACTTCGAAAGATAGTGCGTTTAACTTTAACCTGCTATAAATTTGCATTATTAATATCCGAGCACATTATTATTACTAACACTTCTCTCAGTACGACCTTTATTTGCCTCTATTCCGGTTGCTAGGGATAGAGGTAAGTAAGAATCGGGATTGTTTGTCAGCCCATTTGAACGGAAATGTTTTGCAAGCAGACCACCATTCGTGCTTCTTCCGGTTCTAGGTGGTTTCGAGTATAGCACTATTACCTATTACGCGGAAAACAATACAGTAGTATCTCGCTAATCCGAACCTCTTTAGTCCGAACCCTCCAGTAATCCGAACTGTGGTTTTTAAAAAAAAGGTTTTATTACGTATTATTATATTTTGTGTACTATTATTTTTATTTAATAATTATTATTTTAACCATTATTATTTATTTTATTATTATTACAGTACGGTATTATTATTATTCTTTTTTTCATACTGTCGATTGTACGGTTACACTGTGGGCCTATTTTGATTATTGTGTGTTCACGTTTGCTTTTTCATACTATACAGTACGTACGGTATTGTCGGCATGAATCACCGCTGTCGAGCGTCATGAAAAAACTGTGGCCTTCCAGAATTTACGAAGATAACTACGGTGATACACAAAAAAAAAGCGGAAATTAAAAACGTGCATAATTTGGTTAAAAATATAAATCCAAATGTTGAAATTTCACAAACGGAATGGATTACAGGTAGAACCGAAAGTGAATTCGAAATCAAATCAGATGCTGAAATTATAAATATGACGTTACAGAATGAATTAGAACACGATGATGACAATAAAGAACTCGAAGGAAAAAAAAAGTAAAACATGGAGTTGACAGTTTTAATATGTGTATAGAATGGGTTAAGCTGAATGATACGCCATTCCACAAAATTTTATTGCTAATGCAGCTCCGAGAAGAAGCATTCGAAAAAAGTTTAGCTTCTAAGAAGCAAAAGAAATCCAGTGACTTTTTCACAAAGAAATCAAAAACTTCTTTTTTTTTTTGTGTTGTGTACAAAAAAAAAGTGATATTTTTTACGCAAATTAAGTTACGTACTGAACTATGCAATTTTATTAAATCAGAATCCTCAACATTACAGGTACACACAAACTAAATTTTTTTTCTAAAATAAACTTGTGTACTATATTATTTTTTAATTTTTATATTACAGTAGATTAGCATTTTTTCTATCAGTTACTTCATTTATTTACAGAATTAAATTGATGTGCCATTAGAATCTGATTATTTTTGTCTTAAACGCTAGTTATTGTTGTCTCTTGGGAGAAAATTTCACTAATCCGAACTTTTCGCTATTCCGAACGATCAGTTTTTATTAGTTCGGATTAACGAGATACTACTGTATTTCGAAAGGCATTTAGCAGCACCCACTCAAAGTAGCTCAGTTTAAGGCAATCGTTTTTTTTTTTAACGTGGTGTATTTATTTCTCGGTGTGAAATTCGCCGTTTAGCCCGCATTATTATTATTATTATTATTATTATTATTATTATTATTATTATTATTATTATTATTATTATTATTATTATTATTACGTGACACCTCCATTGAGTCCCAGGATGCATCGTGAGAGGACACTATAATTGATACCAGCACCACTCTCACACGATTTCCGTCTCATCACACCGTCCACTTACGCAACATTTTTGTCTGTTAATTATATTAATGGTTTGTTAATTTTTTTTTTTTTTATGAATCCCAACGAGGAAAGGTATCGTGGTAGGTTTCACATAAACCTTTCGGACGTTTGTACCACGGGCGGACTAATGTTTCGATAATCCGGAAAAATCCTGACCTCAATGGTCCTTTTCTTCAAGCCACCAGCAGTAATCGCAGCGGTGTTTATGCCTGAGAGATTCACCTCTCGCTTAAATGCGCCTCGTAATTGAATCTCTGATTTCATTTCTATCGGTGGCGGTTCTTTAATCGCCAGCAGTATTTACCCAAGGATGTTACTTAATCCTTTCGTTTTGTAAAATATTTTCTTTCCTCGTTTTATAATACTCCCAAGATATTGGAAATGATTTCCACTGCAACATTTCTACTTGCAAAAGCGCTCCATTTAATTGAGCAATCGCGTCAATTAAGTGCGCCAAACGACTGTCACAATAGCGTTGGATAAACATGTAGAAGGTCTTTTTCTTAAAATGACAGACAAGCGGCACAAACAACCTGTTCTGAAGGGCGGGTCCCAATCCCACGCCTCACGTGGACTGCATTATCCACCCATAATTTACGACGATTTAAATAAGAGCAAAGAGTCCTGGAAGTAAGAGAAAACTTACCGAACCGGACTTGTTAAACAAGTATAGCACACAAATGAGCTTCACGCATGCTCAGTTGGTTGCACTTGATTGGAAACTAGTGTTGCGAGTAAAAAAAAAACAAAAAAAAAAACGCGTGAATCATCAAAAGGAAGTCGCATTGCTAATGTTATGAGCATTTAATTGTTTCTTTTAAGTGCATTTGATAAATATCCACACTACAACCAGAATAACGCGCAGAATATTAGCAGTGTCTATTGGAGGTACATTAAGATTCTTTTTTTTTTTTTTTAAATTATGGAAACAACTACCGTGTTATAGTTTTACAAAAACAAGTAGCTGTTTCCGTGAATAATTGTATTTATTAAGAATTTATTAATAAATAAATAAATAAATTAGAATATTTGTATTTATTAAGCCTAAAATGCTTCTGGTATTGAAAAAAAAAATGAATGTAGTCAATAATGAGACTTTGTTCGGAACATTTATTAATTTGATATATAAATGAAAATGTGAATGTTTATATTTAGAATTTCCGATAAATCGAAAAACTTACCATGCCCAAGTTTGTTACACTCCTTTGAGTTATGATATCCATTGTATGTGCGTGCGTGCGTGCGTGCGTGTGTGTGTGTGTTGTAGGAAGCGGACATGTTACGATTTTTCACAAAGTGAAAAAATATATAACAGGTTTTCGTCATTTTCTGAAAATATGTTTGATTCTAATCACCGACTTGAAGAAGAACTTTTTCTAGGCCTTTTTTCAACTGGTTTCCAAATTAGGGGATTTTTGGCACGGGCAAGTAAGATCTTTTCACTCAAAACTCGGGTTTTTGACCACGTAGCTATTTTTTTTTAAATAATAATAAATCACCGTAGAAGTCCCACTCACGCGAGTGATGGCAGTGTCTGCTTACTCTTTTTTCGTGATGTCTCTAAAGGTGTCAGCTATCAGTGATGGCTCAGGGTTGAGACTGACTGTTGTTCATATCTCAAAAAAAGTTCGCTAGTGCTAAAGGAATCGAAGACATTAGAGGATTTTGTGAAAAAAATTATAAAAAATGAACGAAATTATTTTGAGAAGAGAAGAAAATGGATGGTTGTGGTGTACAAGTTAATGTTTTTCCCTAACTTTTTTTTGAAAAGAAAATCTTCTTTCGCCTTTAACACGTTCATTGCCAATCACGCGATATCACGCGATGCGAGTTCTCACCAAACGGCCGATCACGCGTTATCGCGTGGACGTCGCCAACTAAATAAAAAATATATAAAAAATTTGGCCACCACACGAAATTCCAATTTTCAGCTTGGCAATGAAAGTGTTAACGAACAGTTCTGTGTGATACGGCAGTTCCTTTCTGTTCTTTTCTGAATACAAAACGCAATCTGCCTTCGGGTGGTGATGTCCCAGTATCTCTGGCACCTCCTTTCTCTTTCATATACTAGTAGAATCTTCCACCCTGCTCCTAACAGTGTAACATGAAAGGTGGTCAACTTATGATCCCGTAGTTTCAACTCTCTTGAGCATATGTTCAGTTAATCTTTTGAAATCAAAACTTTTGTCTCCCCTCCCTAAGAAATTTTGCTTGCATTTTTGAAATGTAAGCAAAATTTTCATTTGAGTTCATTATTCCTTCAAATTGTTCAACTGAAGTAAATTTTCTTTTACCTGGTCCTACAAAGCTAGTTTATTTGAGCTAGCCATCTGAAAGATTTGCGTGGCAGAGATACTTAAAACATTCACTGTTTTTATCTCGCTTTATGCCTTTTAACGGACTGCTTCATTAATTCTAATTTTACATGAAGGTGGAAAAGAGAACTTTATTTGGATCCACCAAACTTTTATTACTGGGAATATTTTTGAGTCTGAAATGAAGATGCTTCAGGAATACTCCTTCTGCTTCCCCGTGTTCTTTATAGTTCAAGATTATCGTGTCTCTTTTAAGAATAGATTGTGGTGTGCCATTACAGCAGTTTTAGTTTCAGAAATAAAGCTAAACAAAAAGTCTCTAGAATGGTTAGAAAAAAAAAGTATTTTTAGCAAATACTTTTTGCTAAAAGTATTTGCTACGAGCCGTTAAATATGTTTTTAAATGAAGCATTTGAACAATCTATATTGGTATTGATCTTTGCTGGAAGTAGTATATAAATGAATTACCATGATCTCTATAGAATCATTTGGTGCACCTAAATCCCCCCCCCACACACACACACGCAAGATCATACGAAAATGCACAATGATATTGTGCAATTTCACCCTGATGAAAATCACTTTCACCGATTCTATTGGAATTGCATTCGGACTGCAAAAATCGATTTGTTTCAACAGTGAAGGCAAAAGTAGATTGATTCATGACCATATCTGAATATTTCAATAGCAGATTCAAATAAGAAGTATCCTTTCTATACCTATCTAAGATGGTGGTTGGGCAAAAACCTTCTGGGCTTTTGTGGTTTATTTTGCACCCTCTGACTAGCCATATGAAGAGATTTCTTCTTATCTTGAGCAGTTTCTTCAATTATTGAACAGGTGTCGAAATTCATAGGGTGCACACGGTTTATCTCGATTTTCAAGTTTCATCTAAAGATGCGCATTTCTGACAGATCCTGTAAGGTTCGCCGCTTCCCTTTTTTTTTTTTTTTTTAAAGTGAGAAACAACGACAGTTATCAAAACAGATCTGAACTGTTTATAAGTTCTTGATGTCACACAACATAAAACAGATGATGTACTCAGACTAAAACTTCCTGGCAGTAATTTTGATCACTTATGTACGTGTATTTACGCCACCTATTTGGTTATACTTCAGGTTAAGTCAGGAATGTTCTTCTGTCGTGAACTTTTTTTTTTTTGATGATTTTTTTCCCCCATAATAGTCAGTTCTTCGGCTCACGATGTATGCGACTCACGACCCCTCGTACCTGCAACAGCCATCCCATAACAAGTTTACCAAATACCACCTTATTGCTCCAACCGATGGGCTGAGATGTTATTGCTGCCTTCGAAGCATATTGCTTAAGGAATACTTTTGCTCAGGTGTTACTGAGAATAAAACCACCAGAGACTTTTGGAAAGAATATATAGTAATGTCTTGCATTGCACAAAGACTATAGATGTAACATGGAGTGAGGTGACAACAGAGTGTATGAATGAAATCTGGAGGAACTACTGACATTCACAGGATTCGACAAAGACAACGCCTTACAACAGACCGGCACCAAGATAGCATGTGATGGAAGCTGAGGAAGAAGATAATGCATAGGAATTTGCAGAAGAGAGAAAAGAACAGAAGATGAACCTTCCCTAAAAGGTTTACATTGGAAAAAATTGGCAGAGAGATTTCCCTCTGCAGTTATGTTTTTTGGAAATGGACCCCACATGGAGAGGTTTAGCAAAGTGCATAGAATTATGCAAGGTGCACTTGCTTGCTAGAGAGAAATTTATGCAAAAAAAGAAAGGTAAGCTGTGCAGACCGCAGTTGAACGCAGTGTACCCATTAAAGAAGCGCACCCTGCTGTCGACAAGCATTCTAAGAATGGTTCACCAAATGCATCACTCGCGAAAAGTTGAACTTCATAGGAAGGCACATCTTTAAACTTCATAGATGTCTGAAAAGCCTTCGATTCAATCTATAGACAAAGAATGTTCAAAAGTCTCAGTTGTTATGGCATACTCTTGAAAATAATCAAAGCAGTAGCAGAACCGAACCAGAATTATCATGCAAGAGTAATGGTTAACGGACAGACTACTGACAGCTTTTAGTATTACCCTTGATTATGTATTCAGACTCACAGGAAACGGGTACGGAACAACTCTCGAAGATTCAGCAGGACCAACCCACATAAGCAGTCTCCGTTTTGCAGACGATGTTGGGTTGATTGAATCTAACATTCAGAGTACCCAAAATCGCTTAGAAAATTTATGTAAAAATGCAGCACTGATTGGATTGACAGTCAAAAGCAGTAAAACCAAAGTCCTAAATAATGACAGAATAGAACGGAAAGATTACGCTAAATTACCACATTCTTGAAGAAATATTGTTCTTCAAGAATGTCAGTGAAGTCAGTAGCTTTGTTCCTACATCGATACTCTAACTGACAGCGAAAAGCAAACGCAAAGCTCTTCGGTTTCATAAAAGTTTAACTAATATCTGGAATTCTAATCATTCTGATTTTTAATTTTATGAATAGTCAGACGGCTACAACTGTATAGCATGAACTATTACTAATAAGTTCTCTTTTCTTTATGTTTTAAACTGTAAGTTACCTCGTAACCCTGAAGATGTAAGTCAAACGACTTACGAAACTTGTCGGGTCTTTTATTAATTCATTGCATTTTATATAGCTTATTAAAAAAATGTGGTCCAATTACCGGAATATACGATGTGAACTTCTAAACCACAGAAACCTCCACTAACAATCTGGAAATATTACCACAAATACCAAAATTCGTTTGTACAAAACTACTAGTCAAGCCATATTTACATATAGTGCCCAGACATGGAACATCACTACTCAACGAGCAGTTAACATAATTCAGACAACATGCCATGGTCAATACTGGGATAAACATGGTGGCAAGATTCATTCCTAATACTGCCATTCTTGCAGAAAGCTATTAAAAAAAAAAAAAAAAAACCTAATAGAAACGATTCAGAAGAGTCAGCTGAAGTGGTTGAGACACCAACTTAGACATTCACCTTCACCTACGTTCAATGCTCTTACTGTCTACAGCCAACTAATAGGCACAGAGAAAGACTGAGGAAATAGTTTTGGCAATACATAAGCAAACTTCTTTAACAAATGGAAAATATCAGATGGTTCATGAACCATCTGACATTTACCATTGCCACAAAACAGAGCAACTTGGCTCCCATTCATTGAACAGACTTTATATCAATGAGTTTTTGTTATATGAATATTTCTGGATGTATGTTTCCCTATTCATTCATGAATAAATGATGATGATGAACTCTAATGAAGAAGAGAAATCCTAACATTGCTAGAAAATGCTCAAACTGAGAACGCACATTTGAGATTGATTAAGGGTTTCCACAACCTGTTTCATCGCTGGTGCTGTCAGGAAGGAAAGTGACATCACGGATGGATGTGGAGAGGCAAAACGCCGAAGGGTTTTTGATTGTCTACAGACAATTCCATTTCCGGGTTTATACGAATATTTACTTTTGCCTTCTGCCTTTTGCGTGCTGCTATGGGAATACGCAGGAATATAAGGGAGTTATGATGACAACTTTGGGATGCAATCGTGGAATTTTCTTGTATTCGATGTAATGATACCTTCCCATATGTAGAATTTACATACAGCCACTCTTAGCCAATCATAATTCACTCTTTAATTTGATTCTAGTCTAGTTAATAGTTTCTATGAAAAAAGAAATAAATCGTTAGTGCATTTTAATCCCAAAGGGAGTAAAGAAGACTCGCTTTAGCCCTAAATAACTTTTTTTGAAAATTGGGTGCAACCGATTTCCACCCTTTTCCATCACTGACATCTGAGCTTGAGGCTAAAACTTTCAGGAGGGAGGGAGGGAAGGAGAGAGAGAGAGAGAGAGAGAGAGAGAGAGAGAGAGAGAGAGAGAGAGAGAGAGAGAGAGCAAGTACAACAAACAAGTGCTGCCATCTAGTGGTACCAAGAAGTCTGGAACAGCGCGAATTCTGTGGTCGATTTTTTGAGCAGTGCGATTAAAACCCCAATTTTTCACGTTCAAACCTGTGAGAAAAATCGCAGCTCAAGAACCCGAAGAAAGGCCCGAAAGCAGTTCCTTTCGTAGGCGACTAGAATCGAACCTATACTTGACTTCGGTTCTGAAATTTTCGTGAGTGCCTCGGAAATAATATGCCCCCACCGTAACAACAAAATTTCAATGAAATTTGAGGAAATTTAGCATCTGTGAGATAGTCCCCATAGAGCACATTATGAAAAGTAGTATACTGCGGCACGGTGAGATGCACTTAACACTCAATCTTTGAATCCCAATAAGAGTTGTTCCGATGCTGTTCGATATCCACAGATCTCTCTTTAACAGAATGAACGTGTCACGCTTGGGATTTGTCAGGTCGACCGCAATGGACCTGTTAGCAACCATCTGCCTCATTTCGACTACTATCTAACTATCAGAAAGAATAAGCAAATTAGTTGAGGGGAATAAGAAATCGCACGTGCGACACCACACCACATCGCAATGGGTTTAGTTGCATTTCTTAACTGACAGCAGATCTCGGCCAAGTAACGAGCAATTTAACATCGCTTCCCGACTAGAACACAATGACCGAAGGAAGTGAAGAAAGTGGAACGATACAGAGAGAGAGAGAGAGAGAGAGAGTTTAATCGCAGGCGAAATTCGCAGATAAAATACTTGCGACCTTTTCGCTGCAATGAAGGAGCGTATTTCTCCCTTGCACGTAATTTCATTCATTCATTCATTCTCTCTGAATTAGAGAGAGACTTTCACATTCACCGTCGAATGTGTTCTTCTCGAAATTTATTGTTCGAGAGATCGTCGATTTCGCAAACCTTCCTGCTGCACGTCGGTCGACTTGATTGCGAGAGCAAACACTGAAAGAGAAACATTCCAGCGAATTTCGAAACCATTTATTAAAACATTAGAAAGAATGAAGAACTTATGGAGTTTAGATCGAAGTAGTTCTGAACAGAAACCACAAAAAATGGTAACCTGGTGACAAAGAACGCTTGTACCGGTTCGTTTGGAAGAGGCAGCTGAGAGCATGAGGCATCCGATGTCTGCTGACGACTGTGGTCGAGGAATAGTTTTTTTTCCGTAGAAAATGTTTCGAGCTGTGCGAGTAAAACCCCAATTTTTCACGTTCAAACTTTACTGCCTGTGAGAAAAATAGTTGAAAAATAGAAGAATAGCGAATTTCGTCTGAGGCTAGTTAAGCAAGACTCGAATGCAAATCCTCGAGGGAACTATTTTTTCTAGGCGTGCGTCGTGGACACCCGTCGAAATGATGCTTAACACAAGAAGGAATGGACATTCGTTCGCCTTACAAACAGTAACATAGCACGAAAACCCTTTCCCCGATCAACAGGTCACCACCGTATTAATTAAAAAAAAACAAAAAACAGGTTTATTCATAACCCTAAATTTCATTTAACTTTCAGTTAAATTCTGTTTATTTCCCTTTGAAGTAATAAGGCAATTTGCATTTTTCGTATAGCTCAAGTGCAACATTTTAAATGCCGTGCTTTCCAAAACTCTAAAACTATAGCGGTTAACATACAGCGTTTGGTGTCTCCATAGCGCAATTGGAAGAAGAAAAGAAGAACATTGCGCCCTTCTATGGAAAGACCTGGGTTCGAATCTAGTCGTGATGAAGGGAATCCTTATATGGGCATTTCAATTGAAGGTGAGTTAGCCGATCTCATACGGAAATAGCAGGGTTTTTTTTCCCCGGAAACTCTGTTTTTCATCCCGCGTACAGACAAATCGGCCTTAAGAACAGAGTTTTACAGATTTACAGAGAAAAAAAAAAAAACTGTTGATGGTGATGATGGTCGGTAGATGGCGTTGATGATAGCAGTATTATCGTAGTAGGAAGAATAAGTCGTAGGTGAGATGTATTTAGCGATGCAGAGTAGAGTGAGCTCCTGCGATGAGTCCTTGGACTCCCTGGAGGTCTTACGTAATAATAATAATAATAATAACTTTCAACGTTCCTCGTCGTATATTGCAAGTACTTGAAAAACTTTCGAATAACCTCAGCTATCAGAACGCTACATGCACCAAAGGGTTTAATAAAGAAATAAAAATGTTAGCAAGGAATTAATGACTAAAAAATGTGAACACAACAATCATAACTGTAAATCATGAATGTGTGTGTGTGCGTGCATGCTGGGGGACTACACTTTCGAATAGGCTTTTATACGAAGTATTTAATGAAGTAGCATTTATTTCTTTCTACAAGACTGGATAAATTTTATTCAGATCATAATTCTCACAGTCGCGAATAAACTAAACGCATTCCTGGAATATATGCTTGGTTGTGTTCGCAGAGGCCGCTGCGATAAAAGTACTGGAACGAAGAATCGTAACTAATATTAGAAGCTTAATTAGTAAAAAAAAGCTCACACATTTTCGATAATTGTAGCATTAATATGTCGCTGGAAGTCGTTGGAGCATTCTACAGAACGTAATGTTCAGTCGCAACCGCAGATAATGATCTAATAGCGAAGGTTGGATGACAGAGTAGAAGCTAACAGGGAAGGATTTCTTTTTCTGACTTTTAATTTTGAAATGGTGTTATTCGAGCAAACTCTTTGGCAACACTTCCTATGTAACATATTTGCTTCTTAACTTAGTAAAATGGCTTAGAACCTCTCATTTCATATTTTAATAGACTAATAAATCGATCTCACAAAATCCGGAACAAATATTGGCAAAAATTAATTCATGTTCAGATAATCAGGCTCCTTCGATCAGTTTATTAATTTCCGAAATTAAATTTATCTGTAATATAAAACAAATGACAAACAAACAAAAAATCCTCTACCCTGACAAAACACTGGGGGCTGCCGAGTCCCAGAAATCAGGTCTACGTACTTAAATTACAGTTAATATTCAGTTATCCTCAAAAGGGAATTAAAATTTTCCACCATAAGAGTACGCATGCTTGAGAGCTGGCTTCTTGGGGAAGTTTGAGTGAAGGTATCGTGAGATAGCCTAACATTGTTTTGCTTTATTAAAAATAAGTGATAATTTTACAACACTTAAGAAGCAAAACACGTGATCATAAGATGCTATTTCTGTACATAATTAACTTGCATTTAAACTGAGGGTGAGTCATCTGATCTCATACAGAGCTGGCGCGGTTTTTCCTCTTGGAAAGTCGGATTCCTCCCCCCCCTCTGCAAATTGGTGAGAAGAGCACATACAATTAAGAGACATAATACACCGGCCTCATAGCCTGAGTTGTAAATGCCAGTGAACCAACTAACTGTTATTATCTTGCAGTATCCAAAGTTCTATAGTATCACTGTGATGGCTCGCTTAATAAAAATGAAAATTTTCTACTAAATAAACTTCATTCACGATGCAAAAGATACGCATGTTAAGTGGCTCAAGATGGTTGCAGTTGCGAATGTGTGACACTCTCAGCTGCAATTTCCATCTACGGCAGAAAGTACTTGTCATTTAATTGGAATTTACTTGTCGCGCATTGGTTTGGAAAATGGATATAGATTCAAGCCTCTTATGAGTTTGAAGGCAGATAAATTTTTCCTGCAAGGCAAATTCAGTCAGTGTTATGTACAGCGGCAGATTTTTCCTTCTGCACATACTACAAACTTGCCATAGGATACAAATAACTGATAAACATAATTGCATTAACTAAATGGTCGTATGGATCTTGGTTCAGTCCAGATCCAACAAACTCTCAGTCGAACATCATTGTCCAAAAATATCTGATTGAAAAAAAAAAAAAATTGCAAAAATGTCTTAAAAAAAATTGTCCAATGTGTCTGATGAATTTCTTTTTTAATACCACCTTCCCCCTTCCCAGTATTGCACTCGGATTTTCATTGCTCTACAGTTTGTTCCTGAACTTTGTAGGAAAAGAGATGACAGCAGTTGTGTGTTCGATATTTCCGACCACATGCTCGACGTTGAGAGTGCTGCTGCTCGCCGCAATTGATGTACAATCGTTATTGTTATTGCCATCCTAGCAAGGCAAGCATTGGAGATTTCTCACCCATGTGACTACATCAGCCTACTTTGATACAATATGCTTGTCACGTGTGATTAGTTTGTTGTGATGAATTCCATTCAGCATGGGGCTGTCTTCTTATCGCTGTCCACCCCAACTAAACACAGATGTTCATTAACAGCCATATGGCAGTAATGACAACGTCAGAGTCTAAAGTTTGAAAGATTAAAGTCAAAGTTTAAGTAGGAATTCAATAGTAAAGAGTTTTTCATCATTATTATTATTATGTGACACCTCCAGGGAGTCCAAAGACTCATCGAGGGAGAGTGTGTGTGCCAACAGCATCGAACGAGTGAACTACTAACAGCGCTCAAAGTTGCTTAACTTTTTGCGTGAGCCATTAGTAGCAGAGGCTCTATCAATCGACGAACCTTTGATCATCATCAAACTGCTGCTACGTTCACACAGCATGTACTGAATACTGCTACAGAACAACATGATTAACTTTCATTATAACTAATCTCTTACCAACAATTTCTCTCCAAATTAGTCTATTACTTGTGAACACTCCAATATTGCCGTATCTGACATTTCGGCCTTTAAGGCACTTCTGACTGAATCAATCCACCTAGACATTGGTCCTCCTCTTTCCTGCAATCTTGGCATCAAACACTTGCTTTGCCAAACTTTCCTCTTTCATTCTTTTTAAATGATCTGAGGTTAGCTTATGCTCACCATGTTCTGAACGCTGACACGTCAAGTTCCTTCATAATATTCTCACTTACAAATTGATTCTGTCATTTAATGCATATTTCTTCCCTTAATAATTAAAAAAGTCTCAACTTCATTCGTCAACGTTTTCTTCAGATTTTGCGCTTAGTCTGCTAAGTTTGGTTCTTTTTTTCGAACATTTAATTTTAACTTCAATAATATTTGTATATTTGAGTTTACTGTTTATATTTAAGCGATGCTGGACTTCAAATAAATAAACGAATGAAAATAATAATAATAATAATAAAAAAATAATAATGTCCACTCGGTAAGCCTAGTGGCTGTGCGCTTCGCAACCATATGCCCGGGGAAGGAGTGTTCTGGGTTCGATTCCCGTCGGTGACATGAAAAGCTGAAGGATCTTCTCAGTCATAGCCAAGTTAGCCGGATTTGGGTGTGAACAGCAGGTTTTTTCCCCCAGTTTATCCTGGGGTTTTTCATCTCGCGAGTTTTTCAACACTACGGACATAGGATGCGTAGGGCTGACCGCCTTATCCTGTGAACTGTTGAGGTCCTATCATTAATAAACCCTCGACACCGCAAGGGTAAAAGAGGGAAAAGGAAGATGATGAGATGAGATAAAATAATAATAATTACAAGAAATTCACTTTTTCCAGCTCAAAATTAAATGCTCATCATTTCCCATTTAAACCTTCTGTATAGTTTTAACCCAAATCAGTTGAAATTACTATATAATTAAATCATGAAAATGGGGCGTGTGTAGAATGCTAACCTACGAGAATGGTCTGAAAAGTTCTCGGCCTAACAATGAAAAAACGAATTTATAATTTCAAAATTATTTTTATTTTCTACATAATCTCCCTGGAATGATCTCCATTTATTCCAGCGATGCTCCAGCGCCATTATCCCGCCCATGTAGTGGTTCTCAGTAAGATCTGCAAAATACCCCCCCCCCCCCCTCTACAGCTGCAATCCCCTCTTGATTCGAAGAAAAACGCTGACCAGTGAGGAAGAGTTTTAGTTTGGGGAAGAGACAGACGTCAGAGGGAGCCAAATCTGGGGAATAGAGTGGATGTTCCGACAATTCACAGTGCAGATGCCTTAATTTTTCCGTTGCCAAAACACCTTTGTGGACAAGTGTATTGTCCTTAAGAAAGATGATTTTTTTTTTCTGCAAATCGGGTATTTTCTCATGAATTTTTTCGTCTAGTCTGGTTAAAAAATCAGAATAATATTCCCCGGTTATTGTTTTACCCTTTTCAAGATAATTAATAAATAAACGCCTTTAGCATCTCAAAACATCGACGCCATGGCCTTTCCTGCTGATGGAACCGACTTTGTCTTCTTTGGCACTGAACAACCGGCTTCTGTCCACTGTTTTGACTGCTGTTTGGATTCTGGTGTGTGATGGTGAATCCAAATCTCATCCATAGTAATAAATCGACGCACAAAATCAGTTTTATTCTTGTTAAAATGCTCCAAGCTCTGTTCAGAGACTTTCATGCGAGTGCATTTTTGATTTGCTGTGAGCAAGCGCGGCACCCATCTTGCGCAAAGCTTTTTCATTCGCAATTCTTCATGCAAAATATATCCCACACGTTCTTTTGAACTGCCTATAGTCTCAGCAATTTCACACACTCTGACTCGCCGGTCAACCAATACCATATCGTGCACTTGATCAATGATTTCTGGTGTTCTTACATTTTTTGGACGTCCTTCGCGTGGATCATCTTCAAAGCTGGTACGGCTACGTTTAAACTCGGCAACACCCATTTCTTAATTGTCAAAAACGAAGGAGAAGAGTGTCCAAAAACTTTTATGAACTTCAAATGAATTTCTTTTGGCATTAAACCTTCTTTTACAAAGAATTTTATAACCACACGATACTCAATTTTATCCATTTCAAGGGATACAGAGAACAGTTTTGCTTCGGACAGCTGTATAAAACAAACTACTTGATAGAATAACTTGCAATTTCACACGGACGTAGTTACGACAGAACTAACTTAGAAAAATAATTCTGCCGCTAGTGTTGCCATCTATGGTCGAGATCGAGAACTTTTCAGACCACCCTCGTATATGAACCTCACATCCTACTCAAAAGTATGTTGCCGCCAGCATGAAATATTGCATTTGATTAAATTCGGAGCATACTTCTGTAATCTGCAAATTGATAGACTGCAGAAAGATGTCGTTAGAATTCCACCATCATGAATATTATACAAGGTATGTTGAGCTTTAGAGAATGTGTCCCTTAATATAAAATGTATCCCCTAAGTATATGCAATGATGTTGCTAAAAGTTTTTATCCAAACAAAGAGTACATTTCAGGATGGCATTACTTTTAATGCATAAAATATTCATGAAACATCCGCAGCGAAGTGTTGGGCAAACACAGGTGTAGGGTATATTTTCATCGAGCACAAGCCAACGCATCAGCCAGCAACCATCTTCTCGTTGCAAAGGAAGTCAAAATATGCTCATCTGATCATTGGACCAAGAAACCTTGTCTTTTGTGTTTATCTATCCTGTCGACAGAATGCTGAATTCATAAAACAGACATAGCAGATCAATTTCCATTTCCCTAAACAGCAAACCATGAAACTAAATTTTCATCCAGCACTTCACTACTATGTTCATTTCCTATGAAAGTTCGTTTCCTTCCTTTCTCTGTTACGAGAGAAATAATCCTCTCTCTGTCTCTCGGAACTTTTTTACTTTCAAACAAGGCCGCTCGTTTTGTTGACTGATTTTAACGAAATATATGCACTCAAAAATCGATCCCCTATTTGTACACATCATCCCATCATCTTTACCTTCTCCATGTCAGTGAAAATAATGCTCAACAACAAAAGCATTTTCACAAATGCTTAGAACTACTGCTCTGGAAATGTCCTTGTAGCATATCACTGTTAGAGTTAGCAACACTATTAACCATGTTTCTATTAGTGCTGTTTGTAGCAGAAAAGTTTTGTCAGGAAACATTTGAATGTTACCCTAAGGAACAAAGAAATCATCTAGCAAATATTTTTCAGTCTCCTAGATTTGCAATGATTTTCTGTTAAATGAAGAATCGAAATTGCAATGGAGTGGTGCACTAGATGTTCCGCTTGCATTACTCAATTTTAAAGTAATAAAATGGAATGCGATATATATATAAAGGACTTCCTTTATATATGCCTTCAGTTGGAACCGAGTTAAAAGGTCTCATAGGCAGGCGCAAGGATTTTTCCTCCAAGAAACTATAGTTTTTCATCCTGCAAAAAACAGGCAAATGCGCCAGAAGAGCAATGCAATTAATAGCCATGATACTGGCCTCATCATGGCTATTAATCATCTTAGTTGCTTCGGCTGAAATTTGGAAACAACAAAATTCGTCCGTTAGGGCACACAATTCTCAAAACCCTTCGTTGACAACTTATATATAAAGAACTGTCACCTGCACAGAACCACCGTTGAATGGATGCTTTCTGGTTGCTGAAATGTTCTGTGATATTTGAGTTAATATGCTATAATTGTGCTCGCATATGCAAACGCATACCCACCACCACCACCACCACCACCACCACTCACCCACACACTTCGTATCTACCAACTGCTTTAAATACTCTGCAGCAGATACGTGACGTAGTTTCTTAAATGAAGAGGTAGAGTACACACATTAGGGGCGAACCTGACAAACCAGCCATTCGGTAAGTATCTCTTGTATGAAACCATGAAAACTATCAAGCTGAGTGGATATAATTTTTGTTTTCAACGTACTATAGGTTCGAATCGCACTGCGGTAAGGATATTTACGAGTTCTTCTTCGGTAGCTTTAAACATCCTGTTTTTGGTATTTTAGTGTAGGTTTGTCAACTTTATTGGGGATGATTTTCCGTAAAGAAGCGAAATGTGCGGAGACGTTACATTTAATGATAAAATAATAAAACAGAATTGTATATACGAATGGTGCAATTTGCATCAAATTAGAAATGGATGAGATAGCATTATTTAAATGTACTCTACAATTGGTGATTATTTAAATGTTTTAAAGCATAATCGTTAAACTCTTAAGACATCGCCATTTTTTGTTTACAACTGTAGATTTTAACTTAAATTATTCTTATCGCTGAGAATCACATTAATCACTCCAGTCGTTTTTCTTAAAGTCCGATGTGAGCGCCCTCATGCGATCCTTTGGAAACGATGCGCAATTTCAACGGGAAAATTTGTCTTTCAGGCCAAATGGGAACATATTAGAGCCGGCCTTGCCGCAGGCAACTTGTTCAAAGAACGGGATGTAAAAAAAAAACAACAAAAAAAAAAAACAGGCCGATTACGTGAGAGCAGGAGCTGAAGCAGGCTTGACAGGTTTCTATCTTACAGTCTCTGTTATTAGCTTCATGCCCTACTTCTCGATTTCCTTTTTTTTTTTTTAATTCTTTTTTCCTCCTTGTATTTTTGCGCTTTAGCATTCTCGGATATTATTTCAACTTATGTGTCATAAAAGCTGCTTACTTCGGGTATTACATTTTATCACTGATGTTATCGTTTACATCTGCGCAATTTCAGAAAACAGTGTCATATGCACTTTGCAGATGAAATTCAGGTGAATTATGAAGTAATTAGTCTGGTATGTTTAATTTGATTTAAACAGCTATTTTAAATACTTCTTAATTAACTGTGGAGAAATAGTTTCTTTGCTATTAATAAAAAAGCGCAAAAAATTTCCAATTTGAAGAACTCAACAACAAAAAAAATTATTCGATTAGCATTGTGCTGCCATCTGCCGACATACGATGGAAGTAACCACCATTATTGTTATACCTTAGCTAAATTATTATTATTATTATTATTATTATTATTATTCGCGGTTCTATCAGGAAAGATTTATTCATCTAGGATGGGGATGCTATTCCAAGTATTATCCAATTTACTACTAATGTATTAATTTCATAAATCATATAAACTGCATCAAATTTTTTAACGAGTAAAACTCATTGAAAGCAAAAACCACAGGTAAGAAAATTATATATATTTATACCTTTTTTTCTCATTTTTACTATTTTATATTATTATTATATTGTTTCTGTGTTTTATTTGTTTATTTTTGCCAGTTTGTATATCTCTTGTTTAGAAAATGGATATTATCTTTTAAAAGTGGAATTTTACATAATCATTATCATCATGTTTGGTACTACAGCCTATCACTTGTCCTCGACTCCTCAAGAGGATTCCGATTATCTTCGTCCATTTTAGCTACTTTCTGCTTTTAGATTCCAGATTTCTAGTGTCATTGTTCCCTTCATCTACTCACCTCATTCTTGGCTGTGCTACTCCTGTGTGTTCTTTTGGTTGCGCAAGGAAAAGTTTACTGTTTAGTATCCTGCTCCTGAAAAACCTGTCCTATTCATCTCAATCTCATTAATGTTATACACCTAACAATACTCGAATCCCAAAAAGTAAACAGTTCCTCTTGGTATAGCTCTCACTCCACAGCTAACCATCTCGAATGGATCCGTCAGTCTTTCTTTCGAAACAACTAAAGTTTTTTCTCACCTATTTTAGTTATATGCGGACTGTGTTTACACCATATGTAAGCATTAGTCGTATCCATGTCTTATATAAAACAAAAGTTGGGTAGTTCTCGAAATATCATCATCTTATTTCTCATATGTCTTGACAGCGCATAATAATACGACTCAATGGCAGCTGATATCCTCTGCCGTTTTTCCTGATTGATGTTATTAATATACTCGTACTTGAGATATCCAAGGAATGTGAAGCGCTTAACCTTCCTAAAAGAGTATTTGCTTATTTGGATCTGCGAACTATCCACCACTTTTCCACCAACACAAATTTATTTGGGTTTATTTTCAGTTTCAATGAACCTCAGCCTCTTGGCAGCTCTCGTCAGTAAAAAGAAAACCCCCTTCATGGCACTAACCGAAAGGCTGATAATATGAACAGCTGATATCAGCTATTCATATTATCAGCATAATTCTGCATAATTATCAGTATAATTCTCAGAACATAATTCTGCTTAAGCAGAATTATGTTCATATTATGTTCAGTTATACGAATCGATTTATTAAATATTGTGCCGGTTATCTGGATTATGGAATCCCTGACAGCCTTTTCCAGTGCCACATTAAATAATGATTAATGAATGGCATGTCTGGAGTATCACGCGCACACATCTTTTTTTTTCATTTTTTTTTTTCATCAAAGGAGATGGTAAATATAAGTATGGGTGGGCTACAGATTTCTTTCTATATTTTATTCATTTCATATATTTCTGAATTTTATTACTTTACATAATCTCGAAACCATACTGTTAAGAGCGAACATGGAAATTTTCCAAGTCACCTCTACTAAGCGGGGCGATATTCTCAACTGGAAGATAAAATTCTTATCACGACTAAGGACATTTATAAATATCCATGCCAAAGGAGCGAATCAAACCCGCAGCTTGTTAGCGAGTATGCATACCACGCGATCAACCAGGAACGCTAAATCTCCAACCGTGTAATTTTATTTGAAACTTTAATTTGGTCATGTCGTATAAAGTTCTTTCCTGTTAACACTGCCATAAGCAGTCTTAAAATCTAAAGATAAGTGGTCAGTAAATTAATAGTAAAGGCCTGCATAATCAATGGTTAACCTGCCTTTCCTACAAATCCAATTGCTATGGGCAATTTCTCTTTCAGCAGATTCTTGTATAATATAGATAGAAAGAAAGTATATGTAACAGCAAAGAAATTCCTCTGTAATTAGAGCACATTAAAAGAATAATCTTTAAGTGCAAAGAGCATATTGTTCAAGGAAAATGCGAAATTTTCGTGATGAAAATAATATTTATGTTTTCTGTTCTTCGAGCCTTATTCCTTCATCAGCATGTCAATAAAGATTTCTTGCAGAGATAAAATTTTGTCAGAAATAAGATATAACTAAATTGACAATTACTACAATGTATATATTTTTCGAAACCATTTCAATATGAAGTATAAGAAACATGAATTACACGTTTTGGGCAAAACGTTATTATTACAATACGACACCTCCAAGGAGTTCAAGAACTCGTCGCGGAAGGGCACTTCACTGCTGTGACCCACAGTCTACGCGATGTAATCATCAATGTACACACGCCCGCTAATACTATTTCTGTCAATTAATTGCGTGTCAATTAATTGGTGATATTTCTGTGTGTGTGCAGGATTAAAAATCCGAGTTTCTGGGAGGAAAAAAACATGCTACAACTTTCCTATAAGATTGGCTTACTCACCTTCAACTGAAAAAAAAAAAAAAAAAACATATAAAGATGAGAATTAAACTCAGGTCTTTTTTACGAGAAGAAAAAAATGTCCTAGTTCCTTGGACAATTATCAAAAATTATAACCAGGCATTTAAGGTACAAATAACGGGATGAACAGAAAACTAAAAAATACAATTTTTAATTTATTGAATATTATAGGATAACACAGAAACATCAGCTAAGACCATTTATTCTTTTATGGAGAATAGGCGAGACCGTTTTAGTTATATTTAACTTTACTTTTGGAGACTGAGGATGCAATTCAATCTCCATAGTTAGCTAATCAGAGATAACTTCCGAAAGACTATACTAATTATAAACGGCATCCAGTGAAGAGAAAGCTGATAAGTGCCATCATCTCATGCTACCTATTCGTAACACTATATACTATCGGAAAAAGTGTAGTTTCTATGGTCGATTTTTTTGAGTTTATGGGGTGAAAAACTCGGTTTTTTCTGGGAGAAACAACCCGCTTGTTGTGCCAGAGATCGCTTAACTCAGAAAACGGTTGAAAAAGAGCTTAGGAAGAATTCCTCTAGTCGGCGACTAAAATCGAACCTAAATCTCTCTTTTGGTTGCCTAGCACAAAACATGCAAACGCATTTCTACTGAAATGCCGTTTGCATGAGCTACATACGCCTGTACAGAAACAACATAACCCTCAAAATATTTGCTGCCACCAGTACATTAAGCTTGCAAAATTCTTTAGAAGCGACGTATCTAATCGAATATTTTAACGATTTATTCCACAGAGTGTCCCAGGTTCCTACAAAAGTACTATGTACTAAAGTACTACAAAAGTATCTGAAGCTTGATGGAATTTTCTCAACTGTGAACACAAACGTTAGTTCATGGACTTCTGGCTCATAGCAGTAAACGCAAATTCTCAAGGTTACTCCAGCTGTGGAAGCACAGTGCTCCTATGGCAATCCTGAAAAACAAGCAATTTCAGTTCAATGTACAACTTAAATACAGAGGGATAATGTGACTGAGCTTTTTCAGTCTCTTTCTGAACCACTCCCAAATTGCAGGCAAATGTAGCTCATTGGACCTTCTTTTCACGCCATGCTGGATTTCGTGGAATGGTAATAATGACATGTAAGATAGAAACATTATCTGGAATTCTTGACTTGACCAAGACAGTAAATGATAACACTTGATGAGTAGGTTCTAGTAAGTTTTGAAGAAAGTGAATGTCATTTATGCTTCCAATGGCTAGCACGGGTGCTCCACCATGATAGCAGTTGTTTTCGGAGGCGTGAAGTGGCCAAGAACCATTCTGACATTTTTTTTTTAATTTCTTGCAAAATAGTTATTCCACAGTATATTGTACCTCTCTTATTAATTTTAATTTCCACTTGAATCTTGAATAAAAAAAAATAATAAATAAATAAAAATAATAAAAATAAAAGAGAAATAGAACTTTGCCATGTCTTCAGATCCATTTCGAAAATATCTGTAATCAAAAATAAAATAAAATAATAAAATAAAATAAAAAGTAACAGAAAGAAAGAGAGAAAAGAAATCCACTAACATCTTTTATTTCCTACAGGGAATAGACGGGGCCGTTTTAGCCCTCTGTCTAATTGGAAGGCCAATCAGAGATACCTCGCACAAGACGCTCGCTAATTATAAAGGATAACCGGCGAAGAGAGACAGCAAGTATCGCCATCTCGTGGTTTCTAATCCTAGCACAGTATATATTATTTGTTTGAAATAATACGTGTGGGTTCTGCTGTCGATTTTCTTGAGCTTACGGGACAGAAAAAACGTTTCAGGGAGAGGGGAAAAAAATCGCTTCCCCGAGATCATTTAACTAGGAAACTGGTCGGAAAAAAAGGTCAGAAAACGTTCCTGTAGTTTGTGACTACATTTGAACTGAGAACAGCTTTCTTCAGCCAGCCTAGCACTATGGGTGCAATCACCTTTTCTGCTGGGTTACACAGGCCACCGTCAACAAACCAGATTCTTTAAAGATACTTTTTTAAATAACGAAACCCTTAGCTGATTTTTTTTAAATTCATTTTATCAAATGTCTGCATCCATATAACTGTGCTTTGACTAAGTTTAATGCAATTTGGCCTTGGAATAATGTGACTGAGCTTTTTCAGTCTTTTTCTGAATCACCCCCAAATTGCAGGCAAATGTAGCTCATTGGAGCTTCTTTTCAGGCCATGCTGGATTTCGTGGAATGGTAATAATGACATGTAAGATAGAAAAATTATCTATGATTATTTTTATCATAGATAATTTTTATAATTATCTGTTGCTATGGGTGCAATCACCTTTTCTGCTGGGTTACACAGGTCACCGTCAACAAACCAGATTCTTTAAAGATACTTTTTTAAATAACGAAACCTGTGGTGCGATCATAATTAAAAGAAACACACGTATTAACCACAGTGAAAATTATTTAATTGTAAATATATATTTTTTAAACTTTTACATAGATCTTTATATAAAAATGAACGTTTATAGTAGGGCTTCAGAACTTTCTTTGTATATCCCTACTACACAGACCAAACTTAAACAGCAACGACGTTCTTACCATTCCTAAAGTATGGGAAATTGTCATACAAAATTGTGTTAAATATTTTATTTTATTTTATTTTATTTTATTTTTTTACTTCTGTAACACGTTACGCACGTTTAATGAGATTCTATTGTAATCATGCGCCCTAACTGTATGTTATTCCTATTATTGTTTTAAACTACTGTACTGATGATGTCCTAAGATACTTAGGATGAAATATTTATAATTAAATAATTTTCACCGTGGTTAATAAGTGTATTTCTTTTAATTAAAGATACTTCACATTAGGATTATAAAATATATACACGTTTACACCAAAATATTATTTAATTTGCCAGATATTCAGTCTGAATATTACAGATCATCTTCAGTGGCTACAAAGGAATAGTTTTAAAAAACAAGGTGGAATACGAACAACTGATCATTCACAAATAGAACGAGCCACGTGATGTCATATCGCTAAGTATGAAAAGAGTAAACATTTTTTTTTATCAGAGCCATGATTAAATTAAAGATATTATTATTATTATTATTATTATTATTATTCCTGATACCTCCAAGGAGTCCGAAGACTCATCGCGGGAGGACATCTTCAACTGTCTCTACACCTTACCTCTACTACGAATCAACGCCATCTACCGCCCACCTCCAACACCACCACAACTAGTAATTTTTGTCTGTAAATTGCGTGTGTTCTGAAAGGCCGATTTGTATGTATGCGGGATGAAAAACCCGAGTTTCCGGGAGAAAAAACCCTGCTACCTCCGTATGAGATCGGCTAACTCACCATCGATTGAAATCGACCAGATAAAGATTCCTCCCGTCGCGACGAGAATCGAACTTAGGCCTATTCCAATCGAAGGGCGCAATGTGCAGTCGTTCTTCCAATTGCGCTACGGAGGCGCTTAATTTATTAATTCAAAAATTCATGTAATAATCTTAAATGACATTAGACTAATATAGGAAAAAAAAAATAAAAAATTTAAAAAAAAAATTAATGTGTTATCCTGATTAAACTTTCCCAAATTTTTGATAAAGATATACAGTCATTACGATTCAAGTTAGGATGTTGAAGTAAGGCCTCCACACTTTCTTTAAATAAACGTTCAAATTTATAGCGACATGTGAGTAGGAGGCGAGTCTTGGACCAAAGGATGTTGTGGCTTGTTTCTATTCCGTGCTGAGCTAATCCAGATTTCTCGGGTTTGTTGTGTTGAACGGATGATTGATAATCTTGAATTCTTTATTCTATAGAGCGTCCATTTTGTCCAAAGTAGGAAAGATTACAGTTACATGGAACTTGATACACACCAGGTAGAGACATAGTTGAGCGTTTATCTTTAGAAGAAGGAAAATGGGTGGATAATTTGTTAATAGGTGTAAGTGGCTGTTAAATCATATTTCTTCAGAATTCTTGAAATTGGTTCTGAAATCCCAGAAATATATGGAATTGGAACTCGACCTATTGAATCTTTGCTGCTTTGTGTTGGATTTCTTAAATAAATTGAAAAATATCGCATTACAACCTACAGATCTTATATTTGACAGACTTTAGAATTACTTACTGACATCTTCCCACAAGACATTATAAAGTGATTTGATTTCATAATGTACTCCGGATATTTCTTATGTCAAAACAAATTTTATAACCAAGTGGAAGGAACAGTCATGGGAAGTCCACTCTCTCCTGCTCTAGACAACTTTTATTTGGAACATCTAGAAGAAGGGATGTTCTCATCTATATTCCCTCAACCATCCTTTTGGGTTAGATATATAGATCATATCTTTGCTGTATGGCCTCATAACAGAGACTCCTTTTCCTTTTTAAGCAGTATCAATTCCTTACATCCTCGTATAAAGTTTACCATGGAGATTGAAAAAGACAACAAGTTATCATTTTTAGACGTCCTCCTCATCCGTTCACCTTCAGGTATTCTTACAACAACAGTTTACAGAAAACCAACTTTCACAGATCGTTATATTCTCAAAGAATCTGCCCATCATCCTTGTCAAAAAACAGGAATCATAAAATGTTTAATCCGACGAACCAAAACTAATTGTTCAACTTCTCCTTTATTACAGAAAGAACTTTCGACTATCAAACATGACATGAAACTAAATGGCTTCTCCGAAAAGAGTACACAACATTTTTTCGATTATTACAATCCAACACAAAACAGCAGATTCAATACATCGAGTTCCGATTCCTTACATTTCCGGGATTTCAGAACCGATTTCAAGAATTCTGAAGAAATATGATTTAACAGCCACTTATACACCTATTAACAAATTATCCACCCATTTTCCTTCTAAAGATAAACGCTCAACTATGTCTCTACCTGGTGTGTATCAAGTTCCGTGTAACTGTAATCTTTTCTACTTTGGACAAACTGGACGCTCTATAGAGAAAAGAATTCAAGAGCATCAATCATGAAAAGAGTAAACATAAAAAATGTTTACTCTTTTCATACTTAGAGATATGACATCACGTGGCTCGTTCTATTTGTGAATGATCAATTGTTCGTATTCCACCTTGTTTTTTAAAACTATTCCTATGTAGCCACTGAAGATGGTCTGTAATATTCAGACTGAACTATTTGGCAAATTAAATAATATTCTTGTGTAAACGTGTATATATTTTATAAACAAACCAGATGCAAAAATACTCTTTGTTGTTCTATTCTTTCTGCCACTGTTCGGAAGGTTAAGAAAAGTATTCCTGTTTATACTCTCCTCGTATCTATTTATTCTTCAGCTTAAAAATGTGACCATATTCATAAGTAGGGCATCATCTTTACAAGACCATTAGTCTACCTCAACAGTCTACCTTTATGGTACCTGAAATCCTCGCTTCTAATGAATGACTACCAATATGGAATCGAATACTGTTTGTGAACAGGTCATCCTCGTAATATTGTCCCCATCATTAGACAAATGCCATAAAAAGTTTAACATACCTAAACCCTTGATGATCCTTGAAATTTATTTCTTCAGGTTGGCTTAAAGGGCACTTAAGCAATATCCTATCTTGTGGTCAATCATCGGAACAACAACAAGATAGGATACTGAACTTACGGAATTGATTTACCTGAATTCTCACTTGTCCCCCTTATTAGTGATGTTTCTTCAAAGTTTGGGAACGTTGCAAGAAATTATGGTTCGTTTTCTTCCTTGTTCTTAACAGTGATTGTCTCCAGATGACTGAAAATCATACCATACCATGCTTTCTGATATCAGTGCATTGCACTAATTATTGAATAAATCTTTCACTACAGAAACCATCCAAACTTTTACAATTATTCATTTCTGCAAACACTAAATTTCGATCTCCAACTACACTAAGTCACATTCTTCACAGGGTGTTAAGAAATATATTAAATTTACTCCTTTCAAAAATCGATCTTATGTTATTTCTCACAAATAAGAACAATCCTTTTCTAATCTTACGATTTTCTTTTTAGCATTACCTTACCTCGCCTATTTTTTATGATTACACCACACATTTATAGGTCATATAACCGTAGTGCCATGTGTGTGAAAAATACTTATGGAGAAGGAATTAATCTATTGATGTTTCTTAAAGAGTTAGAAGTTATATTTGGTAGGAAAAACGGTGAGGAGATTGTTCAAAAGAAAACAATTGGATGAAATGGAGAATCATGACAAGTTTATTTGGTATGTTTGGAGTGAGATAGTGTATCGGTGTTGGCCATTGGTTACTCTACACTGAGTTAGCTTCGTATTAGGAACACCCATTTAATAACGTGTTGGTCTATCTCTGTGCAATCACGGCTCGCAAACGCCTAAGAACAGATTCGACACGGTGTCGAACATTCCCATGTCCGCTGCAGCAACTCCGTCAGCTCACGCTCATTCTGCAGAGGAGGATCCCAAACCTTGTTCTAGCATATCCCGCACATGTTCAATTGAGTTACAGTCAGGGTAGTCTGGGGACAAAGGTAATGTGGCAAATTCGTTGTCGTGTTCCTCCAATCACTCAGTAGTTGTACAAGCACGATGACAAAGTGTGCTGTCCTCTTAAAAGATGGCACTGTGGTCGGAGTAGACCTTCTACAGATATGGATGGAGATAGTGGCTAACAGGACCCTGTATCAGGATGATAACCAACAGACCTAGGGCATGCCAGAAAAAAGTCCTCAGATTATAATACCACCTCCACCAGCCTGCTGAACTTCAACTGTGCAACCAGGGGAATAGGGCTTTATGCTGTTTAAGCCAAATACGAAGTCAGGTATCAGCAGGAAACAGGACTCATCACTCCACACAACCTTCTTCCATCTGTAGAAGATCCACTGCCGATGTTCCTTGAGTTCCCACTAGGCGTTGTTTGAAATGCCTGGCCGTCATTGTTGGTCTCCGGCTGAGGAACCCCCAGGCGAAGCAAGGTATGGCGCATGGTGCATGTGGAAATGGGTAGAACTTCCCCACTCTTGTACTGGTTGATAAGTTGTGTGATTGTTGCACGTCGTTACTGAGATACCAGTCCTGACACTCGACGCTTACCTCTAGGATCAACCAAGCATAGCTTACGAATGTGAGCGATTCTGCTGATTGTCTGTTGATGGTTAATCCAGTCCTGGTACACCTTTGATTCAGTGGTATGGGAGCAACCAACAAGTGCGGCTGTTTCCGAAATACTGGCACCTGCTCTCCGGGCCTCAACTGTCTGCTGCAGTTAAATTGGTTAACGTCGCCATGTTTCCCAATTACTGGCAAACATTTACTGATTATGTGCAGAGGATAGGTGTGCCCATTTACAGTAACCTCACATGACGTTATGTCACGTGGTACTTTGTTATCTTAGGCCGAATATGTAAATCGTATGGTAGTGTTCCTAATGCAAAGCTAAGTTAGTGTAGTTCTTGCATGGATAGAGGAATTTAGAGCAATTGCTCCTCTGAATTGCCACTGATAATTCAGAACACCTATAGAAAAGCCACAGTGCAGAAACTGAGCACCTAATGGAGTGACTCAAGGGTGACTTTGAGTGAAGGATCACCTATGATGTCAATGACTATGACTCCATAGAGTCACTAGACTCAACGATGAACGCCATGCACATCATGCCAAGCAGCATCTAAAATTCGCGCAGTGTCTATTATAATTTGCTTTGGAATCAGGATGGTGCCCTGCAATAGACTAGTAACCTGTTCCACTCATTCACCATTCTTCAAACAAAAAATCTACTCCTCACGTCTCAGTTAACTACACTTTTGCTCAATTTCAATGGATCACCCCTGGTTCCACCATCAGACCTATTATGAAAATTATCGTCTGCAAATTATCTAGTAAACACCTTCAGTAATTTGTGTTTGTCATACCACCCCTTATCTGCCCATCAACCAATCTCTGTAACATACATAAATCATCAACTTGTCCTCATAAGGCTCATTCCACATTCATTCCTCCTCATCCCCAAGAAACCCAGGGGTTTCTTGAGGAATGAGGTATAATAACCCGCTTTTCTCTCTGCTCGTCAGGGTAGTTTTCAGTAACCAATTAATCGGATGAATCGCTCTACCTAATTTTGCATCATCGGCAAGCAACTGAATAGTTCAAAGAACTTTCTCTATATCGTAATTGTACAAATTAAATAGTAAAGCCCAAGAATAGGGCTCCATGGCATACCACTATTCACAGGCCTTCTATTGGACTATATTCCTGACTAAACTAGTCTAGTATCTCTCCATCAACAGCCCTTTTATTTACTTCATCAACTTTATATCCATTCTCATGAGCTATAATTTATTATTTAGAATTCCATGCGGTGTCCTGCTAATGCCTTTTAAAGTTCAGCACTGTCACTGTAAACCCAACTCAGCTGTCACTGTATAAAACGTGAGCAAATTACTGACGTACGACTTAGCCTTCACAAAACCATATTGTTCCGAATCATATCTCAAATTATATACCCCAATCATAGTATCCTAATTCTGTCTGTTCATTCCGGTATTTTTCTCTTGGCCAACTTTCCCAATACCTTGACTACGACTCCTGATATGCCTGATCGGTCGGTAATTTGCTACATCTGTCTTTGAGCATCCTTTATGCAATGGAACTAATTTCCCCTCTTCCAATTTCCCCCTCTTGGGACTAATTTAAAGCAGAGACTGCCAATTCGGTAGCATCTTCTCATAAAACTCGAGCTGGAATACCATCTAATCCCATAGTATTCACACTGTATTCACATCAAGGTTCTGTAATGTGCTGTGCACCTCCTGTTCATTTACCTCATTTTACATATAAGCCTTTGCCTCTCATGGTACTGCAATATCACCACTTTGATGCCATGCTCTTGCAAAGTGTTCAATTAGTAATTCTACAATTTCATCTGATTCAGTTACTTCCCTACGATTGGCATTCATTAAAATTATGTTCCATAATCATTCTTTCTTTTATTTGCAACAAACCGAAAGAATTCATTGGGATTTTCTTTGGCCTATATTGCTAATTTCCATTCATACTCTACTTTTACCTTTCTTACCATACTCGTTACCCTTCTGTTACTCAGTACCGTCGACAGTGTGTAGCAGGCCTGCCCGTATTACTTCCCTCAAGCATTCGTTTACCACTTCACATGCACTATCAACATCCAGCCTTTGTAATTTTCACATGCTGTGGGAGGACTGACGCAAGTAATACCCTATTTGTCATACTTACCAGCCTCGTTATTCCACATATATCCGCTTTTAACTGAAAAATCTACACATTCAGCAACCTTTGGTCATGACCATATAACACTTTCACCAGTTGGCAATGTGGTCATATTGGTAATAGACAAATTTTTTGATGCACTCTCAAACCCTTAGTATATTCCATCACATCCTTGGTTGTAGTTCATGGGCAGGCTTAATAAGGACGCTCGTTCAGCCATATTGCTGTAGACGCCGTCGCTATGTAGCAAGTGAGAAAGAAGCTTTTTTAAGCTTAAACTGATTAAAAATTATTTGAGAACAGCAATGACCCAAGAAAGATTGGTTGGTCTAGCAATTATATCGATAGAGGCGGACATAACTTATCCCTATAGGTTAAAATCTACGGGGATATTGCACTAAATTTAAATTTAGTGCAATATCACCGTAGAGCAAACCCTTAATTAATATTATTATGTAATCGTTTTGAATTAATTTTTCTCTTGTAATAAAAACAAAACAGCAAGTGGAGATTTTCGTATATTTTTCTTATAATCCATCAGGGGCATTATTTAACTGTTTACAATGATACTACTGGACCTTGCCAAAGCCTTTGACAGGATACCACATGGAACCCTAATTAGTAAACTGGAGCAGATGGGGATAAATATAGGGTTGGTGAGATGGATAGGAGGGTGGTTGAAGGAGAGATACCAGAGAGTGGTTTATGCAGGAGTGGAGTCTAAAAGACGGCTTGTGACTAGTGGTGTGCCGCAGGGCTCTGTTCTTGGACCATTGCTTTTCAATTTGTTCATCAATGATATAGGAAAGGATTTGAAAGGAAGTGTTTACTTGTTTGCTGATGATGCAAAGTTGGGTAAAGCAATTGTCAGTGCACAGGATGTCAAAATATTACAGGATGATTTGGATAGTTTAGAGGACTGGGCTAGGAAAAATGGATGTCAATTTAATGTGGCAAAGTGTAAGGTTATGCACTTTGGGGTGAAAAGAATAGCAGCAGTATATTGCATTGGTGGAACCGTACTCCAGGAGATTGATGAGGCCAGGGATTTGGGAGTGTTGTTGGATAGGGAATTGAAGATTAGGGGGCACATTGCAAAAGTGACTAAATCAGCTCATCAAATCACTTGGCTTCTGAAAAATACTTTAACATGCAGAGACAAACAAGTTGTTGTTCCTCTGTATCGAGCCTTGATAAGACCCCATCTGGACTACTGTGCCCAGTTATGGGCACCAGGGTTTCTTCGTGATGGGGAGGAAGTGGAGAGGATCCAGAGACGTGTGTCCAAGATGATAGAAGGTCTGTGGAATATATATGTGGAATATATGTGGAATATATATGTGGAATAGGTTGAAGATTTGTGGGTTGCAGAGATTGGACGATAGGCGAAGGAGGGGTGATATGATTGAGACATTCAAATTACTGAAGGGTTTCTATAAGATTGATCCAGAAGATATTTTTGAAAATAAGACTGGTGGTGGGAGGCTAGGGGTCATGCATGGAAGCTGGGTAAGAGCGTGGTTGACAAGGGAGTTAGAGCTAGGTTTTTTTACTTGGAGAGTGGTGAATGAGTGGAATAAGCTTCCAGAGTCTGTTGTGGGTGCTACGACGGTGAATGAGTTCAAGGCAAAGTATGATAGATACTGTGTCAATGTAGAATAGTTGTTCTTGACATGATGTTAGGGCCTCCCTCGATGAGTCTGTCGACTCCTCGGAGTTGCCCGGAACAATAACAATAACAATAACAATTACCTAAGGGCGCGATCTAATCTGGCAATGCCCCTGCCTGTACTTTGCATTGCTCATGTGCTGCTGGCCATCTTTTTCCTTGAATTCCCTTCACAGTTTTTTTTTGTAGCTCCTGCTTAATGATGATATTCATCCATTTAACTCCCTCTTGATGTATTCTCCAGACTCTAGTATGCAGTCTGCTATTACTTCCCTCAAGCACTCGTTTACCACTTCACATGCACTATCAACATCCAGCCTTTGCAATTTTCACATGCTGTGGGAGGACTGACGCAAGCAATACCATGTTTGTCATACTTACCAGCCTCGTTATTCCACATATATATCCGCTTTTAACTGAAAAATCCACATATTCAGCAACCTTTGGTCATGACCATATGAACACTTTCACCAGTTGGCAATGTGGTCATATTGGTAATAGACAAATTTTTAATGCACTCTCAAACCCTTAGTATATTCCATCACATCCCTGGCTGTTCATCGGCTTACAACAATAATACCCCATCTTCCATTCTTTTCTCTCTGTCCTCCCTGAAAATACTATGATACTATGCACATCACATTCTATCTCACTAACTATATCATATTATGTCAGCCATATCTCACTAATGCCAATAACCTTTGGCCAGAATGAATGTAGCCAATGCAAGGAAGCAGAAGAAGAAGAAGAAGAAGAAAAAAACACCTTTCCTCTTGTTCTGAATGCTTCTGGCATTAGTGTACACAAAGTGCAATAGCACATGAGGCACACCACTCTCCTTACACTGTGTACTAACTGTCCCATTCTAGTTTGTTACCAGCGGCACTAACTTAGGTATTCTCTCCACATTCATACTCGATGTGTACTCGCTTAACAGCTTCCCCTTAAAAGATCTAATTTCCCTGATTTTGCAAATCGACTTTCACTTCATTGAACACTTTTTCCAGACTGAACACCAAATTCATTCTTCTTGTCCATCAAATTCACTCCACACATTTACAAACTTCACATCATTCCTCCTGCAAAGCCTATACATCGACTCATTCACAATGATGGTCTTCTCAGCTCAATTCTGTTATACAGTGGCAACAGACTCACTACCACAACTCTCTCACCCTTTTCTTATGCAACTTTAACTCTTTCATGTACTCCCTCATGCCATAATTTTGTCCTTTCAGTTTATTATGCATTATTACGTGGATTAACCTCTTCTATGAATCATCAAGAATTCCCAGAGTGGTCTTGGATGCACCAGCCCATAGTTTTCTCAGATCTGAGACCAACTCATAACACACTGTCTGTAATACACTGCTTGAAAATAAATCAACGAACACCATAGTGAAGGGAACAAACAGCCATGCCACCAGCCTTAATAAGATCTAGGACCTCCTTTTGCTGCAATGATTGCAGCAATCCTACTGGCCTACTTTCCACAAGCATAGAATAGCGATCAATGGGAATTTGGGACCATTCTTCCTGTAGGCATGTAATAAGGTCCTGGACTGTTGTGATGCGAACGTCTCTTGACCTCACTCGGCGTTTCTGTTCATTCCACAAATGTTCAATAGGGTTCAAACAGGGGCTCTGTGGAGGCTAGTTGAGTGTGGTGACGTTCATGTCCACAAACCACGCAGTTACAGTAGCAGCCGTATGACACGGTGCATTATCTTGCTGAAAAAGATAACGGTCATTTCCGTAGAAACGCCACAAAGTAGGAAGCATTGTATTGTCTAAATCATCAGCTACCAGTAAGAGTTCAATATTCGTGGCACCATAAATAGAGATCCGATGCCAAATCCACCACTTCCGAATTTCAAGTTGGGATTACACACTCTCGTAAGAGACGTTCACTGGGCATCCACCACACCCTGACACGTCTATCTTCTCGCTACAATGTGTATTGAGCAGATGAATGGTAATTTTTACATATTATCCTTCATAGCACTCTACAGTCACGTTCGGTGAAAGTGGTGGATCATCCACTGCACGAAGCACTCGCAGTTGACTCCTTGCGCTTTTATCTGAATACGGCGTCACTGATTATTGAACTGGGATGGCATAATTTGTCAACAATTTGCCGATTTGATAGACCAGCAACATGGCATCCTATCACTATGCCTGTTTAAAACTCCGTCACTTCCCTTTTTGTAGCCATTTACACCGGACATAGTTGCATTGACTTGGTATTCCTCCAATTTATACTGGCTACAAACACGTGACTCGTTACATGGCTCGACGCACCTTACCGATGGGGGGTTTCCGTTGACGGCTTTCCAAGAGGTGTATGTTCGTGCCAGACTAAACTAGATGTGGCAATCAGAGGAAGCTGATCTTGAAAGGAAATTGGAATATTATCAAAAAGTATAGTCTGCTCACAGTTGAGGGAACTGCAGCTAGCAGTGTCAAGAGTCAATTCAGGTGGAAGGGGAGAAAAGAATAAGGGATGTACGAATTCGTCACCAACACGCGAAATAACGTGCTTTATACGTAAACTTTTCCAACTGTTATACAAGCAAAATAGTTACCACTTTGGAAACTAGAATATAAAAGAAAAGCTATTTTCGAACATGTAATAATAAACGTTCATCCACGAAACGGATTGATTACCCTATTATTGGTATGGATTCGCTTTCTTTTGCCATGTGCAGAATTATCGAGAGTTCCATCATGTGTGGTCGAACTCTAAGTGAGAGTGAAGTAGCATCTTTCTTCCGGGTAATAAGGCAGGCCTGAGTTTCTATAGCATTGAAATTTACCAAGTTATTTTCATCCAATTTAAGGATGAGATCAGAATTTAAGTAATTGGTTATGGAAGATCTTGGAGCATCCATCATTTGAGTACTGTAGGATATAATTCTGGAATGAGGAAGAAGAATGAAAAGTACTCTCGTCGGCAAAAATGTGAACAGAATTTGAAGTCAGAGAGAGAGAGAGAGAGAGAGAGAGAGAGAGAGAGAGAAAGGTCATGGTGTAAAGAAGAAAGAGCGTAGGTGAGTAGAGAACCCTGGGTACTCGAACATAGAGAAATATGATGAAAAGAAACTGTCCATAATGACATGCAGTGAGTAAGCTGGCAATCCAATCACAAATAGCAGGAGAGAAGTCATAACATGGTGACGTGTTTAGGAGACCTCAATGCCAGGCACGATCGAATACTTTGAAATATCGAGAGCGACAACATGGATTTCTTCAAATTTTTCAATGCCTTAATATTAATGTTATGCAATAAAAAATACTGTCCTGTGGTAACTTCAATGATATAAAGGTTTGCGTAAAGGCTCGATGAGAGAAACTTTATAGGGCTTTTTAGTGGAATATTTTGCTGTCGAATCTTAATTTAGGCACGAACCGCTTCTCTCGGTATTTTCATTGTGTGACTCAACAAAATTAACGATGGTACACAAAAGTGTACATACAAATAAATATCAATTAGGATAAGAAACATCAATCCTTGTCTAGAACGTCAGAGGAACGCATCAATTTTGGCGATTGTGAGGTGGAAAATGGACACCCACTAATATCAAAAAAGTTCAGGCTTAGATAGTAAATACCCCACACTCCATTTGAAGAATAAGAAAATTCTTATAATTTGATTTATAAATCACAAATGTGTTTATGCATTGGATACTGTTCCCACCTTCACCAAGAATTTGCCATAATCCTTGTCTCAGTATAGAAGATACTGTTTAAGTTTAACAATGACCCACTTACACCGTTTTACTCTTCTGTTTCACAGATGTTCAGTGTTATTTCTTAACTTTCTGCTCATTCGTGGGTGTACTTATGTCCATCCATTATTGCTATCTTATAGTGTTGATGAAATTTCGACAAGAAAGAATCAATTTGTCTTATTTGGAGAATTAAAAGTCAGTTTCCTGAAAAAATATCTAGTGTCGAGATTTAAATTAAATATCAAGTTGATACCATAATCCGGATTGCATTGACAAGAATGCAATGTGAACTGAAGTTTGCCATACCAGAACATATGAATTCCACAGATGAATTATAAAAGGTACCAGCATCAAAATCCTACATACATGTTGGCTAAGGGCGGTCCTTGTTAGATGCAAATGTGGTGATAGACATACTCACCAATGAAAATTTAAGGGGAATCAATCAGCTCTTATATAAAAAGGCCTATATAACTAAAAACGAAACTTTGCAAATTGGCAAGATCTGATCTTATGAATTTAAAGAATCGTCAAGACGGACTGCTGAAAATAACACCATTGAAAGAAGCTCATAAATACATATAATTTGATCAACAAAACAATTGCTAACGTTATAGAAGAGTTAAATCCAAGAACATGCACAGAAAATTAAGATATGAAACTAGAATCGACTAATTAGTAGAAAGTGTTCATTTTCGTCTGCACTAACGTTGAATCTTTAAATCTCAAATATCATTGTTTCGAAAATTCGAGTTTTTGATCCCAGAAAATCAAGACTATTGGCGGTAAAACTCACACTATTTTAGGGAATAATAGTGTCTTCGCTTATGTAGCACAGGGAAAGTAGCATGTCAATCAACAGCGCTACACCGTTTTTTTTTTCCCTCCGGGTAGTCTGGCGTGGAAGTCATTCAATTCTAGTGGCTGACTAGAGTGATTCTCGATCTCGATCTCTGTCACAGGACAAGCAGTTTTTTTTTCGGTCACGTAAATTCGCGTTTAACCCAAGAAAATCGACCGTTTAACCCACACTCATTTCAGATAATAAACTATTATAACAAAACCTAATATTAGGATTAGGCACAACTACATGGCGGGACTTCTCAGCTGCCTCTTCACCAGATGTCATGAATAATTCGTGATAGTCTTAGGCCAGCTTTCTCTGATTGGCTACTGGTGAAGACCGAACTGTCCCATTAGTCTCCAAAAATTAGATAGGGATTAAAGTCTCACATACTCCCTATAGGGAAATATAAGGCATCAGCTGATTTTTATGTAGTGTCCACGAGATGGCAGCACTTATCTTCTATACACTACTCTCCATATCTCAAATATAATCACAGATAACCTTAGGCATGTTATTCTCTGATTCTTTAATAGAACTTAGCTGCCAACTTGAAGAGCCTACTTACCAGTGCAAAAGTCATCTTCTTGGAAAACGAAACAAACGAAATTCTAAGAAATAATCCGCTGCCCAGACCTCAGAATTAATCCTGTAATTAGTCTTTCTTTGGGTACCCTAGCGCTATGGATCTAAACGTCACTTCCACAGAGCTTCACAACCATCAAAAACAGGCACTAGAAAATATAATTTAATAATATTTATCACTATGTTTTTTTTAAAAAATCTACTTACACCTTTTATTCCTCATGGGGAATAGTCGAGGCCATTTTAGGCCTAATTTTTGTAGATTGAGGGGAAATGAATCTCCATTATTGCCAATCACAGATGGCTGGCTCAGTACTATATATCACTATAGTACTGAGCCAAATGTTTTTGAAATGGTATCTGGTGAAGAGAGGCAGACAAGTGCTACTATCTGTTATCACTAACCCTAAAAAAGTATTGAGTCTTGGGCCATCTATCTCTAATTGGCTGCAGCAGAGATTGACTGCCCCTTGATCTCTAAAAGTTAGATAGGGCTAAAATGGCCTCATGTATGTCAAGTGCAAGACTTTTATGGCGTTACAAGGCATTAACGGATTTATTTAAATGTATTATTTATATTTAATAATAGTAATAATAATTATTATTGCATGGAGTCCTCAGTGTACTCTCACCATTTAACATGCATTACATGTGGTCTGGCTGTTTTAGGAGTTCCTCCACTGTAAATATTTATATTCTGGAGGCGAGCATGCAGGTGAGTTGTAAATATGACCAAGAATTCTTATTTGATTTCAGTCAGAACACTCTTTCGGACAGTTTCAAGTAAATGTTTTAAAACACCAATGTATTACACACATTTTAAAGTGAAGAAACTTTAAATCATATAAATGGTGTTTACGTACACACGCGACCTCTTCAGGCCTTCAACAAGCTAACTGAAAACTGCTTTTAATCATGTACTGTAAAATGAATAAGCACCTCTTAAATTCATTTTATACTCTTCCTAGCTTATGTAACGAACGAACTAAGTAAATCAAGAGAATGTGTAGCTCAGTGGATGTAGCGTTTGCATACCACGGCGCTCGACCACACGAAGGAAGACTGAATTTCAAGTCTAGTTAGCAGCTAGAGGAAATTTTTCTAAGCCTTTTTTCGACCGGTTCCCGAGTTAGTCGATCTCTGGCACGGGCAAGCGGGTTTTTTTTCTCCAGGAAACTGGGGTTTTTCGTCCCGTAAACTCAAGAAAATCGACCGTAGAACCCAGATTATTTCAGACATTAAATACGAATGTTAGGGTAGGGACCACGAAATGGCGGCACTTGTTGAGCCGTCACTCTTCACTGTGTGCCACTTAATTAGTGATAGCTTTGGGCCGGCTATCTCTGATTGGGTAGCAGTGGAGATTGAACTCCCCACTCAGTCTTCAAAAGTTAGATAGGGCTAAAAACGACCTCCCCTACTCCCTATATATACGGGAATAAAAAGGCGTTAGCGATTTTTTTTAAAAATTAATTTTATCAAATATCTGCATCGATATAACTGTGCTTTGACTAATTTTAATGCAATTTGGCCTTGGAATCATTGCTGAAACGTTTATCTGAATTTTTACATCACTTTTATAAAGTACCTGTAGCTTCTTGGTTGCTTCTACAATAAATTAAAGAACAACTTAGGTTTGAATATAGCCACCGACAAATTTTCTAAGTTTTTTCAGTTCAAGTTCATAATGAGTCCTTCTATGATAGAAGAATATAGTGTTTTTTTCCACTAGAAGTAATCGGCAATATATCACGTAATCAGTGGCCATAAATTAACTTTCCCCTTTGGAGGTATCTGTAGTTAAACTAATACACAGAATGAGACCACATTTTATACTGAGACTTTCGAAAGCAATTGGGAGATGAATTCCGCGAAAAAGATTTAGTACCAAAAGGCGCGATAGGGGAAATTTTGTTGCGGGTGGAGCAAAAGCAGTCAAATATTTGCAAGTAAAAAGGGGTTGGGAAAGTTCACAGTTATTCGAATGACTGACGAATTGTGCTCAATATGCATCCTACTCAGCATGCTTTATTTGTTAAGTTGTTTTATCTTAAACAGTACAATGCCATAGGAACCCTTCAGGAATTTAGAAGACTTTATAACCTGCATACAGGTCCTGTCAGCTGTAGCACTGAGAGCTATGATTAGACCAGCTGTAGAGCATGCTGCACACCAGAGGCAATTTGTTGTACACAAGAAAGGTCAGCACATTGAAAATCGTGTATGTGGTCCAGGGGACCCTGATTCTGATGAATAAAACATTATTTCCTGAGTGTTTAATCACATTAATTTCTGTCTCTCGCAAGTTGTTTTAGTTTAATTGGAATGAGTGATGCAACTGTTGCTTACACTGTCGAAATGTTATTATTCCATTTTATCTACCTTTAATGTAATCATCCACTGGCTTTCGAACTCAGGCAGGGCCAAAATTTCCCCTGTTGGGACTTTTGGTACTAAATCTTTTCTTTTCGTGGAAATCATCTCCCAATGTCTTCAAAAGTCTCAATATAAAATTTGGTCTCATTCTGTTTATTGGTTTTAGCTACAGATGCCTCCAAAGAGGGAAAGTTATTTTATGGCCACCCTGTATTATTATGTGACACCTCCAAGGACTGATCGTGGGAGGGCACCCTACTCTACAACAGAACTCACTGTCTCTTCTACTTAATTAATCCCTAACTACCATCAACACATAGCCTTCTACTGTCCAGAACCAACCTTTTTTGTCTGTAAATTGTGTGCGTCCTCACAGCCGATTTGCCTGTATGCTCCTGAAAATCCTGAGTCTCCAGGAAGGGAAACCCTGCTATCACCATATGAAACCAGCTAACTCACCTTCAACTGAAAAACCCCATATAAAGATTCTTCTTCTTCTCGTCGAGAATTGAACTAGTCTTTTCTAATAGATGGGTGCAATGTTCCATCATTCTTCCAATTACACTACAGAGGTTTTCTAATATAATTAGGTGTCATGAATAATACACTAGCTACAATAATTGTCCAGACACTTTAGCAATTTACAATTGATACTGGCAGGTGAACCCTAATATTGGGTGTGTCCACCTTTGGCTTTGATCACTGCCTGCATGCTTGAGGAAGGCTTTCCATCAATATGCAGCAGATATCAGGTGGAATTTGTCTCCAATCCTCCATGAAAGCAGCACAGAGTTCAACGACAGATCAAGGACGTGCTGCTCTCAACCTCAATTGTTACTCCAATTCGTCCCACAGTTGTTCGATGGGGTTGAGTTCAGGACTCCACATAGAGGGCAGTCGTTTAACTCCCATCTCTTCATAGCATCCTATAACAGCTGCAGCTGTGGGGCCTTGTCATCCTGATAGTAAGACGAGTACATGCCCTAAAAACTCCAGTGCAGGCAGCACCTGATTATCCTGAATATCAATGGATTGAGTTGCCGTTATGGAACTATGAATGACCAGTGGTCCACTCCAAACCAGCTGAATGCACCCTGCACTAAACTTTACTGTGGGTACAACACACTGCGGTAACAAGCGTTCACCAGACTACCTACACACCCACACCGTTATCAGGCTAGAAACAGGTGAACCTTGATTCAGTGCTCCAGATTGTTTTCTACTGGCCAATTATCCAGTTCACATGCTCTTTGTACCAGGCCAGACGAGTTGTCTTGTTCGTTGTGTGCTGCTGCTCTTCTGTGGAAACCCAGTAAATCCAGTTCTTTTTGTACAGTATTAGTGCTCACCATGGTGTTCTTGGGACTTTAGAACTCATCATGGGCCTGTACAGCAGTTTTTTCCTTCGGAACTCTGGTAACTCATGAGTAAATGTTTGTCGATATTGCAGCTTAGAGATTGTTTATGTTAATATCTGAAGCTATATTTGTTTTAAGTCTCATGTATAAAACTAAATTAGAATTGCCCAGTTTTACTTATTCACAGAAAAGTCCAATATTTTAAAATATTTATTTTTAAAATTCGTCATCAGTTGGAATACAGTAGCCATTCTTCTGGCTAACTGCAAATAACCTTCTGGCAAAGTGCAATTTATTTTTTAGCATACTGTGCAAGGAACAGATAAAAGAAGCTGTTAGCAAATGTTTGTGCAGGATAACAATTATAACTCCCCCCCACTTATCAGCGAGATATTTATATATAAAAAAAAAGTACGCCTCGTGAAGAGTTTCCTTCTTCTGAAGCTTAATTCATATGGATTACAGTCATGAATATGTCCCAGCCGTATGTGGGACATATGTGGGGGGAGGGGGAAGCAATGGTAAACTTCCCTGTAAAAATCTCACCAGGAATACTGGGCAATGCCTACAAAGCCACCTACGGTTGGACACGACTGAAAGGAAAAACAAGGCAGAAGCTTAGTTAAAGCACAATGATTCTATTCACATTTACAGGATATGATAGTATACTAATGCAAGACACGCTGGCATTCTTCTGTTCGAATTATATTATTACCTTGCACCTCCAGGGAGTCCAAAGACTCATCGAGGGAGGGCACCTACTCTAGAACTCTCCGTCTCCACCACCACTCAAATCACCAACTACAGCGAACCACATTATCTACTGCCCACCACTAGTATTTTCACAGACAATCACAAACATACGCACGGCAAGATTTGAACCTGCAGCCTTTTGGTGGAGAACGGATATGCTAACCACTTGTAAAGTAATGCAAGACACACTGGCATTCGTTCTGGTTCTGTTCAAATTATACATATGATTAGTAAAGTAATGCAAGGTACACACGCATTAGTTCTGTCATGCAAATGATGATATGCAAAGAACTTTTTAATAATTAACCACTGTATCAGTCACAATGTGTTTACACTGATTCAAGTATGGACATGAAGCATAAAATGTTTGATATATTTCATGCATACTGCAACTTGAATGATTAATTCAAGTAGTAGCAAAAAAAAAAGTCCTTAATAGGGTAACATTTACTCTTTTGAGGGTATATTTCAAAATTCATACAGGATTCACATGCCAAGTGAAAAGTTTGTGATGTTTTTAGAAGCCATTTTCATATTAAATTAATTTTAGATATTAACACACAAAATAATGGCTAAAAGCCAATGCAGGAAATGGAGATTCAAAGAATTTATTAATTCTGAGGTTTCGTATTCTAAAGAGGTGGAAGGAAATGGAGGCATTGCTATTTCATTTGTAAAGACTGCACATTAAGTACTTTTTTTTATGCCTACAAAACTGAACCTTTATTTTCATTATGAATCCCAGCCAAGAAAGATTATAATATAGTACTGGCACTGAATTAAGAGTTAGATATTCTAGGAATCCTGAAACTTTTGCAAGCTGCTTCAGATAAGTAGGATTGTGGTCTCATTAAATAAGGAAATTCATTGCCACCTAAAGACATGCGAAATATCTATGTTCATAGTTGTATTTGAATCCAGTCTATTAGAGTGGCTCGAAAATTGTGCATCACGAAATATTTGTGTGAAACTGGATTTTCGGTGGTTGCTATGATAAGAAGTATCATGCAAAAAATCAATTTGGAACAGGAAATGAGGGTGGCTGTGTTCAGTTTGATTCTAAGATTTGAGATGTACAGTGAACAACCGGCTCACCCATTTCACTAATTATTTATTTATTCAATGTTTTTAGTTTTTCAAAATATGTACTTATTTAATATTATTTTACATAAATTCTTTATGAATTTGAAATAAGTTCATTTATTTATTTTTTAACTTAACCTAACCACACCAACTGCACACTGCAACCGTTAGGTAGGCCTATGTTCTGACTCTGGACGGCGTGAACCGAAAAAGTTTGGGAACCACTGGTCTATTAGATAGAACAGGAATATTATCCACTTGGCAAACATGGCAAACAAATAATTTTCATTTGATTTAATCTGTATTTTGATCTGATTTGCATCTGTAATAATTTGTTCCTACTGTTCCCCCCTAACTAAAAATCACTCTGATAATTATTATTATTTTATCAAAACTTGATTATTTGCAGTCCAATTGTTTGAACAGCGAAATAAGGGCGTAGCTGTGTATTTATTTATTATTATTATATGACACCTCCAGGGAGTCCAAAAAGATTCGAACCCACGGCCTTTTGGCTGGAGAGCGGATACGCTAACCACTCGGCCAACCAGGACAGCTGTAGACCAAGTGCTTACTCTTACAACACATATAGAAGCAGACTTTCAGAAATGCTTGAAAACATTGCATTGGACCTTACAGCTGCACACAATACTGTATGTAGGCAGGGCTAGCTTCTTAAGTTACTTTGCATAATACCATGAAAAAAGTTGTATTGTCTCCTTAACAACTGCCTCACTACTAGCACCTTCCAGGTTTTCACAAAGGATGCCATAAGCCAGCCCTACAGATTGAATAATGGTCTGCCCCAAGGCTCTCTTCTGGCCCCACTGCTCTTCAATGTGTACATTAGTGATCTGCCCTCTGGCAAATCACTAATGTACACATAACCTACATAACCGACGACCTGGCAATAACAAATCAAGATCAACAACCAAAAGTGACAGAGGATATATTAACAAGAGATCTAGCTATGCTAGTGTCTATTTCAGGAACTGGAGATTACAGAAACCTCAATAAAACAGAGGTGTCTGGTGTTCATCTGTCATAAACAGGCCCAAATGAAACTCAAAATTGAGATGAACAGTCAAAAACTAAAGTACAACCCAAACCCTAAATATATGGGAATCATACTGGACAGGACCCTGACATTCTATCAGCATCTTAGAACATTTGCTGCTAAACTGGCATTCTGCAACATCCAGTAGCATGCTGGTACATCATAGGGAGCCTCAGCAAAGGTGCTCCAGACTGCAACTATCAGCTTGGTCTACATCCCTGCTAAATATTGCATGTCTAGGTGGCTGAATAACACACACACCCCAAAATTCGATACCCAACTCAACCCAAGTATGAGAATTGTGACAAGAAGAAGAATCAAACCAATCCCACTACGCTGCCTCTCTGTTTTAAGCAATATCGAAGGAAGTATTTCCTTCAAAGAGAATATACAAAAATCATATACAATCCCCAACTCCCAAAATCCACACTAACCTGGAAATGGCAGTACATGACAGACTCTGATTTGACATTCTCTTTGAAAAGAAGAGTGGAACAATCTGGCTTTGATCTTGCACTTCTGGAGCATCAGTTCAAACAATAACCAATGCCAATTGTTTCAGCTCTCTAACAGATCCAGATACTTGATATAATCATGTTACAGAGATCATCTATGTTAGACACAGAGCCTTCAGTCCCCACTTCATTCAAAATTCCCATTCAGTATACAGTATGCCAGTCTGGGGGGGGGGGGGGAGAGAAAAAAACATATTGCAAATGGCCAAACAACCATTAACAGATCCAAGTTTGACTTCAAGCTTTGCAAGACCTCAATGCAGAAACTTCTTGGACAAATGGCAGTTGTGCCTTCTGATCCCTTTGTAAAGTCTCTTGGGTGCAATTTCTGTCTAAGATTGCTTCCATCTCCCTCTCTTACTAGGTTATAGTGCAACACCTAAAGACAAAGCTAACCATTTTCTTCCAACTCCTGCACAGATGACAAACGCAAATCACCTCCAACTGTTCTTGGAACAGTAAACTACATACCACCTATTACACTTCCATCAGAGAGACATCAAAAGACTCTGTAACAACCCAGATACAAAAGGGTCTTATGGTCTGACAATTCCTCCAGTTGCTTAAGAGATGAACTCTTACACTAATATCTATCTACCCTACAATTATACTGAACCTGCATCCACTCCACTGCATGGAAGCAAGCCCATATTCAGCCCATTAAAAAAAAAAAAAGATGTCTACCATTGAATTATTGATCTATTGTTCTCACATCAATACTCTCTCTCAAGTAATGACTGGGCAAATATACTACCCACACAGAGGGAACTAGGTTTCCTCCATGCAGGTACCATAATGGATCACAACTTTACTGAGATCACAAAAATATTTCTGCAAAAAATAATTTAAAAAGCAACAAAATAAACCACACCAGAATTAATTCTTACCAAAAAAAAAAAAAATTTCTGTATCCACCTCAATATTTGTGTCCTAAACAGCAATATAAACAATGTGCATCACCACCTGCAGTTATCAAAACCAGAATTATTCCTAGCAGTGCCCCAACTGACAACCTCAACAACCACTGTCCATTTCAGCTGCCCAAACTATACATTACACTTCCTTTTGCCACAAAGGCAGCACTTCTGCATTCACCAGAACTGACATTTCATGTCAGAGGTTGCAAAACTTCAAATACCCCTCCCCCCCCACCCTTTGATTCTGCTCTGGCCAAAAATTTCTCTACCGAACCAATCTGCCACACTTTTATTGCTGTCAATACTCTGTTAAGCACTCTAGCCCCCTTCAACAATCTCTTTTTAAAGCTTGATATTTTAGTAATGATCCCTCTCTCACAACTCCATTTCAATCCTGCTTTCATAGATAGTGTTCTTCTTAATGGTCACTATTATTTCTCTAAAATCATAACAAGAGCTGCTGCTAGTAAACACCCCTGCACAGTCCAACTTGAAACTCAACATACCAACTTCTCTGCCTCCTCCTTTCATTCCATCTACTTGTTCTTTAAACATCCCCCCCCCTCAGAGAATATAAACTTCAGTTTTCAAAAAAAGTAAGATTCCTCCTTTCTTCTTATTCTCTTGCTCACACAGGGTATTGATATGCTATTTCTTGTATAATGAAACCCGTGGAATAACACATATGCCACAGTAAAATAAATTTTATTTTGTCTTATGTATCATAACATCATCAATGCAATTAGCAAACAACCATAGAAAGAAATATTTACATAAAATTTATTTTACTGTGGAATACATGTTTTTCTATAATTACCGATATGCTACATGTCTTGTGACCTTTTATGTTGGTAAAAAAAAAAAAAAAAAACCGATTCCCCTGTCTTTATCCCAACATTCCAGAGATATGACACATAAATCAATCTTCTTGTGAACAAAAATTTAAACCTTACAATTCAAAATATTGGACTCGCAACTCCACTCATAGTGTTTGTTCGCATTCTCCTGTATGCTCTACTCCTCACAGATCTCAATTTTGTTATCATCTCTAAACAACTGAATATCTTCAGTTAAACAACTTGCAATATCATTAACTATGAATAAAAACATAATATCTCCAAAACTGATTCCTGAGAACACCACTGAAGTTTCACCTCCTGATAACTATTGAACTCAGTAATCTATTAACTCCATCTGTTCCAATTCAATTACCAACTTGCCATGTGGTTATTTGTCAAAGGCCTTTGCAAAACTTAATTATACAACTGTATATGCATCTTTTTTGTCCAATGAATTTTCGACTTTTGTTGTAACATATAAGTACTGTAGACTGCTAAAATATGACTTCCCTAAAACCCATGCTGTAATGGTCAGCATGGGTTTGTTATAAGGAAGTCAAGAATACACCAACTGAACTGTAGATACAGCCCTTACAATCCTCTTCACATCACTACACTTCCTTTTACTACAACTTGGCACTTAGATTGGCCTTATAATTCTAAGCCTCAGTCTTATCACACTGTTGAAGTGGCACAATTTTATCATCTTTCCACTGCAAGGTTGCTGTTAACTCAATGGAACATTCCCTTAAGATGTAGCGATATACTGAGTGTTACTACGTGAACATCTTTTACTTAACTACTCATATACTCCCTATTTGAAGGACAACTTGTCCTTCCTCTCCCATTCTCTCCCTTTCAAGCTCCTCATGATATAAAATACTTTAATGAAATGCTCAATGAATACTCAGTATATGCTCTGCAAATGCTCAATATATCATCTGCATGTTATCAATCTACCATTCTTCCATAATCACTTTTTTTCTAGTTGCCACAACTATGATTTTTCTTCTTATTTCCACAACTATGAAAAAAATCATAATTGTGTAAATACCGACTTCATAATGCTTTCTTTTGTAAGAATGCACACTATTTCACACCCGCCAACCTTGTTTATATAACAGAATAAGAGGGTGTGCTGAAAAGTTGTGATAATCACCATGAAGAAATTGAGGTAGAATCATTTAACTTGCCCATTATTCTACACATTCCCCACCAAGTGTTATACACTTGTAACAATGCCGCTGCATCATTTGCAATTCTCTGAGAAAAAGGTCTTTCCCTTGTTGCACAAACCAGTCCTCAGCTGCAGATATGACTTCATCATGTGTGGTAAAGTTTATTCCTTTCAAATGTTTCTTTACATTTGAGAATAGGAAATAATCAGATGGGATCAGGTCTCAAATAGGGTGGGTGAGGCAGATACTGAAAGCCAAGTTGTGTATTGTCTGTTGGCTTTCATAAGCAGTGTGAGCAAGTGCGATGTCCTGCAAAAGCAACATGCCTCTGTTCAGTTTCTCATGGTGTTTTTCCTTCGGTACCTCCTTCAATTCCTTTAGAGCTGTTGAACAAACTGTTGCAGTAATAGTTTCACTTTTTTTTTTTTGAGGCACTTGTTAAGGATTACCCCATCCAAATCCCAAATGACAATGGCAAGAATCTTCCTTGCTGACTTTTGGGTTCAGAACGTCTTTGGCCATGGAGAAACTTTGTGTCTTCACTTCATTGACAGTTGTCTGGTCTCTGGTCACAGTGATGAAGCCATGTTTCATTGACAGGCACAATACTAGCCAAAAAAAAAAAAAAACCTTATATCTTAAAATGACTCAAAATCCCTTGAGACGAGAGCATGTTCTCTCTTGTAGTCAGCATTCAAACATTTGGGAACTCACTTCGCTGAGAGCTTCTGCGAAAACATTGCAAACATTGTTTTGGCTGGCATTTGTGTATCATCAAGGATCATGGTATGCACATTGATCTTTTCAGGTGTGATCACTGTGGAAGTCTTCCTGATCTGAGGGACATCTGTTGTCTGAGGATGCCCAGTTTTAATCTTAACCAACCATGTGGCCACTGTTGGATATTCTGAGGCACAGTCCCCTAAAGTCTCACAGAAAGTTTGATGAATCTCAGTAACGGACTTTTCTTGCAGTACAAAAAACTTGATAACAGCTCGCACCTCTATCTTCAAATTTCTTCAAAACCTCTGACATGTCTTCTTATATATCCTAAAAGCAAAAGGACAAATTATTACAATTTGATGAAATATGTGGGTCAAAATGTTTTAAGATATGTTCTTTCTTATGGTTATATCAGTTACTTTAATATCATTTTTATGCTAGGTGTTTATCAGAATCTCCCCTTATATGAGGCGTGGGGGGGGGGGGGCAATATCACGGAGTAGGAAGGTTACAAGTGGAATTCACAAGGTTCAGTACAGGGACCGCTGTTCAATCTTGATGTGAATGATATCGTCACAGAACTACAGGGAAATGTTCAGTTGTTTGCAGATGATGTAAAGCTTGGGACGGTTATTAATAATAGGGCTGATGTTTTATCTCTTTAGGAGGATTTGAATAAGTCTGGAAGGGTGGACAAATGAATGGGGATATCAGTTTAATGCAACTAAATGTAAGGCTTTAAAATTTGGGACCTGCAGATGGGATGCTTCATACACACTTCGTGGAGTTATACTGAAAGAAGTGGAGGAAGCAAGGGATCTTGTGGATAGAGATTTAAAGTTCCAAAGATTGCGAAAACATCTCGGAGAATTGTGGAAATTATTATTATTATTATTAAGGGAAACTCCAGGGAGTCCTTAGACTCATCAAGGGAGGCCCTAAACATCATGTCCACACAACTATACAACATTCTCACAGTATCTGTCATACCTTGCCTTGAACTCACTCACCGTTATAGCACCCACCCACAACAGACTCTGGCAGCTTATTCCACTCATTTACCACTCTAAAAGTAAAGAACCCAGCTCTAACACCCCTGCTAACCACACTCTTGCCCAGCTTCCAGTATCCCCTAGTTCTCCCACCACCAGTCCTGATCTCAAAAATATCCTCTGAATTAATCCTATAGAAACCCTTTAGCAATTTGAACGTCTCACTCATATCTCCCCTTTTCCACCTATCGACTAATTTCTGCAACCCACAAATCTTCAACCTGTTCTCATATGGTACATTCCATAGACCTGCTATCATCTTAGTCACTCGTCTCTGGATCCTCTCCACCTCCTCCCCATCAAGAAGGAACCAAGGTGACCAAATCTGGGCACAGTAGTCGAGATGAGGTCTTATCAAGGCTCGATACAGAGGTACAATAACTTGCTTGTCTCTGCTCGTCAAGGTATTTTTCAACAACCAAGTGAGTTGATGAGCTGATTTAGCTACTTTTGCAATGTGCCCCCTAAACTTCATCTCCTTATCCACCAACACTCCCAAGTCCCTGGCCTCATCAATCTCCTGGAGTACAGTTCCACCAATGTGGTATACTGCTGCTAATCTTTTCACCACAAAATGCATAACCTTACATTTTGTCAAATTAAATCGACATCCATTCTCCTTAGCCCAGAACTCCAATCTATCCAAGTCATTCTGCAAGATTTTGATATCTTCTGCATTCACTATTGCCCTACCCAACTTTGCATCATCAGCGAACAAATGAACTGTTCCTCTTAGATCCTTCCCTATATCGTTAATGAACAAATTAAACAGCAGTGGTCCAAGAACAGAACCCTGTGGCACACCACTAGTCACAGGCCGTCTTTTGGACTCTACTCCTGAATAAACTACTCTTTGATATCTCTCCATCAACCACCCACCTATCCATCTCACTAACCCTATATCCATTCCCATATGTTGTAGCTTACGGATTACAATTCCATGTGGTATCCTGTCAAATGCCTTAGCCAGGTCCAGCAGTATCACTGTAAACCCATTACCCTTATCCAGTTCGGCCGTCACCATGTTATAAAACTTGAGCAAGTTACTGAGGCATGATCTACCCTTCACAAAGCCATGCTGTCCCCCATACAGTATCTCATTTTCATCAATCCATTCCTGTATTTTTCCCTTGACTACTTTCTCCAAGACCTTGACAACGACTCCTGATATGCTGATCGGTCAGTAATTTGCAACCGTAGTCTTGGATCCTCCTTTATGCAGTGGAACTATTTTCCCCTCTTTCCACACCTTTGGGACTAAACCAGACCCGAGACCCAGATTAAACAACATGGTCAAGAACACTGACAATTCTTTAGCCGCTTCACAAGAGACCCATGCCGGTATACCATCCAATCCCACAGATGTATTCACATTAAGGTTCTGTAATAGACTATTCACCTCCACATCATTCATCACAATTCCCGTATAAACTAATGGTTCCTTCATTTTTTCAATGTCACCACCTGGATGATATACTTTTGCAAAATGCTCGCTCAGTAACTCCACTATATCGACTGAGCCAGTGACCTCCTTACCATCGTCATTCCTTAAAATCATTTTGCTGTGTACAGTTTTTTTTCTTGCTTGCAGCATATTGAAAGAACTGTTTGGGATTCTCTTTAGCTTGCATAGCTAGTTTCCTTTCATAATCCGCGTTTGCTTTTTTTACCACACTCGTTACCCTTCTGGCCTGCACTTTATACCATTCGTGTGCCTGCAAGTCACCTTTCTTTATATTCCCTCCACAGTTGTTTTTTTTTTTGCAGCTCAAGCTTAATGGTGTTATTCATCCATTTAACCCCTACTTGTTTTACTATTCAGACCCTAGGTATACAATGAGCCATAACCTCCTGTAAATGCTCCTTGACCACTTCCCATGCTCTATCGACATCCAGCCCTTGCAGTTGTACATGCCATGGCACTGATCCAAGCAATCTCCTAAGCTTGTCATACTTGCCCGCACGGTAATTCCACATATACTCTGTCTTAATCGAAAATTCCACACCTTTAGCCACCTCCCAGGTCAAGACCTTATGATCACTCTCACCAATAGGTGGCAACATGGTCATATTCATTACAGTCAAATTCTCAGATGCTATTACCAGGTCAAGCACTCTTACATCCCCTAGTATTTTCAATTACATGCTGTCTCAGATAGTTATCCCTTAATAATTGAATAAAATCCTTTTCCTTCCTCACATCTGTCCTCTCCTCCTTCCAATCAATGTTACCATAGTTGAAATCTTCATAATAATTACCCTCCTTCCACTCATTTCATCAATTTGTTTATGCATACTATCTCTATCATCTATTCCATCACCTGGTCTATAACAGCACCCAACTGTATATTTTATTCTGCCAGTCTCAATCTCACACGAAATAGCCTCAAATGAGCTCTTTTCACTATCCTGAGATACAACTTCAATTCTCCTTGGCTGCAGTTCATCAGCTATCATCAATAACACCCCTTCCCCCATTTTATTCTCTCTGTCCCTCCTAAACACACTATAACCTACACATTCTATCCCACTAACTATATCATCTTCCGTCAGCCATGTTTCACTAATGCCAATAACCTGTGGCCAGGAAGAGCCAATCAAGGCCAAAAATTCTTCCTTCTTGTTCCTAATACTCCTGGCATTAGTATACATGAAATGCAGTGGTCCCTTTGTCCCACCCCTATCTTGATGCGTTATTCTAACTATCTCATTCCTATTTCTTGTCCTTAGTACTGGCTCAGGTACATTCTTACACTCAACTGTCTCGCTGATGTCTGCATATCCACTCCATCCCCGCCCCCCTCCTTGGTAGTTCTAGTTTCCCTGGTTCTGCACATCCATTTTCACTTCATTCAGCAACACGTTTTCCAGTCTCCGCACACCAAATCCATTCAAATGCAGGCCATCCATCTTGTATAAATTCTTTCGTCCATCAAACTCATCCACACGTCCACGAATTCCACACCACACCGTCTGCATAACCTGTGCATAATGTCATTTGCGATTATGGCTCTCCTCGTAAACTCCTCTCTGTCATACTGTGGCAACAGACACACCATTGTAACTCTGTCACTCTTTTTCTTTCACTACCTTTAACAATACTTTCAAGTCCTCTTTCAAATGCTGGGGAGAATACTACCATGACTTGAAATTTTTCAGGAAATGACAATGTATACTAAAATATTAATTAAAACACTTTAATCAATACCTTTCAATATTTTGGCAATGTTACATTGCCATCTTCTGGGAACATAAAACTATGATATGTGCATGCAGGCACTAACAATGAGCAAATGAGGCTGAAGAAGGCAACTAGCATTAGTCCTAGAGTCCTAACGGTTTCCCCTAACAGGCTAAATTGGGTTGTCTTGGCTGTTGGGCTGATGTTTAAAGGATGCAAGCTTCCCAAATTTGTTGAGATTTGGGAAGTTTTTTAGAGCTGAGGCTGATTCCAGGAACAATCTTTTATATTTATATTTGCTATGGTGTAGTAAAGTGGCTTTCTTCCAGCGTATTCTGTGGTGGGTATCTAGTGCATGGTCCGCAAGTTCTGAGTGGCTGTATTGGTGAAACATTGGATGCTGAAACATTCGTCATCACTAATGACCTTATATAACTCGTTCAGATGCCCCATACCACTCTCCAAATACCCTAGACCTCTTCCTCACCAATGACCCATTCAAATACACAGTGAATGTAGAGGGCCTGATAGGCAATTCTGATCTCAACCTAGTGCTAATCTCCTCCCCCATGCAACAATGCTTACACAGCCACTCCCATACAAGAATAGTTTGGCATTATAACAGTGCCAAGTGGGACAGCCTCCGCAACTTCTACACCTCATTCCCATGGTTAGACTATTGCTTCCGACCCAAACACATGCACTGAACTCTTAACCAAACTTTCTCTAATTAATCAAAATTTCTTAACTAATTAATCCTCACTGGCATGGAATCATACATTCCCCACAGTACTCTGACCTGCCTTTCCCTAATTAAACAATGGTTTTCCAAAAGATGTGCCAAGGCATACAAATAAAAATCCAAACATACCATCACTGGCTCAGATCAAGAACCCCATCCTCCTTTAGAGCTTATACCCAAGCCTGAAATAAATGCAAATAACAATCAATGTTCCCAAAACAGAGTTCGAAAGAGCAAAAAGCAGGAAATTAGAAGTCTGTCCAAATGGCAGCCATGCCTTTTGGTCTCTCGCCAAAGCAATTGGCCATAACTTCAGCCCAACAATATTCCTACCACTATCATATCCAGATGGCTCCAGTGCATCATCTCCTACAGAAAAGGTCAATTTCCTGGCCTCACACTTTGCATCTAATGCATGCATAATCGACAATGGTAAATGTCCCCCGACCAGTTCAGATGCCCGACATACAATGCCCACCATATCCTTTTGCCAGAAAGAGATCAGCAAAATACTGTCTAAATTAGACACAAAACAGTTCTGGCCCTGATGGCATTCCTCCAACTGTCCTGAAGGTGTGCACACCAGAACTATCTCCTGTCCTATGTTGCTTATATATACTGTCTTACTCCACTGTTATCTATCCCACAGCCTGGAAATTGGCCTATATTTAACCCATTCCCAAAAAGGGCGGCAAGTCACTGCCGTCCAACTACCGCCCCATCTCGCTCACCTCAGCTCTGTCTAAAGTAATGGAAAAAATCATCAATTTCCCAACTCCTACACTAGCTGTCTGATAAAAGACTGCTAGTATGGAGTCTTTTATCAGACAGCTAGTGTAGGTCTGTAACTCTGTCGCTGCCGACCAACAGATCTACTCACATGTCACCATCTCTGGTCAAATGCCATGGAGAAGTTTGGCGAATCACAAGCGGTTGGACTTGATATTTCCAAGGCGTTTGACCAGGTCTGGCACAAGGGCTTACTAAGCAAACTGCCACCGTTTGGTCTATCTGAAGACCTCTGTAATTGGATTGCTAGCTTTCTGTCTGGATGCTCACTATGTGTGGTGGTCGATGGTTCCTTATCCTCTCACCACTCAATTAATGCTGGGGTTCCTAAGGTTCTGTCCTCTCACCAACCCTCTTCCTACTATATATCAATGACCCACTTCAGCTTACTTCCAACCCAATACAGAGTTTTGCAGATGGCAGCACACTGCACTCCTCCCTTTCTTTTGATAAACCTTACTCCACACAACTCACCTCAGCCTACAGAACAGCAACCACCACTGCCTTCAATTCAGACCTCCAAGCCATCCTCCAATGGGGATCAGATAATCTAGTCAATTTTAATGCAAATAAAACCCAGTACTGTCTCATTTCTCATAAAAAAAAACTAGTTTCTCTAAGTATTATTTTTCACGATATCCAAATTTCCACACAATCTGAGATTTCTCTTTTTGGAATTACCCTGACATCAAGCCTCTCCTGGCATATACACATAACAACCATTGGATCCTCAGCTTCTAAAAAACTAGGATTTCTCTTTCGCTCAAGATGTTACTTCACTCTGAACAGCTATTAACCTTATACAAATCACAAATTTGCCCAACCATCGAATATTGCTCCCACATATGGGGGTGGAGCCCTCAAATTGCTCGACTCCATACAGAGGAGAGCAATCAGACTTATTAATGACCCATCTCTTACCAACTCATTCCCCCCACTTTCACACAAGCGATCGGTCTCTGCACTATGTGTCTTCTACAAACATTTCCATGGAAAACATTCATCCGAAATAGCATCAATAATTCCCCCACTTAGTTCTAAGCTCATTGGAACACGTGCATCTGCTGCTAAACATCCCTACGTAGTGCACCTTGAAACCCACAGAATAAATTTCTTCTTCTCCTCCTTCATCCCTGCAACCACTATACCATGGAACAGCCTTCCTCTTGATGTGTTCCGTAGGGAATACAATCTACAGTCATTCAAATCTAATGTGAACAAGTACCTTCTTTCCCAATCCATACACAGTACTAATATAGGTTGATCTATCAACCTCTCGTCTTTGTGTTTGGATATCCTGATATTAGCTGTTCTGCATGTTTGGTCATTATGTATGTAATCATGTTAATTGTGGTCTTCCTCAGGGTCATATCTTTTTTCATTTGTTCATCCTATTCGCTATTCTCTGTATGCATTGTTATTATGTGATCAACCATTCTAACTGCCATCATTTGATATTATCTGCAATTGTATGTATCTGCCAAATTCATAGCTAATTTGTTCATATCCAGCATTCTTAGTTGTCTATAAAAGACATTATTGCACATTTTATCTTTTATATTCTTTCCAGAACTTCCTTCCCATACAAAAAACTCCCTAATTTGGTATTAGCTTGTTATTAGGTGCATTGTAAACAAATCTTTGTTTGTTTACAATGACTAGCTTTTTTTTTTTATTCTGATATGATTCTCCAATATGCTGAAGAAAGAAATCTAATCTTCTTAAGTTTCTAATCTTCATCAGACATTTAATATTCATCTAGTGAGCACATTTTGAAGTTGCTACGCTCTCTCTTTCAATCATATATTTTATTATTTTTTTTTTGACTCGGGTTCCTTTCATTTGATGCAAAACATCTACTTAAATGGGACTGAACTTGTGGCTGTATCATGGAAAATCTGACTAGGCTTTTTTGCACTCTGTTTGTGAATGGCATTTTTAATTAAAAAAAATAAAATAAAAAGAGAATTAATATTCTGGAAGAGCAAGCATGAAGGAAATATTTATCCCTCTTAAAATTCTATTTCCTTAACACACTGCAAATCAAATTATCATTATATATTAATGACCTCCACAGAGTCCACTGCAAAATCTCATTATGAGGTCAGGCTTCACATTTCTATGGTATCTGCCATTAGTAGAAGCCACAGAAATATTAAACCTAGACTCAATTACTCATGAGATTTTGCAGTGAACACTGTGCAAGTCAGAAAACCAGTTCCATCCTCCTCCTCCAACACTGATTCTTTGGTCCTGCAATCATACAGACACATAACATAAATCTAATATTCTGGTTACTTGTTTCTGCATCTTCGTTAATTATGAAGATGCAGATAAAAAAGAACCTGTGTAGCTCAGTGGAAGTGGTGTTTGCACTTCTCAATGCTAAACTGCCCAAAGAAAGAGCATTGTGAGTTTGATTCTAGAGGAACATTTTGCCAGTCTGGTTGGCCAAGTGGTTCTGCTCTCCAGCCAAAAGGTTGTGGGGTCAAATCCTGCCATGGGAATTGATGTTTGTGATTGTCTATGAAAATACTAGTGGTGGTCAATATATGGCATTGGTGTAGATGATGCTAATTGCAGTTTGTTGTAGTTGGTAGATTGGGTGGTAGAGACAGACAGTTGTAGAGTAGGTGTCCAACTTTGATGAGTCCTTGGGCTCCCTGGAGGTGTCACGTAATAATAATACAGTCATCCTTCGACTTACGTCCTTTCGAAGATCCGTGATCCCATAAGGGAATAAATAACATTTTTGGCTATATTTTCGAACAAGACACAATCGAGCATAAGGTAAAGCATGCACAGTGGCAACCTCCCTCAGCAGTCTGCATGTGCCTTCAACCGTTCCTCTATTGATTTTGTGTGTGCGAAATAGGTTATTTGTGTCTTCTTCTTCTTCTTTCACTATGCATTATTCCTGCTTCCTATGCAGGGTCCGGTGTTACTTAGATGCGATTACTTGTTAGTACCACTCCCAACCAACCTGTCGCCTAGTCTGCTGCTGGGGGGAGATATTTTTGGCTGTAGAAGCATATGTTCATGGGGCCAGTTTGCCTGCTTGCAGGATGAAAAATGCCAGATAAACTGGTGGAAAAAACCCTACTGCCCACACCCAAGACCGGCTATCTTGGCTATGCCTGAGGAAGATCCTCAAGTTCCTCACGTCTTTGACAAGAATCAAACCTGGGATACTCCTTCCCTAGGAATACGGTTGCAAAGCGCAACGACGGTAGGCTAGCTGCGCGGACAAGTGGGTCATTTGTGTATTTATCATTAAATATTTCACAATATTTTGTGCAACATCACCCCTGCACGCCCAATTAAAAAGCTTAGTGAAGAATCACAGAAAAAGAGGCAAGCAATTGATCTTGAAACGAAGTTTCAAGTTATAAAGTAACATGACGCTGGTAGGGTTGTCAATATGATCACACATGACTTTGGATGGTCATCACTGTAGAATAAGATGACCATTTTGAGAAATAAGGATAAAATTGTCGAGGCTGGGAAAGGATCTGCTTCGATTAAATCGACGAGTGTGACGAAGCAAAGACAAGGTTCTATCGTTGATATGGAGAAGCTATTTGCATCATGCATAGAGAACCTGAACCAAAAGCGATAGCACTGTGACCATAACCACTAAGGCACTAAGTCTCTTCAACATGTCGAAGGAGAAATCAGGGCCCGATTATCACTTCGAATTCAATGCTTCTTCGGTTTGGTTCATGAGATTCAAGCAGCATTTTGTGCTCATAATGTGAAAATGTCTGGGAATCTATAAGTGTTTAGAAGGCTGCCAAGGAGTTTGTTGAAAAATTGGATAAAATTATTACGGAGGAAAATTATTTGCCCCAGCAAATATTTAATATGGATGAGACGTCCTTGTTTTGGAAAAAAATACTTCAGCAGACATGCATCCATAATAAGCTACAATCTATACCTAATTTTAAAGCTCTTAATGCCCGTATTACGATTCTATTATGGGTAATTTGGCTGGATATAAACTGAACCCATTTGTGATATGGCACAGTGAGAATCCACGAATTTTCAAAAACATTAGGAAGCATACTCCCAGTTCATTATCGAAGCAATGATGACTCAAAATTGTTTCAGGATGCCTTAACCACGCTACCGGCCAAAACGTCTATAGATGTCAAAATTATCATGGATATGAAGTGCATATTAAAATTTTAATACCATTGATATTACATTGAAATATGTGATGGATAAGAAGCATATGAGGATGCATATTTGATCCATAATGGCCGGTAAGATGGTTAAACAACTGTTATGAGTGTGAAATGGAAAGTTATTGTGTGAAAGAAAATGTAGAATTTAAAATTTTATTAATTCTAGATAATGCTCCGGGTCATCTGTCTTATACATCTTAAGGCGGTGATCTTCACCAACTTCAAGGTTTCTCCTTCCAAACACTACTTCATTGATCCACCTGATGGACCAAGTTCTTTCAGTGTTTAAGGCTTATTATCTACGGAGAACTTTTTCACTAGCCATTTCTGAAGGAAATGACCAGACTCTCATGTAATTCTGGAACGCATTCGATATTTATCAAGCTATTAAAAACATTGCTGTGGTTTGGGACGAAGTGACCTCTCAATGTATGAGTGGCACATGGAAAAAGGTTTGTGCATGACTTTGGAAGTTCGTAATAGTGAGCAGAAAAGGAACAGGGAAAAAAAGAGAAACAGGAAGAGGTAGTTAAACAATGTACAGTGAAGGTGCTTACAGAAATGTTCTTTGCGGTTAGTGATGTTCTCAAATTGGCTAAAGACATGGACCTCAATGTTGAACGCTACTTAATAATAGAAACGAAAGTACATGATGCGTTTGCTTGCTATGAACAAATTTATGATGTAAGGAAGAAGAGGAATAAGCAAAGCACATTGGACATTTTCATCATAAAAACAAAGGTTACACCAGAAGACCGACAGCCTGGTCCTTCACACAGGGAAGGTAATTAAGAAGTGATTGTGGAGGAAGATTTGGATGATTATTCTCCTGTTTTATAGTGGCAGTAACACACAGCATAGTTTTATAATAAGGTTTAAAAATTAAAATGGCAGTATACTTATTAGGGTTAAGTCCCTAACCCCTATAACTCTATTGATTTAATGTATTGACTTAAGTCCTGGCAGATGGAATGGAACCCGGATATAAGTCGAGGGATGACTGTAATTATAAAAATAATTCTGATCACATTGACGTTCCAAATTTAAGAACCATATCTGGGTACAGTAAAATAAAAATTCAGAGAATTAACAATGCATATAGGATCAGCATTTCCTTAACTAAAATAATCTGAATTTGCTCAAAAATCTTTTAAAATGATCTGTTCTTACATCTTTGTCTTGTACCACTTATGCTTAACACACATTTTCCAGTACTACAAGACATTTTTCTCCCTCAACCTAATAATCAGCATTCTGCTGATTAAAATGCACACACCTGTCGCTTTCAACACAGCTTAAATAATGTCACAATGGAAAGATTGGCATTATTTATTAATAAATAGGTTTCTTATCTTAAGAGATTCATGATATGTGGATAAATTCAACCAATTTATCCACATTTCATAAATCTGGTACATTTTTTGTCCATTTTTGAAAAACAGTTGCCAACAAATTGCAATTCTCTGTAATACACTAATTGCTCTCCTTTATCAAGAATAATATATCATATTCATTATTTTCCATCAACAACACACACCTATCTGATATTAATCACCTAGGATTCTATTTGGGCTGCTTCACTAGCATTCCTTATATTCTCACTTTTTCCTCGTGTCAATGCTGCTTGCTATCGAACTTTTGTATTGTATTTCGTATACTGCACTTTTGAATCATTTGTATTTTATATATTGTTCACGATTATCATCAGTTTAACCTTGTCCATTGTATCCATAGCCAGTTTTATGTTTACTCAAGAACTGTACTTCATATCAAAAGTATAAGGAAGTGTTTTACACATTTTTCAATTTATAATTTAGCTGAGCAATGCCTCTGCTAAAATAAAATAAACCAAATTAAATAGAAACAGCCTGAAAGACACCAATTTACACATATGTGTAATTATGCATAAGATGAACTTTTGAAGCAAAATATTATAAATTTAATAAATGAGACATCTTTGCACAAGCAAAAATTCCGTACAAAAGGATTTATTACTTTATACATTTATTTCATTATACATTTGATACCGCTTAACATTATGCCTTACTTACAAAACCAGTGATTTTTTTAATGGCATTTGACTGATCTTCTACAGCCATATATTGATAGCAATCGAATTCCATAGTTAGGAATGCATTTCCTGAAGATAACGTTCGTAGCGTTGTTGAGTAATTCATTAATTCTGCCAAGGGACATTTTGCTAAGATAACTCTACAATCTTGCCTCATTTGCATATCCTGAATCTGGCTTCTACGCTGAGAAAGGTCTGACAGAACTCTACCTAGGTAGCTATTCTCAAGTGTAATTTCAAGCTTCATCATTGGCTCAAGGAGTTGAATATGTGCATTTTTAAGAGCAGATGTAACACATTGAGATGCAGCTGCAGCTATCATTGCTGCAGAAGTTCCTCGTCCCACTTCAAGCCAAAGAAGTTTAGGAATTACATCAATTACTGGAAATCCTAGTAGGGGACCATGGCTTAGTGCTGCACAAACACCATTGTTTACAGCTTTCAAGTGGTCAGACCATATTTTGCCTAAATTATTATCTTTTGTAACAATTACCTTCACATCTTTTGCAATGCCACTCCCAACATTTGACTGCAAATTAATGCTAATATTCACATAATGCTTAATGTCGTTTAATACTTTATTTAGCACAGCAGTTTCAGTACAATCACTGGTAATTGTTTCTTTGTATGAAACTTGCAAGGGGCCTAAATAAGCTTCAACCCCATATTCCTTCAAAATACGATCTTTCATAACTTCAATGTGAAGTTCTCCCATTCCTGAAATAACAGTTTGCCCAGAATCAACATCTATATGAACCTTAAAAGTAGGATCCTCTCGAGAAAGGCATTCTAAAGCTAGGTCTAACTGTTTTTGAAATCCTAAAGATGGTGGTTCAATAGAACAAAAGAATACAGGTTCTGCAACTTTTATTCCTGCTAATACTGATGAAACATCTTCTTCTTTTAAGCCACTAGCTTTAGCATAAACTCGTCTAGCTTTATCAGCTATCAAACTGGAGGCAACAAGTGTATCCCCAGTGATAACATGTGTTAATCCTGTAACTACAGCAATATTTCCGCTTGTGACTTGAGAAACCTCTTTAAAATCATCTGCATATGCTATCATTAATTTTCCTGTTCGTTCTGCCTTGTTCTGTGTAGCATTATGCAATTTCTGACCTCGTGATATTGTGCCAGAATAAATTCGTAAGAATGCAAGAATGCCTCTCTTTTTATCGTGAATAATTTTAAAAACTAATGCACATAATTCTTTATCATAAAACTTCACAAAGTCATAATGTCTTTCAGATGGATTAGGTAAGTATTTCACAATGGCATCCATCAAAAGTTGAACACCAATATTACGATAGGAACTTCCACAAAGTACAGGTATTGCTGTTTGGTTGATTACAATTCTTTGTAGAGCTGCATGTATATCCCTTGTACTGAGACATTCAGATGTCTCTGATGATATGATTTTCTCAGCTATACTGTCATCTAAATCGGCAATTTTTTCTATTAACATATCCCGCTTCTGACTAGCTTCCTTCCATAATTCTTCATGTTCACCTGGTAATAATGGACATCTTTGAAATAGTCTTCCATTATCCCTCACTGACTGATTTTTCCAGAGAATCCTATCCATTGAAACAAGATCTACAACACCTATGAACTCCTTGCCTGTACCAAGAGGTACATGCAGTAACAGTGGTTCAACTTTTAGCTTGTGACGAAGAGCTTCTAAGCACATATTGACATTAGCCGATGTTTTATCCATCTTATTTAAATAAACAAGTCTTGGAACATTATACCTATCCGCCTGGGTCCACACAGTAATTGTTTGGGCCTCCACACCTGCAGATGCATCCAAAATAGTTACTGCACCATCCATAACACGAAGAGATCGCTCAACTTCTACAGTAAAATCAACATGACCTGGAGTATCGACAAGATTAATTCTGTGTTTTTGCCAGCTGAATGTAATAGCTGCTGAACTTATTGTAATACCTCGTTCTCTTTCCTGCACCATATAATCCATTACTGTATCACCATCATGTACTTCACCCATTTCATCACAAAAACCAGAATAATAAAGCATTCTTTCAGTAGATGTGGTTTTCCCTGCATCAATGTGAGCAATAATTCCAATGTTTCTGATACATTTGTCATCTTCTATTAACATTTTCATTGTATGGGAAGAACACTTACATACCTCTAGATAATTTGTATTAAGCAATTGCCTACGTCTACAAGAAAATGCCTCTTTCCCTACTGAATATAATCTGTTAACGTATTTGCAAGCCTTCTGCGCCATTGATGCATAATCGCTTTTAAAACATCGCATGTACTACCAATTCTATTATATATACCGTTTGTACTTTCAGAACAGACGGTATAGAAAGAAATGACAGTAACATTTGTAAGATTTATTTCTTTATGATATTTAACTTTTACATATTGGAAATGAAACACAATCACATCAACACATACCTAAAAGAAACGATTAACCTCTACTAATCTTAAAAATATATTCTTAACTATGAAGTTCTACACACATTAACGAAAACTAACACTGCCCTCTGAACATATACATCTTGCTATATTTGAAGAAAATTAAAGGATAACGTTAGTATTTGGCTAAAAGAATAACTATTTCCATTAGAGGAAATTGGAACAGATGAAACTGTAAATAAAAAAAATATAAAAAAGCTCATGCGTAAATTTATATGTGTGCTGCTCAACTTTGTAGACACAATATTAAATAATTAAATCTGTATATCCGCATACTTCAGATATATAACATTCTCCAAAGTTTAAGAAATTTTCATTCCTTAACGTATAGCATCTTCATAGACTAGCAGTGAGAAAAAAACTTGGATGCAAATGAAAGTCTACTATACGAGGAATGTTATTAAATTATTTTCGAATGAAGACAGGTAAGTTCAGCTGATATGGAGATGACAGAATACTTCCCACAGTTTGAAACATTCATATATCCCACTAAAAATAAGTCACAAATGCAATGCAGGATATATCAATAAAATTAAAAACAATAAAAACTGTTAATCTCGCAAAAAAATTGACTGATCAGTAGACTTGACATTCATCAGCTAAATAGATACAACAGGCCAGTTCTACAGCATATTTCTGACCACTGTCCAAAAATCGTTATGCTTCTGAAAACAGGAAAGTAATCCCCATTCTATACAAAATCTTTCCAATTGAGGCATTTGCCTCAGACCATGTGCCTCTTTCCAGAAAAAAAAAAAATACTGGTCATGGATACAGATTCAAACTGGCATTAACAATAAGTGATTTGGACGCTTGTCGCGAGTCGAAATCGTTCTAGCGATTTATTTCTAGCGTGTGCAATTTATGCAATTATTACAACTCTTACTAGAAAGAAAATACAAATTATTCACGTCTTTCTACCCAGCGAATGAACAGCACGCAGTGCAGGTATTGGTATTCATCCAGCTCTTCTAAAGAGGCTAATCTCATCATGAAGGAGGCGAGAGGTAACTGCACCCTGTACCCTACAATATATAGATATCAATGCATTCCACATCTCTAAGCTGCCTGAAATCAAAGCTAGATTCGATTCTAGTCACCAACTAGAGGAACCTTTCGTTAGCCTTTCTTCGACCAGTTCTTTAGTTAGTTAGTCATTCTCTCGCACGAGCAAGCGGGATTATCGTCCCGTAAACTCAAGAAAATCGACCGAAGAGCCCACACTATTTCAGACAATACATACAGTAGCAAAGAAATTAATCCGAAAGCACTAACATTTTAAAGAAAACTTCAATACGTATAAAATTAAATTCCAACTTTACCTAATAATTGTATGTGCTCCTCTTTTCCTAATGATTTATTAATTTGCTTAGGCATGGACTCTACCAATGTAGAAGACATTTTTCTTATTTCTGCATCTCGAAATCATACTTTTATAATGGATTGTACTAAGTTATCCTTTGTATCAAAATTTAATTTTTCAAGTTTCATTTTACTATTGCTCACAAATTGTCTATTGGGTTAATGTTAAAAGAGTTACCTGGCCCCTAAAGCAATTAAATGTTATGATTTTGAAGGAACTGTTTCACTTATTTGAAGTGAGGCATGGAACGAGATCCTGTTGAAAGAAGAGTTCTTTCTCAAGACTTCTTTTTATCTGGGTGTTTAGGAGCTTGTTGAAGGGGTGGGAGAAGTTTCAATATTTGCATATATAGGGTATTCTCCCTTCTGAGACAAAGGAATGGCTCTCATCTATGAATATGACATTCTTACACTTCTCAACAGTCCAATCTTTGTATGTCTTTGCCAACTGGAGCCTATTATTTTTTTTGCACAGCCTTCATCAACAGTTGTTTCTTTTTTGGCCTGTGGGCAGTCCTCCCTGCTTCCAACAAACTTTGACAGACTGTCATGTCAGAAACATTAATCCCACTAGCTGCCAAGTCTCAACTTAAGTCTAAGTCTAAAGCAATGTTTGATTCATTTTTCTTTTCCTAACTAGTAAATGATATTGAGAAAGTGTAGTTTTGCATTTCGCCAAAGATTTACTTCTCTCTCAGTTGAAAAGGTATCTGGAGGGCCGGTGGAAGCGGGCATGCAGAGCATGCGGCGCATGCGGACGTCGCTACGATGGAGGCGCCGTTGACAGGGAATGGTTCATAAGTTAATTTTTAAGAAACAAAATTTTTATCATAAAAACAAAAAATTCTTAGAATGATCAATATTAAAATAAATAAGGCCGGATACACCGAATAAAAATTTAAAAAAAATGTATATTGCCACCTCTTTGATCAGCCAGCTGTTTACAATTTTGCAGCTAGAGCAGGCTAAATGTTTGCCTGCAGAATGTCTACTTCAATCTATCTAAAGTGAAACTGTGAACGGTTTTTATGAGAAGAAACGAAGTTTCGTACAAAACATTTGTTGCTAGTTAACCAGTCATATGGTACGCATCTCAGTAGGCTACTTACAGTAGCGCAGTGCCGACTATTATTTCGTCTCTGTGTCGTGTTGTGTAATAATTTCTTGTGGGTATAAAATAGAAATGGAGTCAAAAATTAAAAAAAAGTTATCCGGTGCACAAAATCGTAAGCATCATGCTGCGAAATAAACAGATATTAAGAAACAAACTGGGGCTCTTAATAAATTTGTTAAAATATTAAAATATTCTGATGCAGATTGTAACCAACTAGATACATCAGAAATCAGAGTTGAATAACCGCGCACAACCTCCAGTGTGAAAGTACTATTGCAACTATTGAACAATATAATTGAACATGATTTAAGTGAAAAATAGTTAGAATTTAGTCAACTACAACAAGTTTTAGTTGTAGTTTACCACGAGACTAACACATTGTTAATCTCTGTAAATTTAGAATATCCAGGTGAATGGGGAAATATTGATGAAAAATAACGAGTTGTTTTAACTGAAATGGGGCCTGTTCAAAAGAAAAATATAATATATCCCAAAGATACACATGGTCGTAAATTTGGTGACACGTATTATAATAGAAAAATGGAAATCGGGAGTTCGTGCCAAGAACATGGCTCATTTATTCCGAAACTTTAAATTCTGTTTTTTTAATTTTGTTGCAAACTTTTCGCACCTACTAAATCAACTAAATCACCTACTGAGTTTTGTAGGAGGTTATAACGATTGGAGAAATGTAAGTGCAACTTTACATAGACATGAGACTAGTTTAACTCACATGAAAAATTTCTTAAAATGGAAGGAACTTGATAAAAATGTAAAAAAAAAAAAAAACTACTATTGATTTACAGACTCAAAGCATGTATGAAATGGAAAAAAAACATTGGACGAGTGTTTTAGAACGCTTGATTCAAATTATTTAATTCCTTGGTAGCCGAAATTTAGCTTTTCGCGGATCATCTGATAAATTTTATAAAAGGAATAACAATAATTTTTTAAAATTAGTCGAACTGATTTCTATGTTTGATCCCGTTGTGGAAAATCATGTTGAAAGGGCCCTACAACGAAACAATAGAGTACACTATTTGAGTAAAGACAGTCAAAATGAAATATTGGAAACTTTAAGTAACGCAATCAGGGATACAATTTTATTATCAATTCGAAAATCTAAATATTATTCCATAATTTTAGACTGCACACCTGATGCAAGTAAAACAGAACAAATGACCATTATTATTCGCTTTGTTTCATGTGACAATGGAATTGTCAAGATCAGGGAAAACGTTTTACGTTTTGCAGATATATCAGATTCCACAGGACAACAATAATGGAACAACTGGAAAAATAGAACATTCCCATTGAAGACATGCGAGGTCAAGGGTATGACAATGGGGCAAATATGAAAGCGAAAAAATATGGGATCCAAAATTTGCTTTTGAACAAAAATCCTTGAGCTTTTTACGTGCCATGTGCTGGTCATACTCTAAATTTAATCATTAACGATGCAGCCAAAGTGAATGCAGATACAATTAGTTTCTTTGCAATTATTCAAGAAATATACAATTTCTTTTCATTTTCTCACAAATGTTAGGCAAGCCTTTTTTAAAAGTTCGTAAAAATTTAACATTGAAACAGCAGTCAGAAACGCGATGGGAAAGTAAAATTAATGCAATCCGCCCTCTACGATATCAGATAGGAGAAATTTACGATGCACTTTATGAAATTTTAAATAATGAAAATTTTAATAAAGAAACACAGCATGAAGCAGAAACATTATGTGCTAAAATAAAGGACTACAAATTTATTTGCTCTCTTATAACTTCGCATGATTTACTTAACAGAATAAACCCTGTGAGTAAACTGCTTCAAGACAAAAATAATAACATTACACTTGCTTTAGAATCTATCGAAAACTTAAAAATATTTTTACAAGAGTATCGATCAGATACAAATTTTAAAGAAGTTCTAAAAACGGCAAAAGAACTGAGTGAAGAGGTGGATGGAGAACAAGAATTTAAAACTGGTACGGAAGTTCAACGACGAAAGAAGACACGACAATTTGACAACTAGAATCATAACTAAACGCCACAATCGCCAGAAGATAAATTTAGAGTGAATGTATTTTATACACTTATAGACGTTGAAATGTGTTCGTTAATAGAACGTTTTGAACAACTAAAAACATATTATGATAATTTCAACTTCTTGTATAGATTACTACAAATTCTTGTATAGATTACTACAAATTAATAACGAAGATTTACGAAAACATTGTGACAATTTAGAGATTCTCTTGAAGAACTGCGACAATAAAGACGTACATGCAATAGAACTATATGACGAGTTATGTGCTTTCCGGGATATTTTTCGGAAGGATTATTTAAATATTCAAAAGCCCTTTCGATATTCTTAATTTTATTGTGTCCAATAATTTATCTTTCCCTAACTTTTCAATTGCTTTAAGAATACCATTAACCTTAACTGTTAGTGGAGCGAGCGGTGAACGTTCCTTTTCCAAGTTGAAATTGATTAAAACCTACTTAAAAACAAGTATGTCACAAAAAAAGGCTTGTTAGTTTGGCGTTAATACTATTGAAAATGCTATGTGTGCGGAATTAGACGTTAAGACCATTATTTCTAATTTTGAGAATATGAAATCAAAAAACTTAAAATTTTAATAAAAAAAAATTCAAGTATATTTATGTAATTTAATTTATTTTGTTATTCTGCAAAGATGTTATTTTTTGAATACTTACATTAAATGTTCTAATTATTTCTGAATTCTTTTCTTATTTTCTCATATATCTTGAGTTTCTTTTATTTTATTATTATAATTATTATTTGACACCTCCAGGGAGTTCAAAGACTCATCGAGGGAGGGCACCTGCTGTACAACTCTGTCTCCACCACTTAATCCATTAACTACGGCAACGCCATCTACCGATGACCACCACCACTAGTATTTCCACAGACAATCACAAACATCCATGCCCACGGCGGGATTCGAACCCGCAGCCTTTTGGCTGGAGAGCGGATACACTAACCACTCGGCCAACCAGGCTGGCAAATCATTTCAGGCTGATTATCATTTTCCTAAATTATCATTTTCAAAATTATCATTTTCACATTCAGGCTGACTATCATTTTCCTAAATGATAGTCATAAAAATTATTAAAATTTTTTACAAGTTACTAAGAATTTAGTAACTTGTAATTTTTTAAACTTTAGTTCAAATAAATTTTAATTTTAATTAAAATTCATTTTAATTTTGTTAGCGATTCGGGTCGGTGAGAAGGCTATAATCCCTGTATCATTATATTCAACGATTAAAGTGAAGTGGTTTTATCAAAATTTGCTTTATCTTTTGAGAACTTTTTGAATATTCGGGTTTTAAACGATTATCCTGCCTAGTCAACACCCCGGTTCGTTACATTTAGCGAACCAACATGTGGCTGTTCTGTCAAATTTATTTAAGAAATTTCAAATAATTTAAATTTTTATTATCGTAAAAGAACCACACGCTCCCTGATCGTTACAGGGGCGCTTAGATAGAAATTGCATGCGGGCGACAAAGACTCTAGTGCCGGCTCTGGATATCTGTATCCCTAAACCTGTTTAAATTTGCATTAATGATGCTCAAAACCAACAACACACTTATTGCCAATTTGTATTTGAGTCATGGATGTGTACTAAGAAAGACTACATATATTTGGACGCGTTTTTGGAGATGTATCCATTTTATAGCTGCACAAAATGAATAAAACACTACGATTGTCAACTTGCTTGCACTATTAAAAATGTACAACACTATTAATAATCATGGTACAGGCATTTAAAACACATAGCTCTCAACCCAAATAGTGAACTAAAACCGAAACTAGTAAACCAAAACGAAAATCAAAAGCTTCACGAAAATTTCGCTTCTTAAGGTTGATTTGTTCGTTGCTGTATGTAGCTCAGTGGCTGTGGCGTTTGCACACCACCGCGCTAGGCCGCACGAAGGAAGTCTTGGTTTCGAGTCTAGTCGGCGACTAGAGGAAATTTTTCTAAGCCTTTTTTCGACCGGTTCCCGAGTTAGTCGATCTCTGGCACGGGCAAGCAGGTTTTTCCTCCCGGAAACTCGGGTTTTTCGTCCTGTAAACTCAAGAAAATCGACCGTAGAACCCACATTATTTCAGACATTAAATATATTGTGTTAGGGTTAGAGACCACGAGATGGCGGCACATTTGAGCCGTCTCTCTTCACTGCGTACCGCTTAATTAGTGATAGCCTTGGGCCATCTGTCTCTGATTGGGTACCAGTGGAGATTGAACTGCCCACTCAGTCTCCAAAAGTTAGATAGGGCTAAATGGCCTCGCCTACTCCTGTATATACGGGAATAAAAAGGCGTTAGCTGATTTTTTTTTTTTAACCCGTCTCTGGTGAGGTGGGAAAATGTAACAAACATGGTAAAATGGGGTCTCCCAGACCCACCCAAATAATGTAGTGTATTATAGAAATCCATATCTTTTTAATCAATATTAGATTACGTATTGTTTATATCTCCTGTAATTTCACTGAATAAAAATGCAGATCACAAAATTAAATTTTTATTACCCCAAAATACTTAACTAATTAAATATTTTTATTTCTCAAGAAAAATAAACTATTCCTAGCTTATGCAATGAACGAACTAAATAAATCAAGAGCCTGCGTAGCTCAGTGGATGTGGCGTTTGCATACCACGGCGCTTGACCGCACGAAGGAAGACTTTGTTTCGAATCTAGTCGTCGAGTAGAGGAAATTTTCTAAGTCTTTTTTCGACTGGTTTCCGTGTTAGTCGATCTCTAGCACGGACAAGCGGGATTTTTCTCCCGGAAACTCGGGTTTTTCGTCCCGTAAGTTCAAGAAAATCGACCGTAGAACCCACATTATTTCAGACATTAAATATATTGTGTTAGGGTTAGGGACCACTAGATGGCGGCACTTGTTGAGCCGTCTCTCTTCACTGCGTTTCGCTTAATTATTGATAGCTTTAGGCCAGCTATATCTCATTGGCTGCCAGTGGAGATTGAACAGCCCACTCAGTCTCCAATAGTCAGATAGGGCTAAATGGCCTCGCCTACTCCCTATATATACGGGAATAAAAAGGCGTTAGCTGATTTTTTTTAAATAAATCAGTATTTTTAGGCACTTTGGTAGTGGTTTACAAAAGGAACATATTCATTATAAGAAGCTAGTAAATAATAAACATTTAGCCTTGAGATTACCAAAAATTTTCATTTTCTGTAATTGCACAGCAGGGACACCTTGGAATTATGTGATCGAGACACACTTATTTTGCTTGCTTCATTTAAACTTGCTTGCGTGCAACAACCTGTCGTCTATGGCGTCGAGTAGCTGGTTACGGGAGAGGAAGCTATACTGAGGCATGACGCGCTGCCACACGTTGTTAAAAAGTTATAATCAATTTAAAATCTTTGGGGTCAGTGACACCCCACCTTACTAACGCGAGTTTAAGGACTGCGAGATGGCGGCACTTATTAGCCGTCTTTTCACCTGGTGTCATTTATAATTAGTAATAGTCTTGTACCAGCTATCACTGATTAGCTGCGGGTGGAGATTGAACTGCTCTCTCAGTTTCCTAAAGTTAGGGCCAAAGCTGCTTCACTTACTCCTTATAGAGGATAAAATGCGTTAGCGGAGAAGTACTAATATATATACAATTTTTTTTTCTTTTGAAGAACCTAGAATAGTCTTTATGGTATCGTGTTTCAGGCATCCAGATAGGTATTACATATCGAACATACAAGAGACTTCATAAGAAGCATCACATGTTTTCCATCCCATGCATCTGACCATGATTCCATTCCATTCGGCATCCCTATCCTTAGCACAGTGGACACAGATATAGTATATACCTCAAAATTAGCTACAGGATAAAGAATATCTGGAGACCTCAAGAAAGAACATTTCATCTTTCATCAGAGACATATCCACTTCACAGTTAGTTGGTGACTAGTGATTGCTTTTGAAGTTTAAAGTAAAGGTATTCACTAAAATGTGTATCAGAGAAACGATACACGTTTTAGAGTACCATTCTAAAACGTGAATTCCGTTCCATAGTAGCAACCATATTTTCACATCTGAAGAATTCTGCATTGTGGACCCCATGCTCTGCTTAACAAAAGTTAAAAAACCTTAGTAAAAAGGATGTGACTTGTGTAGTTTGCAATGAAGCACGACAAAATTTGGCATGCCGGTATACAACAGCATAACGATAAAAGAAGGAGAAAGCGACAACGTCAGATAAGTATAACTTATACTTATCTGACTTAGAAGGGGCTCTTAGGGGATCGCGCGAGCCCTTTGTCAAATTTGCGAGCCCCTTGTTCTTGTTTAATAATCTTGTAGAACTAGAAAATACCACCGTGGAATGTATACATGCTACTATAATTGCTACTTTAAATTCATATGGATTTTCTAATAACTATTTAAAAAATCATCTCATTGCATTTTGTTCTAATGGAGCTAGTGTAATGTTAGGAAACAAATCTGGTGTTGCAATCAAACTTCTACAAAAATTTCCCAACGTTGTGATTTGGCATTGTGCTCATCGTTTACACTTAGCATTAGACGATTCGATAAAAAACATTAAAGAAATAAATCATTTTGAAATATTTCTGGATAAATGATATGCTTTTTATCACCAATCACCAAAAAATTAACGAGAATTAAATTCGATACCTTGGTATCGAAATTTTAAAGATCGGCCTTGTGTTTGGACCACGATGGGCAGCTTGCAGTTTACGAACGGCTCTTGCTGTGTGGAGAAATTACCCAGCTTTATGCAAGCATTTTGCATCGAACGATAAATATAAGGGCTTTTTAAACTGACTTCTCAATTTGGAATTTTTAAAAGATCTGGCATTAATGGTTGATATCCTACAGGAATTATTATATCTGTCAGAAGCTCTACAAAGTCGCATTATAAGAATTATAAGGGTTGTTACCCCCCCCCCCCTTTTTTTTAGCTCGACTATGCAAGCCCTTTGTTAAAATTTCCATAGCTCACCACTGAGTATAAGGGATGTAGAATGTATGAAAATTACGAAAAAAGTTACATTAGAGAAGTCTACACAATATGTTCGAAAATATGGGTTTATAACTTCCATACGGCTTATGATCTTCTCTAACAGCAAAACAGACCAAACAGCTGTGGACCATTCTTGATATAAGGATGTCTAAGATTCTGTACAAAAAATTCGATTCTTCCATCGGGGTAGACTTTATTTCACCAAGTGACCCAATCTTGTAGCTATGAGGATCCAATGCAACACCCAAGGACATGTCGCGAATGGTTCGATTGGATTTCAGTCTCGTCACTCAGTTAGCCATGGCGATCATTAAATATCAACAGTTTCAGGATATCCCTCTACCCCTTGTCTTCTATGGGCAGTGGCATTGTTATGCCTGAAAAGAAAGTCTGGGCCAACTGCATCCATATAAACTAAGGCATGAAATTTATGGTTTTTCACCAGCAGATTCTTGGTAATGGGATACAAAAACTCTAGCTTCCTTGTAGACGGTACACTCGGGTTGGCCCCCTTAATACTGTGCTGTTGCAATCACCTCCTTATTTGTGCTCTAGTCACCTCAAGAGACGGTTAATTACAGGATAAATAAGATTCCCTGACATAGAAACGAGACAACCATCTGTTTGGTTGATATAGGAATAGAATGACCTGGACCAGTTTATCTTGTAATGGTTCCTGTTTCCTGAAGCTATGCTCGTAGTGCCGAGACAACACGTCACGATGCATTCCTACAACGTTTCCCTTTGGTCTTCGACTACTTGGCTTCAAATTGCCTAAAACCATCTAAATTTATTTAATTCGTATCCAAACAGAAGTGTTACACTAGTAAGTGGTTCAAAATTATTTAAAACAAATTAGGATACATTACAAATGAGAACAGCTTAAATTTGGTAGGTGAATTATACAGGGAACAATAAGTAAAATATGAAGAAAAAGAAACTATATCTAAGTTATATATAATAAATATGGTCAGATGTTCCTCCAGTGTCTTTCGCAATGAACTGCTCTTTCTGTGCAGGATGCGCTTTGGGACAAGGTGATTGAAGAAGGGGAGAAAAAAGAAAGTGTTCCATAGACTGAGTTGTCTCACACTCCCAATTATCTGGTCCAGTGAGGTAGTCACATTTGATGAGGTGTTATTTGCTGCCTCCTGCGGTTCGAAGTCAGTTGAGGCTTTTCCAAAATTTCAGTCCAAATTGGGTACTACGTGGAAGATGTTCGGCTGTTGAAATACCAGTATTACTCTCAGGGTATAGTGCAAGCCATTGTTGAAGTCCTGTCTCTGGAAAGTTTTCAGGTGGTTTAACAATTGCTAGGTAGCTAAGTTGGGATCTTAGTCTTTTGGGGTAATGTGGTCTGGCCGAATAGTAGGTGGTGTTCATCATTCATTTGTCTGATTATTTCGTCAGCTGAGAATGCGGATATTTAAATTGAAGGGAGTGCAATATCAGCTAAAGTATTCAGTCCTTTAGTGGTGTTGGTTTCATGCATCCTGTAATTAAGTGGCAGCTTTCATTCAATGCTGGGTCAAGTTTTTCAACATGGCAAGATCTGGTCCATACCGGGCAGGCATATTCAGCTGAAGAATAGCAAAGGGCCAAGACAGAAGATCTCAGTGTGCTAGGGTCTGCACCCCATTTGGAGGAGGTAAGCTTTCTTAGTATGTTGTTTTTTTGAATTCACTTGTCTTCGTTTTTTCTATGTGTGTTTTATATGAAAGGATGCGACCGAGAGTCACACCGAGGTAGATTGGGTTCCAGGAATGTTCTAAATTAGAGCCTTCTCAAGAAATTTGTTGCTTCCTGTTGGCTTCCATATTGTTAAGGTGGAAAGGGCCAGTCTGGGTTTTCAAGGGGTGTGGTTTTAATTGATTTCTGCTATAATATGTGGTTAAACTATTTAAGGCATGTGATAGAGTAGTTTCATTTTTGATTGAGTAGCAAGGTCATCAGCAACGTACCATCTAAATAATGGTGATTTGCCATCTTGAAGGTACTGGATCTAAATAACCCGCTGTGCAAGCCAAAAAAGCATTTTGGTAGGCATCCTTTTTTTTTTTCAGATTTAGTATTTGTATTCAACCCGTTTAAGCATAGATCAATTTATATCAAATACGAATTAGCCTATTATGTCAACAAGTGTTTTCTTTCATAATAACAGAGAGGACAGGCATTGGGATCTGTATAAAATTTTCCTACACACCTTGCAACATTATCAAAATATATCTATCTATTCTATTCCCTTAGCCATTCGGCTGGTGGAGGTAGCTATATGCTATAAACAAGATGGTTTCCCGTTGCCTTCCTTGCCGTACCATATCCTATGACCGTAGACTGTGTGTTCACGAGGCCGGCTTGCCTGCTTGCGGGATGAAAAATCCAGATTAACTGGGGGGGGGGGGGGGGGAAACATACTGTCCATGCCCAAGAGCGGCTAACTTGGCTATGGCTGAGGAAGATCCCTAAGCTCCTCAAGTCATTGACGGCAATCGAACCTAGAACATTTCTTCTCCTAGGCATATGGTTGCGAATCGCATAGCTACTAGGCTAACCGCGCTCACACATCAAAACATACCAAACTAAAACAACAATCATCGGTGCCACCAGTGACAGTATCTTCGATGTGAATGGATTCTCATCTTCCATGCGTCATTAAACAAAATATTCATCATGTGACGTGATTCAGCAAAGTTCGCACTTCTCTAACAAAGAAAAATCTCTAGAATAGAAGGACTAACTATTGAATTTTATTAATATTTCATGAGAAGATTGAGCCTATTCTGCACAGAATGTATGTCAAGCAATTGTCAATGGTTTCCCACCCATCACGAAATCTGTAATTATGCTTCTTCCAAAGAAAGATCACCTTATATAGCTGGAAATTTGTCTTCGAATCTCCGTTCTAAACTGATTGTCGTATGATATATAAAGTCCTTGGCAATCGACTCCAATCGCTATGAACGAAATAATAGAGGAACATCGTAGCTGTGGTCTCCCAGTAAGATATATTCACCAAAACTTGCGTACTACCTCATAAGGGGTATAAGACGTATAGTGAACTAGAACAGTGATGAAACTGCAAGCTTTTTAACACTATTTCAAGAAATACTTTCTTGATATAGCATTACAAAGCAATGCACATCTTTGTTTATTCAACTGTATGAAAATCTACTTTTTGTCTAGCATCATTATCTAAGCCATTATCATGTTATACTCTTAACTTCTGCATAAAGATGGACAACAAATTCACGTACAGCACAGGCATAAAACAAGTCCCCTTAATGTTATATGTTTATTAAGGCAACCGGCCTATCTCTGTCTCTCTCTCTCTCACGAGCCATAACTTTGACAGCATGAGCTGATGATGGTTAAAATCTAACCGGTTTTTTTACAAAAAAGCAGCATGCTGTGCCTACCAAGCAGTCTCACGAAGCACTCATAAAACCATCGCATTGTGTTGGGGAAGGAGAGTCCAAACTCGTTTCCATGAATTAAGGAACACTAAGGAAAATCGCGATAAGTAAAAGTAATCGGGTTATCGTATACAAACGTGTGGCACTCACAGGGTAAAAGCGAGCTTTTGGAGTGGTTTCCCAATCCAGTAGTCTGGAGTGAGAACAAGATATTCTCAGACGTGGCTACAGAAAATCATTTCTTCGATGAAATGAGGTGCTGAGCTATCGTGGGACTAGAGGTCGGCCAAAATCAGGATACGGCAGCCAGATCATTTCATCTGAGTCGTTCCGTGTTTCAAAGAACACGGAACGACTCAGATGTCTAGAGGTCGGCCAAAATCAGGATACGGCAGCCAGATCATTTCATCTGAGTCGTTCCGTGTTTCAAAGAACACGGAACGACTCAGATGTCTAGAGGTCGGCCAAAATCAGGATACGGCAGCCAGATCATTTCATCTGAGTCGTTCCGTGTTTCAAAGAACACGGAACGACTCAGATGTAACAAATTTCTAACTGTCACAACTAGTATTGTGGAGATGTAACAAAGGATATAGGTCGCCCAGTGTACCAAAACTACAGTGGGCGACCTTACGAAGGTCAGGCTCTAGAACTGACATTTGTCTTATATCTCTTCTTCAGTCTAATCTATCCTGTTCAAATAGCATCTGCTCTACATGGTCGGCTTTCTACCCTCTGTAGTTGGATTGCTCACCTTCTCACGGGTGCCTATGTACAAGTCATTGGGAATGGTTTCCAGTTCCTCAGATTTCCCCACCAATGTAGGAGTAGCAGAACTGAAGGGTTTAGTATTCTGACACATTCTCTTCATAATATCTATAAATGATATATATACGAAGCTGTGGATAGAAGCCTATTCACAGCTTCGCAAATGATATACTCCAGTTCTCCTTTTTATCTGACAAACCAGGAAGCTACAAATTATTAGAACCCTCAAGACTCACCATGGGAAATGTTCTGAATTCGATCTCCTAGCTATATTTCAATAGAGCAAGAACAACTTTGTGAATTTTGAACCCAACAAAAGTCAGTATGATCTCTCGCAAGAAAGTGCTCAGATCCCTACCCCTAACATTCAGTTATAACCTGATATCCAAACATGTTCAGAGATTTCTCACATTGGACTGACTGGCACAAACCTGCTTCAACCACAACTTGTGCAGCAGCCATAAATCTCGGTGCAGTGTTCTGTACAAGACACTGACTCTATACAAATCTCAAATCAGACAAAGACTGGAGTATTGTTCACATATTTGTGTGTGATGGGTTGCACCTAAATGCTATCTACAATTGTGCGATGCTTTCCAAAAGAGCGCAATCTGATTAATCAATGGTCCCTCTCTCCCATATCCACTTCAATCCCTTTCTCATTTTCTGCCTTATGTCTAATCTACAGATACTTCAGCGGATAATGATTTGGTGAATGGCGAATATAATACCTCGAATTAAGTGTAAAATCTTAGGAAAAACAGCTGCTGCTACCCATTAACAGATCAGCTTGAGCCCACCTAATCAAATTCTCTGCGTCCACTTCTTTCGTTCAATCTACTTAGATTCTGTGGAAAGACTGCCACACTCTGAACAGATTCCTCCTCTCTTCGTCCTTTCTTGTCCACATGCGGCACCGATATATTATAGGCTTTGTGAACTTAAGCCTGTGAGTGAGACTACAAAAAAGAAGAAACGTTACCACAGTGTTACGTATTCACCTTATATACATGTGTTTGTGTTGGGTGACAAGTGTAGGTTTCGTGAGGGCAATTTATTTATTTGCCGGATAATCCATCGATCTTAATACGGTAAAAGGAAGGAACAAGAGTTATGCAAAGGAGGTGAACTATTAATGCATTTTCATTAGATTCATACTGTACATGAATAAGCATAGAATATTTATGTAAAATTTCCTTTTTAAAAAATAGAGGTAATCCTCGAATAACGCGGATGTTAGGTTCCATAGAAATGCTGCGTTATATAAATCGCCGTATGCGAGACACACACACACACGCACACACACACACACACACACACACACACACACACACACACACACACACACACACACACACACACACACACACACACACACACACACACACACACACACACACACACACACACATATATATATATATATATACATATACAGGGTGTTCGGGATAAATTTGACAGTTTCGTAAGGAAAAAGAAAATCTTCTTTGTATCTATTAAATTTAATGAATTGACAAAAAAACATTACAGGCAGAGTTAATTACAATACTATCAACAAGATTTACTCAAAATAACCACCATTAGCATCGATCACAGCTTCAATTCTGCTTCGGAACCTCGAACAAGCTGATGCTACAGTCTCCCTGGGAAGGGCCGCAAAAACTGTTTTAATTTTATCCATTAACTGGGCTTTTGTATTACTGGAAGTGCGATTGGTGTCTTTTTCAACTGCGCCCCATACAAAATAATCCATGGGGTTAAGGTCTGGGGAGTTTGGAGGCCAAACATTTGGACTGGTGAAGTCGTAGAAATTTTCAGACAACCATTTTTGACTTTTCCCAGAGGTGTGGCAAGGGGCCGAATCCTGCTGCCATACATACGGCCTACCATTGGCTACCCTTGTTATCCAGGGCTTGACTACAGTTAGCAACTCCACGAACAAAGCCCGAATTCCAATGCCAGGGTTCTTCAACACCTGTTCCTGCAGATTTGCGAGGAATTCTGCTGTACGAACGCAATCAGATCGTCTGCTAGGGATCTTTCTTCTTGCTACATCCTCGTAGTCACCATTGCAAGTCTCTAGTTCATGCCTGATTGTTTTTACTGTATTCAGGGAGCATTGGGCAGCAGTCGTAATATCCTTATTTTGATGGCGGGCACGAATCATCATGATACAAGTTATTCTCTTCCATGATTCAGGTGGGTTCCAGCTATCCATCCTTTCTGACATCTTGTATATGAATGAAGAAGGGTCCAAACTTTTAAATGAAGAGAAGTGTGTGTTAATACATATAACTTACGGAAAAATATAATTAATTATAAATATGTCAAATTTATCCCGAACACAATATATATATATATATATATATATATATATATATATATATATATATATATATATATATATATATATATATATATATATATATATATATATATATATATATATATATATATATATATATATATATATATATATATATATATATATGCCTGTGTAGCTCAGTGGATGTGGCGTTTGCACACCATCGCGCTAGGCCGCACGAAGGAAGTCTTGGTTTCGAGTCTAGTCGGCGACTAGAGGAAATTTTTCTAAGCCTTTTTTCGACCGGTTCCCGAGTTAGTCGATCTCTGGCACGGGCAAGCAGGTTTTTCCTCCCGGAAACTCGGGTTTTTCGTCCTGTAAACTCAAGAAAATCGACCGTAGAACCCACATTATTTCAGACATTAAATATATTGTGTTAGGGTTAGAGACCACGAGATGGCGGCACATTTGAGCCGTCTCTCTTCACTGCGTACCGCTTAATTAGTGATAGCCTTGGGCCATCTGTCTCTGATTGGGTACCAGTGGAGATTGAACTGCCCACTCAGTCTCCAAAAGTTAGATAGGGCTAAATGGCCTCGCCTACTCCCGTATATACGGGAATAAAAAGGCGTTAGCTGATTTTTTTTTTTTTTTGATATATATATATAAAGGTTTAATGACTATTACCGAGAGAAAAGATGACAAGATATATTTAAAAAGATACTACTAGTTTACTAGTTTCGTTACATGAACATCCTCAGGTATCACAATCAAGGAAGTATATAAAAAAATTACAGAGACTTAAAATTGTACTAACAGAACAAGTATAAAACACAGTAGAGTGTTTGAAAAAAATGCAAGTATGAGTTCCAAACAAACGAATACTACGCGCTGTCGGGAGTGCGCCAGTACTGAACAGAAGCAACGTGTGCGTCAGAGAGATTGTAACTCAGGCTGTTGTTGATATGAGAGGAATCTAGAGAAATTTCCCTAGATTCATCAATCTTTCTTTCGAGTTCATCGTAGCACACATGGATGTTAGCAGTTTGAGTCCAGTTTACAATGTGCTGGCCGCCTTCGTCTGAGTTAGCTGAAAAGAGAACGTGGCTAGAGAGAGCGCTAGCTCTAGTCCTGTTATAGGAGATATCTCTACGGTGTTCATCCAAACGTAGAAGGATGGATTTAGCAGTCTGTCCATAGTATGGCTTTCCGCAATCACACAAAATCTTGTACACTCCTGGAAACTGAGTAGGAAGATGTTTCTGTTTATGTTTGCTAAGTAATGAACGAAGTTTTGGAAGCGTAGTGAAGCACGTTTTGAAGTTGAATTTCTTGAGAATCGTGGCTAGTTTTGGTGAAAGAGAGCTGATGTAAGACAAGGAGATGAAGGCTCTTGGGGAAGAGGGATCTTCAGAAGTAGTTGAGTGCCTGGGGGAAAGAAATTTGTCAATTTTCTTTGGAGAGAAACCATTGTTAATAAACGTTTTTTTAAGAAAACGGAGTTCATTTTCAATTTCTGTTTCTTCTGTAAGTAATGATTTGGCTCGTTGGGCTAAAGTGGAAATAATACCACATTTTTGTGGGGGATAGTGATGGGAGGAAGCATGAAGGTATCTGTCAGTATGATTAGGCTTTCTAAAAATTGAGATTTTAATGCTCTCAGCACATCTGGTAAGTTTGAGGTCTAAAAAGGGAAGGCAGTCATCTGATTCCAGTTCGAAGGTGAAAGAGATTTTTTCATGGCACTTGTTTAGGTGGTCTAAAAATAAATAGAGGTTATTGACACCGTCTTCCCAGATGAGGAAAATATCATCAATATAGCGGTACCAGACTTTTGGTTTAAAGTGAAAGCTGTTAATAGCTTTTTCTTCAAAATCGTTGAGAAATATATCCGCAAGAATCGGAGAGAGTGGGCTGCCCATAGCCAGACCTGAGTTTTGTAAGTAGATCTTACAAAACGTTTTGTAAGTAGATCAGAAACATCTTCCTACTCAGTTTCCAGGAGTGTACAAGATTTTGTGTGATTGCGGAAAGCCATGCTATGGACAGACTGCTAAATCCATCCTTCTACGTATGGATGAACACCGTAGAAATATCTCCTATAACAGGATTAGAGCTAGCGCTCTCTCTAGCCACGTTCTCTTTTCAGCTAACTCAGACGAAGGCCGCCAGCACATTGTAAACTGGACTCAAACTGCTAACATCCATGTGTGCTACGATGAACTCGAAAGAAAGATTGTTGAATCTAGGGAAATTTCTCTAGATTCCTCTCATATCAACAACAGCCTGAATTACAATCTCTCTGACGCACACGTTGCTTCTGTTCAGTACTGGCGCACTCGCGACAGGGCGTAGTATTCGTTTGTTTGGAACTCATACTTGCATTTTTTTCAAACACGCTGCTGTTTTTTATACTTGTTCTGTTAGTACAATTTTAAGTCTCTGTAATTTTTTTATATACTTCTTTGATTGTGATACCTGAGGATGTTCATGTAACAAAACTAGTAAACTAGTAGTATCTTTTAAAATATATGTTGTCATCTTTTCTCTCGGTAATAGTCATTAAACCTTTTTTTATAATATTCCAACCGAGTAAAAACGAATTTTGAAAAAAAAAAAAAAAAAAAAAAATATATATATATATATATATATATATAAAAGGAAATTAAATGACTTTATACCGAGAATGTATAATGTATATATGTAGAAAGTCATTTAATTTCCTTTTTTATATACAGTTCTACCGAGTTAATAATGAACATTAATATATATATATATATATATATATATATACATATATATAATGGACGAAATACACCAATATTCGGTAGACGTACACAGTGGAACATGTGGATTCGATTTACGAAAAAAAATAGTACCAGAAGTCGCCAACAGGGGAAATTTTGGTGCTGCCAAAATTAATTTTAGTAGGTGTGACTAATGAATGACTAAATGGCAAATGAGAGACAGCACACATCAATTTCATGACGTTTATTGTTAATTACAAATGAGGTTCAAAATGACCACCATTCTGATGTTCCAGGAACTGCATACAGTGCAGGACATTTTCCACAGTGGCTCTCAACATATCGGAATTGATTTGTCTCACGTGTAACATTATTCGATCTTTCAAAGTTGGAATATCGGTACATGTCCTTAATACACAATGCTTTTAAGAAATCCCCACAGCCAAAAGTCACAAAGATTGAGATCAGGTGATCTCGGTGGCCATGGCGTGGGAAATGCATGACTAATGATTCTTCTGTCAAAGAAATGTTGTCGCAAAATACGTTGTACCTGAAGTCCGAGGTGGGGTGGTGCACCATCCTGCATGAAAATGGTTGAATCGAGACATCCTCTTTGCTGCAGTTGTGGAACCACAAAGTTCTGTAGCATATTATCATACCTGTTAGCATTGGCGGAACAGGTCACTGGTCCATTTTGGCGATTTTCCTCGTAAAAGTATGGACCGATGATAAAAGATTCCGTAAATCCGCACCACACTCTGACTTTGAGCGAGTGGATAGGCATCTGCAGACACACATGCGGATTAGTTGCAGCCCAAATGCGACAGTTGCATGTGTTAATATCGCCGTTCAAATAAAATTGCGCTTCGTCATTCCATAAAATTGCCACGGCCATGCATCATCCACTTCCATGCGCGCTAAGAATCTCAAAGATAAGTCGATTCGTGTGGTCGCATCACCAGGGCGCAATTCTTGAACATGACTAATTTTATGGGAGGAAAACTTCAACATCTAATGTAGGATTTTCCACACCGTTGTGTATGCGATATCCGTTTGCCGGGATATTGCTCGTGCACTGCTGCTACTATGCACATTCGTCATCTCCTCTTCCACAATATCAGTTGCAACTTGTTCAACTTGTTGGTGATTGATTGGTTTGCGTCCCCTGCCTACCTGCACTGCTAGAGTTCCAGTAGTTTCAAATCGTGAATCAGTTTTCGTAAGTTTGTTATGCTAATCGGTCCTTGTCGTAAATTGTTCATACGCCGGAAATTGCGAAGACAAGAACTGGCATTATTGTTCCACTGATAATTGAGTTTGACTAACAAAGCACGCTCATGTAAGGTAAGAGGGATCGAAAAGCAGTTCGTCTACGAATGATAAGAAATCTTACAGGCTTTCTTTTTATGTAATTAGAATAAAAAGCCAAAAGGCTAGTTTTCTGGCAATTGAATAGATATTAAATGGATAAGAATCCTATATTTTTATATAGCCAGTAAGTGAAACTCAAGATCGATAACTACGATCTATGAGTTTCAATGCCGAAAAACTATCGGCGAAGGCAATTCGAAGCAAAGGTGGAGCAAGCTCCCTCACTATTCTTGATATTCTCTCATAATGTAAGACACAGCTCCTAGGAGATGTAATACTGTCATTACATTATGAGGGGAGGTCACTACCAGACCGGTTTCAACCCTTTTTTGAGGTCTCATCAGTGAGTAGGTAGACCTTTATGGCATTCGTATAGTGAAGGTATGTAAGTTCTTTTCACTAAGTTTTGATATTTTCTAGGTCTACCTACTCACTGATGAGACCTCAAAAAGGGTTGAAACCGGTCTGGGTAGTGACCTCCCCTCATAATGTAATGACAGTATTACATCTCCTAGGAGCTGTGTCTTACATTATGAGAGAATATCAAGAATAGTGAGGGACCTTGCTCCACCTTTGCTTCGAATTGCCTTCGCCGATAGTTTTTCGGCATTGAAACTCATAGATCGTAGTTATCGATCTTGAGTTTCACTTACTGGCTATATAAAAATATAGGATTCTTATCCATTTAATAGGCTTTCTTTTTATTGCATGATCGCTCACAAGAAATGCGATAATGCAAATTAATGCATTTTACTCGGTAAACAGCGCCAAAAGTTCTCCTGTTGGCGACTTTTGGTACTATTTTTTTTTCGTTAAATCAAATCCCCATGTTCCACTGTGTACGTCTACCGAATATTGGTGTTTCGTCAAATACAATTTTCGCTAGAGGGCTCTGAACACGACGTTATTTTATAATCACCCCGTATATATATATATATATATATATACTTCGGTAAGGCCTTATCATTTTCCAAAGGTAATAGGCGGAACTCTCATTCGAAATAGATAATCAGCTAATAGTTAATAGAGAAATAGAATGATACCGTTTATTTCATCCTCCCAAGGATGAAATAAACGGAAAAGAATTAACATATGCCACCACTTCAAACTGGGACAATATACAGTTGTCTTAAAGTCTATCTAATCTTTATTATTATTACCCAAGACCTCATGGAATCATAGCCTTATCTGGGAGTCAAAGACTCATCTGGGACTCATTTATTTCCTAGTTATTCTAATAATTCGTACCACCAAATGATTTGAACTCTTGAACATTAAGAAAGTGTTCTGCATTCTGAGAATGGAATTTATCTGTAGATACTTTATTATAACTTGTAGTTATTTAATTTTATCTTTGAAGCTGTTACTAATCATGCTAGTGTGAAATGTTCAGTTTTTTGCCTACCAGGCTAAAAACTGTAACTGGAAGAAGGACTAGAAGTTTAGTATGAAAGAAAGGATAATAATTAATATTTTGAAAAGATTAAGTCGGTAACTTTATCATACCAAATGCATAGATTTAGAGATTTAAACAGAAGTCGACCAGGAAACAACAGGTCTGTGTAGCTCAGTGAAAGAGGCGCTTTCGTCCTGAGCGCTTGGTCGCTTGAAGTCAGACTTAAGTTCAAGTCTAGTCACCGAATGGAGGAACTTTTCCTAAGCCTTTCTTCGACCGATTGCAGAGTTAGTCGATCTCTGGTACGGGAAAGCGGGTTTCGGAAACTCTGGTTTTTTCTCCCGAAAGCTCGGGTTTTTTATCCCGTAAACTCAAGAAAATCGACCGTAATACATCATTTCAGACAGTAACATATCTTTTTAGGGTTAGGTACCAAGAGATGGCAGCACTTGTTTGCCTGCCTCTTCATCGGTGGCTGCTATAATTATTGATAGACATGGGCCAGCTATCTCTGATTGGCTACCGGTGGAGATTGAAATGCCCACTCAGTCTCCAAAAGCTAGATAGGATATAAAGGCCTACTCCCTATAAAGGAATAAAAGATGTTAGCTGATTTATTTTATTTATCTAGTTTTTAAAGTGATAACAATTTTGCTTTTACAATAGTTGGAAAATTTTACGTAAAGAACGTAATTTGGCGTGTTGGTGATGAAGTCGTACATCGCATTATTTCTTTCTCCCCTTTAATATGAATTGACTCTTCTGGGCACATTGCCAGCTAAGGTTTTCGTGTGGGCGGAAAGTATACGCAATCACGGTTCAAGAACTGAAAAACTTTTGTGACATTGCAGGAAACAATTACGCTAAATTGTTAGAATATGGAAATGCAAGACTTTTGATCTTGTATCCATCAATTGACAGAATTCTGAGCATATTTGATGGGCTTCATTTTTATTTTCTTTCTCAAGAAAAATGCCCTGTTATGTTGCGAAAATTGTTTGAAGATTCCTGATTGAAATTATGGTTGTTATTTGCAAGAGATCAAGTGTTTTCGTATATTAGCTTAATTGAAAAAGATGATATTTCAGATGGGAGCCTGTGTAGCTCAGTGGATGTGGCGTTTGCCAACCACGGTGCTTGGCCGCACGAAGTAAGACTTGGTTTCGAGTCTAGTCGGCGACTAGAGGAAATTTTTCTAAGCCTTTTTTCGACCGGTTCCCGAGTTAGTCGATCTCTGGCACGGGCAAGCAGGTTTTTCCTCCCGGAAACTCGGGTTTTTCGTCCTGTAAACTCAAGAAAATCGACCGTAGAACCCACATTATTTCAGACATTAAATATATTGTGTTAGTGTTAGGGACCACGAGATGGCGGCACATTTGAGCCGTCTCTCTTCACTGAGTACCGCTTAATTAGTGATAGCCTTGGGCCATCTATCTCTGATTGGTACCAGTGGAGATTGAACTGCCCACTCAGTCTCCAAAAGTTAGATAGGGCTAAATGGCCTCGCCTACTCCCGTATATACGGGAATAAAAAGGCGTTAGCTGATTCTGATTTTTGATGGTACTGCATATACAAAATAAGAAGAATAATTAATTTTTTCCTGATCAGTAACCAATTTATTAATAAGTAAATTTACATATTAAAAATATTATCTAAATATAAAATCCATTCTTCTATTTTTTATTTGACAAAATTTTTCAATAACAATATTTTATCCTCCCCACTAATAAAAGTTTCGTATCTCCCAGAAATAACGCGCGCAAGCATACAATTTATTTATAGCGACAATGCTCAATGAGCAGTGTCGGATTCACTTGTTAAGTGCAGTGAGTGACAAGTGCAAACGAATAGCGGCACGTCTAGCCGAAATTGATCGAACGTGATAATTCCGACACTGCGTCAGATCGCAGTGCATTTGTTTGGTGTAACGATAATTGAGAAAATATAATTCTTTTCATATTTTCAGCAGTGACACTCATCATAATTCAGCCTTGTATCTATAATAAATAATTAATTATATGTTATTTTAACAGAATAAAATAAGATTTACCATCAATATTTCATCCTTACCACGAACACACACCAATATTAAAAGTTTCGTATCTCACAGAAATAACGCGCGCTAGCATAAAATTTATCTGTCGCAACACTTCTGAACGAGCAGTGTCGGATTCACTTGTTACGTGCAATGACAAGTGCACGTAACCAGTAAACAAATATCGTAAACACGTAAACAAATATCGGCGAGTCTAGCTGTAACTGACCGAACGTGATAATTCCGACACTATATTAGATCACAGTGCATTTGTTTCGTAATCTAAAGCGTTAATCGAACTGTTCCAATTATTAACTATTCAATCAATGAATAGTCGATCAAAACATAAGCTGTAACCTTGAACATGATGTATTGCATTTATATAATGCTGTAAGCATTGCTATTATTTATAAACACAAACAAAATTAAATTTTTCGTTTTTTTCTTGGATGTGTCGCTTACGTACAAGCCACCACTGATCTGAATAATAATCTCGAACCTTGATATTTCCTGCTCACGTGCTGTCATTAACAATTCAATAAAGCACGTGCTTACTGTTATTTGTAAGAGACTTTTGAGGTAAAAGGAAAATTAAGAACAATTCCATATTTTTATGACTTTTCTGCGTCTAATGCGCAGTTAATTTAAATTGCCCTTTGAATTAGTTGTATCATCCCTATAAATAATGTGTATATAATTCATTCACACATGCTTCACTCAAATCAGTTATTTATAATAGTAAGAAATCAGACGCATTAATTTGAAAGCAGTTAGTTTAGAGACAATGCTTACTGCATATTAATAAAAATTATTTCATTGGATTAAATTAAACTTTCTGATCCTATAGTTAGTAGAACCCGTGTCAGTTGAAACTAGATTTAAATCAACCGTGTGTCTATGAAATATAAAGTTGCAGTGAAGATTCGCAATTAACCGAAATGGATGTTATTAATTAAGATCATTACAATCATAATCACATGACATTGATCACTCTTATAACTTCAGTCATAAAAAAATTCTTAAAAGAAATTAGTTTTACTGTCAAAGACGGATTAGGGTGTTTGAAATTATCATATTACCAAATGATTAGCACCAACGAAATGCATTTAATTTAGCTCCTGATGATAGAATATGCAATAGTCACCTTTAAAATTATGGATGAAAGTAAAATAATACTGAATATAATTTGTCACATTATTTCAAAATGCATTTATAGTACTGAGGACTTTGTTTATTAATATAGATCATATTATGCATATATTATTATTATTAAGAGAGATCTTCAAGGAATCAAACTTATTGAGGGAGGTCATACTGTTTGCACCAGCTGTCATACCTGTTCTTGAAACCATTTACATTGCTTGCATACACAGCATCCATCCAAAGGCAGTCCATTCCAATCACATGCTACTCTATGAGAGAAAAATCTAGCTCTAACCCCCCCCTTCTTGACATCATTCATTCTCAACTTCCATGGATTATCTTGTATCCTTTTCTTACCCTCTATAAACTGAAAAATTCCATATACTGAAATTTTGTATAACCCTTTCAGAAGTCTCAATCATATTTCCCCTCTTTCTTCTGTTTGCTATAGTCTGCAGGCTACAAATTCTCAGTCTTTCTTCATAATCAGTATTTCACAGTCCTGATATAATTTTGACACTCTCCTTTGCACTCTCTCTCCACTGTATCAGAATCACCATAGAAACCAGAAGACCAGACCTGTGCATAATAGTACAAGCATTGGTGCACCCAGGGAGGGGGCCAAGGAGCCCTGGCCCCCCTCTAAAAGAAAAAGGAAAAAACACTAGAAAAATTTCTAAAAATCTTTCCCTAATTAAAATTCTTTTTTTTTTTTTTAAATTTATGTTGTGTTGTGTCTTCTATTTCTATGCTACTTATGAATTAGTGGTCACATAAGGTGGGAATACCTTATAGTGCTCTGGAATCCTGGCCGCTATGAATGCAAGGTGAGCAAAGTAGTGCTCGGGTGCTACTTCGTTTGCCTGAGCCGAGCCAGAGGAGATCACGGGTATCATGTATTGGCGATCACTACAGATGCTCAGTCAGATCCCCCCCCCCCCCAAAAAAAAATTAAATCTTGAGTACTCGGCCCCCTCCAAGATTAAATCCTGAGTGCACCACTGAGTACAAGTGAGGTCTTATCAAGGACTTGTAAAGAGGCTAAATGACTTCCTTATCTTTGCATATCAAGGTTCGTTTCAACATTGCCATTATTCTGACAATGCTGAAATGCCATTATCATTATCAAGCATAATCCCACCAGTATAATATGATATTGGACATCTAATCACACCAAGCCCTTACATTTATTAATATTGGCATGACAGCCATTTTCACATGGCTACAGTTCCAGCCTATTCTCTGCAATACCACATATCAGCAGCACTTTTGATCACCCTACTCATCTTTGCATCATCAACAAATCGCTGTATGTTGCATGTGAAATCTTTCTCAATGTCATTAATATACAGACTGAATAACAATGGACCAAGGACTGATCCTTGAGGCACACCACTGATTACCTTGAATCTTGCAGATTCACACTCCCTCCATATACGGCTTTTTGATATCTGTAAGTCAGCTGTCCTCTTATCCATGCCAGTAGTTTATTATTATTATTATTCCTGACACCACCAAGGAGTCCGAAGACTCATCGCAGGAGGACACCTACAACTGTCTCAACTGCCATCTACCGCCCACCTCCACAACTAGTATTTTTTATCTGTAAATTGTGTGTGTTCTGAAGGGCTGATTTGTCTGTATGTGGGATGAAAAAAACACCCGAGTTTCCGGGAGAAAAAAACCCTGCTACCTCCATATGACATTGGCTAACTCACCTTCGATTGAAAATCGTTCAGATAAAGATTCCTCCCATCCCTTATAATCCATTCTCATATTCTCCAATTTATGCAACAGTCTTTTATGCTGTATTCTGTTAAAAACCTTTAGCCAAAAGTTGCAAAAACATGACCTTCCTTTAGTTAGCCCATGCTATTCATTGCAAAATAGAAATTCTTTTCCATGAGTTGCCTAGGTGTTGCACCACCTTAGCTTGGTCCTGAAGATACTTTCAGGTGCAAACTTTGTTTGCTCACACTTGGATAAAGTATTAAACTAAACTTATTATATAGATTCACTGTCGACCCATTTATGAATGCGAGCCCTAATCAACTTTTCCATAATCTTCACCACCACCACCACCACTGCTGAGATACTTATTGGTCGATAGTTGGATACATCAGTCTTTACACCACCCTTGTGCAATGGGCTTACCATACATGCTTTCCCGTGTAGAATCTTTCCTGTTCTGAGACTCAAATTATGTAGCCTGGTCAAGGGTATTAATAGCAAGTTCAGCTGAACACTCTTTTAGCATCTGTGCTGATATCCCATCAGTTCCTGTTGCAGAATTCTTATTCACTTTGTGCAACAGCTCTAGTACTTCCTCCTTGTCCACATGAGTTTCCTGATACGATGAAGAGGTAGTGGTGAGTTCAATGTTGCATATACAAGGTTGATAGCTTTTAACAAAATGGCTGCTCATTAGTTTAACAATCACTTCTGCATCAGTTGCCTGCATACCATCTGTATTCAGTAGAGTTATTCTTTCAAATTCACTTTCTTTTTACTTTAGCATAACTTTAGAATTCTTTTGGTTTCTTTATCGTGCAGAGCCCATTACTTTTCATACTTGGACTTAGCTTTCTGTACAACACTTGTGACTCTTTTGTCCTGCTGCTTATAATTATCATAACTGACCTATGCACACAATATTTTTTCCACATGTTCCTTTTCTTATGAATCACTTGCTTAATTAGATTACACATCATTTCATCATTCCTACTCTGTTTATTCTTTGAACTCTAGGGACACATTTTGATATCATTTAAGTATTTTTTAAACACTTCCCACACACTATTGATAACTTTCCCATCCAATAACTGATACCATTGTACAGAACCCAACATTACCCCTCAGGTGGTCATAATTTCCTGCTTTGTAGTTCAGAATATAACCTTTTCTGAATGGAACATTCAGAATAGTTAAATCTTTAACTGAAATCTCCTCTGACACTATAATCAGATCTAACACCCTTTGACCACGAGTTTCTTCTGTCACATGCTGCTTGAGGGAGTTGTCTCACATTCTGCTGTATGGCAAGAAAGAGGAAGAATAATAATGCAGGTTGACAATAGTAGCAGAGTGACGACTGTGAAGGATATGGTGGAATTATTGAATGAGCACTTCATCAGTGTATATTGCTGTTGTATGCATTTCTGGAGGCGTCAACTCTCTCTGATGATCAGTCACTCCACACACATACCATCCATCCATCTCATTGACAGTCTACCCCTTCCTCTTTTTCCAGGAACTTTACCTTCTATTGCTGTTCTGAGAAGTCCTCTTTCCATCCTTTCAATGTGTCCAAAATATTTTAATTTCTTCTGTCAATATCCTTAAGGAGCCTTAAAGTTCTACTGATCTTTTCTAACACCCATTCATTTGTATGCCTTTCAGTATATGATATCTTCAACAGCCTTCGCCAACACCACATCTCAAAAGCAGCTATCCTTTTCTCATGTGACTTTTTTAGGTTCCAAGTCTCGTATTCCTAAGTTGCTGTTGGAAAAACAACTGCATTTAAAATCCTCAACTTTGTTCCCATGGAAATAGATCCATCCTTCTGGATTTCAGACAAGTCTGACTGTTGTTTTAGCGATTCCTAATCTTCTTCTGATGTCTTTTGAACAGCAATTCTTCACATTAATAATGGATTCCAGGTACTCAAAGTTGCTGACTTGCTCAATTCTCTCTCCATTAAGGTACACTTGTTTCTCAAGATCTTCCCTGTTTGTATTTCCTTTGAGAACCATAATCTTTGCCTTGCTAGGATTGAGTTGAAGTCCTCTGTTATTACTGATCTTGTTAACATTGTCAAGAATTTGTACTAGTTCTTCCTTGTCTTTACAAAGGAGTACTGTATCATTAGCATACCTCAGATTACTGATCAATCTACCACCTATCTTAATTCCTGTCTTGAGTTCATCCACTGCTTCACGTATTATGTCCTCTGCATATATACTAAACAAGTGAGGAGAAAGTAAACATCCTTGCCTAACTCCTTTTCCAACCTGAAGCCAATCAGTCAAGTTAGCTGTCAACCTGATAGTGTGTTGAGGAGAACCCATTCTTTTCATTACTTCCCACAGTCACATGCTGAAGACTGTCAAAAGCTTTGTCAAAAGAGTAGTCTAAGAAACACATTACCAGAGGGAGTCTGAATTCTTTATAGTTTTCTATGATCTGTCTAAGGCAATGGATCTGATCTCTGGTGCCTTATCTTTCCTAAAACCTGTTTGTTCCTTGGGCATCTCTGTCTCAACTTTGGCCTCAATCCTATTTAGCATGATCTTCAATAAAATTTTGCTTGCATGATATATTAAACTAATAGTTCTATTAATATAAGCATGGGAATGCTTAGGGAAGGATTAGCATGGGAATTTCCCAGAAACTATACTTAATAGTTCTATAGTTCTTGCAAGCCTTCACTTGCATCACTTGCTATATGTAGTCTCACTTCCCATATAGAAATTTTCTTTGCAACATCTGTTTTCTCACAGTTCAATATATCTTCTTTTATTTAATTTTTTTCTCACCCATTCAGTCTATCTTTAAAATTCCTTAAATACAAAAGATAAAGATCTCACTTGACCAATCTACTTGAAAATATCTTCGAGTTTCCTTAATGTATCTATCTTTCAATTTTCCAAAGTTGGCATGAAGAATAATCGCTCAAACAATAGGAATGCATTAATTGAGCAGTTCCAAATGCATTTCCAATATAGGGACTTTTTACCATAGATTCCACATTGCTTCTTGGAACATATATCACTTGCCGTTCATTAACCAGAAATAATTTTCATATACAAAGGTTGGATATATATTATAGCTGGATGCATATGAAGACTTTTCCGAGATTAATGAACTTAATTTGGTAGTCTGTTAGATGTCTTTTGGCCTTCCTTCCTTCCTTGTTTGACTACTCTGTGTTTTGTTCTTCATTCCTGTTTCCTAGCAACAGCTGTTCTTAAACAACAACTAATATTCATGTCCCTTACCAAAATTCAAAGTGAAACTCATGTGACAAAATGGCAGCCATTATTACAGTGCTCGCATGTTGTACACCAATAGTGATATACAAACACTACTACTGTAATACGAACCTACAAATAATATATGCACAACGTTGCTGTGTTATTCCCTAAGAATTACAATATACCATAAGCAAGTTTACTACTTAATTACATTTAAGACTCTTTTAATATCACTATGACTTAACTGCATTGGCTCTGATGATACTAAGTATATAATTGCAATACTAAATGCAAACAAATCACATATATATATATATATACTGTATATGTATATTTTTAGATTACTTTATCACACAACAAAATATATTGTAAATTTGTAATAAAAACTGTAAAAAATGAACATAATAAGCAAAACATTTATGTGAGATTTTTACATTTATGTACACTGGGGAGAATTTTTAAATGAACAAGGGACTATCTCTGGAAAATGTGTGATGAAGCCTTGAATAGGAAAGCACATAGTAGTTTTTTTTTTGCATGAAGATTAGTAGGTGCAGGAATGCATTATCTGTAAGAGATATGATAATGCAGACAATGAATGAGTTTATGATTGCTACTGTAGACTTTGTGGCATCTAAAGCAGACTGCCCATAAGTTCATAACCCGATGGATATTCTATTCAGGATATAAAAGTGTTTGTGGAAGCGTGTGAGATTTTTTGAATATGTAAATAATTCCTTATAAGCTAGACTCTAGAAATCCCTCTGAAACATATGGAGAAGGCATCTAGGTTTTGTTCCATTGCTGTAATGAATTTTGGTCTTGTGATTTATGCAGTAATAATACTTGTCAAGACTCCAACATTATCAGATCTTATATTTCTATCGTCTAAGGCACTTGTACACATTCCACTATAACATACAAATTATGCTATAGGAACGTTGAGTAGAAGACTCTTAAATATAAGATCTGATAATGTTGGAGTCTTGACAAGTAACAGACTGATCTGGAGGAAAATTGTAGATAGGAAGTTAGTAATGATGTAATTTTTTTCATGTAGTACTGTCATATCCTGTATACCCCTTGAGGGTACATGGCAGGAATTTGATGATGATGATGATAGTGGAATGTTACCTTGCACAACAAAACTTGCATGATAAACATGCAAGTTGAATATATAAATATATAATAAAAAGGTATATATTTAACATAAATTTATATATATATTAATATATAAAATATATATATATTATGGTCATTTCATTTTTATTTATTTATTGTTATTGTTATTTTATATTTATTTATATTTTTAATAATCTATAATTTCGTTAGGCAGTGATTGAACTATGTCTGAAAAGAGAAAACCCATTCAGGCTGCAATCCTTACAGGTAGGGGAAAAAATTTAATAATGTTTTATATCTGTCTAGCTTGCTGTTTCTCTTGGATACGAAATATTGCTTGAATTCTCAGATCAAAGGTTAGATAATCTGTAAACCTTTCTCTAAAGAATAAACATGGAACATTTTCTAGCCATTTCATGATAAGCCAGGTTTATCCTGATGTCTTATGGGTGATGGAAATTCAGCTCATATAGAATGCTTAATGGAATGAAAACAGCACAAGGAATGAATTAAATAACAGTTTAATGCTTCAACTATTTTGTCTCTGTCACAAAGACATCTTTAGGGATACAGTATAAATTGTAACATACACTTAAACAAAACAAAGCAGAACTTAGTAAACTAATGTCTCGAGTCCTAGCTAGGAAGGTTGCTCTTTATGAGTGGTAGCAGAAAGCCTGGGTGTAACTCAGAAGGCCTAAGAATTACTGGTTTGATATTTTGAGGAATTTAACATAACTATACTTATTTAAATTGGGCTAGTTTTTAGTACGTGCATGCCAGGTTTGACACAGATTTTGTCGTTCGATACTTGCCTATAGGGAGGGATGTGACAAATCTTCTCGCACTTCCAGTTTGTCATCTTTCAGATATGTGGCAAATCATTATTGTGTACGTTGTAGAGAAACCAAAGTTATATTAAAAGGGAAAAGACTTTTGGTCATGATTGTATAATTCATCAATAATTAAAAGAAATTCTATAACAGTATTTTAAAATTCCTAAAACTGTACGTATACTATGAAGACAGTTCACAAATATTAGTTTTACATTGAAATTATACCATAAAAATTGAAATTGGCATGTCATAGATATTGGTAAATGTGTAAAAATAGGCCAGCCTGCCTAAAGCAGAAGGGGCTTATTACAAAGTCAAGTGAACTATCAGTAGATGCAGAGCAAGTGCAAAATATACTCCACAGTGAAAGTGTTAAGGGCACATTTGTAGATTTTTAAAAAAAAGACATTCAGGTCATCAGATTATATTTCAAGACAACGATGAGGACCTTATAAAATTATTTATGAATTATAAAATAAGCCAACAGTACAATTTAAAGATCACACAAGAGAAAACAAAAGTCATGGCATTTAAAGGTTGAGATCATATTTGATCAGAAATAGTCATAGAAAATAAAATATTATTATTTGTCACCTCCAGGGAGTCCAAAGACTCATCAAGGGAGGGCACCTGCTCTACAACTCCATCTCCACCATTCAACCATTCAATCGCCAACCGACTGCAACTACACCAATGCCATCTACCGCTGACCACAACACAAATAACAGAATTGGTGACACAGTTTAATTATTTGAGTTGCATAATAATTTATCTAAAAGAACAAAGCTACAGATGAAAAAATAAATAAATTTCAGAAAATCTGTGGAACAATTAAAAGGACACTGAATAATAATAATAAAAAAAAAAACAAGACAAGAAACCCAACTTAAATAAACACAACTTAGGCAGAAGGTTACAAGCGCGGTTCCACAGGGCTCAGTACTGGGACCTATATTGTTTAATTTTTTATCAGTGACATTGTCCATGGATTGTAAGGGGATAATCAGTTGTTTGCAGATGATGCGAAGTTGGGAAGGGAAGGGTTATTAGTAATAGTGAAGATGTGGTAGCCCTGCAAGAGGATTTGAATAAGCCAGATAGATGGACAAATGAATGAGGATGTCAGTTTAATGCAGCAAAATGTAAGGTCTTGAGGTTTGGAACACATCGATGGGACGCTGCATACTTTATGGGAGGAGTTAAACTGGAAGAAGTAGGGGAGATGAGATTTGGGGTTGATGATTGATAGAAACCTGAAATTTAGAGGACATATTGCAAAGGTAGTGAAGGTAACACAGAAGATTGCTGCAATAATGAGAAGGACACGCACCTGCAGAGATAAAAGGGTTATCATTCTGTTGTATAAGACTCTGATCAGACCACACCTAGACTATTGTTCTCGGATCTGGTCCCCAGGATTTGAAGGGGATAAATTAACTGTGGAAAGGGTACAAAGGTGGATAACAAAGCTGGTGTCAGGACTGTACAATGTTAGTTATGAGGATCGGCTGAGGGAGTGTGGACTGCAGAGTTTGGTGAATAGAAGAATGAGAGGTGATATGATTGAGATTTTTAAACTGTTGAGAGGTGGTTGACACTGGGGAGTTCTTTTGCTTGGTTGAACAGCAGGAAGGAGTTATGAAAGGAAACAGTGAGAAAGAGGGTGAGGAGTGGTTTCTTTGCATGGAAGGTGGTTGAACTATGGAATGCATTGCCTGATAGAGTGGTGAGAGCGAGAACGGTCAATGTGTTTAAGGAGTGGTATGATAGACTTTGTGTTTCTTTAGAAAGGACCACCCACAATGAGTCTTTTGACTCCATGGAGGCCTGAATAATAATAATAAATTTTATAGAGTAATAGCCACTCCTACTCTATTATATGGTCCAGAAACAAGGACTTTTAAAAGATCAAAGTAAAATACAGGTAGGAGAAGTGAGATGTTTAAGAACAATTAAAGGATGTACAAAATTAGACCATATAAAAAATGAAAACATTAGAAACGAGTTAGATATTTACAACTTAAATATAAATGGCAAGGAATATAGAGAGAAATGAAAAGAGCATTTATCTAGGATGCAAATATATCAACTGCCAAAAGAAGTGTATATAGAAAAAAAGAGAGAAAGGGGAAGACCAGCTGCAAGATATTTTGGCTATCCTGATGGAAAGACTAGGGAAGCTATAACAGGCAAATGTGTAAGAAGAAGAATTTTTAGTTTTCCTGTTTTTTCTTCGTAACTTTTTGGACTAAATTTTGAGCATTGGGTAAAATTAGGAGATCCCAAAATATACTTGTATGCAACAATATCAGTGTTACAGTAGTTTCTCTGGCATATACATTAAGGTACACTTGTTTCTCAAGCGCTTCACTTCCCTGTTTGTATTTTCCTTTGCAAATTTTGTGCCAAATGATAAATATCAGATGATTAATGAGCCTCATCTTCAAAAAGAAGTTGCTTAAAATTGTATTAAACGTAGCTCACTTTCATCTAATAGACTATATGCAGTACCAATACAAAATGTAGCATTTAGTATCAAGGAAAAAAAAAGTTTTAATAAATTGTTGTTTTGTTGAGGGGTGCTTGAGGGTCAGAGCTATATAAACGAGAGGAGACTTCCACATAGTCTTTAAAGGAATGCGGAGAACCGACCAGGGCTTCTGACCTAATGTCCAATCCTCACCTTCTTGTGGTGAGCCCTGTTAGGTATCTACCTGGATACAGAACAAACACACCCATCAAATACATCCTCTGTCCAAAAAGAAACCGAACCTTTGACAGAAAATTAAACACAGGCCAATTATAATTATTCAAATCATTTATTTCAATCGATATACTCTCCCTCAGCTTTGATACAGCATTTGGCATGGTCAGTTAATTCATTAAATGAGTTTTTTATATTGGTTTTTGGGATACTGTTGAGGTCGTGGCCGCTTGAACGTTTTCAATGGTGTCGTATTGCTTTCCTTTCATCGCAGTTGAAGTTGGGGCAAGAGAAAGAAGTCACAGGTTGCTAAATCAGGTGAATACGGTGAGTGATCCAACACACAAACTTGGTTTTTGCTCAAAAACTATCTCACAATGTTCGAATGATGAGATGGTGCATTATCGTGCAAAAGTGACCAGCTGCCTGCATCAAGATATTCAAGCCATACGTGATGAATTCTTGCTATCAATTGCTTCAAAACTTCGAGATAAAACTCACCATTGATCGTTTCGCCAGGCGGAACAAATTCTTTGTGGATAATGTCCTTGGAATCATAGAAACAAATCAGCATTGTCTTTACTTTTGACTTCTCCAAGCGACTTTTTTCGAATACCCCTCTTCTGGTGGTCTCCACTCAGCACTTTGGCGCTTTATTTCGGGCTCATACTCAAAACACCATGTTTCGTCACCAGTAATGATCATTTCTAGGAAGATTGAGTGGTTCTGATGAGGTCCTTGTGATGTTCAATTTGATACATTTTTTGGTCGTTGGTCAACGCGTGGGGAACAAATCACTAATTCAATTTACGAAGGCTCAAACTCTCGGTCAAAATGTTGTGCCCAGTTGATTTTGGAATCCCCAATTCATCTTCAATCAATCTCATGGATGATTTTGGGTTTTCTTTGATGAAATCACACACTTTTTGGATATTAATTTTGCTCAGTTCAGTTTTTGGAGGGCCCGGCTTTTCGTCGTCCTCAAGCGTCTCACGATCACTTTGAAATTGCTTAAACCACTCGTAAACTTGAGTACAGGATAAGCATTCATCACCGTATGCTTTTTGAAGCATTTGGTGCGTTTCAGTAAAACTTTTACCAAGTTTAACACAAACGTCAGTCGCAGCTTTCTGTTCTAAACCCATTTTCCGACCGTTCGTCAAAACACACACACATCACTCTTGACACTATAACTTGGCTTCTAATGAAACAAATGTCATTAGAAGGTGGCGCTACTAGTTTCTTCTATTTTCAAAAAGTTTAGTTTCTTTTTGGACAGAGGGGTGTAGAGTGTTGTGAGCCAATATCAGAATGGGGAACTGGAGAATGAGACTTATTTGTGCCTATAATCCAACAGAAGTTTCTACTAAGGTTGAAGTGGAGGAATTTTTTGAGGCTTTAGAGAAAGCCACAGACACACTGAAAAATGAAAAGTTGGCCCTTATTGGGGACCTAAATAGCAGAGTATGAAATGATTGTCAGACATACAAAAATATTTTGAGAAATTTTGGAGAAAAGAACAAAGTTAATAATAATCGCAACCTGTTGGATTTCTGTTCAGGACATGGACTAGTTATCACTAACACAGTGTTCCAACATAAAAATGTGCACAAATTCACATGGAGAGAAGAGACAAGGAATAAGAAGAGTCTCATTGACTATGTTATTGTTGATAGTAATGTTTTCTCCCTGGTGCAGGACACTAGAGTACTGGAGTGTATGGAGGATTTGAAATTGGAAGTGATCACTGTTTAGTTTTGAGCAGGATAAAATTGAATTTTATATTGAAAAGATTAACATGTAAGAAAGTTTAAAGCAAATAAAAGTTGAGCAGCTCTCAGATGTGAACTCTAGACTAAAATACATAAACATTATTGAAGAAAAAAATGAAGGAGTTTGAGAACAGGAACCAAAACTTGGAGATTCAGTGGCAAGCCTTGAAGAAAACCCTGATTGATTCAGCCAGAGATGCATATGGTGAGGTTGTCTGTAAGGATAGAAAAATCAGAACTCCATGGTGGACACAGGAAGTTAAAGAGGCAATGAAGGAAAAGAAGAAAACATATCAAAAGTTCCAAGCAAATAAGTCAGCTTGTATTCTTAGGGAATACAGAGACAAATGTAAGAAAGCTAAACACTGTGTCAAACTGGCTAACAAAAGTCATGGGAAGATCTTCGTAAGAACATAGAAAATAAATATCAAGAAAGTATCAAAATATTCTGGAGGCTGTTGAAAAAGCTCAGAAATGGAGGAAAGAGTTCTGTTAACAGAATTAGATATGATAAAGGTGACATGAAAACTAGTGAAAAAGATATCCTTGAAGTATGGAGTAATTACTTTGAAAAACTGCTAAATGAAACAAGCAGTGATAACAGCACAGTGGTAAAAAACACTGACCAGGCATGCAGTCAGAAATACATATCCATACTTGAAGTAGAAAAAGCCATCAAAGGCTTGAAATGTAGAAAGGCAGCAGGAATAGATGATATTCGACCAGAAATGCTGAAGTATGGAGGTATAAAAGTCCTACAGTGGCTGCACTGCATAGTTCAGAAAGCCTGGACAGAGAGACAAATTCCTGATGATTGGAGTAGAGCTCTCGTAGTACCCATATATAAAAAGGGAAATAAAACCGAAAGTGAGAATTACAGCGGCATTTCATTACTGAGTGTTCCTGGTAATATATATATGCAAGTATACTTGAGAAACAATTGAGGAGAATTGTGGAAGAGAAGCTTGGTGAAGAACAAACCAGATTCAGGCCAAATAGAGGCTGTCAGGATCAGATTTTTTCAATTTATGATAGATAGTTGAGAAATCATTGGAATACAACAAAGATCTGTATTTAAGTTTTGTAGATACGGAGGAGCTATTCAAAAGCTCACAGTGTTAATGGGGCATTATATCAAGCAATACTTAATCTTTATTTTCAGTTGTAAGTCAGCAGTTAGAATTGAAGGAAGTACAGGAAGATGGTTTAATGTTAAATCTGGTGTCAGAAAAAGATGTACATTATCTATATGGATCAATTATGAAGGAATGTGGTATTAAACCTGATATGAAAATTGGAAATGTTATTCTCAGCTCTTTGCTTTATGTGGATGATATTATACTTCTAAATAAATCTGCTACAAGTCTGCAAGATTCCCTGACTAAATTGAATAACTTTTGTAATAGATATGGTATGAAGGTCAGCATTAAAAAGACAAAGACAATGAAAATAGGCACAAACATTGTAGATATCAACTGCTTTGTGAATGGAGAACTTCTAGAGCAAGTAAAACATTTCAGCTACTAAGGCACGATTTTTAGTGAAGATGGTAAATTAAATATGGGAACAGACAACAGAATCAACAAAGCTGGTATGGTAGGAAGTCAACTGAATAAATTTATATGAATAAGAGAGAAATTAGCCAAAACACTAAATTAGCTATATACAAGACAGTGTTCAAACCAATTTTAACTTATGGATCTGAGAGCTGGGTTAGAAGTACTTGACCAAAGACCGCAGATATGAGAGTCCGGAGAAAGATTAGAGGCGTGAACAGATGGCATCAATGGCAATATCATATTAAAAATGAGGATATTAGAAAAGAACTTGATAATGTCAGCATCGAGGAATGCATTAGCAGAGCTAATCTCAGGTGGTATGGTCACTCAAGCAGAATGGGAGAGTAAAGATTAGTAAAACTTTTTCCTGCAGGTTGGCAGGAAAAAGACCCAGAGGAAGACCAAGATATAGGTGGAATGAGATATCCTTGATGTATGGAGTAATTACTTTGACAAATTGCCAAATGAAACAATCACTAACAGCACAGTAGTAAGAAACATTCAACAGGCATGCAATCAGGAATATATATCCATACTTGAACTAGAAAATACTAGCTGGTATGGTAGGAAGTCAACTGAATACATTTATATGGAATAAGAGAGAAATTAGTCAAAACACTAAATTAGCTGTATACAAGACAATGTTGAAACCAATTTTAACTTATGGATATGAGAGCTGGGTTAGAAATAAAACACTTGACCATAGACTAGATACCACAGATATGAGAATCCTGAGAAATATTAGTTGCATGAACAGATGCCATCAATGGCAAAATCATATTAACCCCTTAATGTACCAATTAAAAATCAGAAAGCGGTCATTTTTCTGCCAATTGTTTGGGCGAGGGTGATTTGCTGGATCAAATTCATCATTATTTGAAAAATAATGATGAATTTGTGCAAACACAAACGAAATAGCCGATACACCATTGGCAACTTTTCTTGACTGAAAAGAAATAGGCACAAGATTGTCCAGCATCTATATTTTGTTGTATTTATATGTGAATCCAAAATTCAAAATCAATTTTGGTGCAATAAACAAAAGACGTGTCACAGACGTCTTTGTATGTTAAGGGGTTAAAAACGAGAATATTAGGAAAGAACTTGACATTGTTAGCATCCAGGAATGTGTTAGCAGAGCTAATTTCAGGTGGTATGGTTACTTAAACAGAATGGGAGAGGAAAGATTAGCAAAACAAGTGTTCTCTGCCAAGTTGGCAGTAAGAAGACAGAAGAGTGAGATGTAATGGACTGATACAGTAAAAAGTGCCTTAGAAAATAGAAATATAAGATCTGATAATGTAGAGTCTTGACAGGTAATAGATTGATTTGGAGGAAAATTGTAGATATCAAGTTGATAATGATGTAAATTTTTCATGTAGTACTATCATATCTTGTACAGCCCTTGGGGGAACGTATCAGGCATTTGATGATGATTTTTTTTATAATTTATTCTAATTCAATAAACTGTTTTGTAAAGCTACTGCAGATTGTTTCACTGCACTCTCCTCTAACAGTTTCTTTTGAAAAGTACAGATTCTAGCCTCTAGCCACATAAAATGCAAATCTGGTATACTGCAATACTACTGTTTCATATCTGTCCATTAGTTACTCCATTATTCAAATCACCAGCTTGAAATCCATCCCCATTTGCCCCAGTTTATGCAGCATAGTTCTGTGTGCTATCCTGTCAATGTTAAATGCCATTGGTAGTGATACTGCTGGAACTTTCAGCTGTCCACTGGATTGTCCACCCAGTCCTGAATTTGTATTTTACCAAGTTCTCCAGTACTTGAACCACATCTTATGAGACACTAATTGGTTAAAATTTGCTACATCTGTTTTAAAGCCTCTTTTATGCATTGGAAATATTTCTCCTCTTTCCACTCTCTAGGCACTTCCCAGCACTGACTTAATTTAAGTTTTTATCAGAGGGGCTGTCACTTCCCTTGCATATTTTCGTAATGCATGGCTTTATATCTCATCTAGTAGTAAAGAAGTTGTAAAAAAATATGTACACCATAGCTGTATTTGCATTAAAGTTCTGCAATGCTGTATGTAAGCAACTCCAATTCATCATCTTCTATTTTCACTGATGTGAGAATAGAAGATGATGCAGAGAATAGCATTGCACTATCTTCACCTGGATGATATACCCTTGAAAAATTATCACTCAGTAACTAGAAGATTTGATTTGCTATTGTTACTTCCCCACCATCAAACTTGTTGAAGTTATTTTTCTATAGTCATTCTTCCTTTTACTCACCACGTAGCAAAAGATCTCTTGCAGATTTTCTTTGCCTCATCAGCTAGCATCCTATCATATTTAGCTTTGGCTTTCCTTATCATACACACCCTTCTTGGATTTCTCCAAGTCCTGATTATTGATGCTGATTAGGCCATGGAAAGGTTTGGAGAAATTCATGTTATCACTCGATATTTCAAAGGCATTCGATCATATCTGACATCAAGGCCTTCTGATCCCTCTCCTGCACTTTATGATTGAATTTGCCAGCTTCCTCACTGGTCTTTCATTGTGTGTGTCATGATGGATGGTTTCCTCTCACCAGATTTCTCTATCGATGCAGTGGTACCCAAGGTTCTGTATTCGCCTATGCTCATCCTTCTTTACATCAATGACCCTCACTCTGTGACTTTAAATCCTATTTACTTTCATTTTTGTAATTATGGATTCTACAGCCGTGTTAAAATATCTCTTTTTATTATCTCAATGTTTTGATCTTCATATCAAGATCATCGTCTGGAGCATACATTACATTTCAAACCGAAAGCTAGAGAAGCAATGATTTGATCACATGCTACTCACTGGCGTGACCTCTAGTGGGGAAAAAAAAACATCAGGCTAGTTTTAGTTTATGATTACATGAATAAACATTCTTGCTTACAGATAGTTTTCCTTCCAGTAACAGTGATGTCCTATTTCTATTATTACAATTGTTATTTTTGATTTAAAAATTATTTATAAATTACAACGTGAATAAACATTCTTTCTTACAGATTTTTTCTTTAACAGTGATGTCCTATTTTTTAGTATTAAAGTTGTTATTTTAGATTTAGGATCCCGGAATTTCTACAGTCCTATTTATGGTTGTTCTTAGAGAGGTAGGATTCGTGGGACGAATATATGCCTTCCATGTGTATGGGATTTTTAGACCATCTTTATTGTTTAGATTGGGCTGGTTGATAATGATCTCACAAGCTTCCTTAAATTTGCATTCATACCATGTTTTGGTGTGATGTAGACAACATGAGGTATACTAAGGCATTTGATATGAAGTCATTAGCCTCTATATACAAGTAACCCAGTCGTGTAGTGACTTCATGCACAAAGTTTGTTTGCTTACACTTGGATAAAGGATGAAACCAAGAATATAAATTCTTGGCATCTTTAATTTATAGTATAACCAAGTCAAATAACTTTCAATATTTATGTTACTTGTTATTAGACTTTGAATAGTGAAATATATATAAGGTGTTTAGGATATCCTCCTTAACTTCATGATATTTAAAATGTATTAGTATTACTTCCATGTCTGTACAAAGTCAAAAATTTGATTGTGGGAATGTAGCACATACTTTGGCAGAAAGAGGTTAATACTGGCTTAAGCTGAATTGCAGTATTTCTCAATATTTTATTTTATTTTTTGGCCCAGATGAACGGGCAGTAATACAAGAGAATGAAGAAATGAACCAAAGAGCTGTGTCTAAATTACAGTGACATTGTAAATTGTAAAGACAGTAACATAAGAATTTCAATTCCAAAAACTAAATTAAAGGCTGGCTTTTATATGTAAAAATCCTAGTTAGAATGAAAATAGTCATTCCTAATTATGCACTAGAAAACAAGTGTCACAGGCAATCTGTAGAGTATGCAACATTACATTTAATTTCCCTACTGACTGAGATGGATGAAATAGTGAGACCAAATTGCACTTCTTATCCATGTTATTCAACGGGTGTTACAGAATTATATCCAGATTTAGCTGGACATCTATAGACATCATGGCCAGTTGGGGGGGGGGGGTTAATAATGAATCTGATGTAGACAATGATGTAGATAGATTTTCAATAAGATGAGCTTTAAAAGGAAGGGAAAAATCAGAAATACAAATAAAATTCTATAATGTCGTAGCTATACCTATATTAATGTATGGAACAGAAACATAAACTCTAAACAAATGGGATCTTACTAAATTAGAAACAGCATATGGGAACTTCCCACGATCAGTAAAAGGATGAACAAGATTAGACCATATCAGAAATGAGGATATCAGAAAGTGTTGAGTGTGTATACTAGATATGATTAAATAGCAGAATTATAGAGAAAAATGGAAAGACTGTGGAAAGAATGGTAGAAGCAAGATTACCAAGAAAAGTTCTGCAGTACCAATTTCGAGGAAAGCAAGACTATGAGGACCAAAGTACCAATATCATCATCATCATGCATATCAAGGATTTAGGCCTAGCATGGCCTGTTCTGGCCTTAGAAGTCGTCGTTGAATCATTTAAGAGGACATCCTGGTTTTCCTAATGGCTTGTACTTTAAGGCTTGTTTTGGTAATCTTTCTGTTTTCATTCTTTGAATGTGAGTGCACAATTTTGAAGCAAGAACAAGCATATTGTATATCCATGAAAGGATTTTTAAGCCCTCATTATTATTAAGATTAGGGGGTTAAAAATCCCAAGAATTTGGATTGCACACATTCAGTCCACTTAGTTTCCAGCAAACTCTGACTTCAGGACTCTAAGCACTTTTCATTTTTTATTGGCCACTATCCATGCCAGTTGCAATTTATATGTATACTTATATAAGTAATTTTATTTTCTGTTTATTTATCTATTATAATTCTCCAGTTTATTTAACTTTGTAACCTAATAGATAATAATAATAACAGGACTCTAGCTTTGATATAGTGAGTTTTTTTTTTTAAACACCAGAGGTCAGGCAAATAGTTTTAACAGTTGATCAGTAACTTTAGCATGCCATGTAGATTGTAGTGCAGCTTGTTTCTTTGTGTAAATATATATATATACGTATACTCCAGAAGCTTAATGTGAAGGTCGAAACTTCGAGTGTATATTTTTGGTTTATATTAAACTAAAGTTTTACTCTAAAACAGTAGTTGTATCCATAAGTTTCATAATTTATAATGATCACTATGTAAGCATGAAAGAATGGATTATTTACTGATATTTTTACTTCATAGTACGATAATAATACTTTTCAAATGAGAACAACAAATTAAGTATTATAAGATAATTTTTAATAAAATATTTTATATAGCAAATATAAAAGAAGCTTATCACGATCATATTCCTCACAAGGACTCCTCAAATTCCTTATATTAGCTTAATGGTGTGAAACAGCATCGAGGAAGGATTAAAATATTATTTAATTCTTCCAGTATTTTGTTCTCAGTCACACCATCAGGGAGTACAATATGACACACACACACACTCATGCGCACACAGTGAAATACATGGATGAAAGATTCAGTTCTTTTTCAGTATTGTTTCACCCCATTAAGCTTCTAACATGAGTTTCTCCAGCATGCCTTAACACACGATTATGTTCCTAACAAGTATCCTCATGGGGTGTACAGGATATTATGATAGTACTACATGAAAAAATTACATCATTACTAACTTCTCTTCAAAATGTTCTTCTAAATTACTCTGTTATCTGTCATGACTCTAATACTATCAGATATATTTCTGTCTTTTCAGATAATTTTTGCTGTTGATACAGCAAAGATCCACCATGATCTACCTAGATCTTGGTGGATCATTTTTAATATAATACTGCTATTGATGTTATCTATTCATTCAAACTCTTTTCAGAATTCTCATATTTGTATTGTCCAGTCTTTGATTAAGTGTTTTATTTTTAACCCATCTCTCAGATTCGTATGCTAAAATTGGTTTGAATGCTATCTTTTACACAGTTAGTTTAGTAATTCTTGTAGAAAGGCATATACGTTGGCAACACATGACTATTAAATTATTTAAGAAATTTACAACGTATACTGGAATATTAATTAAAAGAAACTTTAATAAATACTTTCTATATTTCGGCAATGTCACATTGCCATCTTCATGGGAACATACAAATATCACACGTGCACGCAGAAACTACAAAAACAAATGAGGCAGAAGATTAGAAACTACTGTTTCCCTAGCGGGCTATATTGGGTTGTCTTGGCCATTGGGCTGATGCTCTCATGATGTAAGTCTCACAAATTTGGGGCAGTCTCATGCACCCAAATTTGTTAAGGTTTGGAACGTTTTTTAGAGCTGATGCTGATTCTATGAATAATCTTTTGTACTCGAACTTACTGCGGTGTATTACTTTGGCTTTCTTCCAATGTATTCTGTGGTGGGTATCCAGAGCATGGTCTGCAAGCCCAGAGTGGCTGTACTGATGAAACCAGATGTAGTCTTTGTGTTCTGAAATCCTGATATTTGCTGTCCTGCCTGTTTGGCCAAAGCAGGACAGTTTACAGTGTAAGGCACCTGGTACACCCCTGGTAGGTCCAGGGAAAGTGGTTGGTCTTTGGTAGAGCAGATAAGGGATGCCAACTTTTTATATGGTTTATAACAAGAAGTCAGGTCATTTTTTTTTAAGGAATTTGGTTATTTTTTCAGAGGTGCCCCAGATGTAGGGAATGGTGATAGATTTAGTGTATTCTTTATTGTGGAGTGTTCTTATTTGAGAGCTGGTAGGATTATATTCGATAGGGAGGTAGGTAGCCTGATCTAATAATAAAGCATTAAGCTTACCTCGATCGGGCTACCTACCTCCCTATTGAATATAATCCTACCAGCTCTCAAATTAGAACACTCCATAAGCTCCTTAAGAAGGTCACTCCTTGGCCTGTGGAAGTTACCAACAAACTAAAACCTTTTAACTCTAGACCCCTCTGATTATATAGACTTCCAAAAATACATAAACTAAATGTGCCATTACGTTCCATAGTGGAATGCATTAATTCTCCCACATATAAATTAGCCAAACATTTAGGCAAAGCACTCACACACTATACTGGCAACACATGATCACACATAAAAAACTCAGCCCACCTCATAGCCAGTATAGAAAACCTCTCACTGCAACATACTGACATAATGGCCAGTTTTGACATCCCCTCCCTATTCACAAATGTCCCACTCAAGGAAACCTTAGAGTTCATCCAAGCCAAATTTCCTTCCGATATCTCAGCCCTATTTCAATTTACAATGAACTCAGGTATTTCATTTGACAAGGAAAATTGACAAGGACATGGCTGTCCCCTCTACAAAGAGATAGAGGGGACAGCCACGGGTTCACCACTTTCTCCACCCTTGGCTAACTTCTTTATGGAGACTTTTCATCAGAAAGCCTTAAACTCTGCCCCACAAAAACCCACTATTTGGCTTCGTTACGTGGATGATGTGTTCGCTATTTGGCCACATGGCTTAGATACACTCCGCTCCTTCTTAACACACTTAAACAATCAACACCCCCAGAATCCTGTTCTTAGACACTTGCCAGCCTGATGGATCCTTGGTTTTCTCTGTTTATAGAAAACTTACCCATTTAGGCAGATACATTCACCAACAAACCCCCTCCCCCCCTCACAACAATATGGGGCTATTAAACACTATATAACAGGGAAAAATTAATCTGTTCAGATGACAGTGCCCTAACTATGGAACTAAACCACATCCTTAATACTTTCTTAGCCAATGGCTACAAGCCCCAAAAAATCCAAAAAATATTAAAACCAGTTAACCACAACATCTCCCCCCCCTTTCACAATGAAGAATACACTAAATCTATCACCATTCCTACATCCGGGGCACCTCTGAAAAAATAACCAAAATCCTTAAAAAATATAACCTGACTTCTTGTTATACCAAAGACCAACCACTTTCCCTGGACCTACCTGGGGTGTACCAGGTCCCTTGCAGTTGTAAACTGTCCTACTTTGGCCAAACAGGCAGGACAGCGAATATCAGGATTTTAGAACACAAAGACTACACTAGTTTCATCAGTACTCTCAGCTTGCAGACCATGCTCTGGATACCTACCACAGAATACGGTGGAAGAAAGCCAAAGTAATACACCGCAGCAAGTTCAAGTATGAAAGATTATTCATAGAATCAGCCTCAGCTCTGAAAAACGTTCCAAACCTTAACAAATTTGGGTGCATGAGACTGCCCCAAATTTGTGAGACTTACATCATGAGAGCATCAGCTCAATGGCCAAGACAACCCAATATAGCCCGTTAAGGGGCACCATTAGGGCTTTAGGAACTACAGTAGTTTCTTATCTTCTGTCTCATTTGCTTTTTTGTAATTCCTGCGTGCATGTGTGATATTTGTATGTTCCCATGAAGATGGCAATGTGACATTGCCGAAATATAGGAAGTATTTATTAAAATTTCTTTTAATTAATATTCCAGTATACGTTGTAGATTCCTTAAATAATTTAATAGTTAGTTTAGTGTTTTGACTAATTTCTCTCTTATTCCATATAAATTTATTCAGCTGACTTTCTGCCTTACCACCTTTGCTAATTCTGTTGTATATTTCCAAATTTAATTTGCCATATAAAAAAAAGTTTTATATAGCAAATATTGCATTGCAGTTTTCACTAAATAACTAAATTTATTTGCATACTATGTAAACATGTTAGATGTTGAAAGTTTTTCCACTTGGTTATAACTGGTCATAAACTCTGGGTATTGTCCCTTCCCATAATGCATAGCATTACACATCTCTGTAAGGAGATGTGCTTTGCATTATGGGATACCAAGGCAAGTGATGTGAAGTCATACCACCTTTACCACGAGTTGCTCCAGTCCTGAAAACACTTCAGGCGCAAGCTTTGTTTGCTTACATTTGGATAAAGGATTAAACCAAGTATATAATTTCTTGGTATCTTTAATTTATGTAAACATGTAAAAAAATAACTGAATATTACAAATTTTTAAAGCTACTATATCCGTATATCACACGTCACATGCCATACTTTTGCATGATGTCCCCCCAAAAAGCACCGAATATACTTACTATTGGTGATTTAGCATTCAAAATTTTTTTTGATCAACTTCTAAAGATGGTCTTTTGTTCTTCTTTTACTGTGCTCTACCTGTCAGCAACTTATGTTTGAATCTTGTTACTTATCCTCTTCATCTTCTTTCTCTATGCAATGTTTTTTTATTCCCTAAAAGGAATAGGCATGAGCCTCTTTAGACTTAACTGACTTCATGGAAACTTTAACTGACTTGGAAAATGGCGAGCAGATAAATAATTCCTCAGTCTGTGCTTATAGCTGGTATACCTTACACAATTTTCCTCACCTCTGGGTTATCTCAAGTCTTTCCTTATATACTAATATTCTAGTGAATGAGATATGTGCCTAGTTAGTCCATATATATTTGGATCAGTGCCTTTTGCAATGGCCAGTCACCTTTTTATCCTGATATATTAGCATCTTTGCCACTATTTGCAGTAATTTTTTAACAACTGTTATGTTGTATCTCCTGAAGTTCAGCCTTTTAGTTGCCATCACTTCCAGATCTCTTGTCCCCACTTCCCAAAATGTAGTTTACTAATTTAGTGCACTACTTCTTTCTTCAAATTTTCTATTGAGTTAACTATATTATTGTTATTTAGCCTCATGAGTTTGCTCTGATGAATTTATAGGGACTAAAGATTGTTATGGTGGTTAGTTTTCTATAGTGAAAAGAGAATTCACATCAGAATTATCTGCTATTACTGCACCTAATTTGGCATTGTCTAAAAAAAAAAAAAAAAAAAAATTCTGAATATCTCCGTTCATAATTTGGACTGTATTCCCTTTATAAAATTGAATAACAGTTGTTTCATTCTAGAAAAGAACATTTCTTTTTCACCTTCCATTCAGCCACTGCTTTTCTATTCACAGTTAATATCTATTAGCCACTATCTCTGTATATAAGCTGCTGTCCATTTCTCTCGACTCCAGAACTAATTTATCATGTTGAATTCTCCAAATCCATATGCATTTACAAATTTCAAAAAATTTCATATAATTCTTCTCTCCAATACAGATGTTATTTATTTATAAAATATAACCAGCTTACTGAAACGTGATAACCTTTTAACAAGCACGATTTCCTGAATAGAGATTCTGTTTTTCATTCAATCTTCCATGCTAACTTTAAACAATCTCTCCAGCACCTTCACCACTGCCATTCCTAACTGCAAACTGGCTGATAGTTCAGCACCACTATTTTGTCTCTATTTATGCAGCAACACTTTCTTTCCCCTACTCTGTTTCTTCAAGAACTCTTCCTGTTACAAGATACTCATTGAATAACCAATTGAAGGACACTTGAATTGGTTGTTCAATTTAAGTGTCCTTGCACACGTTCCTTAATTCATGTGGCATTGCATTCAGTTTTCATTAATGTGGGCAATCTCTTACACTGTGTCCAGAAACTTCTAGTTCTCCCTTTTTTTCTCCACTGTTGTGTCTAATGCCATTCACTTCTTTTTACATGAGAATTTTTATAAAAAATTGATTTCTGCAATGCGATTCTTACAGAACTTAATTTTGTGTGTCTGTTTTAATAAGTGAAATAGGAATGAATGTGAAGTATTCTCAGATCTGGGAATGGTTTAATTTTCAGGCTAGCATCCTTCATATTCTTCAGTTGATTCTTACTATAGCAAACTTGCAGGGACCAAAAGGAGCGAGTAGTTGCTATGGTGAATTTATTTTAGCTTAATTTTGTAGCTATGAGCCTTTGGTTTGGATTTTCATTTCTTTAATAATGGTATGGTGTTTGCTATAGTGGGAGTTACTGGTATATATATTTTTTTTTTTTGTATTGTCCTACCCATTTTCAGAAAAGCAGAATATGCTGTTTAGAAATATCCTGCTTTGGTAATCAAGGAATTATTAGTAATCACCTGTATGAGTACTGAACTTGTATTCATTTCTGACCAGTTTTTATCTCTGTTTTGTTGGTTTCATTAAAGTGTTGAACTTTGTTGATTCTAACTATCAATTACTGCTGTCTTTTTCAGTAGTTTCTTTATTAATTTACACTGTGACATTTATTAATGTGGTGTAGTGTAGTGTAAACAAACAAAAGGAAGTAATTGATTTTGTTTTAAAAATACACTCCTCCCCCTTTTATGGTAACTTTGTCCATGAACGATTGAATGAATTGCAACAAGAATCGGTGAAAAAACAAATGGTATAGGTAATGCAATAAACAATTTTTACTCCTGTATGATGATAGTATTTTTATCAACATAGCTGTTTCTCTAGGTTACTTTTCTACTCTTTGTATAAATTGATGCAAATGCTTTCTCCAGTGTTTCGACATTTTGCCTGTTTGTGATTTTAACAAGTTTATTATTGATTATGTTAGTTAGTGATAGATGCTTCAGAAAGGAAATGATAGACAAAAGTGGAGAAAATCTTTTCTCTTTGTTGAAGTCAAACAAATTGTAAGTATTGAATTGGATATCAATTGTTTCTTGTAAATGTGTTTTTAAATTTATATTAAATTTGAAATGATTTACATTAAGGTATATAGAAAAGTAATGCCTCTTATTTTTTTACTTTTATTTTTATTTATGAATCAACATTATGTATTAGTGGAAAGAAAATTGTACCTGTTGATTAGGCATTCCTGCAGGGATGCCTAATCAAATTTTGCAAACATTGTGTGAAATTTTACAGTTCTGCTATTAGAGACCTCAGAATTAAAGACAGAATACTGTTATTGCTGATAAAAAGATAGTTATTGATTATTAGAAACACGTAGACATGAGGATTAATAAAAATAATATGTTAATGCAGAGATTTTGTTTTGAATTTAACAGACCATCATCAGTGCATGAACAATTCTTAAGACATGAATAGTGGATTGAGCCCATTATTCCTGCTATTATTATTAATTTTAATTATTATAATAATAAATTATAATAATAATAAAGTTAATAATAATAAAATAAATTATAACAATAATTATAATAATAATAAAGTTAATAATAATAAAATAAATTATAACAATAATTATAATAATAATAAAGTTAATAATAATAAAATAAATTATAATAATAATAAAGTTACAGGAAGAACAATGTGGCTTTCATCCTAGTAGAAGCACAACTAACCAAATCTTCACTTGAAGGCAAGTCTTTGAGAAATCTTGGGAATATGCCAAGAATGTCTACACATGTTTTGTGGACTTGGAGAAGGCATATGACTGGGTTCCTCGGGATAAGCTTTGGCAAATAGTACAGGAGTATGGAGTGGATGGCCAACTATTAGCTGCCATCAAGTTCGTGTATGAATGCCTGGAGTTTTGTGTCAGTACTTAATCCGTGTTGAGAGATCACAGTTACGTTGGTACGGGCACCTGGTCAGAATGCCACAAGAAAGGCCCCCCCAACAAGCCCGCTTTTTGCCAAGCCAGAGGGTGGGAGGCCACGTGGAAGGCCAATGATTCGCTGGATAGATTATATCCAAAACCTTGGTTGGACACGTTTGGGAGACCCACCAGAACACCTGAGCTTGGTGGCAGAGGATCGTGACCATTGGAAGTTCCTCTTGCAGCTGCTGCCCCCACAACCCAATTAGGAAAGGTAGGTCTTGAAGATGTATGTATGCATGTATTATAATAATATATATATATATATATATATATATATATATAATACATTTTTATACCACCACCTTGTCTGTATCCAACCTTTTAATTATAGTCATCATGGAGAGTAAGATAATGATATTTATATATATAGTTTTATTTTTTTGTTTAGTGGTTGGTTAGAATGTTTCTGATTCGTACCCATCATGGTTCATTGACTTCAAAGATCAGCATGTTGTAGTTTTCCATAGAATAAGGAAAAGTTTTCTCTAGCATATAAAAGAAAATAAAATATTTGCTGTAAACATATAGATAGATATATACAATATATTCAGTTCTGTATATTAAGTAATTCAACTTATCTCTGTAAGGAGATCTGACATTCATATTCTCCATAGAGTTAAAATTAGTAAATTAATTTCTGCTTTTTTTATATCTAACTTCTTAATATAAAGAATTTATATTTATAGTTTTTATATGTATATCTATCTATTTATATATAGATATCTATCTATCTATATATTTTTTTATTTTCTTTATTTAACTTGTTAAAATATACATTAGACGATAGGTAACAAGGACTATTTACATATTATAAGTATATATAGTACAGAGAAAGAAACATTTTCCTTTCAGGTATACAATAGAGAATGCAATAAATGAATTCAAAATTTACAGTTCAGTTTCAGTCTGAGTTATCTTTCAGATGAAACGTATTGTCGTTGTCAATCCAGAAGAGGGTACCAGTTGGATTCCACTCCTCTATGAATTTCGCCACAGTTCTTGTTTCTTTGAAGTACTCAAGTTCCAATAAAAGCCTGCTTTTTAGTTTCCGATGGAGGATATACATGAGGGTTTGTGCAATTTCAGTGATGGATGGGTGCTGGTTATTTCTTGTCTGTTTTAGGTAGAAGCTGTAGATGGCAGCCTTAACGCAGATGAAGAGGAAATTGCATGTTCTGTGTCTGTTTTCTTCTGTGTGGACTAAATTCCAGTATTCTTGGCTGTGTGCATAGTTACAGGTGCTAGAGGCAGTATTCAGGGCATAGGTGATTATCACTTTGTTTGCGGGACAGGTTAGATATGTGTGTTCTAAGGTACCTGAAACGTCACAGAATAGACACAGATCTGTTTCTCTTAGCTGAAATTTGTAGAGCTTAGAAGGAGTTGGCAAGATGTTATGCCATAGTCTCCACTGTATGTCGGAATCTGGTTTGGCACACTTCGATTTATATGGCAGATCCCACTGAAAACTGAGTGGCATATGCAGCCTTGTAGATGAGAGGGTTAAGGATGAATATAAGAAGGGTGAGGTTGGAGACACTGACATGAGGAAGTAGTATATTTTCTTGTAGTTGGAGGGAAGAATTGGAAATGAGGCTTCAGATTGTACAAGATGAAATATCGGCCCCGAGCAGTTTCTAGAAGGAATACGGATTTCCTGAGGTGTAGCGATATCTCGATAGTCTTTTATAATGGAGGCTTGCAGCTGTTGATATTGCTTTTCAGTTTTTGGGTTCTTCATTGGTAGGCTTGTGAATGCTTTCCACTTTAGGGTCTGGGTTAGGAGGTCCCCTATGACTCTCATTCCTGCCCAGTTCCATGTAGGGAAAAGAAAGGGCTGGCCAGTTGTGAGACTTGTTATGTTTCTGTTCGAAAATAGTGGTTCTGTAAGTACAGCTGACTCTGTTGATCCTGTAAGTGTGTGATGAAGTCCTGTGTTTTTCCACTGCTGTAGAGCACCTTTGTAAAAATGAGGTAGTTTAGGAGATGGTGCAGGACTGCCCATTCGGAGGATTGTGGAAAGTGTAAGTCCTCTGGTGGATGATTTCATGATATAATTGAAGGTGGTTACATAAGTGTGATTGCATTGAAGTGTCTTTAGGAGGAGGATTATCCTGAAGGATCTAATCTTGTTTTTAAGGGAAATCAGGCCTTGACCTCCCTTGCTGAGTGGCTTGCAGAGTTGAGGGTATGTTGTCCAGTGAGTTTTGTTCCAGAGGAAATGTTTGATTTCCTTTTGAATGTGGTAGAGAAATTCTTCAGGAGGTGTGAGTACTTTCAGGGTATGCCATAAGACACTCGCAGCCATCTGGTTAACTATTAGTACTCTTCCTCTAAGTGAAGACATGGAACAAATGCTGTTCCATTTACCTAGCACCTGTTTAAAATGGTTGTGCAGCTGTGTCCAGTTCAGTGTGTTATATATTTTGGTGTTGCCAAGGTGCACACCTAAGTATCTGTCCTTCGCTTGACCAGGTACATTCGATTGGAGAATCATTTCTAGACTTCCATCTGCCTGACCACAAGCCCGTGGTTTTGCAGAATTTAATTTGGCCCTTGAGGCTTGTGCATATAGTGTGTGTGCTTCCTCGGTTACTATCATTTCTTCTTCATTTCGGACTATTACAGTGACATCATCGGCATATGCTGACAGGGTAATTTTTTGATGTGGCTCTATTATGCTGGTTCGTTTGGAGATGATGGTGTTGTGTACTCTTTTTAAGAAGGGTTCTGTGGCCAGTGTGTATAATTGACTGGAGAGGGGACATCCTTGTTAGATCACTGGAGAGTATGACAGAGTGCGAGTGAGCCTGTTGTTGATTTTTAAACAGAAGTGTGCATCTCTGTAAAGCAATTGCACTGTTTCAGTGATGAGAGGACCATAGCCAAATGCCTTTAGAACTTCATAAAGGTACTCGTACTCTACCCTGTCGAAAGCCTTCTAATCAAGGCTGACGAGTGCTAGGTTTTCATGTTGGCTGTTTGCGATGTGGATGAGATCTCATATTAAATGGAGGTTATCATGTATTGATCTTCCTGGGACAGAGTACGTTTGATGTTGGCCAATAACTTCAGGCAGTGTTGGCTTTATTCGGTTTGCTATAACTTTGGAAATGATTTTGCAATTGGTATTAATTAGGGTGATTGGACGCTAGTTTCATATAGATATATATATCTTCAAGGCCCACCTTTCCTAATTGGGTTGTGGGGGGGGGGCAGCAGCAGCTGCAAGAGGAACTTCCAATGGTCACGATCCTCCGCCACCAAGCTCAGGTGTTCTGGTGGGACTCCCAAATGTGTTCACCCAAGGTTTTGGATATAATCTATCCAGCGAATTTACAAAATATATAGCAGAATCTTAAATAGCAAACTAATGAAATATTCCGAAAACTTTATTTTAGAAGTACAGAATGGATTTAGAAAAGACGATCATGTTATAGACCTGGCCTTTTGCCTAAAATTAATAATAGAGAAAAGAAGAGAATACAATTTAGAAACACATATTGCATTTATTGACTTTGAAAAAGCATATGACAAAGTTAAAAGAAACATATTATTTAAAATATTTAAAGAAAGACAAATACCAAATAATATCTGAAAAGCCATCACGAGTATATATGAAAATAATCAAATACAAATAAGATTAAATCATGAGCTGTCATATACGAGAGAGATAAACCAAGGGTCCCACAGGGATGTCAACTCTTAGCAACTCTTTTTAATATCTACTTAAATGAAATAATAATAAAATGGAATAAAAATTTACATTAAGGAATTAAACTTTCTCCTACAGTGAACTTAAACACTCTCCTTTTTGCCGTTGACCAAATAATAATTACAGATTCTGAAGATAACTTACAGAAAGCTATTTTAGATCTAAATGAGATAGCTGAAGATTATGATATGATAATATCAACAGAAAAATCAAAAACTATGGCCTTTAAAGGACAAGATCCAGCAAGAACTAAAATAGTAATAGATAACAAGATCTTAGAACAGATGAATTCATTTAACTACCTAGGATGTATGATCACAAATGAAAATGAAAAAGATATAAACATAAAAATTGCAAAATATTTACAAATAACAGGTGTAATTAACTCAATATTTAAACCAAACCTAGTTCAAAAACAAACCAGACTAAAAGTATACAATACATTAGCCCTACCAGTCTTAATGTATGGAAGTGAAATCTGGACAAAAAACAAAAAGACAAACAAAGATTAATAACAGCAGAAATGAAGTTTATGAGAAAAACTGCAAAGTATAACCTATTTGATCACAAAAGAAATGAAGAAATATGAAAGAATTAAATCAAGAACCAGTAATAGAAAAAAATTAAAAAATATAAACATAAATGGATGGAAAACGTTCAAAGAATGAAAACAGAAAGATTACCAAAACAAGCCTTAAATCCAGCAAGAACTAAAATAGTAATAGATAACAAGATCTTAGAACAGGTGAATTCATTTAACTACCTAGGATGTATGATCACAAATGAAAATGAAAAAGATATAAACGTAAAAATTGCAAAATATTTAAAAATAACAGGTGTAATTAACTCAATATTTAAACCAAACCTAGTTCAAAAACAAACCAGACTAAAAGTATACAATACATTAGCCCTACCAGTCTTAATGTATGGAAGTGAAATCTGGACAAAAAACAAAAAAGACAAACAAAGATTAACAACAGCAGAAATGAAGTTTATGAGAAAAACTGCAAAGTATACCCTATTTGATCACAAAAGAAACGAAGAAATTATGAAAGAATTAAACCAAGAACCAGTAATAGAAAAAATTAAAAAATATAAACATAAATGGATGGAACACGTTCAAAGAATGAAAACAGAAAGATTACCAAAACAAGCCTTAAAGTACAAGCCATTAGGAAAAAGAAATTCAGGACGTCCTCTTAAACGATTCAACGATGACTTCTAGGGCCAGAACAGGCCATGCCAGGCTTAAATCCTTGATACGCATGATGATGAATATAAAGAATAGTTAAATGGCCATTCTAGGAATTGCACAGTATGAGCTCAAGAGAATTTCATTCTCTGATCCTCACAATTAAATTCAATTCTGAGATATATTATCAAATACTATACAGAATAAGAATGTAGCATTCAGTTAAAAGTTCTGTAGTTTATCTTGACTATATAGGAACTTCCTCTCTTGATCTCCTTTTTTTATTTTATTGTTTTTCTCATTCATTCAGTCTGTTATCTCTCAAATTCCTTAGAATACAATAAAAAAAGATCTTACTGGACTGATATGCTTGTGCGTATCTTCTTCTAGTAAGCAAGTTTCCTTAAACACAACTTTCCTTCATTTTGCTGAGGTCAGCATGAAGAATAATTGCTCAGATAATAGTATATTTAGTTGAGCAGTTTCAAAGGCATTTCCATTCAAAAGAAATTTACTACAGAGATTCCAACTTGCTTCAATGAACATGTACCACTTATCAGTAAGCACATAATATTCTCACTTATACATGAAAGCTTCAATACATTATAATGTTCTTCAATATAATTTCATAGTTCCTCCTTGGAGAATTGTTAAAGATGCGTATAAAAACTTTTGCAAGATTACAGAAGAGAACTTGGTAATTTTTCTTCTTTTCCAGCTCTTGCCTTCTTGCTTGCTTGTCTATTTGCTGGCATTCTTGTTACTTAGTGACAGCTATTCTAAAAACTCATGATTAACATGCATGTCAGTTACTGAGATTCAAAGTGAAATTAGTGACGATGTGTCTGCCACTACTACAGCACTTGCACACCTGTAATAGTGTATGGCAGTTTCTCAACCTTTCTAAGCCCAAAGACCAGTAAAATGCCTAAAACAATTCTGCGGACCACTAAGTTATGTAATTTTTTTTAAATGTATGTGGGAATTACCAACATTTACATATACATTTACAACGTATACATATTATATTTACATACAACATTTACATATTATATTTACATACAACATTTACATATTATATTTACATACAACATTTACATATTATATTTACATACAACATTTACATATTATATTTACATACAACATTTACATATTATATTTACATATGTAAATGTAATATACAACATTTATATGTTGTATATATATTGGGAGGACATACATATACAACATTTATATGTATGTCCTCCCAATACTTCTCTATGGAAGTGAATGCTGGAATCACAAAAAGGCTGGAGAGAAAAAATTATTAGTTACTGAAATGGGTTGGCTAAGAAGATTACTTGGAGTTTCTCTGCTGGATCGACTAAGAAACAAAGACACAAGGAAACGACTGAAACAAAAAATAACAATAATAGACAAAATCCAAGAAAGAAGACTGCGATGGCTTGGCCATGTGACCAGAATGGGAACAGAAAGACTACCATCTAAAGCTCTGAATACAACGATGTAAGGTAAAAGATCCAAAGGATGGCCCAGAATTAAATGGATAGACAAAATAAAAGAGGACCTGAAAACCAAATCACAACAAGTGACACCAAACTGGACACAATTGTTTGGACTCTCCCAGGACAGACAGAAGTGGAAAGAGTTCATTCGGCCTCATCATCATCCACATAGATGATGGAAGAGAGAAGAAGAAGAATAGAACATTTTACATATACATAAACATTAACAAATACACATGGAAACATAATTAAGTTGAAAGTAAATGATTAAAAGTGTATCATCACTGTATAAAGTTTTAATTTTTATTAAACAAATGAAGGTATCAGTTTCTGATTTGCTGTGGGCAAATGAATGGGTATGACAGCACCATCCTGCTGACCTTCCCCATTCATCTGCCCACAGCAACTTTTATATTTTATATGCTATCCTCATTCATCTGCCCACACTCATTAAGCTCACTCCACAACAACATTTTTAGCAGCTATCCTCCTCACCAGAAGAGCTGAGCCTCACTGTGACGTCACTTTGAGCAACTTTCGTTTCATCCTTGATTTTGTCCGAATTTGGAAATGGATTAATTCCAAAACCAGTAACGAGAATAATCGGAAACTGTAGTCCAAATAAATAATATGATATAATTATGTTACTACTTACTTTTAATGAGATGGTTCAGCTTCTCAGCCTTTGCAGAGCTGCTGGATATCTGGCTCAATATTGATCAACTTCAGTCGAAGATTGGCACACACTAAGATGATTTCTGTATTTTGTTTTTATTAGAAGGAGCGATGAAAATCCTTTCTCACAAAGATAGGTTGTAGAAAATGCATGATGATTTTCAGTGCTTCTTCAGATAATTCGGGAAATTCACTTCTCACTGAAGGCGAGATTCAGAATTGAGCCAAACCAAGATCACGGAATTGCATTTTAAGCCCACTGTCACTTGAAAGCTCAATTAACTCTTCCTTTTTCGATAACGAAAGGTCGTTCTTGTGGCTATTAAGCCTGATATAGATCTCGAATCCACAGAAATTTCTTATAAAAGTTATTCGGAAAATATGTTTCAAAATTCTGTTTCAAAGTTTTGAGGTGGTCACAAGCCCTTTCCAGAAACTCAGAATCAACAAAAAAATCATTTTCCACTAAAAAGGATTCCAATTTTGGCAAAGGTGCAAATTATCTGACTTTTAAATAACTAATGCACCAGTTTTTTTTTCTCGAATGCCTTTATTTTGTTGTCGGCAACAAGAAGAGTTAAATAATTTCCCTGAAGGGAGAGATTTAGTTCATTTAATTTCAAAAAAATGTCTGAAAGATAGGATAGTGTTGATAACCATGCTTCGTCAACAAGGAGTGATGCAAAATTAGAATTACATTCATTTACAAACAATAAAACTTCGTGCTTTAATTGACATAACCTTGTTAGTACTTTGCCCCTGAAAAGCCAGCAAATTTCAGAATAAAGCAAAAGTTGTGTATATATTCACTGTCCATTTCATCGCAGAATACTGAAAATAACCTGTTATTTAGCAGTTGAGCCTTAATAAAATTAACTAGTTTTACAGCGTTGTATAGCACATTTTCTGGTGGCATTCCTTTGGAGGCCAACCTATCCCTATGCATAAAACAATATACCCGATTCATATCCGGAGCCACTTCCTTGACCATAGAAACAACCCTCAACTATGCCTGCCTGTAAGGGTGCAAGCTCCATCCAAACAGAAGCCCATGCATTTTTCCCACTAGATCCCTTTATGTATTATGCAATAATTGAGAGTGTGAAATATTTCTTCTCCAGTTGTATGGGATGACAAAGTTCTACAAAACAGAATATCATCATGAATGTTGTTATCATATGCATATCTTAGTAAAGTAGCATAATAAGGACTCTTTTTAACTCTTTTGATTAACTGAGATTCTATGTCACCTGCCATATCATTAATTCTGCAACCGACGGTGTCATTTGAAAGAGGAATCAAATCAACATCTTTTAATAACTTGTTGCCAAACATGGTTTTTACCATATCTTTTATAGCTGGAAGTAGCAAATTTTCCCCGATAGAATGAGGTTTCCCTGTTTTTGCTATGTACAAACTTAAGAGATAGGATGCTTCCAGTGCCTTGCTATTAATCGAACCCATGCCGAAACTATATCTTTCCTTAAGTATAAAGAGCTAATAAGCTTCATTTCGGCAATGAAAACATTACTAAAATTAAGGGGATATTAAATCCCACATAGTTTTAAAACCGAATAAGAAACTCAAAGATAGGAATCAGAGAGTTTCTTGCCGAATATAGTAAACTATAAATATCGGCGAACATTAGCGTTAGCCAATGCAAGTGATCCTAGTACGTAGTACAATCTCGGGCAACTCGTTGCAAAGGTGAGTAAAGTTAAGATCGCTATTCTTAGGTATTTTCCATAATGTAAAAACACATTTCCTAGGAAATGTATGCTGTTATTACATGATGGAGGGAGGTCACTACCCAGACCGGTTTCAGCCTTTTTTGAGGCTTCATCAGTGAGTAGCTAGACCTAATACCGAAGTGTATAGCGAAAAGAACTTATATACTCTGCGAACGAGTTTTCCAAGTAGGTGCAACCATTAAGTTACTTAAGTATAAAGAGCTAATAAGCTTCATTTCGGCAATGAAAACATTACTAAAATTAAGGGGATATTAAATCCCACATAATTTTAAAACCGAATAAGAAACTCAAAGATAGGAATCAGAGAGTTTCTTGCCGAATATAGTAAACTATAAATATCGGCGAACACTAGCGTTAGCCAATGCAAGTGATCCTAGTACGTAGTACAATCTCGGGCAACTCGTTGCAAAGGTGAGTAAAGTTCAGATCGCTATTCTTAGGTATTTTCCATAATGTAAAAACACATTTCCTAGGAAATGTATGCTGTTATTACATTATGGAGGGAGGTCACTACCCAGACCGGTTTCAGCCTTTTTTGAGGCTTCATCAGTGAGTAGCTAGACCTAATACCGAAGTGTATAGCGAAAAGAACTTATATACTCTGCGAACGAGTTTTCCAAGTAGGTGCAACCATTAAGTTACTTAAGTATAAAGAGCTAATAAGCTTCATTTCGGCAATGAAAACATTACTAAAATTAAGGGGATATTAAATCCCACATAGTTTTAAAACCGAATAAGAAACTCAAAGATAGGAATCAGAGAGTTTCTTGCCGAATATAGTAAACTATAAATATCGGTTGCACCTACTTGGAAAACTCGTTCGCAGAGTATATAAGTTCTTTTCGCTATACACTTCGGTATTAGGTCTAGCTACTCACTGATGAAGCCTCAAAAAAGGCTGAAACCGGTCTGGGTAGTGACCTCCCTCCATCATGTAATAACAGCATACATTTCCTAGGAAATGTGTTTTTACATTATGGAAAATACCTAAGAATAGCGATCTGAACTTTACTCACCTTTGCAACGAGTTGCCCGAGATTGTACTACGTACTAGGATCACTTGCATTGGCTAACGCTAGTGTTCGCCGATATTTATAGTTTACTATATTCGGCAAGAAACTCTCTGATTCCTATCTTTGAGTTTCTTATTTGGTTTTAAAACTATGTGGGATTTAATATCCCCTTAATTTTAGTAACTATATCTTTCCCATGATTTAATGTCCCTAAGCATTGCCGAAAAAAAATTCAATTGGCTTATTTTTCACATCGCAATGTTTAGTTTCTAAATGCCGTCGGAGTTTCGCAGGTTTTATGCACTTGTTCGACAACATAACACAAAACACATTGAGGTTTCTGTTCAATTTCATCTCCACACCAAGTAAACCCGAATTCCAAATATCAAATGTTATATTTCTTACTGTATTTTTTCTTTGAACTGCTTGGTTATTCTACTTTAATAGTATCAGATTTACTTGCCGTTACAACACGTGTATCAAAATTAGGGTTAGCATCACCTGTTTCATTTGCTCTTCTTTTCAAAGTTCTAGTCCTAAGCCACTTTTCCATTATTAAAAAACGTTTCCAAAAAATATATAAATACTGGGGTTAACTCACTACATACACTTTGTCCAAGTATCACTTAGCACTTCATTAATAAAAACCAATAAGCAATAAGCAATTGGTTGACATGTGGATAATGCATGTTCACTTCAAATCTGACAAAATAGCAAGGGAAGGTGAAAGCAATAAAACTATATTGTTGTTCACTTTGCCCCTCTTATTATTCGTCATTCTGCAGCTACAAATTTAGCGGCAGAATGACGAATAATAAAAGAGGGGTGAAGTGAACAACAATATAGTTTTATTGCTTTCGCCTTTGAACATTGTGACGCGATTTGTTGATTTTTATAAGTCTCTATTTGATTTCAATAATTTTTGCTTACTTATTCAATTTTAATTTGTTTTGTTTGGATAATTTAAAAAAAAATATATTTATTTAATTAATTTAAGTCTGCCTGCAGACCACTGGTCCCATCGTCGCACACCACAGGTTGAGAAACACTGGTGTATGGCATAAGAACACTACTATAAACAAGCATACAATAATATCCATGCAATTTTATTTCTATGTAGATCCGTAAGGATTACAACATTAAGGTAAGCAAATCAACTACAGTAAAACCCCGTTTTTACATTCCCGCAATTTACGTTTTCCTGCCATTTACATCATTTTCCATTGGTCCCGTCTTAAGGCCTATTCTTATGATATATTGTTTTTCCGCCATTAACAACTTGATGTAGACATTATTTCCCATGATTTGCATTTTTTCCTTGGGTGGCATTACTGATTTTTGAAGCGATTTCTGCGGAAATCTGCGCATTTCTGTTACCAGATGGCGTTGCTTTTGGCTGTAGTTTCGTTTCCGCCATCACGGTGACCTGCACGCTTGCAGCAGTAATGTAACGATGAGCGATACCATGATTTTTCAATCACAATATGAGTTGATATTGCAGAATTTCTGCTACGTAATTTAGCATGTGAAAGCTGCTTTCAAGTTGTGGTGGTGGATTATCCATTTTAGTAACATGGAGAAAAAAGACAGAAAATGTATTTCGGTAGAAGAAAAGATGACAATTCTGCGATGTGTAGATTGGTATGCCGGAACACATGTGCATTTAGCAAAAGATCTTGGACTCTACGTGTCTCACCACTTTGAACACGATAGTAAAAAACAGGTCAAGCATTGAACGCAATGCAAAGCAATCTGGTGCTATGTAAAAAATAAATAAATAAAATAAAATAATTTTTTTAAAAATCAACGATTAAAGATTTTTTTAAATAGATAAATGTAAGTAATTGTTAATTTATTTATTTTCAGTTATTAAACTTTGTAATCTAGTATCTAGACTCACATACTAGCAGTAAGTCATCTTTTAGTCTTTTTAAAATTTTTTTTTTACATTTCCTGCTATTTACACTTTCCTGCTTTTTACACTTTTTTCCATCAGTCCCCTGAAAAGTGTAAAAAAGGGGTTTTGCTGTATTTAAATACATTTTAAGTCTCCATTTAGTGATACTGTGGTGCTGTGGTAGCATTAAATGTACAACTGCATTAATTCCCCCCCCCCCCCCACACACACACTAGCCTGCCATGACGTCTCTAGACATCCAGCTAAATATGGATACGATTCTGTAACATCCATTGAATAACATGGATAAGAAGTGCAATTTGGTCTCACTATTTTATTCACCTCACCCGGTAGGGAGGTTAATAAATGCAAACAAATATATGTATATATTTTTATATCATTTTATATATAACAAAGCTTAACATTAATAACATTTTTTTTTTTTTATATTGCTCACACCAGATAAAGTTCCTTTGCACACCTATAGTACATTTTTTACCATAAATGGGATAAGCATTTTTTTTCTACTTTTTATCAATTTTATATATATATTTTTCTGTTTTTAATTTATTTGTTTACATAGTTTGGAAACCCTGCTCTAAAGACCCAACATGAAACTTTCAAGCAATTTCAAGTCTCCAGTAAGCAGGGTGGTGGTCTTACAGTAGGTGATGAAATTCATACCCCACCTAAACACAATCACAAACATTTATGCCCAAGGTGGGATTTGAACCCATCTACATCTACGTGAGATCAGTTAACTTACCTTTACTTGAAAAAAGTCCACATAAACATTCTTCTTATCATGAGAGAAATCAAACTCATGTTTTTTTTTATCTCCGTTAATGGCACATTTTCCTGTCATTCTCTCAGCTGCACTACAGAGGCATTAAAGCTTGTGGAAAGAGCATTCTTGGAAGCCATTTTGAAACCATGCATTATAGTGGCAGTACATGGATGATACATAAGTTGGAAGCATATTGTAGAAGACTCTAATGATTTCATGTTTTCAAAATAATCTCCATCCAGGACCCCCCCCCCTCTCCACCCACTTCCAAATGCTTTAAATGCTGAAAAAGGAAGAGTGCAGAATATGTCTGGATATCTATGGGTAATTAACACTGATAGACACTCCCCCCCCCCCCAACACTTATTCATCATCTGCCACAAAAGTTTGGTTTTATCTTCCTTGAAAAAAACAGGGTTTTACTTATCATAAGAGATCATGCTACTAACAAGAAAAATAGATGACACTATCATCATCATCAAATTCCTGCTATGTACCCTCAAGGGGTGTACAGGATATGATAGTACTACATGAAAAATTTACATCATTACTAACTTCCTATCTACAATTTTCCTCTAAATCAGCTGTTACTTGTCAAGACTATAACATTAGCATATCTTATATTTCTATTGTCTAAGGCACTTTGTACGGTATCAATCCACCTATATCTCGGTCTTCCTCTTCGTTTTCCTGTCAACCTGACAGAGAACACTTGTTTTGCTAATCTTTCCTCGCCCATTCTGTTTAAGTGACCAAACCACCTGAGATTAGCTCTGCTAATGCATTCCTGGATGCTGACAATGTCAAGTTCTTTCCTAATATCCACGTTTTTAATATGATGTTGCCATTGATGCCATCTGTTCACGCCTCTAATCTTTCTCAGCACTCTCATGTCTTTGGTCAAGTGTTTTACTTCTGACCCAGCTTCAGATGCATATGTTAAAACTGATTTAAACACTGTCTTGTATACAGCTAATTTAGTGTTTTGACTAATTTCTCTCTTATTCCATATGAATTTATTCAGTTGACTTTCTACCATTCCAGCTTTGTTGATCCTGTTGTCTATTTCCATATTTAATTTACCATCTTCACTAAAAATCGTGCCTAAGTAGCTGAAATGTTTTACTTGCTCTAGAGATTCTCCATTCACAACGCAGTTGACATTTTCAACTATTGTGCCCATTTTCATTGTCTTTGTCTTTTTATTGCTGACCTTCATACCATATCTATTACAACAGTTATTCAATTTAGTCAGGGAATCTTGCAGACTTGTAGTGGATTTATTTAGAAGTATAACGTCATTCACATAAAGCAAAGAGCTGACATTAACATCTCCAATTTTGATATCAGGTTTAATACCACTTTCCTTCATAATGTGATCCATATAGATAATGAATAACAGAGAGGATAATGTACATCCTTGTCTGACACTCAATTTAACATTAAACCATCTTCTTGTACTTCCTTCAGTTCTAACTTCTGACTCACAACTCAAATAAAGACAAAGTATTGCTTGATATAATGCCCCATTGACACCATATATCTGTAGCGTATTGAATAGCTTCTGTCTTGGCACCTTGTCATATGCCTTTTCCAGATCGACAAAACTTAAATACAGATCTTTGTTATATTCCCATGATTTTTCAACTATTTATCGTTCAGTGAAGATCTGATCCTGACAGCCTCTATTTGTCGTGAATCCAGCTTGTTCTTCACCAAGCTTTTCTTCCACAATTCATCTCAACCATTTCTCAAGTATACTTGCATAAATCTTACCAGGAACACTCATTAGGGAAACACCTCTGTAATTCTCGCATTCAGTTTTATTTCCCTTTTTATATATGGGTACTATGAGAGTTGTACTCCAATCATCGGGAATTCATCCCTCTGTCCAGGACTTCTGAACTATGCAGTGCAGCCACTGTAAGACTTTTATACCACCATACTTCAACATTTCTGGTCAAATATCATCTACTCCTGCTTCCTTTCCACATTCCACATTTTGATGGCTTTTTCTCCTTCAAGTATGGATATGTATTCCTGACTGTATGTCTGTTGAGTGTTTTTTACCACAAAATTACTTCGATAAATTTAGCAATTTTTCGAAGTAATTACTCCATACTTCAAGGATATCTTTTTTTCTCCCATTTTCATGTCACCTTTGTCATCTCTAAGTTGTTTTACAGCACTCTTTCCTCCATTTCCAAGCTTCATCAACAACCTCCAGAATATCTTACCACCTTCTTGATATTGATATTTATTTTCTATGTTCTTGCCAAAGTCCTTCCATGACTTTTGTTTAGCTAGTTTTACACAATGTTTAGCTTTCTTACATTTGTGGTCTGTATTCTCAAAGAGCACAAGCAGACTTATTTGCCAGGAATGTTTGATATGCTTTCATCTTTTCCTTTGCTGCCTCTTTAACTTCCTGTGTTCCCCATGGAGTTCTGATTTTTCTATCTTTGCAGACAACTTCACCACATGCCTCTCTGGCTGAATCAACCAGGGTTTTCTTCAAGTCTTGCTGCTGAATCTCCACGGTGTGGTTGCTGTTCTCAAACTCTTTCATTTTTTCTTCAATAATCTTTGTGTATTTTAGTCTACAGTTCACATCTGAGAGCTGCTCAACTTTTATTCGCTTTAAAACTTTCTGACATGTTATTCTTTTCAATATGAAATTCAGTTTTATCCTGCTCAAGACTAAATAGTGATCACTTCCAATTTCAAATCCTCTGTACTCTCTGGTGTCCTGCACCAGGGTGAAAACATGACTATCAACAATAACATAGTCAATGAGTCTTTTCTTATTCCATGCCTCTTCTCTCCATGTGAATTTGTTCACATTTTTATGTTGGATCATGGTGTTAGTAATAACCAGTCCTTGTCCTGAACAGAAATCCAACAAGTATTTGCTATTATTATTAGCTTTGCTCTTTTCTCCAAATTTTCCTAAAATATTTTTGTATGACTGACTATCATTTCCTACTCTGCTATTTAGATCCCCAACAAGGACCAAGTTTTCCTTTTTCATTTTGTGAGTTGCTTTTTCTAAAGCATGAAAAAATTCCTCTACTTCTACCTTAGTAGAACCTTCTGTGGTACCATAGGCACAAATAAGTCTCATTGTCCAATTCCCCATTTTGATATTAGCCCACATCACTCTACTTGAGACTGCCATTCAAGAAGATTAGCCTCATATTTTGTGTTGAATACTATGGCTACTCCTTCTTTTCCTTGATTGTCATTTCCTGAATATAACAATTTGTATTTATTGCTCAGAAAGATCTCACCAGTTTTTGTCTTTTTTGTTTCAGTCACCCCTATTATATCGATCTGGTACTTATCTAATTCCTCAGCTAGCTCCATTTCTTTGCCATTCAGGCTTCTTATGTTGATAGTACCGATCATTAACTCTAGTGATGTTGAGTTGGGGTGTATTTTCAGGTTTGATACAGTAGCTGACTTTTTGCTGTTTGCCCTGGTTCCCTGGCAAAAACAATGGGGGGGGGCCTTGTTTAACCGGGTGACGCCCCAGCCAGCATGAAATTTTGTCATATATGACACTATTAATAATAGTGTCATACTAATAATAGTGTCATATTAATAAAGTAATAGATGATACTATTAACAGGAGAAATATTTTCTTCAAATGATTTCTTCAAAATGATTACTCAAAAAGTAATTATTTTCTGAGAAACCTACACATGCTGCAGTTAAGTCAGATATAAAGTTTCTGTCTCCCTACCATTCGTTGTGGAGGAACCTCTAAACATATAGGTCATATTTTTTAAACATATTAATATCAGAAATGCTTTCAAACAAATTCAGATCTTTCAAGATTTTTGCAGACTCTAAAAGACGACTTTCCTTTCTAAAATAGCTTGGTATATAATGAAGATCTTTTGTTCATGTGCAAAGCCTACATAAGTCAGAATGGAAGAAGTTTTGAAATCCGAAATAATGAACAACTTGGTAGTATAAAACAAATAAGGATTTACTGCCTACATCTTCAAAGAACATCACAAGATGGATTGGGCATTCATCTCAGTGCTTTATTTGGATGACAGATATGATACTATTATGGACTTTTAAAGAATCTGCTGAATTTTTACTCTCTCAGGGCACTCTTAATTAGAAGAATCAATGCCTTATCTTACATGGTATTTGAAAGTCTCTCAGACTGTCATGCAGTACATCAGATCAGTGCTATCAGTCATCTGAAAGTTATGCATAATAGTAAACTGGTAATATCTGATATGCATGGTTAAATTCCTGTTGTGTTTAGGCTTTTTACAGTCATTGTGTTTAGGAGTCTCTAGATCTTTTTTTTATTGTATATTTTTCTAGTTTTTAACTTCCCGAAGAATCTATTAAGTGTAAATAGTGAACACGAAGGTGTAGTTTGTTGAACATTCCAGTAAATACAAGAATTGGTACTATCTCTAAATTAGTATAACTAGTTATCTTTTGGCTACCAGAGTTATGTTACTAAGTTAAGGTCTGTTGCTTACTGAAATGCTCATGGTGTTTTTCTTCATGTTTTGCAGCTGTATCTTGCCATAGTATGTTAAAATTTGGCAGGAATCTAACAGATAAGCTTAGGTGTTGATGGTTATTCATGACTTAATTTTCATGGTATTAACAACACCACAAACACTTTTAGCAACAAAGATTAGATTAACGCTTATATTTTGCTGATTTTCAACTCAGCATCATCAGAGCACAACACACATGTAAACGCGACAGTGAGTGAAACAATATAATTGCAAAAGACAAAAGATCTAAAATCCTATTTTTTGGTGCCCTCTAACGAGAAAAAAAAAAAAACACAGCAGTTATCCAGGAGTTTTTCTTAGGATAACCGTCTCCCAAATTTTTGGCAAATTAATGCAACCATATTTGTTAAGGTTGGGAGAATTCTTCAAAGCCATTGCTGACTCAAAAAATAATCTTTCAGATCTATAATGACTCCTAAATAGCACATTCGTTTTCCTCCATCTAATCGTGTGTGAAGGAGTGTCCAAAGCTTGGTCTGCCAGTCCCGACTTGCCATAGTAATAGTAGCGAATGTATCTTTCATGTTCTTCCAGGCAGATGTTCACTGATCTTCCTGTTTGCCCATAATAGGCCAAATCACAGTCACACGTGAATTTGGGAGACAGTTATCCTAAGAAAAACTCCTGGATAACTGCTGTTTTTTTTTTTTTTTGGCACCCTCTAACGAGAAAAAAAAAAAAAAATGAAACATGAAACTTATCTAAATGAGACTGCTTAAATATTCATCTTTCCTCTCTCTATACAGGTTTGACTGTGAAGTAATTGAAACAAAATGTGTACCTGATGAAAGAGAAGAAATAATAGTAAGCTGATTTATATTCAGTAAAATGTGTTTACTGAATATAAAAAAAAAAAAATAGGTAAACACAGTTTACTGAATATAAATCAGCTTACTATTATTTCTTCTCTTTCATCAGGTACGCATTTTGTTTCAATTACTTCACAGTCAAACCTGTATAGAGAGAGGAAAGATGAATATTTAAGCAGTCTCATTTAGATAAGTTTCATGTTTCATTTTTTTTTGGCACCCTCTAACAAAAAAAAAAAAAAAAAAAAAGAAAAGAAACATGAAACTTATCTAAATGAGACTGCTTAAATATTCATCTTTCCTCTCTCTATACAGGTTTGACTGCGAAGTAATTGAAACAAATTGTGTACCCGATGAAAGAGAAGAAATTTTTTTTTTTTTTTTTTCTCGTTAGAGGGCGCCAAAAATAGGACTTTAGATCTTTTGTCTTTTGCATTTGCAATTATATTGTTTCACTCACTCACTGTCGCATTTACATGTGTGTTGTGCTCTGATGATGCCGAGTTGAAAATCAGCGAAATATAAGCGTTAATAAAACATCTTTGTTGTTAAAAGTGTTTGTGGTGTTGTTAATACTGTGAAAAATAAGTCATGAATTTGGCAGGAATGATTGTGACATTGATTAGTATTGTGCAGGCTGTTTAGGAGCTCATTTGAAAAATATGCAAAAAAAAAAAAAAAAAAAAGACAACAAAAAACAATACTCTTTACAGTGAGTCTCACTGAATTGAATGTCATATTTCTCTGTATATAGTGTCATTCATATGAATCCTTGGATCAGATTATTTTTTAAGTAAAACATAATTTTTCTTAAGTTAACTTCACATGTTGACATTGTAATAATAATGTTGTGCAGGCAGGATTAGTCGATGCACATCTTTCAAGGTCTTACCACAGTAATGAGAATATGAATAGTGCTGCGTGTATTTATTCTAAAATGAAACATGAAACTTATCTAAACGAGACTGCTTAAATATTCATCTTTCCTCTCTCTATACAGGTTTGACTGTGAAGTAATTGAAACAAAATGTGTACCTGATGAAAGAGAAGAAATAATAGTAAGCTGATTTATATTCAGTAAACTGTGTTTACCTATTTTTTTTGGCAATCATAGCTTGTCTCTTATAGTTTATCTCTTATTAAATTGTCATATCCATTAGTTGTAAGAGGGATATGCACAAAAATGTTTTGCATTAAGAAAAGTCAATATTTTTTATTTTCAAACTTCACTAAAACTCATTTGCATAAATTCCCCACTACTTACAGACATCCAGACTACTAATTCTAACTGAACTTCAGTCATGTCAACCTGGTTATCAGAGCGGATAGCATCTCTGTTCGCCATCCACCAGGCTGTGCATTTGAATAACATTGCAGCATCGATTTTAGCTAATAGATGAATTTCATTGTCTGATATAAGATTCACTTCTACCACACCAACTATTCTACTATATATCCTGATTATTGGAAGCCTGAGATGGCTGTAACAGTTCAGTTCTATGTTTGGTCACTTGAAGATTTCTTATCTCTTAGCTTATTGAAAGTACTACGGTTTATAGCATTTTGCAGGTAGGATTCACATAAAAATGGCAATAACAACAACCGCTGTCCACCTCAACTATACAAACTACATTTTACACAATTTCTTCCAGCACATTTGGTGGGAGGGGAGATGTACCATGTATGAAATCTGACATCTCATGCCAAAGCATATCAACCTAGCTTCCCCTCTTTTTGATCTTTTCTGGTAGTTTGTTGCATTCATTTATTGCTCTTGATTGTTCTTCAAATTCTGATAACCTCTGAGCTCTGAATATCTATCTGTAAATCTTAATTTTCAGTTAGCCTCTATAGCACTGTCAATTTCGACCCTTCCCTTTGGAAAGACCCGAGTGTGAATCGTGTCTAGGATGTGAAGAATCTTTATCAGGACTTTTCAGTTGAAAGTGAGTTAGCCAGTCACATATGGAGGCAAAAGGTTTTTCATGCCTTAAAACAGACAAGCTGTCCAGAAGAACACATGTAGTTGACATTCATAATCAACTACATAGATCAGGGGTCTTCAACGCATGGCCCGCAGGCCACAGGTGGCCTGCAGAGCTCTTTGCCTTGGCCCACTGGCCATTTTGAAAAAAATAAGTACTTTACATTAAAATGCGATTAAATAAAAAATAGTTTCAATGAAGCCCGTGGGCCACTAAGCTATACTGTGGTATTTAGAATTGTAAGATGCTTTCCAGATTTACAAGGAACACTGTGCATTTGATAGTTTACATAAAATCCTATAAAAATAAATATTAAATAGACATGCTTCTTCAGCCTTCTACCAGTACCAAGCGGCACTTAAATGCTAGTACTAACATCATAGGTAGATGTCTGAAGCAGTAGTTTGTTTGAGTGTGCTGTCTAGTGCCTTCCAGATATATCTCGAAGGTTCTTGATACTTCGTTATTTTCATATAAATACAAGAGGATCTCATCCACAGTCAGTCAGTCAGTCATGAACAGTGTGATACTCGTGTATAAGGCACTCAGGTTCGTCGTGTCAGCCGTAGCCTATTGTGGTTTTATATTGCCAGACTTTTTTCATTAGTGTGAGACATATTAGAAGATAATAACCGTTACACTGCCATTTTGGATCCTTTTTTGGGTTGTTCACTTTCCATCACTATGGTGTCTATGAGTAAAAAGCGTAAATCAAGTGATTCTTGTAGAGATTTTAATGAAAAGTGGACCAATTTGTACTTTTTTGTGCCGATTGACGATAAGCCAGTATGTTTAATTTGTCTCGAGCCTGTGTCAGTATCAAAAGAATACAATATAAAATGACACTATGAGACAAAACATGCGTCCAATTTCGATCACCTTCAAGGGCAGCTTCATGTGGACCAAGTGAACCATCTCCAAATTGATTAAAATGCCAGCAGGGTTTGTTTAAAAGGCAGAGGGAAGAGAGCGAATTGTGCATCAAAGTAAGTTATGTAATAGCTGGAAAAAATTGTTAAAAATCAAAAGCCTTCTTGGACGGCACGTTTGTGAAAGAGCGTGCTGAGGAAATTCTGTGCCCAAATAATAAGGAAGTGTTTAAAAAACAACTCGCAAAAAAAGACTTAACTATTTTCAGCTTCTTGCTGAGTACAACTGTTCGTCTCTTGATGAATACGCTACAAAATTAGCTGTGTTGCGAAGTGAGTTCGAAGAGAGATTTAGTGATTTTCGTAACCAACAGTCTTCTTTAGATTTATTTTCAATGCCATTCAGTGTCAATGCTGCCGAAATTCCAGGCTCAGTACAAACGGAGTTGCTTGAACTCCAAAAAACAACTCTTCTTTGAGAGAAAAATTATTCAATGTGCCCTTGCTTACATTTTACAAAGACTACGTTTCTGAGGATGCATTCCCTAATCTTCGCCAGCATGCTTTGAAGATGTGTGCTTTGTTTAGAAGCATATACTTATATGAGCAGTTCTTCTCCAGAATAAAGCATGTGAAGTCCAAGACAAGAACTCGCATTATGGACCAACATCTCGAGAAAACTCTTCTCATAGCGACTTCCAACATTGATGCCAACATCGACTAGCTGATTAAGGAAAAGCATTGCCAAGTTTCCCATTGACATTTTAAAAAATGAATGTTTTGTTCATTAAATTATCTTTTTTCAATTATTGAATGTATTTATTTAACATGAACCCGACTCCTGCCTACGTTCTTGAGTTTTGTTTAATTTTATAGGATTTTATGTAAAGTATCAAATGCACGGCATTCCTTGTGAATTGGGAAAGCATCTTACAATTCTAAATACCACAATATAGCTTAGTGGGCCCCAGGCTTCATCGAAATTTTTAATGCAGCCTGCACTGATTGAAAGGGTGATGACCCATGACATAGATAGAATTAACTAAGGGCATTAATTAAGTACCATTTCCACTGACCAATTAAATAAGAAATGTGACATGCTTGTTTTTAGTAACAATAACAATACAGCAAGGTTGTACATGAAAATTGTGAGAGTGTGAATGTAGAAAGTGTGAATGATAGTATAAATGGTTTCTCAGAGAATAAAAAAGATGAGATAGATGCATTGAGTGAGATCGCGTTGTTGAATAGTGCGATAGAAAGAGCAAAACAGCAGCTAGAGTGCATGAACAAAAGTAGACTGAATGAACCAACCAATAATAAAAGGTATGACAGGAAAAATAGACGTATGAATGTGAACATGAACAAAATGAAGGATAGAGTGCTGTATGGAGACTCGTTAGTACGAGGTGTGTTAGTAGAGGATTTGACAAAATCGTACCAACCTGGTGCGACCATAAAGGACGTAACTGCGTCTATTAGAGAGCAAAAGGAAAGGGTGAAAGAAATGATTGTTGTGGCAGGTACGAATGATTTGAAAGGAGATTAAATGGAAATGATAGACGACCTGAATGAATTGTTTGAGGTAGCAAAAGAAAAGAGTGAGAGAGTTAGAATGATTAGTCTTTTGCCACGGTATGACAGTGAAATGTTTAAAAGGAGGGCTATAATTGCGAATGACTTTATGCGTGGGTTATGTATGATGAGTGGTGTGGAATTTGTGGATGTGTGGAGTGAGTTTGATGGGCGAAAGGATCTATATAAGATGGATGGCTTGCATTTGAATGGTTACGGTGTAAGAAGACTTGAGAAAGTGTTGCTGAATGTAGTGGATGTGCAAATTCAGGGAAACTAGATTTGTTAGGGGGGGGGGTAGAGATACAGTCCTTATGGAGGCAGTTGAATGTAAGAATGAATATAATATGCCAGAACAAATAAGGACAACAAATCTGAGTGGGATAGTTAATATAAGGCATCAAGGTAGGGTTGGGGCTAATGGGGGTCTTAAATTCATGTACACTAATACTAGGAGTATTAGGAACAAGAAGGAAGAGTTTTTGGCCATGGTTGGCACTTCCAGACCACAGGTTATAGGTATTAGTGAAACATGGCTGACTGTAGATGATATAACTAGTGGGATTGAATGTGATGGGTATAGTGTGTTCAGGAATGACAGAGAGAATAAAATGGGGGGAGGAGTATTGTTGATGATAGCTGATGAGCTCTAACCAAGGAGAATAGAAGTTGAATTGCAGGATAGAGAAAAGAGCACATTTGAGGCCATTTGGTGTGAGATTGCGGCTAGCAGAACTAAATATACAATTGGGTGCTGCTATAGACCAGGTGATGGAAAAGATGGTGGTGACAGTATGCACAAGCAAATAGAAGAAATGGGTGGAAGGAGGGTGATTATTATGGGAGATTTCAACTATGGTCGCATTGATTGGAGTGAGGAGAGGACACATGGGAGGAAAGAACTGGATTTTATGCGGTTATTAAGGGATAACTATCTGCGACAGCATGTAATGGAAAATACTAGGGGTCAGAGAGTGCTTGACCTAGTAATTACATCTGAGGATTTGGCTGTAACAAATATGACCACATTGCCACCAATCGGTGAGAGTGATCATAGGGTCTTAACTTGGGAGGTGGCTAAAGGTGTAGAATTTTCAATTAAGACAGGGTACATGTGGAATTATCGGGCTGGAAAGTATGACAAGCTTAGGAGTTTGATTGGTTCAGTGCCATGGCATGTACAACTGCAAGGACTAGAAGTTGATAGTGCATGGGAGGTAGTTAAGAAGTGCTTGCATGAAGCAATGGCTGACTGTATACCTAGAGTTCGAATAATAAATCAAGTAGGGGTTAAATGGATGAATAACACCATTAAGCTTGAGTTGCAAAAAAAGAAACAACTATGGAGGGAATTTAAGGAGAAGGGTGACCGGCAGGCACATGAACGGTATAAAGCGCAGGCCAGAAGGGTGACGAGTGTGGTAAGAAAAGCAAAAAAGGATTACGAAAGAACATTGGCCATGCAGGCTAAAGAGAATCCTAAACAGTTTTTTAGATATGTAGCAAGTAAAAGGAAAAATGTACATGGCAGATTGATTTTAAAGAATGCCGATGGTAGGGAGGTAAGTGAATCAGTTGAGATAGTTGAGTTACTGAGTGAGCACTTTGCAAAAGTATATCATCCAGGTGGTGACATTGCAGAAACGAATAAACCAGTAGATTATACGGGAATTGTGGTTAATGAAGTGGAGGTGAGTAGTCTATTGCATAACCTCGATGTCAATACATCTGTGGGATTGAATGGTATACCAGCTCGTGTTGTACGAGAAGCAGCTAAAGAATTGTCAGTACCCTTGACCATTTTGTTTAATTTGAGTCTCGGGTCTGGGTTAGTCCCGAGTGGGTGGAAAGAGGGGAAAATAGTTCCACTGCATAAAGGTGGTTCCAAGACTGCTGTTGTAAATTACCGACCGATTAGCATATCAGGAATCATTGTCAAGGTCTTAGAGAAATTAGTCAAGAAAATAATACAGGATTGGATAGATGAAAATGGGATATTGTATGGGGGACAACATGGTTTTGTGAAGGGTAGATCATGCCTCAGTAACTTGCTCACGTTTTATAACACAGTGACGGCTGAACTGGATAGGGGTAATGGGTTTACAGTGATACTACTGGACCTTGCCAAGGCCTTTGATAGGATACCACATGGAACCCTAATCAGTAAACTGGAGCAGATGGGTATAGATATAGGGTTGGTGAGATGGATAAGAGGGTGGTTGAAGGAGAGATATCAAAGAGTGGTTTATTCAGGAGTGGAGTCTAAAAGACGTCTTGTGACTAGTGGAGTGCCACAGGGCTCTGTTCTTGGACCACTGCTTTTCAATTTGTTCATCAATGATATTGGAAAGGATCTGAGAGGAAGTGTTCACTTGTTTGCTGATGATGCAAAGTTGGGTAGAGCAATTGTGAGTGCACAAGATGTCAAAATTTTACAGGATGATTTGGATAGTTTGGAGGACTGGGCTAGGAAAAATGGATGTCAATTTAATGTGGCAAAGTGTAAGGTTATGCACTTTGGGGTGAAAAGAATAGCAGCAGTATATCGCATTGGTGGAACCATACTCCAGGAGATTGATGAGGCCAGGGATTTGGGAGTGTTGGTGGATAGGGAGTTGAAGTTTAGGGGCACATTGCAAAAGTAACTAAAACAGCTCACTAAATCGCTTGGCTTCTGAAAAATACTTTAACATGCAGAGATGAACAAGTTGTTGTTCCTCTGTATCGAGCCTTGATAAGACCCCATCTGGACTTCTGTGCCCAGCTATGGGCACCAGGGTTTCTTCGTGATGGGGAGGAAGTGGAGAGGGTCCAGAGACGAGTGACCAAGATGATAGCAGGTCTGTGGAATAAACCTTATGAGAATAGGTTGAAGATTTGTGGGTTGCAGAAATTGGACGATAGGCGAAGGAGGGGTGATATGATTGAGACATTCAAATTACTGAAGGGTTTTTATAAGATTGATCCAGAAGATATTTTTGAAAATATGACTGGTGGTGGGAGGACTAGGGGCCATGCATGGAAGCTGGGCAAGAGCGTGGTTGACAAGGGTGTTAGAGCTAGGTTCTTTACTTGGAGAGTGGTAAATGAGTGGAATAAGCTTCCAGAGTCTGTTGTGGGTGCTACGACCGTGAATGAGTTCAAGGCAAGGTATGATAGATACTGTGTGAATGTTGAATAGTTGTTCTTGACATGATGTTAGGGCCTCCCTCGATGAGTCTGTCGACTCCTTGGAGTTTCCCGGAACAATAATAATAATAATAATATTTGATTGTCTTGATTTGATATATATTGTCTGCCTACATAGCAGAACATTGGATAACCCATTTTACTCTCCCAGCATTCTTGGTTTCTTCTTTGCCATTTCTTCTTCCAAATATACCACAGATGTCCTCTCCTCTTCAGTAGCTCAGACCATAAGCTTATGTAAGTTTTCTGTTTCAACCACTCTTTCCTGTTGTCTGCTTACTGTTTCTGCTCCCTGCTCCAAAATCTGTTCTAGTGACTACCTGAAGTGATCTTGCCGGAATGAAGGCCTTTATTCTAATTCCACTCAAAATATTCTCCCCAATATTCTCTTGGTTCTTCTTCTTCTTTTTCTTCACAAGTGTTCTTTTAAGGCTTAAAAGAACACCTGTTGGAGAAGAACCAGTGCTTCAGTAGTGAATAGGTATTTTGAGTGTAATTAGAATGAAGGCCTTCATTCCATCAAGATTACTTCAAGTATTCTGTAGAACAGGTTTTGGAGCATGGCACAGAAAGAGTAAGCAGACAGACAATAGGAAAGAAGAGTAGAAATTGCAGAAGAGGAGTAGAGATATTCCAAAAATTTTAGCATAATTGAGCATTAATGGGCTGGTTATGTACAATACAGGTAACTCTTGTTATACAAAGGGTTGGAAAAATGGTGAGGATTATTGCTAAATTTCAAATTAGCATCTTCAGAGCACAAAGCAGCATTTTTTAGTTTGCATGTGAGTAAGTGAAACAATTCAAATTCTAATGGACAAAAGATCTAAAGTTCTAATTTGGTACCCTCTACTGTTGTAAAAAAAAGAAGTATTACTGCTATGTAGGAGTTGATCTTAAGATAACAGTCTTCCAAATTTTTGGCAAATTAATGCTACCATACTTGTTCAGGTTAGGAGAATTCTTCATCTCCATGGAGATGAAGAATTCTCCTAAAAATAATCTTTTTGATATGTAACAACTTCTAAATAGCATATTGGTTTTCTTCATCTAATCCTGTGTGGAGTGTCCAAAGCATAGTCTGCCAGTCTTGACTTGCTATAATAATGATAGCGAATGTATTTTTTATGTTCTCCAAGGCAGATATTAAGAGATCTTCCTGTCTGCCCATAATAGGCCAAATCACAGTCACAAGGAACTTCATACACTTCAAAATATAGTAGAGGATGGAGTTTATCCTTAGGAGAGAGTGGATTGGAGTTGCTAACTTTTCTGATGTACCTCTGACATAGGAAATAGGAATAGTAATGCTTTGTTCTTGTGTATTAGAGGAGGAAGAAGCAGTGGAGCTATGTAGTATTTTATCTATTTAGTAGGAATTGTAGCCATTGGCCTAGAAAGTATGGTGTAAATATTTAAGTTTTGTGTGAAAGAACTGTATTATTAGAACAAATTGCTCTGGCTATGTGTAAGTGTTTTTAAAATACCATACTGTTGGACTGGATGATGATGATGTGCTTGCTTATGTGGATATCTTCCTGTGTATGTTGACTTTCTGTAAATGAAAAAAGATAGAGGGAGGACAGAGGGGGACAGAATGGAGGAAGGGTTTTGCTAATGATGGATGAAGAGTTGAAACAAAGAAGAGTAGAAGTGCTTCAAGATGACAGGTATGCAGAGGGCAGTTCATTTGAGGCTATTTATTATTATTCAGGCCTCCATGGAGTCAAAAGACTCATCGTGGGAGTTCCTTCCTAAAAACATAGTCTGTCAAGACTCATCGAGGGGAGGTACCCCTAAGAAACACAAAGTCTATCATACCACTCCTTAATCTCATTGACCGTTCTTGCTCTCTCACCACTCCATCAGGCAATGCATTCCATGGTTCAACCATCCTCCATGCAAAGAAACCACTCCTCACCCTCTTGCTCACAGTTTCCTTTCGTAACTTCTAGGGATGGCCTCTTGTCATCACTCCTTCCCACTGTTCAACCAAGCAAAAGAACTCCCCAGTGTCAACCCTGTGACCACCTCTCAACAGTTTAAAAGTCTCAGTCATATCACCTCTCCTTCTTCTATCCACCAAACTCTGCAGTCCACATTCCCTCAGCCGATCCTCATAACCAAAATTGTACAGTCCTGAAACCATCCTCAGCATCCGTCTTTGTACCCTTTCCACAGTTGATTTGTCCCCTTCAAATCCTGGGGACCAGATCTGAGAACAATAGGCTTAGTGTGGTCTGATCAGAGTCTTATACAATGGATTGATAACCATTTTATCTCTGCAGGTCAGTGTCCTTCTCATAATTGCAGCAATCCTCTGTGTTACCTTCACCACCTTTGCAATTTGTCCCCTAAATTTCAGGTTTCTATCAATCATCAACCCCAGATCTCTTGTCTCCCCCTACTTTCTCCATTATAACTCCTCCCATAGAGTATGCAACATCCCATCGATGTTTCCCAAACCTGAAGACCTTACATTTTGCTATTTGCATTTAAACTGATACTCCCATTCATTTGCCCATCTATCTAGCTTATTTAGTATGAGATAGAGATCAACAGGAGGAAATATGTAATTGGTCGCTGCTATAATCCAGGTGGTATAAGGGAGGGCAATATGCATTGGCAAATTTGCATGATGAGTGAATGTCAGATAATTATTATGGGAGATTTTAACTATGAGGGTTTATATAGCTGCGAAGAGATAATTCCTCGAGACAGCATGTAATGGATGGGATAAGAGATTCGAGAGTGTTGGATCTGGTCATAGTATTGGAGAATATATCAATAACCAATTTAGTGACAGTCTCCATTTGGGGAAAGTGATCATACAGTGTTGACCTGGGAGATTGTAAGAAGTGCTGAATTTTCTATTAAGAAGGGGTATATGGAATTACAAAGCTGGTGATTATGACAAACTGACAAGCAGTGCTGAATTTTCTATTAAGAAGGGGTATATATGGAATTACAAAGCTGGTGATTATGACAAACTGACAAGCAGTGCTGTGGCATGAGAATTTGAAGGGAAGAGATGTGGATGGTGCATAGGAGATTGTCAGAGGGTGTTTATGGAAAGAAAGCAGTATCAGACTGTATACCCAGAGTCAGGAGGAGAAGTGATGTAGGAGTAAGATAGATGAAGAGTATTATTAAGCAGGAATTGCAGATAAAGAAAAGGCTGTGGAGGAAGTATAAAGAAAAAGGTGATCAGCATACCCAAGGTAGAGACAAGAAGGTCATCCTTCTTGTCTCTACCTAAGCAATGGAAGGATGACTTAACAGAAGCAAATCAAATAGTTGAGTTACTTTGAGATCATTTTGCAAAAGTGTAATATTGCAATTCCAAATATGTCACTGACTGATGAGAGTCTAGAGATAGAAGAAATGAGGTGCTTAGTATATTACAGAACATTTATGCTAACATTGCCATAGGGTTAGATGGGATATTGGCTTATGTGTTATGAGAATATGAGAATATGCAAGAGAATTAGCACCTTCTCTGACCAAACTCTTTAAGTCTCAGTTCTGGTAAAGTTCCATTTGAGTGGAAAAAGGGGGAAATAATTTCACTGCATAAGGGAACCTCCAAGACAGTAGTAGCAAATTATAGACCAATCAGTATATCAGGAGTGGTGGATAAGGTTTTGGAGAAATTTATGAAAATTAGAATTCAGAACTGGGTGAACAGAAATATGATACTTTATAAGAGGCAACATTTTTTGTGAATTGTAGGTCTTGCTTTAGTAATTTACTTTCTATAATAATGTAACAGTGGAGTTGGATAAAGGAAATCCTTACTCAGTGATACTGCTGGACTTTGCAAAGGTATTTGACAGGATTCCACATGGAACTCTGTTGCATAAATTGGAGCAAATGGAATGGAATCGAAAGCTGGTGATTTGGATTAGAGGGTGGCTGATGGATAGATATCAAAGTGTGGTTTATGGAAGAACTGAGTACAGGAGAAGGAAGGTGACTAGTGGTGAACCTGAGGGCTTGGTCTTCTGTTGTTTAATTTGTATATAATGATATTGGAACTAATTGGACATGAAATATCCACTTTTTTGCTGATGATGCAAAATTGGGAAGAGCGATAGTCAATGAAGGTTGATATAGTTATCTTTCAGGATGACTTAAATATGCTGGCAGTATGGGCAAAGATAAACTGATGTCAGTTTAACATGGCTAAGTGTAAGGTGATGCAATGTGAGAGGATGAGATCACATGCTGTGCACCATATTAATGGTATTGAACTGCAAGAAGTTGACATGGCAAGGCAAGGGACTTGGAGGTTATTGTTGACTGAGAACTTTAGTTCATCATTATCATCATCAAATTCCTGACATGTACCTTCAAGTAGGTGTACAGGATATGATAGTACTACATGAAAAATTTACATCATTACTAACTTGATATCTACAATTTTTCTCCAAATCAGTCTGTTCCCTGTCAAGATCCCAACATTATCAGATCTTATATTTCTATCTTCTAAGGCACTTTTTACTGTACCAGTCCACCTATATCTTGTTCTCCCTCTGGGTCTTTATCCTGCCAACCTGGCAGAGAACACTAATTTTGCTAATCTTTCCTCTCCCATTCGGTTTAAGTGACCATACCACATGAGATTAGCTCTGCTAACACATTCCTTGATGCTGACAATGACAAGATCTTTCCTAATATTGTCATTTTTAATATGATATGCCATTGATGCCATCTGTTCATGCTCCTAATCTTTCTCAGGACTCTCATATCCGTGGTCTCTAGTCTTTGGTCAAGTGTTTTTACTTCTGACCCAGCTCTCAGAACCATAAGTTAAAATTGGTTTGAACACTGTCTTCTATACAGCTAATTTAGTGTTTTGACTAATTTCTCTCTTATTCCATATGAATTTATTCAGTTGACATTCCAGCTTTGTTGATTCTGTTGTCTATTTCCATATTTGATTTACCATCTTCACTAAAAATCGTTCCTAAGTAGCTGAAATGTTTTACTTGTTCTATAGGTTTTTCATTCACAATGCAGTTGATATTTTCTCTGCATCTCCCTATTTTCATTGACCTTCATACCATATCTATTACAACAGTTATTCAATTTAGTCGGAATCTTGCAGACTTGTAGCAGATTTATTTAGAAGTATAACATCGTCTGCATAAAGCAAACAGCTGACATTAACATCTCCAATTTTGATATCAGGTTTAATACCACTTTCCTTCATAATGTGATCCATATAGATAATGAATAACAGAGGGGATAATGTACATCCTTGTCTCACTCCAGATTTAACATTAAACCATCTTCCTATACTCCCTAGCTGCTCTCTTGGCATCTTGTCATATGCCTTTTCCAGATCGACAAAACTTAAATACAGATGTTTGTTATATTCCCATGATTTCTCAACTATTTGTCTTAAAGTGAAAATGTGCTCCTGACAGCCTCTATTTGACCTGAATCCAGTGCACTTTGTTCCTGAATCCTGCACCAAGATTCCCTTACACAATCCTTCTCAACCGTTTCTCAAGTATACTTGAGTAAATCTTACCAGGAGCAATCTGTAGAGAAATACCTCTGTAATTCTCACATTCAGTTTTATTTCCCTTTTTATATATGTGTACTATGAGAGCTCTACTGCAATTATCTGGAATTCATCCATCTGTCCAGGCCCTCTGAACTATGCAGTGCAGCCGCTGTAAGACTTTTATTCCTCCATACTTGAGCATTTCTGGTTGAATATCATCTACTCCAGCTGCTTTTCCACATTTCAGGCTTTTGATGGCTTTTTCTACTTCAAGTATGGATATTTATTCCTGATTGCTTGCCTGGTCAGTGTTTTTTACCACTATGCTGTCACTGATTATTTCATTTAGCAATTTTCTGAATTTTCATTTAGTAATTATCTACCTGGATAATTACTCTATACATCAAGGATAGCTTTTTCTCCAGTTTTCATGTCGGCTTTCTCATTTATAATTCCTTTTACAGCACTCTTTCCCCCTTTTCTGAGCTCCTTCAACAACCTCCAGAATATCTGGCCACCTTCTTGATATTTATTTTCTGTGTTCTTACCAAAGTCCTCCCATGACTTTGGTTTCTAAATGAGTTTCTAAATTAAATTCTCTGCTTTTCTCTTTAAGTAGTTTTAAACAAAAAAGCTGCATCCATTGTAGAGCTTCATTTTTTAAATCCACATAGACATTCTAATAATATTTTTTCACTGTATATTTTCAGTTTTTGATTAAGTATTCTAATATATATTTTGTGATGTATTCAATAAACTAATACCCCTGTAATTAGCAGATTTTCTTTTTTATCATTTTTTAAATATAGTTATTAAAAATGTTAATAATCTCTGATGAAATGTTTTTCTAACAAATTTATACAGTTTGAAGTTTATCCCATCTTCTCCCTGATTTACCTTTCTTTATTTTACTTAAGTTGTACTTTAATTCTTTCATTATTATTATGTCATTTAAAGCATTTTGTAAGTTTTTGGTGTAATTTTTTTATGTTAATATTATCTGTCCATAGATATATATAAAGTAACCCAAGAATTATTTTAAATCTTTTTCAAAATTTATATTTGCAGTTTCTTTTATATCTGCATTAATTTGGTTTGGTATTTTATATGCATTGGGTCTTATTTTGTATATATCATTTTCTAGGTATGATACAAATTTTTTTCTCTCTCTCTTTCTGGTTTCTCTTTCGGCTATTGCTTGTTTTTTTTATATTCAATTTTATCTCCTTGTTTTTTGTTACTTAACCATCTTTTAAAGGCCACCTTTTATTTTCAATTGTTGTTCTATTTCATTGTCCCATATATGTATTTTTTTTATTTTTATGATATTTTTTTTGTGTGTCTCTAGACTTTCATATGCAGCTGCTGCATATGAAATAATTTCTCATATATTATTCCATTCTTTCTCAATGTCTTCATTTTCTTGTATTTTTTCTAAATAGTCATTAATCCTCTCTTCGTATAAATTTCTTATACTTAAATTGTTTAGTAGTCTTACTTTGTAATTAAATTTTGTTTGTAGTTTGTTTATTTTTTTGTATTTTTTGTAACCAGTTGGGTGGAAACCTTAATTTTGCCTGCACCAAATAATGATCTATATTTATTTCTAGCGCTCTCCTGACTTGAACATATACGAACAGGTTTGCTGCCTTTTCATTTGTTATAAAGTAGTCTATTATTGCCGGCCTGGTTGGCCGAGTGGTTAGCGTATCTGCTCTACAGCCAAAAGGTTGCGGGTTTGAATCCTGCCGTGGGCATGGATGTTTGTGATTGTCTATGAAAATAATAATGGTAATGATGGAAAGTAGATGCTGTTGGTAGATGAGATGGTTTGTGGATGAGGTTGAGTGGTAGAGACGGAAAGTTGTAGAGTAGGTGACCTCCAGGGCTCCCTGGAGGTGTCAAATAATAATATAATCAATGAGCCGTTTTCTGTTTTTGTTTACTGTTGGTTCTCCAAATGTTTTTTATTATTATTAATCTTTTTCATTCCCATTCTGGCATTAAGACCTTTAGTTACTATTTGTATAATTATTTGTCTCTTTTATTTAATTTTTCATATATTCCTGGTAACTGTTTGTCATTTTCTTCTTTTTTTCCTTCTTTGGAGGTATACACTTCAACAACTGCAAATTTTCTTTATTTAATATTAATCGTACTTCTGATATTCTTTTATTCCAGTATGTATAATGAGTTTATTTTGCTTTAAATGATTTATGGATCAAAATCATTATGACAGCTTTTGCATGTATTTGTTTATATATACTCCACTATATATATATATATATATATTTTTTTTTTTTTTTTCAATGTTGGGCCCATATACAGGAGGTTGGTTGGTCAACCTATAGTACGTTAGTACCATGTATGGGTGATGGGTTGTGAAAGTTTTGCTGCCTTTTCATTTGTTATAAAGTAGTCTATTATTGCTGGCCTGGTTGACTGAGTGGTTAGCATATCCACTTTCCAGCCAAAAGGTTGCAGATTTGAATCCCGCCGTGGGCATGGATGTTTGTGATTGTCTGTGAAAATAATAATGATGGTGGTGGATAGTAGATGCTGCTATCATATATGATATGATAATTAGTTTTTTCTTTTGTTCCTTTCAGTTTCTTTTTTGTTTCAGTAAGAACTGCAATTGCTATGTTTTCTTCATCTAAAATTGAATCTAATTCTTCTTCTTTATATGATCTGTTTATCATGTTTCACCACATTTTTCTTTTTCTGAAACTTGTTAACCTTTTCCAATTTACAATCTTTTCTTATGTTCTTCCAATCCGGTTTAGATTTCTTTGAGATTATAAAGTAATATGTGTGTTTCCTTATGTCAAGTTATTAGCATGATAATAGGTATCATGGTGGTGGGACTGCCCCCTTATGGCAACTAGACTTGCATTTTTTAGTAGATAGTGGAAACTACAGTTTGAGAAGAAAGGGTCACTAGTCTTGTCCTCAAACTGCTCTAATAGCACTAGGAAGGGGGGGGAGGTGATGGAATAAGAAGTAAGAGAGAGAGAGAGAAAAACGATACCAAGTGTATATTGTATTGGATTTGATATGCCTTACTCACCAGGCTGAGTCCCAGAGAAAGGCACTCATATTGTTAGCTCCTTTCTCATAAATAGTTGTAAAAATATAAATGTAAATATGAATATTGATACAAAAATATAAATGCTATATATATGTTAATCAGCATTTAGAACCTACATGTAATATATGTGTTGTATTCAATGGAGCATACAAGAAATAAATTAGATGAATTTTTAATAAATTTATCTAATAACTTACTCCTGCAGGATATTGGGAGGAAAACATTTTAGAGGTATTAAAACCACTAAACAAAAATATAAATCTAATAATAACTTACAGTAATTCATGCTGATAAACATGATTTTTTTATATCCATTTATGTATATTTATTAAGAATGTGCTGAAAACATGGGCAGGCTGCAGGAAGATTGATGTAATTTTGACTACTGGTGGAACTGGGTTTAGTGCCCGTGATGTAACTCCTGAGGTAAGAATTTAGTTTTGTACTCAGTTAAACTCGTAAAATTATTCATGTCAATTAGAGGATAAAGGTCTGTCATCACTTCTAAACAGCATATTAATCTTTAAAGGTACCTGTAACATGATTATAAATAATAAATTACATGATAACCACAGTAATTAACTGTAATGAAATGAAAGTACAGATATTTTGTACTGAAAATAACAGTACATCATCATCAGTGTGTAGAAATGAGCAAATCAAAGGAACTTTATTAATATTAATTTCTAGCACGCAGCAACAGCTTTTAATTGGTAAACCACCGGCTGATGTATGTACTTTGTATTACCGTTCCTTTAATTTGCTTGTTTCTACACAATGATGATGTACTGTTATTTTCAGTACAAAATATCTGTACATTCATTTCATTAAAGTTAATTACTGTGGTTATCGTGTAATTTATTATTTAAGCATATTAACTGTTTCTTCTCATATTAACTGTTTCTTCTCATATTACAGTAATCTTCTCTTTATGAGACTTACAGAACTTCATTCAAAGTTCTGATTTCAAGTTAATTTGAAATTAAATTGCGCTTTCCCCAATATGAGAGTATCATACCCCAGAATTCTTTATTTATTTCTATTTTTTTAAACACTACTTATCACTTGGGGTGCTTAACGGTCAAAGCTGTATAACTGAGAGGAGACTCCACGTAGCCTTTAAAGGAATGCGGAGAACCGATCAGGGCTTCTGACCTAATGTCCAATCCTCACCTTCTCGTGGTGCACCCTGTTGGGTATCTACCTGGATACTGAACGAACGAGGATGGGCTGGCAATTTGGGATATAGCCGACCAAATTGTATTCTTATTGGCTTAAACCAATATACAAAATGATGGTACCACATGATAAAATTTCATGCCAGCTGGGGCGTCGCCAGGTTAAACAACGGCCCTGTTGTTTTCACCAGGAAACCAGGGTGAACAGCGAAAAGTTAGCTACTGGAACGAATCTGAAAGCACACCTTAACTCAACAACACCAGAGTTAAAGATCGGTACTATCAACATAAGAAGCCTGAATTGCAAAGAAATGGAGCTAGCTGAGGAATTAGATAAGTGCCAGATCGACATAATAGGGGTGACTGAAACAAAAAAGACAAAACTGGTGAGATTTTTCTGAGCAATAAATACAAAATGTTATATTCAGGAAATGACAATCAAGGAAAAGAAGGAGTAGCCTTCTTTTCCTTGATTAATTTGTATATTCAACACTAAATACGAGGCTAATCTTCTTGAATGGCAGGCAGTCTCAAGTAGAGTGATGTGGGCTAATATCAGAATGGGGAATTGGACAAATGAGACATATTTGTGCCAATGGTACCACAGAAGGTTCTACTAAGGTAGAAGTGGAGGAATTTTTTGATGCTTTAGAAAAAGCAAAAAACAAAAAAGACAAAACTGGTGAGATTTTTCTGAGCAATAAATACAAAATGTTATATTCAGGAAATGACAATCAAGGAAAAGAAGGAGTAGCCTTCTTTTCCTTGATTGATTTGTATATTCAACACTAAATACGAGGCTAATCTTCTTGAATGGCAGGCAGTCTCAAGTAGAGTGATGTGGGCTAATATCAGAATGGGGAATTGGACAAATCAGACTTATTTGTGCCAATGGTACCACAGAAGGTTCTACTAAGGTAGAAGTGGAGGAATTTTTTGATGCTTTAGAAAAAGCAACTGACAACGAAAAAGGAAAGTTGGTCCTTGTTGGGGATCTAAATAGCAGAGTAGGAAATGATTGTCAGACATACAAAAATAATTTGGGAAAATTTGGAGAAAGAGCGAAGCTAATAATAATGGCAAATACCTATTGGATTTCTGTTCAGGACATGGACTGGTTATTACTAACACCATGATCCAACATAAAAATGTGCACAAATTCACATGGAGAGAAGAGGCAAGTAATAAGAAAAGTCTCATTGACTATGTAATTGTTGATAGTGATGTTTTCAACTTGTGCATAACATCAGAGTGTGCAGAGGATTTGAAATTGGAAGTGATCACTATTTAGTCTTGAGCAGGATAAAACTGAATTTCATATTGAAAAGAATAACATGTCAGAAAGTTTTAAAGTGAATAAAAGTTGAGCAGCTCTAAGATGTGAACTGTAGACTAAAATACACAAAGATTATTGAAGAAAAAATGAAAGAGTTTGAGAACAGCAACCACACCTTGGAGATTCATTGGCAAGACTTGAAAAAAACCCTGGTTGATTCAGCCAGAGAGGCATGTGGTGAAGCTGTCTGCAAGGATAGAAAAATCAGAACTCCATGGGGAACACAGGAAGTTAAAGAGGCAGCGAAGGAAAAGATGAAAGCATATCAAACATTCCTGGCAAATAAGTCTGCTTGTGCTCTTTGAGAATACAGACCACAAATGTAAGAAAGCTAAACATTGTGTAAAACTAGCTAAACAAAAGTCATGGGAGGACTTTGGCAACAACATAGAAAATAAATATCAATATCAAGAAGGTGGTAAGATATTCTGGAGGTTGTTGAAGAAGCTTAGAAATGGCGGAAAGAATGCTGTAAAAGGAGTTAGAGATGATAAAGGTGATATGAAAACGGGAGGAAAAGATATCCTTGAAGTGTGGAGTAATTAATTCGAAAAATTGCTAAATGAAACAAGCAGTGATAGCACAGTGGTAGAAAACACTCAACATGCATACGGTCAGGAATACATATCCATACTTGATGTAGAAAAAGCCATAAAAGGCTTGAAATGAAAGGCAGCAGGAGTAGATGATATTCGAGCAGAAATGCTGAAGTATGATGGTATGAAAGTCTTACAGTGGCTGCACTGCATAGTTCAGAAAGCCTGGACAGAGGGACAAATTCCCAATTATTGGAGTAGAGCTCTCATAGTACCCATATATAAAAAGGGAAATAAAACTGAAGTGAGAATTACAGAGATATTTCCCTATTGAGTGTTCCTGGCAAGATCTATGCAAGTATACTTGAGAAATGGTTGAGAAGAAAAAGCTTGGTGAAGAACAAGCTGGATTTAGGCCAAATAGAGGCTGTCAGGATCAGATCTTCACTTTACGACAAATAGTTGAGAAAGCATTGGAATATAACAAAGATCTGTATTTAAGTTTTGTCGATTTGGAAAAGGCATATGACAAGGTGCAAGAGAGAAGCTATTCAATACACTACAGTTATATGGTGTGAATGTGGCATTATATCAAGCAATACTTAGTCTTTATTTGAGTTGTAAGTAAGCAGTTAGAATTGAAGGAAGTACAGGAAGATGGTTTAATGTTAAATCGGGTGTCAGACAAGGATGTACATTATCCTCTCTGTTATTCATTATCTATATGGATCACATTATGAAGGAAAGTGGTATTAAACATGATATCAGAATTGGAGATGTTAAAGTTCAGCTCTTTGCTTTATGCGGACGATGTTATACTTCTAAATAAATCCGCTACAAGTTTGCGAGATTCCCTGACTAAATCGAGTAACTGTTGTAATAGATATGGTATGAAGGTCAGCATTAAAAAGACAAAGATAATGAAAATAGGTAGAAATGTTGAAAATGTCAACTGTGTTGTGTTATTACTTGTGGAACAATTACAACATTTCAGCTACTTAGGCACGATTTTTAGTGAAGATGGTAAATTAAATATGGAAATAGACAACAGAATCAATGAGGCTGGTATGGTAGGAAGTCAATTGAATAAATTCATATGGAATAAGAGAGAAATTAGTCGGAACACTAAATTAGCTGTATATAAGACAGTGTTTCAAACCAGTTTTAATTTATGGATCTGAGAGCTTGGTCAGAAGTAAAACACTTGACCAAAGACTAGAGACCGCAGCTATGAGAGTCCTGAGAAAGATTAGTGGAATGAACAGATGTCATCAATGGCAATATCATATTAAAAACGAGAATATTAGGAAAGAACTTGACATTGTCAGCATCCAGGAATGCGTTAGCAGAGCTAATCTCAGGTAGTATGGTCACTTAAATCAATGGGCGAGGATAGATTAGCAAAACAAGTGTTCTCTGCCAGGTTGGCAAGAAAACAACCCAGAGGAAGACCAAGATATAGGTGGATTGATACTGTACAAAGTGCCTTAGACAATAGAAATATAAGATCTGATAATGTTGGAGTCTTGACAAGTAATAGACTGAATTGGAGTAAAATTGTAGATAGGATGTTAGTAATGATGTAAATTTTTCATGTAGTACTATCATATCCTGTACACCCCTTGAGGGTACATGTCAGGAATTTGATGATGATGATATCACTTTTCTATACATGTTTTATGGTAATCTCATTCACAAGAGGTAATGCAACTTTTAGTACAACACTTGGGTAGAAACGTAAAGAGAAAGAAGAAACTTATTAACATTGGGTTTGAAGAACTCTAGATTATATACTTTAGGAAAAAGGAAAAATGTAAGAGGAAAGACTTTCAAAAGACAACAGTAGAAAAATTGAAAATTGTTGCATGTATTTTAACAGTTTAGAAGCGAGTGGGGAGAGATGAGTCATTAATTCTCATGGAGCTCTTAGGGACTCCATCCCAAACAAGGAATGGTATTCAGTGGTAATAGATTTGTATGAAGTTAACAGTTAATCTCACCTTGTGTCCAGTCCTCACCTTCATGTCATGAACTGTGTTAGTAGGTATCCATGCGGATACTAAATGAACGAGGATGTACTGGCAATGTGAAGTTTAGCCAAATAAATTGTAATTCTGTATTGGCTTAAACCAAAATCCAACATGATGAATTGATGAAATGCTACACTAAATGGGACTAAAAGTACATAATAAACAATGCTGTTGCTGCTGTTTTCATCAGTGAACCAAGGCAAACAGCTAAAAACCAGTTACTGAAACAAACTCAAACTCATTAACATCAGAATTCAAGATAGTCACTGTTAATGTAAGAAATATCGATGACAGTGAACTGGAAATGACAGAAGAATTAAAGAAGTACCACATCTTTTATTGTTAATACTAACATTATTCATAGACATGATTAAAAGACCATGCACATAAATTACATAAAAAAAATAAAGAATTTAATATAAATCACTAATATTTTTTAATGAGTATCTCATCACATTACCAGAGTGAATACACATAAAGAGAATAGACCCCCCCTACATGAAGCAATTCTATTCATTTCTTGCAAGGCTACTGATCTACTTACAAGCCTTGACATCATTAATCCATTGACCAATGTACCGAGAACAGAAACTATACAATTATTACAAGACCTCTTTCCACTGGACAGTGTAGATATCTCTTTTGGGTTCTTTCCTTTCTCCCTAGTTAGCAAATCTATTCATGGAATAGTTTTAAGAAAATGTCATTCAGTACCAGAAGATGCAATATAAAGTTTGGCTCAGATTATGTCAACAATGTTTTCATCATTTGGCCTGGCCCTATTATCCAAATGGACGAATTCCTAATATAACTTGATAGCATTCACCCTCGGACGAAATTCACTGTTGAATTGGAGGTAAATAAGCCTATACATTTTTTGATACACTTGTTGAAGTATCCAAACAAAACATGCTCAATTGCTCATTATATAGGAAGCCAACAAACACTGGACATTACTTGCAAGCTACATCCCATCACTACCTAGTGCACAAAATAGGTAGTATTTGTTCCCTTTGTGATAAAACTTACAGAATCTCCACTAATATAGATAAAAGAAACCAAGAATTAGATTACCTAAGCACCATTCCTACCAAAGAATCATTACAACAGATTCAGCAAAATTCTACATCAACCCCCAATAGAGCTGGGTGAACATGAAAAACAAGACTTTCAGATGAATTCTTCCCTATATATAAAATCAGTAACAGATAAAATATCAGATATTGCATGGTGAACAAAATATAAAAGTCATATTCTATTCCCATGAACAAGATCTGTGATCTTTCCAAGCCTCCAAAACTCCTCTATCTACCTTTTAAACAACCAGGTGTCTGCAAGATCAGTTGTAGCTGTGGTTTACACTATATATGACAGACAGACAGGTTGGGAGAGGTATGCTAATCTAAATGCATGAAGGACATTGAGAACAGTAGGAAACACAAAACAGGACTGGCAGCAAATACAACTGAAACCAAACATCAAGTATTTTGGAAGCAAACAAAAATGCTTGTTTCTATTTCATTGTCCCATATATGTATACTGATTTTTCTCAAAAACATTCACAGAATCAGCTGAAATGATCAAACACTCTTAACTGTACAACAAAAAACTTTATATCAAATCTAGTGTTCTCTAATTCAGCACGAAACACATGTAGTCCATCAGTAGTAGTAGTATGAACCAAACTATGAACCAACAACAGCACCATAGCAAATACATTTTCCATTGTTATTCCTGTTCAAATATTTTTATTATGTACATTACTTGTTATAACCTGCTTTTTAGTTTATTTCCATATTTCTCCTGACAATGTGAAACATTTAGAATTTTCACGAAACTAGTAGATTAGTAAATGAAATAGTATTCTATCCCATTTGGTACTTTCTTGTGGAGTAATATCAGCAAAAAAATTAAAATAAAGCTTGCTTTATTCTCCCCCACCTTTGGTAATGTTCTAATGCCAGTTAAAATCACTTTTTTTCTTATGTTGACTTTTTCATCACATTACATCCCTAGCCTTTTCAGCCTCCAAACAACTTGGTATATTGTTGATTGGAATTATTTCTTCTTTTCTTCTTCTTCTCAATTAATAAAGCTTTATAAATCTCAGATGTGCTCACATTTAGAGTATTGTTCTTACATTTGGAACAGTGTACTAAAATTGCCTCAGAATGTTAGATTATATCCAGACAAAGACTCTCTGCTTAATAGATAACTTCTCTCTCACTGACTCCCTCCAAATGCTGTTTCATAGATTTTTGTTTTTTCTTCTTGTATTGTGTCTGTGTTTTCTTCATATCTTTTTATCTTTTTTTTTTATGTTTTTTTTTTATTTTTAAAATAGCTATTTTCATGTGTGTGCTACTTTACTTAACTGGCCAGTGCCATTCCTCTGCTGTCCTCTAACCATGTATGCACACAGGTTGTTGCTGATCAACATTTGTACACCGTTTCATTTCTCTGCCAGCTTCTCATTCTCTTCCTTCATTTTGTCTGTCTGCTTTGGAATAGCCGTTCCCATTCTGTTTTCTCCAATGAACACAAGCCCTCATCTCTTCAAAAAGAACACATTAACAGATTCCTTCCTTCTCTTTAATCTTGTTGTCATCTGACTTGTAGCATGTCTTGTGATATCTGTCATATTTGTATTTGATATAAAAAAAATAATAAAATGAGGGCGGTTCACTTAACAGATGATCCTCTCCCACAGGCTCACTATACTTACTTTCTTTCTCCTAACCTAATTGCTCACACTGCACCACTCTTTAGTTGTACTTTTTGTGACATCTCATGTTGGGTGGTTGATTAAAGACAGACACACACACAAGCAAACAGACAAACTGGTAGTCCTTTTTATTTTCCAAGGGAGTAAGCAAGGCTATTTTAGCCCTAATGTTTTGATGCTTAATAGCCAGTCTGTTACCCTTACCATCACTTACAGCTGGTCCAAGACTATCAATGATCCAAACGGGAAGGAGAGTATATGGTAGAAAACTGCAATCCCATGGTTCCTAACCCTGATACTATATGTGAGTTCTGTGGTTGATTTTCTTGAGTTATGGAGTTAAATGCCAGAGTTTCTAGATGCAAAAACACCACTTGTTCTTGCCCAAGGTTGACTGACTGACTTGGGAACAGCTGAAAAAAGGCCTAGAAAATGTTCTTCTGACTAGTGATTAGAATTGAATTTAGAATGGTTCCAGCAGCATAGCACATGGAAGCAGAAACCATTTCCACAGTGCTACATAGGTACTTAAAAAGCAGAATCCTGAAGCACAAATAACAAAAATAAAGTTTATCATTCAGGACTTGCTTTAGTAATGACAGCATGATTCAGTCCATTTTTGTGAGCTCTTATTTTAAGTTTGTTATCTGATTATTTTAAGTTGCATGCTAATAAAATTTATTTTAATTATTAATATCAAAGCTTATTAATTTTTTTTTTTCTGGATTAAAACCTGAGAAAATTCAGGTTTTTACTCAGCAGAAAACAGACCTAGAAAAACGTTACTCTAGTCAGCAAATAGAATCAAACCTATAAGTGGCTTATGGAATGGAACTAGAAACATAGCCGCAGAGTAGGTATATGACCATTTGTGTTGCTTAGTAGCAGTATCAGTGAGGTACCTGCCTTTTGGATCTGATTTTTTGTTTTTGTAGGGTGTGATTATTAATTAAAAATATTGTATAACAAAAGTGTTAATTCTGATTATACAATGCTATTAATTAGTTTATTTTGCACTGCAGTATTAATATTATACATAATATTTTTTTTTGCACTTACTTTAGTATTCAGGTGCTTCTAGTATACAAACATCATTTGCTTAATAACTAACTAACCATATTAGGATAGTTATTGGCCAAATGATAAAGTGGAAGTGTCCTTTTTATATCAACCCCACACACAAGAATTCCCAAGACCTGTAACATGACACTGCTGTGTGTGGACATGTGGTTAAAAGAAGAAAGGAATTTGTTGATGTATTGTGTGTGTCTTGAAATTTTGAGGGTTGTAATCATTGGGGAAAATAGTATGGGGTATAGGCTGTTCCCAAGAGCAGAGGTATAGGAAATGAAGGAGGAGGACAAGAAATTTGTTCAATGAATTTGGAGCTGAACTGAATGAATATAGGTGTGAACCAACAGCTGCTCATGTTTGTATATGATCAGAATAAAGTGGAGGTATGGTAGTAGCTAGTTTGGTGTAGCAGCCTGTGGCGATACCTATAATAAAGACATAGCAGTAACAGAGCACCTATGGGAAAGCAACTGGAGAGAGAATCAGTAAGAGAAGGGTAGGTGGATTGCCCTCTTCTGAATACAATCAAGTATTCTGAAGGAGATCCTAGGTACCACTCCAAATTCGGGAACAATATTCCAAGGCTGGGCAGATTTGAGTTTTACAAAGTGTCAGAAATTGAGCAAGGAGTAGTAATGTTTATCACAAGAAACATACCAAGCTTTTTGGAGGCAGAAAAAGTTATGGATTTGTTCTTGTGCCAGGACAAGGCTAGGTATGAAACTCAACCCAAGAAGAAAAAAACTGATCCTGGTTGGTAAACACGATTGTCAAAAGTGAGGGAAAGTTGCATTTTGTTGGCATTAAAATTCACCAGATTATTTTAATCCCACTTGAGAATGGCAAGGAGATCTTTAACCAGTTATTTAAAGGTATTGGTTAAATAAGATCTTGAAGCATGAGTTACCTGAGTACTATAAGGTTTCGAAAATGAAAAAGAGTAGTGGAGAGTAATGTCATCAGCAAGACTGTGAATAGGTTTCAATGTCAGAGAGAGAGAGAGAGAGAGAAGATCATTTATCTATTTTCATGTGGGTGCTACTTTACTTAACTGGCCAGCACCATTCCTCTGCTGTTCTCTAACCATGTATGTACACAGGTTGTTGCTGATCAACATTTGTACAAAGTTTCATCTCTCTGCCAGCTTTTCATTCTGTTCCTTCATTTTGTCTGTCTGCTTTGGAATAGCCTTTTCAAGAATATAATCCTTGATACACCAGCGTTGATTGAAAAATCCAATGAAAGGAAATCATCCACCATGACACAATGAACAACTGGTGAAGAAACTGGTAATCTACTCACAAAAGGAAGGAGAAATGCCATAAGATGGTAGCTTGGTAAGAAAGATTCGATCAAATGCCTTGGAAATATCAGGAGCAACCAGTTGAGATTCTCCAAAGTTTTTCATGATTTATGTCCATAGGTGGGTGAGGGTTGGCTAGATCTGCCATGTAACAAGAATGATGGAATCCATATTGGTGATCACTAAGAAATTGGTGAGTTTCCAAGTAATGCATCGAGTTTTAATTGGCGAGTCTAATTTTAATATTTCCCAAAATGCTCTAATATTTTTGCTAGAGTGCTTCCTAGGGTACTGCTCACAAGAGAACTCTGTTTTGAGTTGTTGGTTTTCAACAGTCAGTCTATGTAAACAATAGTTAGAGTGATATCCTCTTTTCAAAACTGTACACAGTTTTGAAAAGAGGATATCACTTTTTACATCTTGCCATGGCAACATAGCAGCTAGATGTTATTCTTTTCCTGGGTAGATGAAGTTAAAAATATATGCTGCTGTGTTTAAAGGTGAACATTTTAAGGCATGGATTGTAACATCGTTTGCCGAGATATTACTAGGAAGTCTATTATAGCAAATGTTTTGAATTTTTGCTGTTTACAGTAATGAGCTTAAAATAGCACTGGTTCTATGGAACTCTTTGGAAAGGAATTTTTTAAATTTATTATAGTGTATAATTTCATGATAATAGCATTTCCTGTAGTGCATATCTCTATTTCTGATGATACATCCATTTAAGATAGCAGTAACACATAGGATACTGGCATCTGATCTAAGTTCCACAGCAGTTTTATTTGTTCCACACATAAATCATTTCTGTCATAATTTGAGATTCAGCATAAGTTCATCTCTTTCATTATCATTCATTCGTATGTAGTCGTGTCACTCACATTCCAAACTGAGATTTTGTCTGTTAATGTAGCTATCATTTTGCTTGGTTTCAGAAGTGATTAGTTACTGAATGCTTGCATGATGTAATTTTTCAAGTACCTGACTCTCTTTCATTCACACTGTTTATTCACTATCTGTAATATTTACCATAATGATGTAAAAAAAAAGAAGCCATTTAGTTAAGCTTTAGTTAAACATATAAATAAAATGCTTTCATAATTAATTTCATTTTGCCAGTAGTGCTCATTTTATTCTTGTAATATTTTCTTCTGTGATAATTTTGTCTCACTCTGTAATTTAATTTGATGATGAAAGCTTCAAATCATTTAGGCAACCAAGGCAGTTATTCAACGTGAAGCATTGGGAATGTTCACTGCTATTATGTGTGGATCTTTGCAAATAACACCACTAGCAATGCTTTCTAGGTAAGAATAGAGAATCTTATATTTACCTTATTACATGTTTACCTGATTATTTGTGTTTATTTAAATGGAGTTGTTTATGAATGAAAGCTAGATAACTAGAAAGAAATTTTCCCCTCCAGAACACCTGTTAACAAATATGTTCATGGTATTTCAGTAGTTTGAATTATTATGTATACTATTCACCTCTCAATGTCTTCTTAGCTAAGATCATCTTTGAGCATCATCCAAGATATAAAGATATCTCTTTTTCTCTTTCTGTCTTCCCCTACTCATGAGATGCAAACAGGTATACTAAAATTGTGATTAAGTGGTGAAATGTGGCTGTGGTGAAAGTAGTATGGTGAGTGCTCTGCTTATGCGATATATATATATATACATTCCTGAGTTCCTAGCTTAAATAAAAATCTCATAAATACAACATGATTTCACTATTCAAAATATACATAAAGTAGGGGATGCATTCTGTCACCACTTATTATGACTTATTTGGTCTGTTTAATTATATTAAACAAACACTTATTAAGTAAACGTTTTTAATTTTTTGGCCTGGCTAATCCAGGGCCTAGTGCTTCTGTTCTCCAAGCAACATGCCGTGAGTTTGAATCCCACTGTGACTATGCATGTTTGTGATTGCCTTTAGGTGTGAGATGAATTTCATCAGTGTGAGATCACTGCCTCAATTATTGCAGGCCAGAAGTTCCATGAAAAAGTTCCATGTTTGGTCTCTATATCAGCCTATATATCAGGATTTCTGGGTATGTAAAAACATAAATAAAAAATATATAAAAATTAATAAAAATAGATACAAAATAAGGATTTATTTTTATTTTTATTAATTTTTGTAGTCCACCCATGGTATGAATGTACTATGGGTTTATAAAATTCTTTCATGGGTGGGTGGTACATAAAAAAAATTAATATATTCTTTTGTTTTAACTGAACACATGCCTTATAATAACATTCAACTGGCTCTTGCAGTACTATATTATACATCTAGTTTTTGTACTAATGTTATGAACTTCGTGGCACATTTTTCTGCCCTTCCAGAAACACTATTGTTTGCTTGTGCTTAGAGACTAATATTAATTCGTTAAATTCACTTTTGCATTAATAAAAATTTATTGCAGTACTCTCAGTTTAATTAAGCCCTAATGCCTAAAAATCTTACAAACTATGTTGCGATCAGTACAATATTAATTTACACTAATCATAATTCACAATGAAATGTACATAATTATAAACCTGTTAATAAAATTCATGTGAAATAGTGCACTAACAAAGTGAAGTTTTATGAACAAAACAAATAATAAGCACTTGTACTTTGTTCAGTTTCACCTTAGCACAAGAGACTAATGATAAAGAGGCTGAACATTTGGCAGATCACATGGGCATCATTTGCTCCTTGCTGAAATAATTGAGAAATTTTTTTGAATATGACTTTGAGTTGGGTGCACAGATAAAATGAAAATGACTAAATATTGGGTTGCAACAGTTTGAATCCACATAAACCAAATAAATCCATATATTATTATTATTATTATTATTACGTGACACCTCCAGGGATTCCAAGGACTTATCGAGGGAGGGCACTACTCTTCAGTTCTCTGTCTCTACCACTCATTCCACCAACTAACTGCAACTACACCAACACCATCTACCACCACCCACCACCACCACCACTAGTGTTTCCACAGACAATCACAAACATCCATCCATGCCCACAGCAGGATTTGAATCCGCAGCCTTTTGGCTGGAGAGCGGATATGCCAACAACCACTTGGCCAATCAGGCTGGCATAAACATAGGAACTGGATGAGATGAAGACTTTTTTGAGGTTAGTAATTTGACATTCATTCTTTTAAACATAGAATAATTTACCTCAAGTTTCAAAAACTTAAGGCAGTGCTGTCTTAAGATGGTTAGCACATAGTTCTTATTATGTGGTGTTATGCAAGTGTCATACAATGTGGAATGCCAACTTCAGCTTCACAGTCTTCTTTGTTCAGATTTAGAACACAGAAAATGTATGCTTTCTGATTTTAAAGATATCTTGAATTTAACAGTCTTAAAAAAAAATGTTAGACAGTGGCAATTATTGGAACTTCTGTCTTGTTATCTATGTATCTATCTGTCACTGAAGATACCTTTGATTATTGATGGAAGTTTTTTCACTTGGCTATGCTACCAATTATATATTTGGTTTAATCCTTTATCCAAGTGTAAGCAAACAAAGTTTGTTCCTGAAGTATTTTCAGGACTGGGGAAACTCTTGGTAAAGTTTGTATAAGTTCTGATCACTTGCCTTAGTATCCCATAATGCAAATCACATATCCTTATGGGTATGTATAATGCTATGCATTATGGAAAGGGTCACTATCCAGACCGGTTTCAACCTTTATTGAGGTCTTGTCAGTGGGAAACAGACCCAAAGGTGGTGATACTAAGGTGGAAGTAATGCAGAAGTCATATCACCATATACCAGTTGCCATAAGATGTCAACACCTTATTATTAAAATTCTCTGGATTAGAAATTGTTGATGGAAGTTTTTTCACTTTGCTATGCTACCAGTTTTATATTTGGTTTAATCCTTTATCCAAGTGTAAGCAAACAAAGTTTATGCCTGAAATATTTTATACATACCCATATACATAGCATTATACTTAGAGTTGCCCCAGTCCTGAAAATACTTCAGGTGCAAACTCTGTTTGCTTACACTTGGATAAAGGATTAAACTAAATATATAATTGATACCTTTGATTGTGCTCTTGCTAACCAACTACAAAAGCTAAACTTCTTCCTTTGATTATTTCTTTACCTGAATTACAAGCTGTCCAATCTTTATGTTGAAATGATAACATTGCAATAACAAAGTCTGACAACTAAGGGAATGCAATGGTATTTGTGGATACCACTGACTGCACTCATCAACATGTTTTAATGTGGAACAGATCCACTTAATTGACAGAGATCCTACACAAGCCAGCTCAACAAGTTGAATAAATTGTTAGATCAAACATATTCCTTAGATGTTAATACTGTTGAAAATTTGCAGATTCATCTTGCTCATCCCATATATTTCACCCCATATATTTTTGGCCTTCCTAAGTTACACAAATCTGGTTCTCCAGTACGTCCAATAATTGATTGCTTAGGATCTCCTACTTATTATTTGGCAAAATATCATTCAAGACTTCTATGAAACTTTACTGGCAAAAACCACTTCTTATATCATCCATAGTTTTGCCTTCAAAAAAAAATTAAAGATCTTCACCTTGATTAGTCTGAAATTATGGTTTCTTTTGATGTAGTTGCACTGTTTACAAATATACCACTTCATGAAACTCTACAGCTTTTACAAGTACATTTCTCTGATGGTACCATCATTTATTCAAGTTTACTGTCCATGTCGGTTATTTTACTTGAAATAATAAATTATTTCAACAGGTCAGGGGTACTGTGTTGGGTAGCCCTATATCACCTGCTTTGACTGATTATTTTATGAAGCATTTAGAGGATTGGATTTCAAACATAATTTCTCTTTGACCTCATGAAACTACAGCTTTTACAAGTACATTTCTCTGATGATACCATCATTTATTCAAGTTTACTGTCCATGTCGGTTATTTTCCTTAGATGTTAATACTGTTGAAAATTTGCAGATTCATCATGCTCATCCCATATATTTCACCCCATATATTTTTGGCCTTCCTAAGTTACACAAATCTGGTTCTCCAGTACGTCCAATAATTGATTGCTTAGGATCTCCTACTTATTATTTGGCAAAATATCATTCAAGACTTCTATGAAACTTTACTGGCAAAAACCACTTCTTATATCATCCATAGTTTTGCCTTCAAAAAAAAATTAAAGATCTTCACCTTGATTAGTCTGAAATTATGGTTTCTTTTGATGTAGTTGCACTGTTTACAAATATACCACTTCATGAAACTCTACAGCTTTTACAAGTACATTTCTCTGATGATACCATCATTTATTCAAGTTTACTGTCCATGTCGGTTATTTTACTTGAAATAATAAATTATTTCAACAGGTCAGGGGTACTGTGATGGGTAGCCCTATATCACCTGCTTTGACTGATTATTTTATGAAGCATTTAGAGGATTGGATTTCAAACATAATTTCTCTTTGACCTCAGATTTGGCTGTTTTGTGGATGATATCTTTGCAGTTTGGTCTCACTCTGAAACAGAACTGCTTTGATTTCTGGATAAAATTAACTCCTTATATACTTGCATGAAGTTCACTATTGAACATGAATCTAACAACAGTTTCATTATAATTCTGCTGGTAATTATTGAATTTTCTGTTTAAACGAAGCAAATTTTAGGCAGATATATCCACGCATCCTCACATCATCATCCTTCACAAAAAATGGGTATTATCAAAAGTCGTATACTGAGCATGCACAATTTGTTCTTCTGAGTCTCTTCTATTAGAAGAATTACATAAACTAAAACTTACTCTATTCCTTAACCCTCCTACTGGCCGAGGCGGATGAAATAGCAAGACTACCCCAGACTTTTTCATGGATCAAAACTTCATCGGCATTCCATCTTTTATCAAGTATTTACCCTCCTCCGCTGTTAATCCTTAATGGCGATTTGAGAGCCATTAGTGGATTAACTGTGGTCAAGCGACTTTTGTGTCACTTGTCTTTACATGTACTCTGTTACTTCGAATTTTCTTCACTGTACTTGGATATTTGATCGTTTTTTTTTTTTTTTTGCTAAACAATTTATTTATTGTGTCTCTTTCCAAAAATAGAAGTTTCACATCTGCCAAAATAAATAATCAATCCTGAAATGACCATAGATCAGCTTTTGCAATGAATATACTTTAGTAATAGTTAATTTGTTCCACTTTACTGACAATATAGATTCTTTTTCGTAAATTTTCAAATGTCTGTTTACGTTTAAAATATTTTGTCAAATCTTTATATTTTTAAATAACATTTAGTGGAATAAATACGATATTTTGCTTTCTTTCTTTGCAAAATAACTTTATATGGATTCAAAAGATATATTTCGGTGATTACACCACATTTTTTTTATTCAGTTATTCAGTTATATAAAACACTGAAATAATAGTTCCCGACAAGTTTCGTAAATCGTAGGATTTACATCTTCAGAGGGTAAATAGTATAATTAAAGTTTAAACAAGAGAATTAATAAATACAAATCATAACCGTCTGAAGATGTAAATCCTACGATTTACAAAACTTGTCGGGAACTATTATTTCAGTGTTTTATATAACTGAATAACTGAATAAAAAAAATGTGGTGTAATCACCGAAATATATCTTTTGAACCAATTAGCCACAGAAATCTATGCCTGCAATTTATATGGATTGTCACATTTCAATTTCAGGAATGATTGCTTTTTTTTTTTTATGAACAACAAATGATTATAAACTGCATTACTCGGTTTCCGATATTGTGTCTTTTTTAGTATCAAAAATTTATATCTAATGGTATTTTATCAGAGACTCTTCTTTTTGCTGAAAATTGTAACAGAGGCTTTTTTGTTTTTTTTGTAGGAATGATTAAAAATGTATGCTTATTTTTAGGATTTTTTACTGTAACCCCCCCCCTCTCCTGTCCTAGAACTGAGTTGCATTCTTCTGGTTCCCATCTGCCATACGGCCGCGGGAGGGTAGCTATATGCTACCATTCTAGGGAGAGATGATTATGAGCAAGGTGGTTTCCCGTTGCCTTCCTTGCCGTAAGTATTTATGACTGTAACCTGTGTGTTCATGGGGCCGGTTTGCCTGCTTGCGGGATGAAAAACCCCAGATAAACTGGCGGAAAAAACCCTGCTGCCCACAGCCAAGACCGGCTAACTTGGCTATGGCTGAGGAAGATCCTTAAGCTCTTCACGTCGTGGACAGGAATCGAACCTAGGACACTCCTTCCCCAGGCATATGGTTGCGAAGCTCAAAGCCACTAGGCTAACCGCGCGGACATAGAAATTTCTACAGCTTTGAAAGCTTTCAGATGGTATTCAAAATCTCTTATTTCAGTTCCGTTTTGACAAAAGAAATAAAGCAATAATAATGTTGTATATCGAAGCTTCTAATTCTGTACTCTTTCTTTGAATCTGAAATCAGCAGTCTCCTGAAATTATTCTAAGATTTAGAAATACTATGCTGTATTTTCAACATGTAAAACTGTATACCACACAAAGACATTTCAATTGTATTATTTCTGTTTCTTTTTTTTAAAAAAAATCTAAATATTACTACTTCTCTGCTGATTGCTATTTCTGAAATATGTCTTAGAAATGCTGGACAATAATCTTCTTACCTAGAGTAAAAGCTAAAAGTCATAGATTACTCTTTTGAGAAACACAAGACAGAAAGTTTCTGAGAAGTCGCACTAAATTGCCTCAAGCAAGAACGTCTTGTTTCGTTTTCTGTTGTTCAGATATCCTAACGGGGGGGTGCTTAAGGGTCAAAGCTGTATAACTGAGAGGAGACTTCCACATAGCCTTTAAAGGAATGAATGCAGAGAACCAACCAGGGCTTCTGACCTAATGTCCAATCCTCACCTTCTCGTGGTGCACTCTGTAGGGTATCTACCTGGATACTGAACGAACGAGGATGGGCTGGCAATTTGGGATATAGCCGACCAAATTGTATTTCTATTGGTTAAACCAAAATACAAAATGATGGTACAACATGACAAAATTTCATGCTGGCTGGGGCGTCGCCAGGTTAAACAATGGCCCCCGTTGTTTTCGCCAGGGAACCAGGGCGAACAGCACAAAGTCAGCTACTGGAACAAATCTGAAAACACACCCCAACTCAACATCACCAGAGTTAAAGATCAGTACTATCAATCAACATAAGAAGCCTGAATGGCAAAGAAATGGAGCTAGCTGAGAAATTAGATAAGTATCAGATCGACATAATAGGGGTGACTGAAACAAAAAAGATAAAAACTGGTGAGATCTTTCGAGCAATAAATACAAAATGTTATATTCAGGCAATGACAATCAAGGAAAAGAAGGAGTAGCCATAGTATTCAACACAAAATACGAGGCTCATCTTCTTGAATGGCAGACAGTGTCAAGTAGAGTGATTTGGGCAAATATCAGAATGGGGAACTGGACAATGAGACTTATCTGTGCCTATGGTCCCACAGAAGGTTCTACTAAGGTAGAAGTGGAGGAATTTTTTGAGGCTAGAGAAAGCTACTGACACAATGAAAAAGGAAAAGTTGGTCCTTGTTGGGGATCTAAATAGCAGAGTAGGAAGTGATTGTCAGACATACAAAAATGTTTTGGGAAAATTTGGAGAAAAGAGCAAAGCTAATAATAATGGCAAATACCTGTTGGATTTCTGCTCAGGACATGGACTGGTTATTACTAACACCATGTTCCAACATAAAAATGTGCACAAATTCACATGGAGAGAAGAGGCAAGGAATAAGAAAAGTCTCATTGACTATGTTATTGTTGATAGTCATGTTTTCTGCCTGGTGCAGGACACCAGAGTGTACAGAGGATTTGAAATTGGAAGTGATCACTATTTAGTCTTGAGCAGGATAAAATTGAATTTCATATGAAAAGAATGACATTTAAGAAAGTTTTAAAGCGAATAAAAGTTGAGCAGCTCTCAGATGTGAACTGTAGACTAAAATAAACAAAGATTATTGAAGGAAAAATGAAAGAGTTTGAGAACAGGAACCAAACCTTGGAGATTCATTGGCAAGCCTTGAAGAAAACCCTGATTGATTCAGCTAGAGAGGCATGTGGTGAAGATGTCTGCAAGGATAAAAAAATTAGAACTCCATGGTGGATACAGGAAGTTAAAGAGACAGTGAAGGAAAAGAAGAAAGCATATCAAAAGTTATTGGCAAATAAGTCAGCTTGTGCTCTTAGAGAATACAGAGACAAATATAAGAAAGCTAAACACTGTGTAAAACTAGCTAAACAAAAGTCATGGGAGGACTTTGGCAAGAACATAGAAAATAAATATCAAGAAGGTGGCAAAATATTCTGGAGGTTGTTGAAGAAGCTTAGGAATGGAGGATAGAGTGCTGTAAAAGGAATTAGAGATGATATAGATGATAAAGGTGAAATGAAAACGGGAGAAAAAGATATCCTTGAAGTATGGAGTAATTCCTTTGAATATATGCTAAATGAAACAAGCAGTGATGACAGCACAGTGATAAAAAACACTGACCAGGCATGCAGTCAGGAATACATATCCATACTTGAAGTAGAAAAAGCCATCAAAGGCTTGAAATGTGGAAAGGCAGGGGGACAGAGGGACGGATTACAGATGATTGGAGTAGAGCTCTCATAGTACCCATATATAAAAAGGGAAATAAAACTGAATGTGAGAATTACAGAGGTATATCCCTATTGAGTGTTCCTGGTAAGATATATGCAAGTATACTTGAGAAATGGTTGAGAAGAATAGTGGAAGAAAAACTTGGTGAAGAACAAGCTGGATTCAGGTTAAATAGAGGCTGTCAGGATCAGATCTTCACTTTACGACAAATAGTGGAGAAATCATGGAAATATAACAAAGATCTGTATTTAAGTTTTGTCGATTTGGAAAAGGCATATGACAAGCTGCCAAGAGAGAAGCTATTCAATACACTACAGTTATATGGTGTCAATGGGGCATTATATCAAGCAATACTTAGTCTTTATTTGAGTTGTAAGTCAGCAGTTAGAATTGAAGGAAGTACAGGAAGATGGTTTAATGTTAAATCTGGTGTGAGACAAGAATGTACATTATCCCCTCTGTTATTCATTATCTATATGGATCACATTATGAAGGAAAGTGGTATTAAACAGGATATCAAAATTGGGGATGTTAATGTCAGCTCTTTGCTTTCTGTGGACGATGTTATACTTCTAAATAAATCCGCTACAAATCTGCAAGATTCTCTGACTAAATTGAATAACTATTGTAATAGATATGGTATGAAGGTCAGCAATAAAAAGACAAAGACATTGAAAATGGGCAGAATCATTGAAAATGTCAAATGTGTTGTGAATGGAGAACCTGTGGAACAAGTAAAACATTTCAGCTATTTAGGCACGATTTTTAGTGAAGATGGTAAATTAAATATGGAAATAGACAACAGAATCAACAAAGCTGGTTTGGTAGGAAGTCAATTGAATAAATTCATATGGAATAAGAGAGAAATTAGTCGGAACACTAAATTAGCTGTGTACAAGACAGTGTTCAAATCAGTTTTAACTTATGGATCTGAGAGCTGGATCAGAAGTAAAACACTTGACCCAAGACTAGAGACTGCAGATATGAGAGTCCTGAGAAAGATTAGAGGCGTGATCAGATGGCATCAATGGCAATATCATATTAAAAACGAGAATATTAGGAAAGAACTTGACATTGTCAGTATCCAGGAATGCGTTAGCAGAGCTAATCTCAGGTGGTATGGTCACTTAAACAGAATGAGCGAGGAAAGAGTAGCAAAACAAGTGTTCTCTGCCAAGTTGGCAGGAAAACGACCCAGAGGAAGACCAAGATATAGGTGGATTGATACCGTACAAAGTGCCTTAGACGATAGAAATATAAGATCTAGTAATGTTGGAGTCTTGACAAATAACAGACTGATTTGGAGGAAAATTGTAGATAGGAAGTTAGTAATGATGTAAATTGTTCATGTAGTACTATCATATCCTGTACACCCCTTGAGTTTACTGGCAGGAATTTAATGATGATAATGATGATGATGAGATATCCTAACATAGTAAAAACTGACATTTCTTTTACAGGCTGATGAAATATTTCTGCCAAAAATGATTTCTTTATTTATAGTGATCAGTTTCACTTTTATTATCGAAAAATTCTAAATTATTTGATAATTATCTTGAAAAAAATTACTGCTATTGCTGCTGCTGGTCTTGCTTGCCATCTCCCAAATGAATTGTATATTGGGTATACTTTCTAATATTCCTTTCTGCCCAGTAACAAGTTGTAGACTAATGGAGATTACTACCCCCCCCCCACACACACACACTGGGAACTAGATCAAAAGAACATGCCCAGCAGGGGCATGTTCTTTTGATATTAATTTCCCCTATTAGCTAATTTTATATTAATATAAATTTTAATATAATATTAATATAAATATTAATTTCCCCTATTAGCTAATGTCACATAACTTCCTTATTTATAATAATAGGGAAATAATATGTATATTTTCTTATTTATAATTTGCAAATTTATAATAATCAAAACTTAGTTTCTGTGTCAAAAAAAATAAACGTTATGTGGAACAATTATTATGAAAAAATCACGAATGAAATAAAAACTGTACCTATGTTTCATAAATACTTTCGGGCGTCTGGTAATGTTGCAACGGGAGGTGGGGGGGGCGATGCTATGAAAGTCGAAATAAAGTTCATTTCTATTGTGAAATATGATATTTCACATTTGATGCATGCACATATGCATATTTTGTATTAGAGAATATACACAAAAGTATCACTTATATTAAAATTGGCAAAAAATATATAAACTAGCAGAAAATATATACATATCAATTTAAATAATAACTGTTTATTTCATTCTATAAAGACCGATTATACAGGGAAACCAAGAAAGTGAAAGTACAAAGAACAGTAGATTACTATATAATATAAAGAAAAAATGTAGTGATATGATTAAAGAATTTCATGTTATTCTCTATAAAGCAAAGTTGCTCCAGCGTGTCAGAAAGGAAATCTATGAAGTATTATTCGATTTCGATGGTTTTGTACAAAAATAAAAATAATATAATCTAGAACGTCGGCAGCAGGTTTTCTTTCTTTTTTTAAAAGAATATTTCAAATAATTATCGTGAATTAATTTCTTCGAGAACAAAGCAAAATGTTTTGTCTAGAAAGCGATTAGAAAAAAATTAGTGCAAAAAATTAAAAATGAAATTGGTTCTCCAAGGTAAGGCAATATTTTAGTGAAGAAAGTATGCAAGACCTTTATTTTGTCCAGAAATTAAAATTGTATTGTACAATAAAAAGAGAAAACAAAAATATAAATAATTTCTCTATTTTTAATCTATCCTATATAACTAAAATCCAGTTACCCAGCATAGAACAAGGATGTGCGTTTCTTGTTATAGGCAACTGAGAGGTAGCTACAAAAATGAGATAATCCTAACTGTAATATAAATGGCATTCACCACCACTTACAAACATCTAAACCTGACCTTATTTTGAACAAAACCTGAACTCTTCAATCACTACTCTGCACTTCAACTTCACTAACAGCACTATGCTCTCCTTTTGGCACAAGATTGGAGTTTGCAACACTGGGAGTGAATGGCAAATCTCGAATTTGCTTCTTATGACATGCTCTTCAAAATTTCCTTTCCTCAAAATTCTCAAATTTCCTTTTCTCATTTGTTTTCTGTCTCTATCATGGTCCAAATATGATAAGCACTATGGCCTTTTTTTCATTACTTGGCATTGAATGTTGAGTATCTAGTCTAAATACCCAATTGGTGAATTTATTTCACAATTCATAATAGCTTTCTTTCTTCAATTCCACTGATCAGACTGGAAGAGATGTACAGATATTCAACGTCAGCAACAGTCTTTTTCAAATTGACCATCTGTCCACCAGAATATCTGATAATCCTCTCCACGCTCCCTGAAGCGCAAAACTGAACTAACCCGCTGTTCTCAAATGCAGATTAACACATTTTAGTCTACTATTGCACAGAGAAAACATTTAACAGAAGAAGTGATTTGGTGCTGCTATCTACTTTTGATTTAAGAAAGTTGAATTATTGCACTTTTACTGTATATGCCAACCTCAATCATCACCTCATTTAAGTTTCCTTTTCTACAGAACTTCCTTCATCCAACCACTATCAATTTCCAGCAGTGACCAACTTTTTCTTTATGTCAATTGCTTTTTCTCACATGTGGAAAAATTCCCTGACTTCTTCCTTAGAACCTTCTGTGGGACCACATGCCCAAATAAGTTGATGTGACTTGGGATTGGGAAGTGCTGGTGGATTGTGAGTTAAAGTTCAGAACATATTGTGAAAGTGGCTAAAATAATCATAGGGATAGGGATACAGATACATCATCATCAAATTCCTGCCATGTACCCTCAAGGGGTGTACAGGATATGACAGTACTACATGAAAAAATTACATCATTACTAACTTCCTATCTACAATTTTCCTCCAAATCAGTCTGTTACTTGTCAAGACTCCAACATTATCAGATCTTATATTTCTATCGTCTAAGGCACTTTGTACCGTATCAATCCACCTATATCTTGGTCTTCCTCTGGGTCGTTTTCCTGCCAACCTGGCAGAGAACACTTGTTTTGCTAATCTTTCCTCTCCCATTCTATTTAAGTGACCATACCATCTGAGATTAGCTCTGCTAACGCATTCCTGGATGCTGACAATGTCAAGTTCTTTCCTAATATCCTCATTTTTAATATGATATTGCCATTGATGCCATCTGTTCACGCCTCTAATCTTTCTCAGGACTCTCATATCTGCGGTATCTAGTCTTTGGTCAAGTGTTTTACTTCTGACCCAGCTCTCAGATCCATAAGTTAAAATTGGTTTGAACACAGTCTTGTATACAGCTAATTTAGTGTTCCGACTAATTTCTTTCTTATTCCATATGAATTTATTCAATTGACTTCCCACGATACCAGCTTTGCTGATTCTGTTGTCTATTTCTATATTTAGTTTACCATCTTCAGTAAAAATCGTGCCTAAATAGCTGAAATGTTTTACTTGTTCCACAGGTTCTCCATTCACAACACAGTTGACATTTTCAATGATTCTGCCTATTTTCATTGTCTTTGTCTTTTTATTGCTGACCTTCATACCATATCTATTACAACAGCTATTCAATTTAGTCAGAGAATCTTGCAGACTTGTAGCGGATTTATTTAGAAGTATAACATCATCCGCATAGAGCAAAGAGCTGACATTAACATCTCCAATTTTGATATCAGGTTTAATACCACATTCCTTCATAATGTGATCCATATAGATAATGAATAACAGAGGGGATAATGTACATCCTTGTCTCACACCAGATTTAACATTAAACCATCTTCCTGTACTTCCTTCAATTCTGACTGCTGACTCACAACTCAAATAAAGACTAAGTATTGCTTGATATAATGCCCCATTGACACCATACAGGGTGTTCGGGATAAATTTGACATATTTATAATTAATTATATTTTTCCGTAAGTTACATGTATTAACACACACTTCTCTTCATTTAAAAGTTTGGACCCTTCTTCATTCATATACAAGATGTCAGAAAGGATGGATAGCTGGAACCCACCTGAATCATGGAAGAGAATAACTTGTATCATGATGATTCGTGCCCGCCATCAAAATAAGGATATTACGACTGCTGCCCAATGCTCCCTGAATACAGTAAAAACAATCAGGCATGAACTAGAGACTTGCAATGGTGACTACGAGGATGTAGCAAGAAGAAAGATCCCTAGCAGACGATCTGATTGCGTTCGTACAGCAGAATTCCTCGCAAATCTGCAGGAACAGGTGTTGAAGAACCCTGGCATTGGAATTCGGGCTTTGTTCGTGGAGTTGCTAACTGTAGTCAAGCCCTGGATAACAAGGGTAGCCAATGGTAGGCCATATGTATGGCAGCAGGATTCGGCCCCTTGCCACACCTCTGGGAAAAGTCAAAAATGGTTGTCTGAAAATTTCTACGACTTCACCAGTCCAAATGTTTGGCCTCCAAACTCCCCAGACCTTAACCCCATGGATTATTTTGTATGGGGCGCAGTTGAAAAAGACACCAATCGCACTTCCAGTAATACAAAAGCCCAGTTAATGGATAAAATTAAAACAGTTTTTGCGGCCCTTCCCAGGGAGACTGTAGCATCAGCTTGTTCGAGGTTCCGAAGCAGAATTGAAGCTGTGATCGATGCTAATGGTGGTTATTTTGAGTAAATCTTGTTGATAGTATTGTAATTAACTCTGCCTGTAATGTTTTTTTGTCAATTCATTAAATTTAATAGATACAAAGAAGATTTTCTTTTTCCTTACGAAACTGTCAAATTTATCCCGAACACCCTGTATAACTGCAGCGTATTGAATAGCTTCTCTCTTGGCACCTTGTCATATGCCTTTTCCAAATCGACAAAACTTAAATACAGATCTTTGTTATATTCCCATGCTTTCTCGACTATTTGTCGTAAAGTGAAGATCTGATCCTGACAGCCTCTATTTGGCCTGAATCCAGCTTGTTCTTCACCAAGCTTTTCTTCCACAATTCTTCTCAACCGTTTTTCAAGTATACTTGCATAGATCTTGCCAGGAACACTCAGTAGGGAAATACCTCTGTAATTCTCACATTCAGTTTTATTACCCTTTTTATATATGGGTACTATGAGAGCTCTACTCCAATCATCGGGAATTCGTCCCTCTGTCCAGGCTTTCTGAACTATGCAGTGCAGCCACTGTAAGACTCTTATACCACCATACTTCAGCATTTCTGGTCGAATACGTCTACTCCTGCTGCTTTTCCATATTTCAAGCCTTGATGGCTTTTTCTACTTCAAGTATGGATATGTATTCCTGACTGCATGCCTGGTCAGTGTTTTTTATCACTGTGCTGTCATCACTGCTTGTTTCATTTAGCAGTTTTTCAAAGTAATTATTCCATACTTCAAGGATATCTTTTTCTCCTGTTTTCATTTCACCTTTATCATCTCTAATTCCTTTTACAGCACTCTTTCCTCCATTCCTAAGCTTCTTCAACAACCTCCAGAATATTTTGCCACCTTCTTGATATTTATTTTCTATATTCTTGCCAAAGTCCTCCCATGACTTTTGTTTAGCTAGTTTTACACACTGTTTAGCTTTCTTACATTTGTCTCTGTATTCTGTAAGAGTAAAAGCTGACTTATTTGCCAGAAGCTTTTGATATGCTTTCTTCTTTTCCTTCACTGTCTCTTTAACTTCCTGTGTCCACCAGGGAGTTCTGATTTTTTTATCTTTGCACACAACCTCACCACATGCCTCTCTGGCAGAATCAATCAATGTTTCCTTCAGAGTTTGCCACTGAATCTCCAAGGTTTGATTCCTGTTCTCAAACTCTTTCATTTTCTTTTCAATAATATTTCTGTATTTTAGTCTACAGTTTACATCTGAGAGCTGCTCAACTTTTATTCGCTTTAAAACTTTCTTACATGTTATTCTTTTCAATATGAAATTCAATTTTATCCTGCTCAAGACTAAATAGTGATCACTTCCAATTTCAAATCCTCTGTACACTCTGGTGTCCTGCACCAGGGAGAAAACATCACTATCAACAATAACATAGTCAATGAGACTTTTCTTATTCCTAGCCTCTTCTCTCCATGTGAATTTGTGCACATTTTTATGTTGGAACATGGTGTTAGTAATAACCAGTCCATGTCCTGAGCAGAAATCCAACAGATATTTGCCATTATTATTAGCTTTGCTCTTTTCTCCAAATTTTCCCAAAATATTTTTTTATGTCTCACAATCATTTCCTACTCTACTATTTAGATCCCCAACAACGACCAACTTTTCCTTTTTCATTGTGTGAGTTGCTTTTTTCGAAAGCCTCAAAAAATTCCTCCACTTCTACATTAGTAGAACCTTCTGTGGGACCATAGGCACAAATAAGTCTCATTGTCCAGTTCCCCATTCTCATATTTGCCCACATTACTGTACTTGAGACTGACTGTCATTCAAGAAGATTAGCCTCGTATTTTGTGTTGAATACTATGGCTACTCCTTCTTTTCCTTGATTGTTATTGCCTGAATATAACATTTTGTATTTATTGCTCAGAAAGATCTCACCAGTTTTGGTCTTTTTTGTTTCAGTCACCCCTATTATGTCGATCTGCTACTTATCTAATTCCTCAGCTAGCTCCATTTCTTTGCCATTCAGGCTTCTTACGTTGATAGTACCGATGTTTAACTCTGGTGATGTTGAGTTGGGGTTTGTTTTCAGATTTGTTCCAGTAGCTGACTTTTCGCTGTTCGCCCTGGTTCCCTGGCAAAAACAACGGGGGCCTTGTTTAACCGGGCGACGCCCCAGCCGGCATGAAATTTTGTCATGTTGTACCATCATTTTTTATTTTGGTTTAACCAATAAGAATACAATTTGGTCGGCTAAATCCCAAATTGCCAGCCTATCCTCGTTCGTTCAGTATCAAAGTAGATACCCAACAGGGTGCACCATGAGAAGGTGAGGATTGGACATTAGGTCAGAAGCCCTGGTCGGTTCTCCGCATTCCTTTAAAGGCTATGTGGAGGTCTCCTCTCAGTTATACAGCTTTGACCCTTAAGCACCCCCTGATACAAATACTTGTTTGGTAATTACTTGTTTTATTGAAGAACAAACTGACAGCTTCCTTTGTCACATGCTGAAAGAACTCTTTGGAATTACCCTTACCTTGAGCAGCTAGTTTCCTTTTGTACTACTCTGATTTTATCTTCCTTACCATATTGGTTAACCTTCTGGCCTCTGTTTTGTACTGCTTGTGTGCTTGTTGATGCTACTCATGCACTATAAATGTCTAACCCCTGCAGTTTCTTATGCCATGGCACTACTCTAAAGTATTTTCCTTAGTTTGTTGTAATTATCAAGCTGCATGATCACTCTAACCACTTTGCAGCAATGTGGTCACATTGGGTACTCACAAATTCTCTGAAGCATTTACAAGATCCAGCACTCTAAAATATCTGATATTCCACCAAATTTCCTTCCACTCATACAACCCTTTCTCCTTCTAATCTATGTTCCCATAGTTGAAGTCCTCCATAATAATTTTCACAAACAAATAATTACTTGTTTATGACTACCATCCTTTGCATCCCTATAGCATTGACCTTTGCTGCATATAGCATCCACCAACTGTATATATGAGGCCTCAAGCGCAAAACTGAACTAACCCGCTGTTCTCAAATGCAGATTAACACATTTTAGTCTACTATTGCACAGAGAAAACATTTAACAGAAGAAGTGATTTGGTGCTGCTATCTACTTTTGATTTAAGAAAGTTGAATTATTGCACTTTTACTATATTAACATTGTGTTTTAGGATAGTTTAATGTTATAAACTCAAGACTAGAAAAAAGTGGTTTAGTCCACTCTTGCACCAAGAATGGATTCTCATACCAGATGGACTCAAAGGTACTGCCATCACCACCCTCCTGCTGAACTTATACACTGTCTGATCAAAAGTATCTAGACAGCCCTCTGTAATTTGTAAACTGACGTCTAGATGTCAGTACGACCTCACTTACCAGTATAAAAGGAGGCACTGAGCTGTGTGTGTGTGTTGTTCAGTGGCAAGAAGTACGAGCAGAATGGTTAGGTCGAGGGAGCACAGTGACTTCGAACGTGGACTAGTTATTGGTTGCCACATCAGTAAGAAATCTGTCAGAGACATTTCAACCCTCTTCAAGTTGCCCAAGTCAACAGTTGGTGATGTGATTGTGAAGTGGAAACGTGAAGGCACAACCACAACAAAACAAACCATGGTCAGGTAGGCCGTGTTTAATGACAGACAGGGACCGTCAAGCATTGAAGAAGGTGGTTTGTGGAAATCACCAGACATTGAGTGAAACAATCACCTGAGAGTTCTGCAGTGCTACTAACTGTCCAACCAGCACCTTGATTGTGTGTCGAGAGTTAAGAGGAATGGGGGTTCCATGGTTGAGCAGCTGCCCATAAACCAAACATTTCTCCTGTGAACCCTAAGCACTGCCTGCATTGGTGTAAAGGGCGATGCCACAGGACAGTGGACAACTGGAAACATGTGATATGTAGTGATGAATCATGCTTTTCCATGTGGCAGATGGGACTGTCTGGGTGTGGCAAATGCTTGGAGAATGATTCCTGCAAGCATGTGTAGTGCCAACAGTGAAATTTGGAGGAGGTGGCGTTGCAGTGTGGGGGGTGTTTTTCATGGAATGGCCTTTGCCCTCTCCTAACACTACACGGAAATCAAAATGTAGAAGGGCACAAGGACATTTTGACCCATTACTTACTGTCTATGGTAGATGATCAATTTGGTGATGACTTGTATCTATCAGCATGACAATGCTACCCGCCATAGAGCAAGGTCTGTGAGGGAATGGTTTGTGGACAATAATGTTCCAGAAATGGACTGGCCAGCCCAGAGCCATGACCTGAATCCCATAGAACACCTTTGGTATGAATCAGAACACCAGCTTTGCTCCAGACCCCAACGACCCACATCATGAACTGCTCTGGTTACAGCTCTTCAGGAAGAATGGGTTGCCATTCCTCGAGAGACGTTCCAACACCTGGTAGAAAGCCTCTCAGGCAGAGGTAGAGCTGTCATAGAAGCAAAGGGTGGACCCACTCTGTATTAATGCCCACTACTGGAAAGTGTGTCACAGGGGAAGTCTGATTACAGTTTTGAGTAGTTGTCTGGATACTTTTGATCAGATAGTGTACTATTTTTGGCTGCAATGCATCTGCTATGATCAGCAGTGCTTTGATTATATTATTTATAAGTACAAGCATATTGTATTCTTTTTCTATACTTAAATTTATGTTGCACACACAACTAAATAAGAATAATGGTATTCTTTCCCTTTATTAATTTTATATATATTTTTGTATTTTTATGTATTTGTTACATAATTTGGAAACCCTGTTGCAGAGACAAGACATGGAACCTTTTTTCAAGTCACCCCTAGCTTCTAGTAAGTGGGACTGTAGTTTCACACCCAGCAATGAAATTCATCTCTCACTTAAAGTTTTTCACAAATATCCATTCCCATATCAGGATTTGAATCCATAGTATTTGTTGGTTGGAGAGCAGATATGCTAGCCATTCAGTCATCTAAGTTTGCAAGTTGCTACAAGTAACTAACTCCTCAATAAAACTTGCTACCGTTGTCCCATTTTCAAAGTGTAGCAAAAATATGATTATACTATTTTGCTATTTGGATGTGGAAAATATGACTTCTGCTACTGAGTAAATGACTAGCATCTCCAGGGGTCTAACCTCCCATTGATGAGGCCTCAATAAAGATCACATCCAGTTCAGGAAGTAACTTGAGTCATAATATAGGAATGATGCAAAACACTTTCCAGAACTTGGACTTAATATAATGCAAACACACTTTTTTTCCAGGAAGTGTGTTTTGCATTATAGGATAATTAGGGCTACTTGTATTAAAGTCAGTTGCTTTTATTATATAGAAAGCTATTATCAAAATATTTCATACAGTCTTTTATTGTTTACTTATGTTAGGATAAAACATGGGCAAAAATAAGAATTTGTTTCTTTTCTAATGTTGTTTCTTTATTATACAGATCTGTCTGTGGTATATGTAATCAGACATTGATCATTAACCTTCCTGGAAGTGCTAAAGGATCTCAGGTAATATAAATAATAATTTTTTTACTTATTGTTCTGCAATAACAGACCAAAACTTATAGGTAGATTTTTTTAACATTACATTGTATTATTATATGTCCATTACATATGATTTCATGCATTTGTGAGGAAGGGGTAACATTTCCCTTCAGTTGGGGTAACATTTCCCTGAGCCCAAATCCTGTCTAGGATATGAGGAAATCTAAGTGCTTAACTGTAGTTATTGTTCATGTTAAATAGTTCTGGTATTGACTTCATATAAAAGTTTTTTATATGTGGTCATAAAAGTTTTTTAATTCTTTGGTTTCTTATGCTCTCTGGTGTACTTCATCAGGCATCTAGTTATTTGTCAAGTTGAAAATGTAAAAGAGTAAAATGGATTCTTGAAACAAAAACTATCATTAATAGAAAATCTATAAATTAACTGTAATTAACTATAATTACAAAATTTAGTTAATATAATGTTGATTTGTCATACACACATGACTTTATTGTTCATCATAATAAAAAAATTGTGGTGACAACATCTGTGTTAGAGTAATGACTTTAATTTAACATAAATTAAAGTCATTAATTTAGGATTAGAGTAGGAAGCATTGTCCAGAATATTCAGATACCTCTCAAAGTTCAATGTTTGTGGCACCAAAACACAGTTCTGCAACCAAACCATGAAAAACAGGATCCTGCCATCACAATGCCACCTCCAAATTTCATAGCTGGGGTTACACACTCTAGTAAGAGACATTCACCAGGCATCCACCACACCCATCCATCTTGGTAGAGGGTGTATCATGATTCTTCTTCTTTCAGTTTAATGGACCATTTAGGTCTAATGCTTCCATCACTAGGTTTCGCTATCGGTCTCTGTCATAAGCTGTGTCTAGTATAAAGTGTTCGTCCAGCTGTCTTAAGTTTCTCATAACACCTCTCCCATCCATCATTGTGTTTGGGATCTTCCTCTGGGTCTTTCTTTGTGAATTTTATTTGTAAGGACTATGATTAACTGGTCATCTGCTCTCCATATGTGTGACCAAACCACTGAGTTTTCTTGCATCTTGTAAATGACAGGATGTTGGATCTTAGAAACAAGTTTTGTAGTTCCTCATTATGTCTTTGTTCATACAATCCAGTATTTTGATTGTAAGATGGTCCAAAATTTATTCTCAGTAGTTTCTTTCAAATGTGATAAGTTTTCTATTATCTCCCTTTGGAGGGAGATATTGAAATGTTTCACTACCATAGATTAATATTTGTGGTAGATAGAGTTTTTCTTTGGATTTTCTTGATAATATTCTAGACTTCTGGAGTTGTAAAATTGCTAAATATCCACAATGGTCTTGTTTATTCTTTTCTCTAGCTCAAGGGTCACCAAACTTCTTTGACCGTCGACCCCCTTCAAGAGTTTCTTGACTTTTTATCGATCCCCTCTATTTTACTATTACGCAATTTTAATATTACCTAATATGTATGTTGATGAATTTTAGAACATTAACGCTCACTTGTGTGTTGATGCCAAAAATGAGACTGGGTTCGAATACGTGTAAGTATAAGTAAATAAGCAACCATGCACGTGTTGCAATCTCGCTCCTGCCGCGCCGGCTGGGCGGGAACCACTGACATCCATTTATTGGTAAATACGTCATTTTGGCCTATACTTGATTGGCTTCCGTAACTATTTTTATGACCTTGCTCGATCTTACAGGTCCTGTTCATGTCACTGTTCCCATGATTCACTCTTAATTGCGTTGTCATTCAGAATGGAGGTAATCCAAGTTAACCGAATTAAATATTACCCGTACAATGATGTCATATTTTTTTCTATCGACCCCTTTGGCGACCACTGCTCTAGCTCTTGATATATCATTGTAGCTATTAAAGTTGACTAATAGATAGTTAAAATTATCTGCTTGCTCAGAGATATAATTATCAACAATCAAGTTGGATTGGCCTTGATGGTTCCTTGAAATGTATATTTAGTCTTTTCCTGGTTTAGGACAAGACCCATAGGCTTACTTGCCTTGATTAAATTACACACAGTGTGTATAACATCTTCATGAGAGTCTCCAGAGATAACATTGTCATCAGCATAAGCCTAGTATATTGTTCCCATTTATTTCCATCCTTCTTTGTTCATTTAGATCTCAATGACTCTTTCCAATGCTAAATTGAACAGGGTTCAAAATAAAATCTGGACTCTACCAGATTTTATTTCAAAACTTGATGAATGTACAGGAGGAAATGTGTCTTGTAGAGGGTGTGGTGATTACAAAGTCTTATCATATTTATATACTTTTATGGTATTTTTAAGTCTCATTGCATCCCATAATGTGCCTTTAATGTACACTGTCATATGCTTGTTTATCTACATATGTTTATTTACATCCACAAATACTAGATGCAATCTTTTATCAAATTCATAATGTTTTTTAGCAATTATTGGAGAGTGAAAATATGATGTGTCATCGCCTTTCCCTTGCAGAAGCCACACTGATAATTTTCCAATAATATTTGACACGTGCATTAATTCTTTTCCAGATTGTAGCAATATTTTGTAGCAGTGTCCAAGAGAGAGAGAGAGAGAGATAGAGATTTTTTTTTTTTTATATCTGATCCACACATGAAAAGTCACAAGACCTATAGCAGATTAGTGCTGTGTGTGTGTGTGTGTGTGTGTGTGTGTGTGTGTGTGTGTGGGCAACAGGATAAGAAGAAAGGAGGAATTTGTCAGCATTTTGTTTGAATAGCTGAGTTGTATTCTTTGAGTTGTATTCCAAAGAATAGAAGTAAATGGCAGAAACAGAAGAGAAGACAGTAAATGGTTCGATAAGTTTCAAGAATGGACTGCAAAAGGACAATGGTTAGCAGTGGCTCTTGTTCCAATGATTTTGCAGGAAAATAGGGGAATAATAGTAGCCAATTCAAAAGAGTACTGTCCATGAAAGTATCTGTAAAAGATGTACAAGGCAGAAACTGAATCTCTGTGAGAGAGGGATCATTAATTAGCTGGATTGCACTTTTCTGGATAGAATCGAGCAATCTTAGAGAGGATTTTGGTGCACCACCTGAAATATGGGAACAATATTCCATACTTGGATGGATTTGGGATTTGTATAGAGTTAGCAGCTGTGAAGGCATGAAGTAGTGTCTTGTGCAAAAAAATGCACCAATTTTTTTTTCGCAGATAAAGTTGAAATGTGTTTGTGCCATGAAAGAAAGATCAGAGGTATAGGTGGTGTCCAAGAAGGAAAATCTGGATATTATTGAAGGTGGTGGTGGTGGGGAAACAGTTCAGACTGTTTCTAGTCTGAACAAATTCATCTGTTCTATCCAGTGATGAGCTATGGAAATTTTAACAAAGGGCTCGCATCGGCAAGCTAAAAAGAAACAAAAGCCTAATTTAGCCCTTATAATACTTATATTGCGACTTTATAATTCCTGTAGGATATCAATCATTAATGCTAGATCTTTTAAAAATTCCAAATTGGGAAGTCGGTTTAAAAAGCCCTTATGTTTATCATTGGATGCAAAATGTTTTCATAAAGCTGGGCAATTTCTCCACAAAGCAAGAGCAGTTCGTAAACTGCAAGCTGCCCATCGTGGTATAAACACACGGGTGATCTTTAAAATTTCGATACCCAGGTCTTTTGCAATCGTATTTAATTCTCATTGATTTTTTGATGATTGATGATAAAAAGCATATAATTTATCCATAAATATTTTCAAAATGATTTATTTCTTTAATGTTTTTTATCGAATCGTCTAATGCTAAGTGTAAACGATGAGTGCAATGCCAAATCACAACTTTGGGAAATGTTTGTAGAAGTTTGATTGCAACACCTAATTTGTTTCCTAACATTACACTAAGTCCATCAGAACAAAATGCAATGAAATTATTTTTTATATAGTTATCAGAAAATCCATATGAATTTAAAGTAGCAATTATAGTAGCATGTATACATTCCACAGTGGTATTTTCTAGTTCTACAAGATTATTAAACAAGAAGAACAAGCCGCTCGCAAGTTTCAGAAAAATTTAACAAAGGACTTGCACGAGCCGCTGCAAGCCCCTTATAGCTCACCACTGGTTCTATGACTAGTCACACATTCTTCTCTATTCTCACTATTTAAAGGTCTCTCATCACTAAGATTTGGGTCAATATGAACTTTGTTATAGTTGGAGAGTTGATCATCCGAGGTCGTATGTCTTTCTCCTTCTTGACTATTACATCTTCTCCGCCTGTGGGTTGCATGTCTCTCTCTGTCCTTGTTCAGCCAGTGATTGTCTACCTTGTGTGAGTTCCCCCTTCTTTCCCCACACTCTTTCTAACAAGTCTCCTAGGCAGACAAATCTGTCAGATCTACTCTTGTACAATCTCAGCCTGTTTGAGTGCACAGTTAAAGTTTTTCCTCGGTTTGTCCTTTCTCTTATTTTGAAAGTTACCGGTGACAGTTTTTCCAAGATTTCATATGGTCCAGCAGCACTCCTTCCTAGTTTTTCTCCCTTCTTATTGGTAGAGGTTCTAGGAGGACTAAATTTCCTGGTTTCAGGTCCTTATACCTTCTTAGTTTATTGGCGTATGTTCTTGCTCGTTGTGAGCTACTGTTACTGGCTTCAGCTACCAATTCATGCGCTACTCTATTCTCCATTATTAGATTATTAAGGTATTCATCAATATCAGGAAATCCAGTATTGATTCGTGAGCTTTTAAAGTTGTTGGGAAATAAAGGCTCAAACCCATATAGTATAACTGCAGGGGCTTCCTTAATGGCAGCATGAAGCACAGTTCTACATGCAAACAGAGTGTGGGCAGATAAGCATCCCAGTTTGATATCTGACTGTTCGCTAGTTTGGAGAGAGTGTGCTTCAGTGTCCTATTCATATGATAGGGAGTGGTGTACAATTTTCTTATCTTTAGTAATTTACAAAGCTGTAGCATGACTTCAGCTGTAAAGGTAGAGCCTTGACCCAAGAGGAGAGTTTGGGGCGTTCCATATCTAGAAATGATAAGCTTAAATAGTTTGTCTGCCATGGTCCTTGCTGTTTGATCTTTCATCGCTGTGGCTGAGAATCTAGAGAACATATCTGTTATCACCAGAATATATTTGTTCCCCTTCGAGGTGGTGGGAAGAGGTCCAATAATATTGATGGCCACAGCCTGAAAGGGACGTGTGGGGATTGGGCCTTTCCTCCGATGCTTGACTTTTGCTGGCATAGGTGGCAGGAGGATACATGTGACTCGACATCCTCTCTCTCTCTCTCTCTCTCTCTCATGCCCTTCCATATGTACCTGTCCCTCACTCTTATCCACGTGCTATTGAACTCTTGATGACCCGCTATGTCCGAGTCATGAAACGTGTGGAGCACCCAAGGAATCATGACCTTCGGAACCAGAATTTTATCCTTCCATCTCCCTGTGACGTCTTGTTTTGACAACAGAAGACTGTCCTTGTCTACATGCAAGGTGTTAAAGAACGATTGTACCTCAGAGAGTTTCTCACCCTTCAATACCTTCTGAGATTTTTCCCAGACTTGAAGGTGGGGGGGGGGGGGGAGTGTTTTTGTTCTCTTCTAACTCATCGGCTCTGTATGGAATTGACAATTTCTTCTTCTGGATTGGTGCTCTCCTCTCGTTTAAGGTCCAAAGACCTGGACAAATAATCCGCTACTACATTGGTCTTCCCAGGGATATAATTTACCTCTACATCGAATTCCTGCATTTCCAGAGTCCAACCATAATTCTCTGGTTCTTATCTTTCATGGATGAGAGGAACGACAGAGGCTTGTGATCTGACTGCAGGATGATCTCTTTCCCCAGCAACATATATCTAAACTTTCTAAGGGTGTAGACAATGGCCAGTGCCTCCTTTTCTATTACAGAGTAGTTTTTTTCTGAGGAGGAGAGCTTTCTGCTAATGAAGGCAATAGGCCTAAAATCCTCCCCTTCCTTTTGTTCCACTACTGAGGCAATGGTGTCATTTCAGTCATCAGCCGAGAGGAAAAAGGTTTGTCTGAGTTTTGGGTAAGTGAGGACAGGTGATCTGGTCAAAGCCAAGTTTAGGGATTGGTAGGCATACTGTTGTCCCCCCCCCATGTGAATTTCACCCCCTTTTGGGTGAGCCTCACAACCGGCTCCATTATTTTTGAACACTCAGGAATGAATTTTCTGTAGAAATTAACATTCCTAAGTATCTCTGAACTTGCCTAACAGTGGTGGGAATTCTGGCTTTCAGTATGGCGGTCACATTAACCTGAGTGGAGATTATCCCAGCCTCACTGGGATAATCTCCACTATGTGTCCCAAATACTTGACTTCCCTAAAAAAAAACTGACACTTGGAGTACTTCAGGGAGAGTTGGGCTTCGCTCATTCTATTCAAAATGCCCAGTAAATTCTCCTGCCTTTTTAAATCAGACGAGTAGATCAACAGGTCGTCCTTGAAGTAGAGAAGCCTAATGGTAGCTTGAGGTTTGTGTAGGACTTGCAAGAGGTAAACAAAGTCACCAGACCCATTGACTTTCCTTTGTGCAAAATCGAAGAATTGTTGATAGGTCTGGAAGGAACAAGATACTTCTCAAAGTTGGACCTGAACTCAGGCTACTTTCGGATCCCTCTTAGGAAGGAGGACAGGAAGTACTTTGCTTTCACCACAAGATGGCAAAAGTACCAACTTTGTCGACTTCCTCAAGGAGCCAGAAATTCAGTCATAAGCTTTCAGTGTCTGATGAACTCCATCCTTCAGACAAGTTGGGGAAAGGAGTCATATCCCCAACTTGTCTGAAGGATGGAGTTCATCAGACACTGAAAGCTTATGACTGAATTTCTGGCTCCTTGAGGAAGTCGACAAAGTTGGTACTTTTGCCATCTTGTGGTGAAAGCAAAGTACTTCCTGTCCTCCTTCCTAAGAGGGATCCGAAAGTAGCCTGAGTTCAGGTCCAACTTTGAGAAGTATCTTGTTCCTTCCAGACCTATCAACAATTCTTCGATTTTGCACAAAGGAAAGTCAATGGGTCTGGTGACTTTGTTTACCTCTTGCAAGTCCTACACAAACCTCAAGCTACCATTAGGCTTCTCTACTAGAATTAGGCTTCTCTACTAGACTATTCCACTGGAGTTAGATTTTTCGATAATACCAGCATTTTCATAGTCCTGCAACAACTTCTGTAGCTTATCCAAGTGCTTAAGGGGGGGGGGGGGTTGATATTGCTTCATGTACACGGGAAAATCTCACGTGATCTGAACAGCATGCTCAACTCTTAGTGCAGGTCAAGGAGCCAACCTCTTCTGTGAACATATTGGGATAATGTTGGAATATCAATTGAAAAACTTCTCGATCTCTGTTCTTTCTTGCTCTGACTTTGATAACCTAATGGCATTATGCACCATTTTCTTCTCCATTCAGTCGAGTCTCCTTCCAAATTTTCCACTTCAATTTCTAATGCCTACTCACTTTCCTTTCACTTCCTGCTCTAAACTTAGGTAGGAACTTTTTTCCACAAAGGGATATTGTTTCGCTAGCAAAGTTACACATGAAATGATGCCTCTCCAAGAAGTCGAGACCCAATATGACTTGGTCACTTGTATCTGCGAGTTCAGGGAGGAACAGCATCTCATGCGAGAGACTCACTGGGAAACACGGTATGGAAAGCCTCACATTTACTTTCATTATTGCAGGGAGTTCAATCCTGGCAATTCCTATAATCTTAACAGGCTTATGCAACTCAATAAGAACATCAGGGGAAATATTGAATTTCTTGACTAGTGTCATAGGAATTACAGATATATGGGCCCCAGTGTCGAGTAGGAAGTTGCATGGGATCTCTTCAACAAACCCCTCTACAAGGGACAAAGGCATTCATCCTCTTATCTCTGCAACTGCCACATTTTGCATTCTGCAGGTATCAAAATTAGGTGAATTGGGCCTACCAACTGACTCATCAGAGAGCTCAGCAAAAGTCCCCTTGGGTCCACTTGAATCTAATTTTTCTTCATGTTCCTTGCCCAGTTGGATACCTTGTACAGAGGAGTTTGTTCCCACAGAGCGATTAGTAGAGTCCATGGGCTCCTGTCCTGTCTTATGTTCTCTATCTGATGATGGGCTTTGCCTCCTTTCTCTCTTGCACCCTTGATGATCTGATGTCTCTTTTTTTTTTTTCCCCATAGAGGTGTGACTATATCCGAGTGATCTCAGAAGCTTAATGCCTTTTTCAGAGTCGGAATGGCTCTCGCATCCTGAGTGGAGGGGTATCTGTGCACCGGACCCTTCCAGAAATAATCGTCTCAGAGAAGTATCATGAGCCATCTCTTCTAATACTCTTTCCCTCTCCTTAGCTAATCTATAACATCCATCTAAGCTTTTCGCTCATTTCTTATATATTACCTCCTGCAACCCATCACATAACCCCTACCTAAATTGCTGGAAAGCTATCCATTCAAGGTGAGATTTTGCTTTGCCGACACTCTCATAGATCGAGTGATAGATAGCAATCTATTTAAGTACAGTGATACCTCGGCTAATGAAGATAATTCGTTCTGGAATCATATTCGTTAGACGAAATCTTCATTAGCCAAAACGTGATTTCCCGTAGGTTTCTATAGAAAATCGTTTAATTAATTTATAAAATAGTAAAAAGCACACTATAAAAGGGCAAAAACTCACCAAAGGCTGAGATGAACAGCTACCCAATTAGATGAAAGAGAATGGAAAGTAGAATGAAAAACTGACGATCTTTACACTATTATATACACTTTATTAAACTGAAAATATGTACACAACGTTTTTACTGTTCTTCCAAATTTTCAAAGTTTATTCAAGGTAAGTCTTCTCTTCAGTAGCTGGCCTCTGTCTCTTTGCTAAAGGGGAAGTCAAAAATCTGTCCAAAGTTGATTGAATGTCTCTTTTTTTCAAAATGTTTTTAAAGTGATTCAGACACTTATCTTCAACCAAGGCACAAAGTCTGTTCATATCAGCTTTGTTGGGATGCCACTTTGTAAAGAATAAATGCTATCACACTTACCGCTCGCATTCACGGAGCGTGCACCGTACTGACACTGGTATGAGGCGGCTCACTTCTCGCTGTCTCGAACGTAAAAGAACCCAAGTTGGGTTGGTGGGTCTCTCCTATGTGATGTGGTCAGCTTATTTCTTTGTCACACACACATACAAATGGAAAAGATAATTTCCTGGAATGGCCCGACCATTCATGTTTGCTGCTTTATGTTAGGGCGCATCCACTAAGACATTCGTTAGCCGAATCCATATTCGTTAGTGGAGTCCGATAAACAGCGAAAAAAATCTTCGTTAGCCGAAAAATTCGTTAGTGGGGGTCACACTCTCCCCTTCACCTTGCACACCTCGTAAAGTTTCCAGAAGGTTTGGAATGGACTTTTTGCCCAGGAGAACTCAGAAATCAGTACTTCTTTAAATTTTGAGTATTCTAGTTTCCTTCAGGATAGGGGAGGAGTATTGGAAGTTCTTTGCCTTCCCTATCGGTTTCCTTCCATCGGTTTCCTCCCCAGAAAATTGCGGGAAGACTTGCTGTGGATTAATGGTCTGAAAGAATTCACTATCGTCCATTCCAGAACTTGATGGTTGAGCCATATTTGTATATAAATTCACACTATATTTTTCCTTCTTACACAATTTCTGTTATCAAAACTCCTTGTACCTAAATTGCCTGATCTTAACCCAAAACCTACTCATTTTGATTTACCACACTCTTTGATTAATTGAGTAAATCAAATCCTGTCGGCTGCGCCATTGTTATATATATATATATATATATATATATATTTTTTTTTTTTTTTTTTTTACTTTAACTTTAAATTCTTACCTTGTGTGTGTGTTTTTAAATTGTTATTGTTAAAGCTTATGATTGTTATCTTTAGTGAATATCCCTATTACTTGATATAATTTCTCACATTTGCTTTCACCCTTTCCGGTCTGTGGCCACTACTTAAATTGCTCACGTGTGCAAAACTTGGTAGACAAAGAAATTTGCCCATGGCTAGAGCCAAATTTCTTTGATACAAATCTGGAATTAACTTCGTGTCAGAATATGGAAAAATTTGTTTGTTAATACTGCGCCATCTAAATTCTTAGACAGGGGGGAATCTTCCTTGTCAGGGAGTTAATACTCAGAATGACACACTATTCGATAATCAAGCAATTAAAATTCGCAATTACAAAGACCTCGTATATTTTTACTCTTACTGCAGTCGTAGCTATCCCCACAAGTTAACTCGCACCGGTTCCATTTTTATGAGTGGTAAATTGAGTTCACAGATCAGGCAGTTTGTTAGGTAAGAAAAAGAAAGGTTTATTCATTACTCTAATATGATATACAAATAATAAGATCACTTAACAAAATTGAATCTCTCTTACAAAATTGAAAATGAATAAAATGAATAACCAGACATAATCTAAATACTCCTAGTCATAAACAATATGAGACAATATCTACTACCAGTTAAATTTTTGACTTGATCCTATTCAACTAATATTCTTGTACAAGCATTTATCTTATTCTAGATTCAATAACTATCAGGCTATACCATACTTTAGCAATTCAATATCACACTGAACATGAATTCTTACTCAGCTAAGGCAATCTACCAGTTGATTAAATACTAAAGTCCTGGTTCAGTTTTGTAAGTCCAGTCACCGAGCATATCCGCACATTATTGCACAGTAACTGTTTCTTGCATACAAAGGAATTGAAAAGTTTCTACATTACCGAGCATCAGGATCTCTCTTGCCTTTTTTCTCGCTCTTCCAAAAAATTCACGCGGCTTGTACGGTCAGTTGTCTTCAGGTAGGACAAACTAGTGATTATGATCACGAATCACCTTTTCTGATGTGGGCGAAGCTGCTCTGCCGGGTTTGGTCCACATGGTTCTGCATGCTGATCGGTTTGCACTGGCGTTTCCGCTGTACTGATGATTATGCCTGCACTGGCGTTTCCGCTGTACTGATGATTATGCCTGCACTGGATCACTATCTGGCCACATGGCTGCCACTGGTCATCGTTCTTTTCTACTGCTCTCATGCAACTTCTCCGGGAACAACTCGGGATGACTTTTTTTTTGTTCGGGAACAGGAATCCCGAACAAAAAAAAAAAGACCCCGATTTGGCGTCGCCAAGCTCTATATATCCTTGCTGAGCTGTTCCCCCTCTTATGTCACTCTTTTCCGGCCAGCTCTTAAAATTCTTGCACTCGGTGCCGTTCTCTCCTCGTTACGTTCTCCATGTGCACAACTTGGACCTCGCATATATGACTGCCTGGGATAATTTCTTTAAGCCAATTATCTCGTTGTATACTTAGATCTGACTTTCTCATGATAAAATAACTTTCACTAAAATTCAAACCCTTATCGGTTTTACAAGTACACTTAACATTATAATACATAGGAGAATTTACAATTAAATGATTTATCTCGTTACTTCTGTCAACAATTTCACTTATACCTATATACAAGCATTTTCTCCGGGAATTTTTGTATCTGTTAAATCTGAATGAAATATTTTACAATATAATAAACCTTTCATTCAAGGTTTAACAGACACACTTTTTTGAGAATCAAGGTTTGGGTGGTGGCTGTGAATTTGGAGTGGAATAAGGGATGATAGCCTTCATTATACAGCAACCTGTATAGTTACTGGTTATCATAGGGTCTCCTTTTTAAAAAAAAATAGGGTACAGTATGGCTGTATTTCAATCAACTGGATTTCTTCTTTTTGCCATATCAGCTTGACAAGTTCATAATTCTCAGTTGTTAAGGGTGTTCCTCCAATTTTCAGAACTTCTGCTATGATTTTATGTTCACCAGCTGCTTTGTTATTTTTTAGTGCTTTTGTGATATTTTAAAACTCAATCAGTCTCCTCAATTGTGGGTTCTTCACCATTTTCTTCTAAACATTGTACCTCTGATGTAAGGTTTTCATTTGGTGGCAGTGATGACTTGTGTAGTAGTCTCTCAAAATACTGTCTGAATTCCTCAACAATTTCTTTTTCTTCAGTTAACTCTTGGTTGTTAGTCAGTATTTGATTCGTGATTTATATTCCTTTTTAAGTATCCCTCTGCATTTGAAGAACCACTTTGAGTTATTTGTATTATTTTAAATTTCTTCAATTAATTTTTTCTCTGCCAGTTTTATCTTGATGCTATATTTTACTAGTTAGATTTCTGTTTGATAATTCTCAGAATTTTCTGGTGCTGAAGATGCCTTTATAAAAACAATAATTTCTTCATGTGTTTGTGTTTTTAGGAGTGCTTGGAACAGGTAGCAAAAGCAATACCTCATGCAGTACATCAGTTAAGAGGAGATTTGGAAATGGTTGCTGCTGATCATTATAATTTACAGGTAATTCTAAAATTCTGAAGTATTGTAGTAAAAAATTTATATGTGATGTCTTTAAAGTACTGTCTCAAAATAGGGGATGAAATTTCCCCTAACTTGATTTCATATGAACTAATGTGAACTTTTATTGATTGCATTTGATTCCAGTTCAATGATCTGTTGGCTTTACTTGAAAATAAATGTTGAAACACCTGAACATCTAAGTTTATTAGTTGCATTAAAGGTTATGTAAGTTTCAGAACATTTGTATGTACATTAGTAATAACTTATTGTGCTTTCATGTTTCAGAATTTGTTTCTGTGGCATTTGTGCCACTGAAACAAATGTGCATTATATTTGGAAGATAGAATATTAAAACTTATTTATTTTTTATTCTCCTATATAATATATATTTGTTGCACTGATATTTATTCACTTTTGAAATGTTTCAGCTATAAGCCAAGAGTGGTATGTTCAGTCATAGTGAGTTACTACATGAATTAGTGTGGTTTGGTGGATAATAATCTGGTAGTTCATGGTTTAATGTACAATTTACTATTTCTCAAATCAAATTTGAGGACATTAGGCCAAGTGTGGTCTTACCAATGGTACCACCATCTCCTTATCAATACTTGTCATTGTACTCCTGATCAGCAGTAGTATGCTGTACATCCATTGAAAATGTGCCCTCTGAACTTTTAACCATTGTCAACTATTACTTCTAGATTCCAAATTTTGTTCACTTCCTGAAGCACAGTTCCACCAATACAGTACATAGCCTATATCTCTGTACTCCAAAGTACAGTACCTTGCATTTAGTAATATTAAAACTACAGCCTCCACTCATTTGTCCAGGCTAAAAGTGTATTCAAAATCTTCCTGAAGGGAATTAGCATCAACAATACAATTTATAATTCTTTTCTCCCCAACTTTACATCATCAGCAAACAGTTGAATATTCTCAGTCAATCTACATGAAACATCTTGTTTAACAAATAAGTTAAACAAGAGGTCCAAGAACCCTCAGGCAGGTCACTGGTCACCTCTTTCTTTTCTGAGACTTACTGCTCCATCATACTCATCTAGCTGATATTGTTTAGAAAGTCAATTTTCAATTTATCTAACCAATCTGTTATCGAGTTTTTGCTGGTGTACAAGCTGCACCAGCTGGTCATGTCTATCAAATGTCTTTGAAAAGTCCAAGAATATCATTGTAAATGAGTCTTCCTTATCAACCACATTTGTTGCTTTATCATAAAATGCATCCAGATTGCTAAACCAAGATTCATCCTTCACAAACCCATACCATCATAGAGAATCCTGTGACCATCAACCCAATCCTGTATTCTGTTCCTAAACAGTTTCTCTAATACCTTTGTAGTGTTTTAATTTATTTCTGATGAAATGAAACAAAGTTTTTTTCATGAAACTAGTTGAATTAAAACATAATTTCTTTTTGATTTCTTTGTGAGTGGTTTAATACTGGAAAATAATGATTCTAAATGTCCTTTCTCCACAGAAGCCTACACAATGAGATCTATGTCCATGTTTTCGAATTTTATAAAAAGCATTTGACAAGGTGCCACATGCTAAATTGATATTTAAATTACAGCATATGGGCTTATCAGGTAATGAACTGGAATTTAGATTGTCTGTCTGATAGACACCAGAGTGTTGTGTCGCAGGAAGTGGTGGGAAGGAAGCAGTAGGTCACATAGAGTTCTACAGGGCTCGGTACTGGGACCTGTGCTGTTTATCCTTTATGTCAGTGACATTGTCATTAGATTGCAGGGAGATATTCAGTTGTTTTTAGTTGATGTGAAAGTATGAAGGGTTATTAGCGACAGGGCTTCAACTCTGGCACCATTACTAATAATACTTCCTAGCTCCAACAGGTGGACAAATAAATGCAGCTGTGAATGCAAAATGAATGTTATGTCAGTTTAATGCACCGAAATGTGAGGTTTAATTTCTGTGTTTGCAGTATGATGAATGGTTTTACAGTAGTATCCATCTGACCCCTGTAGGATGGTGTTAATAGGCAGAGATTGAGGATATTTGCTGACTGTTTATTATATTAACTTGACTGTATGAGAGATTGAGGGATTTTAGTTGGGTTAGGGAACAGAGAGAAATTATATTCTTGTTTAATCTTTTATTCAAGTGTAAGCAAACAAAGTTTGAAAGTGAAGTATCTTTGTGACTAGGCTACTTATATATATAGAGGCTAATGATGTCGTGTTAATTGCCTCAGTATCCAGTAATAATGCAAAGCACATATTCTTTCAGGTATGTCTAATTCTATGCATTATGGGAAGGGCCACTACCCAGACCAGTTTCAACCTATATTGAGGTCTCATCAGTAGCTTAGTCATGAAGATACTTCATGTGCAAACTTTATTTGCTTACATTTAAATAAAGGATTAAACAAGAATATAATTTCTCTCTGTTCACTAACCCAACTAAAATCCCTCAATCTCTCATACAGTCAAGTTAATATAATAAACAGTCAGCAAACATCCTCAATCTCTGCCTATTAACACCATCCTACAGGGGGTAGGTTAATAGGCAGAGATTGAGTTAATAGGCAAAAAACTTTCAACATACTACCGTATGTTGAAAGTTTTTTCACTTTGATTTAATTTATAACCAAGTGAAAAAACTTTCAACATACAGTAGTATGTTGAAAGATATTATAATACCTCAGATATTATCAGGGGGTGCTTAAGGGTCAAAGCTGTATAACTGAGAGGAGACCTCCACATAGCCTTTAAAGGAATGCGGAGAACCGACCAGGGCTTCTGACCTAATGTCCAATCCTCACCTTCTCGTGGTGCACCCTGTTCGGTATCTACTTTGATACTGAACGAACGAGGATGGGCTGGCAATTTGGGATTTAGCCGACCAAATTGTATTCTTATTGGTTAAACCAAAATAAAAAATGATGGTACAACATGACAAAATTTCATGCCGGCTGGGGCGTCGCCCGGTTAAACAAGGCCCCCGTTGTTTTCGCCAGGGAACCAGGGCGAACAGCGAAAAGTCAGCTACTGGAACAAATCTGAAAACAAACCCCAACTCAACATCACCAGAGTTAAAGATCGGTACTATCATTGTAAGAAGCCTGAATGGCAAAGAAATGGAGCTAGCTGAGGAATTAGATAAGTACCAGATCGACATAATAGGGGTGACTGAAACAAAAAAGACCAAAACTGGTGAGATCTTTCTGAGCAATAAGTACAAAATGTTATATTCAGGCAATAACAATCAAGGAAAAGAAGGAGTAGCCATAGTATTCAACACAAAATACGAGGCTAATCTTCTTGAATGGCAGTCAGTCTCAAGTAGAGTAATGTGGGCAAATATGAGAATGGGGAACTGGACAATGAGACTTATTTGTGCCTATGGTCCCACAGAAGGTTCTACTAAGGTAGAAGTGGAGGAATTTTTTGAGGCTTTAGAAAAAGCAACTGACACAATGAAAAAGGAAAAGTTGGTCCTTGTTGGGGATCTAAATAGTAGAGTAGGAAATGATTGTGAGACATACAAAAATATTTTGGGAAAATTTGGAGAAAAGAGCAAAGCTAATAATAATGGCAAATATCTGTTGGATTTCTGCTCAGGACATGGACTGGTTATTACTAACACCATGTTCCAACATAAAAATGTGCACAAATTCACATGGAGAGAAGAGGCAAGGAATAAGAAAAGTCTCATTGACTATGTTATTGTTGATAGTGATGTTTTCTCCCTGGTGCAGGACACCAGAGTGTACAGAGGATTTGAAATTGGAAGTGATCACTATTTAGTCTTGAGCAGGATAAAATTGAATTTCATATTGAAAAGAATAACATGTAAGAAAGTTTTAAAGCGAATAAAAGTTGAGCAGCTCTCAGATGTAAACTGTAGACTAAAATACAGAAATATTATTGAAAAGAAAATGAAAGAGTTTGAGAACAGGAATCAAGCCTTGGAGATTCAGCGGCAAACTCTGAAGGAAACATTGATTGATTCTGCCAGAGAGGCATGTGGTGAGGTTGTGTGCAAAGATAAAAAAATCAGAACTCCCTGGTGGACACAGGAAGTTAAAGAGGCAGTGAAAGAAAAGAAGAAAGCATATCAAAAGTTCCTGGCAAATAAGTCAGCTTTTACTCTTACAGAATACAGAGACAAATGTAAGAAAGCTAAACAGTGTGTAAAACTAGCTAAACAAAAGTCATGGGAGGACTTTGGCAAGAATATAGAAAATAAATATCAAGAAGGTGGCAAAATATTCTGGAGGTTGTTGAAGAAGCTTAGGAATGGAGGAAAGAGTGCTGTAAAAGGAATTAGAGATGATAAAGGTGAAATGAAAACAGGAGAAAAAGATATCCTTGAAGTATGGAGTAATTACTTTGAAAAACTGCTAAATGAAACAAGCAGTGATGACAGCACAGTGATAAAAAACACTGACCAGGCATGCAGTCAGGAATACATATCCATACTTGAAGTAGAAAAAGCCATCAAAGGCTTGAAATGTGGAAAGGCAGCAGGAGTAGATGATATTCGACCAGAAATGCTGAAGTATGGTGGTATAAGAGTCTTACAGTGGCTGCACTGCATAGTTCAGAAAGCCTGGACAGAGGGACGAATTCCCGATGATTGGAGTAGAGCTCTCATAGTACCCATATATAAAAAGGGAAATAAAACTGAATGTGAGAATTACAGAGGTATTTCCCTACTGAGTGTTCCTGGCAAGATCTATGCAAGTATACTTGAGAAACGGTTGAGAAGAATTGTGGAAGAAAAGCTTGGTGAAGAACAAGCTGGATTCAGGCCAAATAGAGGCTGTCAGGATCAGATCTTCACTTTACGACAAATAGTCGAGAAAGCATGGGAATATAACAAAGATCTGTATTTAAGTTTTGTCGATTTGGAAAAGGCATATGACAAGGTGCCAAGAGAGAAGCTATTCAATACGCTGCAGTTATATGGTGTCAATGGGGCATTATATCAAGCAATACTTAGTCTTTATTTGAGTTGTGAGTCAGCAGTTAGAATTGAAGGAAGTACAGGAAGATGGTTTAATGTTAAATCTGGTGTGAGACAAGGATGTACATTATCCCCTCTGTTATTCATTATCTATATGGATCACATTATGAAGGAATGTGGTATTAAACCTGATATCAAAATTGGAGATGTTAATGTCAGCTCTTTGCTTTATGCGGATGATGTTATACTTCTAAATAAATCCGCTACAAGTCTGCAAGATTCTCTGACTAAATTGAATAGCTGTTGTAATAGATATGGTATGAAAGTCAGCAATAAAAAGACAAAGACAATGAAAATAGGCAGAATCATTGAAAATGTCAACTGTGTTGTGAATGGAGAACCTGTGGAACAAGTAAAACATTTCAGCTACTTAGGCACAATTTTTAGTGAAGATGGTAAACTAAATATAGAAATAGACAACAGAATCAGCAAAGCTGGTATCGTGGGAAGTCAATTGAATAAATTCATATGGAATAAGAAAGAAATTAGTCGGAACACTAAATTAGCTGTATACAAGACTGTGTTCAAACCAATTTTAACTTATGGATCTGAGAGCTGGGTCAGAAGTAAAACACTTGACCAAAGACTAGAGACCGCAGATATGAGAGTCCTGAGAAAGATTAGAGGTGTGAACAGATGGCATCAATGGCAATATCATATTAAAAATGAGGATATTAGGAAAGAACTTGACATTGTCAGTATCCAGGAATGCGTTAGCAGAGCTAATCTCAGATGGTATGGTCACTTAAATAGAATGGGAGAGGAAAGATTAGCAAAAGAAGTGTTCTCTGCCAGGTTGGCAGGAAAACGACCCAGAGGAAGACCAAGATATAGGTGGATTGATACGGTACAAAGTGCCTTAGACGATAGAAATATAAGATCTGATAATGTTGGAGTCTTGACAAGTAACAGACTGATTTGGAGGAAAATTGTAGATAGGAAGTTAGTAATGATGTAATTTTTTCATGTAGTACTGTCATATCCTGTACACCCCTTGAGGGTACATGGCAGGAATTTGATGATGATGATGATGATGATATTATCAGGATGGAATACTGAATATGAGGACTAATTAAAAGATGTTGTTTGAAAAGTTTGGTAGATAACTAGACATGGTTGGGGAGATATTGTAAAAATAATCATAATTTATAATTATGAATCTTTTTTACAATTGTTTTCTTTGCATTGGTTAGTTTTTATTGCTTTAAGTTTTGTAACCATGTATGATCAGCACTTGCGATGTGCTCGATAAGAATTAATGTTTATGGTAAAGTAATGTAAAGTATTTCTGATTGATTGTACTTATTAGATATCTGATAGCCCAAATAATTTCAACAGTTCTGTATGTAATTCATAATTGTTAAGTGTTGTGATATCTGTCGTTCATCATAAAGACACTCTCTTTTTACTAATGATGACAATGTCTGCCATTACTAAGTTCTTGCTCACCAAGGAACTTAATAGGTGGTTATCAGCTGATAGAAACGGCATTTGGTACTGGGATAATGAGAGAAACAAGAAGGGAAAGAATGGAAGTTTGAGAACACCGACCAGAGAATTTTGTTTTTAGGAAGTTTTTGAAAATTTTGCAGTCGGAATATATTAATAGAGGATTACAAAAAAGGGAATCTTAGCAAAGTGAATCCTTTGACTGGAAAAGTGAGATTATCAACAAGTGAATACTAAGTAAAGGTAATATTAAGTAGACATTCTATTACACTGTTGAAAGAAACACAGAGATGGAAAGTTTCGTCCTGTCTCAGGGACACCAGTGATATCAATTATTTCTCAGAAGAAGTGATAAAAATTTGAGAAATCCAAAACTGTAAAGTGGTTTAAATGAGGAGACTGTGCTTTGATACGTTGTTGATAAAGTAGTAAAAGAAACTGTTTTTCTTTCCTCTGGTAAAGAGTTTGTAATTTGTGCTTATTGTAATTAAATTGCTGACTACAGACTAGAGTATACTAAAGAACATATAGTTAGCTTATTATGTCTGTACAGAAATGCTAGGAGTATCAGAAATAAAGGGGTAGAGTTGTTGCCTTGGTCAATATGTTGGGACCTCAGATTCTGGCCATCATAATCAGACATACTAACTAGTATCGAGTGTAAAAGGGTATAGTATTTTTAAGAATGATAGACAAGTTAGAAGAGGGAGGGGGGGGGCGTTCTGCTAATGGTGTTGGATGACTTGAATTTCATTTAGTGCTAGACCTATGATTGTGATACTAGTAACAGTTTTTTATGTGGCAATGAGTTTGAAGCAATCTGGTTATAGACTTGATGGATCGGTTATTAGTGGTGAAGAAATGCATCACCAAATAAAGACAATTGGTGTGCAAAGAGTCATCATAATGAGAGATTTTAATTATCCAAAAATTGATTGGTAGCAGTAAAATCTCATGAGAAGAATGAAACTGAATTTATTGAGCTGTTGTGAGATAACTTCCTCTAGCAGCATTTGACAGAATGAACTTGAAATCAAAGAGTGTTAGATCTGATTATAGTGTCAGAGGGTGTTTCAATTAAAGACATACTGTATATTTTCGCATATAATGCAATCCACGTATAATGCAAACTAGAAATTTTGTTTGAAAACTAGCTCTAAAATGCCATGTCCACATATAATGCGATCTGTTAATCTTGTTCCATAACATTATAAATATATTATAAAATAATACGAATTAACAAAAGAAATATTTATTTTAAAACAAAATGTCAAAATACAATACGAATTAACGAAAAAAGTATTTATTTTAAAACAAAATGTCAAAATCCTTGAAATTCTTCTTCATCTTTTGAGTCATCAAACATCATCATCATTATCAAAATTCCTGACATATTCCCTCAAAGAGTGTACAGGATATGATAGTATTACATGAAAAATTTACATCATTACTAACTTCCTACCTACAATTTTCCTCCAAATCAGTCTATTACTTGTCAAGACTCCAATATTATTATTATCAGATCTTATATTTCTATCGTCTAAGGCACATTGTACTGTATCAATCCTCCTATATTTTGGTCTTCCTCTGGGTCATTTTTCCTTACAACCTGGCAGGGAACACTTGTTTTGCTAATCTTTCCTCGCCCATTCTGTTTAAGTGACCATACCACCTGAGATTAGCTCTGCTAATGCATTCCTGGATGCTGACAATGTCAAGTTCTTTCCTAATATCCGCGTTTTTAATATGATATTGCCATTGATGCCATCTGTTTATGCCTCTAATCTTTCTCAGGACTCTCATATCTGTAGTCTCTAGTCTTTGGTCAAGCGTTTTACTTCTGACCCAGCTCTCAGATCCGTAAGTTAAAACTGGTTTGAGCACTGTATTGTATACAGCTAATTTAGTGTTCCGACTAATTTCTCTCTTATTCCCTATGAATTTATTCAATTGACTTGCTACCATACCAACTTTGTTGATTCTGTTGTCTATTTCCATATTTAATTTACCATCCTCAGTAAAAATCATGCCTAAGTAGCTGAAATGTTTTACTTGTTCCACAGGTTCCCCATTCACAACACAGTTGACATTTTCAACAATTCTACCTGTTTTCATTATCTTTGTCTTTTTAATGCTGACCTTCATACCATATCTATTACAACAGTTACTCGATTTAGTCAGGGAATCTTGCAAACTTGTAGCGGATTTATTTAGAAGTATAATATCGTCCGCATAAAGCATAGAGCTGACTTTAACATTTCCAATTCTGATATTATGTTTAATACCACTTTCCTTCATAATGAATAACAGAGGGGATAATGTACATCCTTGTCTCACACCAGATTTAACATTAAACTTTAAACTGTGAATGAAATTGTTTTCTATGTTTTTATTCTTCATTCACATTTAACATAATCTACCATATACTAAGCAAGACTTGTTTAAATATTATTTGTTAGTCCCTTGCTTAAAATTTATTATTCATGTATTATCCTTGAATTTTATCTGCTATTATTTAATTATATAATTTTAATGTCTATTATACTATTGAAAGGACTCTGTAGTAAATAACATTTATCTTATTACTTTATTCCTTCAATAATATTATGAGGAATTCTATGTATGTAACTTTCATGTGCCTTATATAAACTGTAACATATATTTTATTAATATTATTTGTAAATGAAATGAAAGAGAATTTAAGTAACTATAATATTTTATTATTATTTTAATTACTCAGTGTAAAGGTATAACCATATGTAACGCTAATGCTTATGTTTACGTTCTGTTTTGATTGTTGCTATGGAGATAGAAATAAAATAGAACGCGCAAGCTTCGATAAATGGGAGAAGGGAAATTAATGAGTTGGACAGAGTGAACAAGTTTTTAGGCGGGAAGAAGGAAGGATAATAAGCGAGAGGTAAAAGTAAACAAGAGGACTGAAGGGCAGGGAATTCAAGGGAGTAGCATTCAGAAGTGTACGGAGACGAAGAGAAAATTTATAGACAGCTGAGAGAAAAGTCAGCGGTGGCAGTAATAGGAATTTAGTGCCGTAATGAGATAACTAAAAGACCGGAAGGTTAATAGAAGATTCAGAATAAATCCACTAAGTTTTAGAATTACTACGTATTCCTATATCGCTTTAAAGAAGGACTGTATAAAGCTCAATTCGTTATACAGTAGTAAACATTGAATAATTATTCTACTCTATAGTAAGCCTATCAAGAATTGTGTAGCGCGATAAATAATAATTCAGTTATCTCCTTGAAGAATTCTTTTGAATAATGTTCCATTGCAGTAACAAGTAAATATAGTTTGAAATGTGTTCATTGAATCTGATGTGCTAAGGATTAATCCCAGTAAGAACAGTCTTATTTTATTTTAATTCAGTGTGAAGGTTTAAGTGATAGTTCTGTCTCGAATATCCTAACATTTACTGTGGCGTTTCACTGAATTTAGCCGAAGTTAGGAGTTGAAAGTAATTCCCCTTGAAGCAATAACTGCCGCGATTAATAATGTTATAAGTGCTTGCTAAGTGTTAAATATAGAGTGTAACTGAGTGATACCAGCAAATTTATTTAGCAAGAAATTCTGTAGCATTGATCAGCGTGAACAAACTTTGTTATTGAGAGAACTGTGAATTTTGTATTTGAAGATTTGAAGTCTAAATTAATATGTATGTTTTGACCTGAAGTTAATTGAATTATCTTATTTTGGAGTTAAATTTATGTATTTGTCATATAACCTTGTAATAAATGTTTTGTTTTGTTGATTTCAATATTGTGAGTGCTTGATTCTTTTTCATTGCACCGTTCATAAAAAGTTCGAACCTTGCGGGAGCCCTAAGTGAAAATTATCAAATTCGGCCTGTATGAGTAAGGAGACTGCTAAGTTAATTGAAAATTGATTCCACTATTTTACATAGACTAATCTAAATATAGGGTGCGCAGTATAAATAAAAATTTCCCTACATTTTGATTAGTAATCAACTAGCAATTAATTGATTTTATTAAGAACAACATAACAACAAGATGGCGAACCATAGAGCCAAGAAGGACGTTGAAACAAAACTATCTTCCTGTACTTCCTTCAATTCTAACTGCCGACTTACAACTCAAATACAGACTAAGTATTGCTTGATATAATGCCCCATTGACACCGTATAACTGTAGTGTATTGAATAGCTTCTCTCTTGGCACCTTGTCATATGCCTTTTCCAGATCAACAAAACTTAAATACAGACCGTTGTTATATTCCCATGCTTACTCAACTATTTGTCATAAAGTGAAGATCTGATCCTGACAGCCTCTATTTGGCCTGAATCTAGCTTGTTCTTCACCAAGCTTTTCTTCCACAATTCTTCTCAACCATTTCTCAAGTATACTTGCATAGATCTTGCCAGGAACACTCAGTAGGGAAATACCTCTGTAATTCTCACATTCAGTTTTATTTCCCTTTTTTTATATGGGTACTATGAGAGCTCTACTCCAATCATCCCCCCCACCCCCCCCCCCCCCCACCCCCCCCCCCCCCCACCCCCCCCCCCCCCCACCCCCCCCCCCCCCCACCCCCCCCCCCCCCCACCCCCCCCCCCCCCCACCCCCCCCCCCCCCCACCCCCCCCCCCCCCCACCCCCCCCCCCCCCCACCCCCCCCCCCCCCCACCCCCCCCCCCCCCCACCCCCCCCCCCCCCCACCCCCCCCCCCCCCCACCCCCCCCCCCCCCCACCCCCCCCCCCCCCCACCCCCCCCCCCCCCCACCCCCCCCCCCCCCCACCCCCCCCCCCCCCCACCCCCCCCCCCCCCCACCCCCCCCCCCCCCCACCCCCCCCCCCCCCCACCCCCCCCCCCCCCCACCCCCCCCCCCCCCCACCCCCCCCCCCCCCCACCCCCCCCCCCCCCCACCCCCCCCCCCCCCCACCCCCCCCCCCCCCCACCCCCCCCCCCCCCCACCCCCCCCCCCCCCCACCCCCCCCCCCCCCCACCCCCCCCCCCCATTATTTAGCTACAGTAATAGAATTCTTTGCAAGATTATACCTGAAATAAAAAAAAAATAATAATAAAAATTACAATAAGGCCATAGCCACTCCTTACATTAAGAGAATACCCAAAAAAACTAATCAGACTAAAAAATACATTTAAGTCTATAATTAAACCACCTCAAAATTATAAAGTTTACACAGCTCTTCTAAGGAATCCTTTTCACCCTTCTTGACAACCTAGATGTATACCACATCCAGTTCATCTGTCCATGGTTGCTACATGTGATCCTGGAGGCTTGGTACTTTTGGATGCCTGGTTTTCACAAGCGTGTGGACAGACTCATGTGTTCGTCGAACATGTTGTTTATTATTTTAACGGTATAATAGAACACAGAAACTAAGTAAAGAATTAATTTATTAACTTGATGCTGATATTTCGCTGGTATTATAACCAGCATCTTCAGAGCACAAAAACACTGTTTGTCACAATACGCGAGACTAAAACAACATGGTGTACATTAACAAAATTGTAGCAGCAACACAAAGACTAGATTCCTGATTTTGGCGCCCTCTATCTGAAAAAAAAAAAAAAAAAAAAAAAAAAAACGCTATCATATATTGCTAGAGTCCTAGAAAAGTGCTAGTTTTTCCTTAATATGACTGTCTCCCAGATCTTCGGCAAGTTAATACAGCCATATTTGTTGAGATTTGGGGTGTGTCGCCTTCTGTCGCCTCTAAGAACAATCTCTCTGATTTATATGGGTTTCTGTGTAGTACTTTTGTGTTTTTCCAGTTGATCCTGTGTGCAGGGGTATTCAGAGCATGGTCTGCTAGGCCCGACTTCCCATAATGATATTTCCGGACGTATCGTTTATGTTCGCTGATGCGGATATTCACAGTTCTTCCTGTTTGACCGTAGTAGGCTTGATTGTATGAGCAGGGTACTTGGTAGACTCCTGGATGTGATAAAGGAGGAATGCTGTCCTTGGGTGAGCGGATGAGGGTGGCTAATTTGCTACATGGTCTGAATGTAGTGCGTAGTTTATGTTTAATGAGAATTCTTGAGATCTTTTCGGATGTGCCTTTAATGTAAGGGATGGTGACTGTTTTGTTGTAGTTCTCTGTGGTGGATGGTGGGAGGGGTTTCTTAGGAGTGTTTAGTATTTTGTTTATTTTTTGTGGATTGTAGCCGTTGGCCAAGAAGGTGTGGCATAAGTGAGTCAGTTCAGCAGTAAGAGCCTTGTCATTTGAACAGATTGCTCTCGCTCTATGGGTTAGCGTTTTTAAAATGCCATATTGTTGAGAAGGATGATGGTGTGATTGTTTGTGTAAGTATCTGCCTGTATGTGTGGGTTTTCTGAAAACTGAAAATGATAAGGAACCATCTGGGAGACGTGTAATGAGTGTATCCAGGAAGGGCAGACAGTTGTTGGCTTCCGGTTCCATAGTAAAGTGGATTTTTGGGTGTTGGCTATTTAAATGTGCTAGGAATGTTTTCAATGTCTCAGGGCCATGTGGCCAAATGGCAAGCACATCATCAACATAGCGTAGCCAAAGTGTTGGTTTGAGAGTGGCTGTATTGATTGCTTGTTTTTCCAGGTGTTCTATGTAAAAGTTGGCTAGGGGGGGAGAAAGGGGGGAGCCCATGGCTGTCCCATCAATTTGTTTGTATATTTTCCCTTTCCATGTGAAATATCCTGCATGTATTGTGAATTTGAATAGTTCAAATATATCAGGGGGGAAGTGTGACTTCAGTAGATTGAGGGTTTCTATTAGTGGTACATTTGTGAATAGTGAAGTGATGTCAAAGCTTACTATTAAGTCTGAGCTTTTTAGGGTGAGGTGTTGTAAGATGCTTTTTAGGTGTGCTGAATTTTTGATAAAGGAGGGAGAATTGTTAGTGAGAGTGGCTAGTAGCTTTGCTAAATGTCTAGCCAGTTTGTATGTGGGACTATTTATACTGTCCACAATTGGGCGTAGGGGTGTGCCTGGTTTGTGAATTTTTGGTGATCCATAGATCCTCGGTGTTCTAACATGGAAGGGTTTGAGTTTGTTAACTGTGTCTTTGGGCCAGGAAGTGACTTTTTTTAATAATTTTCGTGCCTTATTCTTTTGTGTGTTGGTGGGATTGCGATCTATAATTTTGTATGTTGACTGATCTTGTAATAGTGTGTGCATTTTGTTTTCATATTCAGTTGTGTCCATCACCACGGTTGCATTTCCTTTGTCTGCTTTTGTTATGGTAATCTGGCTGTTGTTGTGTAGCTCTTTTATAGCCATGAATTCCTTATGTGGGATATTACGTTTTGGAGGCTTGGACTTGATTAGGATGTTGGCCACATCTAAACGTATGTTGTTAGCTATTGTTGGAGGCAGGTCGTAAATTCCTCGTTCGATGGACGCCATTATTTCGGCTTTTGGAACTTGCTTGGGAGTTATGGCAAAGTTGTGCCCTCGACTTAAAGCAGTTGTGGCTTCTTTGCTTAAGGTGAGTGACGATAGATTCACAACGACGAGGTCTTGTTGTAATTGCGGTCGTTGTATGGTGTTCCGTTGTTGTAGATTTTCGAACTTCTTTTGGTGCCGGTTTTTGACTCTGTCGAATTCTTTTTTTTTTGCCGTTGCGTCGGTGATGTTCTCTAAGATCTGCCAAAGTTCCGTATTTAGAATATTATGCAGTGATTCTCGTAATGCGCTGATGGTTGTATTTGCTTGTGCTAATTCCCGGCGAGTGGTGTTAATTTGTTCGCGTAAAAGCGCTACACTCGCTCGTTTATAGATGCGTTGGGCTTTGGCCGAGTGGAACTTGTTTTTGATTTTAAAACAGTTCGGTATTAATTTGGTGTCTCGGCACCTCTTTAAGAAGGCTAACCTGTTTAGTTGCCGCGCCAATTTCAACTTCCACTTACGATATCGTCTCCGTGAAGAATCCTTAAACGTGTGGACAGACTTATGTGTTTGTCGAACATGTTGTTTATTATTTTAACGGTATAATAGAACACAGAAACTAAGTAAAGAATTAATTTATTAACTTGATGCTGATATTTCGCTGGTATTATAACCAGCATCTTCAGAGCACAAAAACACTGTTTGTCACAATACGCGAGACTAAAACAACATGGTGTACATTAACAAAATTGTAGCAGCAACACAAAGACTAGAGTCCTGATTTTGGCGCCCTCTATCTGGAAAAAAAAAAAAAAAAAAAAAAAAAAAAAAAAAAAAAAAAGATATTTCGCTGGTTATAATACCAGCGAAATATCAGCATCAAGTTAATAAATTAATTATTTACTTAGTTTCTGTGTTCTATTATACCGTTAAAATAATAAACAACATGTTCGACGAACACATAAGTCTGTCCACACGTTTAAGGATTCTTCACGGAGACGATATCGTACGCAAGACACGACGATATGGTAAGTGGAAGTTGAAATTGGCGCGGCAACTAAACAGGTTAGCCTTCTTAAAGAGGTGCCGAGACACCAAATTAATACCGAACTGTTTTAAAATCAAAAACAAGTTCCACTCGGCCAAAGCCCAACGCATCTATAAACGAGCGAGTGTAGCGCTTTTACGCGAACAAATTAACACCACTCGCCGGGAATTAGCACAAGCAAATACAACCATCAGCGCATTACGAGAATCACTGCATAATATTCTAAATACGGAACTTTGGCAGATCTTAGAGAACATCACCGACGCAACGGCAAAAAAAGAATTCGACAGAGTCAAAAACCGGCACCAAAAGAAGTTCGAAAATCTACAACAAAGGAACACCATACAACGACCGCAATTACAACAAGACCTCGTCGTTGTGAATCTATCGTCACTCACCTTAAGCAAAGAAGCCACAACTGCTTTAAGTCGAGGGCACAACTTTGCCATAACTCCCAAGCAAGTTCCAAAAGCCGAAATAATGGCGTCCATCGAACGAGGAATTTACGACCTGCCTCCAACAATAGCTAACAACATACGTTTAGATGTGGCCAACATCCTAATCAAGTCCAAGCCTCCAAAAAGTAATATCCCACATAAGGAATTCATGGCTATAAAAGAGCTACACAACAACAGCCAGATTACCATAACAAAAGCAGACAAAGGAAATGCAACCGTGGTGATGGACACAACTGAATATGAAAACAAAATGCACACACTATTACAAGATCAGTCAACATACAAAATTATAGATCGCAATCCCACCAACACACAAAAGAATAAGGCACGAAAATTATTAAAAAAAGTCACTTCCTGGCCCAAAGACACAGTTAACAAACTCAAACCCTTCCATGTTAGAACACCGAGGATCTATGGATCACCAAAAATTCACAAACCAGGCACACCCCTACGCCCAATTGTGGACAGTATAAATAGTCCCACATACAAACTGGCTAGACATTTAGCAAAGCTACTAGCCACTCTCACTAACAATTCTCCCTCCTTTATCAAAAATTCAGCACACCTAAAAAGCATCTTACAACACCTCACCCTAAAAAGCTCAGACTTAATAGTAAGCTTTGACATCACTTCACTATTCACAAATGTACCACTAATAGAAACCCTCAATCTACTGAAGTCACACTTCCCCCCTGATATATTTGAACTATTCAAATTCACAATACATGCAGGATATTTCACATGGAAAGGGAAAATATACAAACAAATTGATGGGACAGCCATGGGCTCCCCCCTTTCTCCCCCCCTAGCCAACTTTTACATAGAACACCTGGAAAAACAAGCAATCAATACAGCCACTCTCAAACCAACACTTTGGCTACGCTATGTTGATGATGTGCTTGCCATTTGGCCACATGGCCCTGAGACATTGAAAACATTCCTAGCACATTTAAATAGCCAACACCCAAAAATCCACTTTACTATGGAACCGGAAGCCAACAACTGTCTGCCCTTCCTGGATACACTCATTACACGTCTCCCAGATGGTTCCTTATCATTTTCAGTTTTCAGAAAACCCACACATACAGGCAGATACTTACACAAACAATCACACCATCATCCTTCTCAACAATATGGCATTTTAAAAACGCTAACCCATAGAGCGAGAGCAATCTGTTCAAATGACAAGGCTCTTACTGCTGAACTGACTCACTTACGCCACACCTTCTTGGCCAACGGCTACAATCCACAAAAAATAAACAAAATACTAAACACTCCTAAGAAACCCCTCCCACCATCCACCACAGAGAACTACAACAAAACAGTCACCATCCCTTACATTAAAGGCACATCCGAAAAGATCTCAAGAATTCTCATTAAACATAAACTACGCACTACATTCAGACCATGTAGCAAATTAGCCACCCTCATCCGCTCACCCAAGGACAGCATTCCTCCTTTATCACATCCAGGAGTCTACCAAGTACCCTGCTCATACAATCAAGCCTACTACGGTCAAACAGGAAGAACTGTGAATATCCGCATCAGCGAACATAAACGATACGTCCGGAAATATCATTATGGGAAGTCGGGCCTAGCAGACCATGCTCTGGATACCCCTGCACACAGGATCAACTGGAAAAACACAAAAGTACTACACAGAAACCCATATAAATCAGAGAGATTGTTCTTAGAGGCGACAGAAGCCCTAAAACACACCCCAAATCTCAACAAATATGGCTGTATTAACTTGCCGAAGATCTGGGAGACAGTCATATTAAGGAAAAACTAGCACTTTTCTAGGACTCTAGCAATATATGATAGCGTTTTTTTTTTTTTTTTTTTTCAGATGGAGGGCGCCAAAATCAGGACTCTAGTCTTTGTGTTGCTGCTACAATTTTGTTAATGCACACCATGTTGTTTTAGTCTCGCGTATTGTGACAAACAGTGTTTTTGTGCTCTGAAGATGCTGGTTATAATACCAGCGAAATATCAGCATCAAGTTAATAAATTAATTCTTTACTTAGTTTCTGTGTTCTATTATACCGTTAAAATAATAAACAACATGGTTTTCACAAGGCTTGCTGGAACAACCTGGGGTTGTGGAGCAGAAGTCCTAAGGTTGTCAGTGAGCACTAGTCCTCACATTCTCTGTAGCAGAATACTGTGTCCCCCCCCCATCTGAGGAAAGAAGTGCGCACACCATCATCATCATAGATACTCAGCTAAATTCTACCATGTGCACAATTAGTGGGATACCGAGAAGCACCCCTCTCCCTTGGCTGTCTGTCCTATCCAACATTCCTCTACCAAATATACAGAGAAGACAAGCCTCGATTAAAGAGTTTAATAAAGTAATGAGCAACCTGGCACCAGACTCTCAAAAATTCACCTAGTCTTTAACTAAAATCAAGAAACCCTTTCTGGTCCATGGATGAACTCTCTGCATCTGCCTTACCATCAACATCTGACACGTGGAGAGAACACTGGTCCAACAATCTCCTAACAATTGGCTTCCTTGAAGATCCCTGTGTTCTACAGCCTGGTTTTGTTCTTCCTATGAAGATTTGATCATCTGTCAACAGGATCAGAACTAATCAAGGAAGATGTGGCTACCTACTACACAAATGGAAACTGTCAGACCACCCTTATTGTGACTGTGCCCACATACCCCAGACAATCACTTATATTGTGAATGACTGCCCAAGATGCCACTTTTGTGGTAACCTCGAAGACATCCACGAGGTAACAGATAAGGCCTTGGGTTGGCTTTCTGGGGTAGACCTATAGCTGCATTGTATTCCTTTTGCCATAAGAATAAATAAATGAATGCATTAGTAACAACATATCAAATTCCTTAGTTATGGAAATTCTGTCGTTTCTGATTGAAATATACCATAGATTCAAATACCATGTATTTGAAATATACCATAGAATTGATTGGAAAGGCACCCATTCCTTATATCACAAAACCTGGTATACATGAAAATTCAAAGAATTCTATGAGATACTAATCCATCATGCCAGCTTCAACAAGAATGATAGGTTAAGAATCCTGATGATATTGATGGCTCATCTGGAACTATGGTTTACATGTTTATTAATGACTATGGTCCTACAGGTTTCATTGCCTAATCATCTTCTTCCTGCTCCACATTACAAGTTTAGCCTGAATTAGTTCATATAGCATCATTGAGTTATATCCATTCCAATCTTAGATTATTAATCCTATGGTACTGAAAAGAGCCTCCTTCTCCCTTGTAAGATTTCTCTGAAAACCAAAGTTCAAAACAGCTGTTAGATCAGCAAAACCTTAATCAAAAGCACTAATGAAACGAAAATATAGAGACCCTGGATGTCTTTATTTGTGTGTTTATGGAATGTAATACCAAGGCAACTGTGTTGACGAAGATTGTATTCTAATAAGTTCTCTTGTCAGCATTTGAGTTTCTGGTAGGAAAAGACTTGGCCACCTCTGTATCAAACTAGCAAGAATGATTTTAATATTCTTTCATTCAGTAGCTTTGCTTCACCCATTAAACACTAGGTCAAGAATTGTGATCTTCTCTTCATCGCATGCCAAAATTCTGCTTCTCCCTTGTTACTTTGGAATTTGTCTCTTATCCTATACTAAATTTGGTTACTCATGCTTTAGTAAAATAAGAATGAAAACAGGAATATAATTTATCATGAAGTATGATTTAATTTCTTCTGAGCAAAAAAACTTGCTGCAGCTTTTCTTAAAATAATTCCATTAAAACACTATTAATAAATATTATTAATCTTCTTCTTTCACTACGCGTTATTCCCGCTTCCTTTGCAGGGTTCGCGTGTTACTTAGATGCGACTTCTTTTTAGTACCATTCCCAGCCGACCTGTCACCTAGTCTGCTGCTGGCGGGTAGGGGGGGGGGGGTAGTATATATTTTTTTGACTGTAGCAGCGTATGTTCACGGGCCCGGTTTGCCTGCTTGCGGGATGAAAAATGCCAGACAAACTGGTGGAAAAAACCCTACTGCCCGCACCCAAGACCGGCCTGAGGAAGATCCTCAAATTCCTCACGTCTTTGACAGGAATCGAAACTGGGACACTCCTTCCCCAGGGATATGGTTGCGAAGCACAAAGCCACTAGGCTAACCGTGCAGAAAAGGTGGTTTGTTTGCTTTGACGTACAGATTAGGAATAGGTGACATGCAAAATGCTCCAGTTGCAATTTTGATGGCTTCATGCTGAACAGAGTCTAGACACCGCAGCGTACTCTCCCTGGCAGAAGCATAGACTTGTGTTGATTCCTTTATGGTATTTAGAGCTGAATTCATTTCACTAGTCCCATGGAGATCCTGTAAAGATCATAATGATAATATTGTTAACTTATTAATAATATACATTAATGCCATTAAAATTCTTCTTCTCTTCAAAGATTAGACATTTGCCTGTTCCAGATTCGCTGGTCTCTCTCTCTCTGGTCTATATCTATCCACCTCTTTTGGTAGTCAGTATATTTCCATCTCCTAGATAGATGTTCTTTCTCTCTATATTCCTTGATCTTTTCACTTATGTTATAAATATCTAGTTCTTTTCTGATGTCTTCATTTCTTATATGTTCTACAGATTTTCAGATTAATTGTTCTACAGATCTTCTGAAATGTCTTTATTTTTTTCATATATATCTTTATCTTTTAGATATGTTATTATGCAGCCTAAATAATTAAACTTTGTCATCTTATATTATTTTATTTTTTATACCTATGGTCCAATTTTGTGCATCCTTTAATTGTTCTTAAAAATCTAATTTCTGCAGCTTGTATTTTACTTTCATCTTTCTTTTTAACTGTCCATATTTCTGAACCATATAACAGAGTGGAAGTGGCCATTACTTTATAAAATTTTAGTTGAGTTTCTCATCTTGTTTATTTATTCAGTGTCCTTTTAATTGTTCTACAGATTTTCTGAAATTTCTTTATTTTTTCGTCTATATCTTCATCTTTTAGATATGTTATTATGCAGTCTAAATAATTAAACTTTGTCATCTGTTATATTCTTTTATTTTCTATACCTATTTTTGATCTAATATGATCCTGACCTTTAAATGCCATGACTTTTGTTTTCTTTTGTGAAATTTTTAAATTGTACTGTTTGCTTATTTTGTTTAATTCATAAACTGATTTTTGAAGGTCATCTTCATTGTCTTGTAATATAATCTGATCATCTGCATATAACATTGTATTGATAACAATTCTTCTGGTTAATGGATACCTTGTTTTATTGTTGTTTTCCATATTTTAATAATCATGATAAATGTATGAGGCGTGACAATTTAATTCTCGGAATGGCTGCACAGTGTCGCCTGTGTGGTAATTTGGTTGGAGTCACATGAGTAATCATATTTGTACATCTTTTAACTAATGCATCCATAAACCTCAAGCTGATAAAGCCATTTATTAGTTGGCTATTGCAAAAACAATAGAGATCTGTATCTCTTAAAAACGTGTAAAAATGATGTAAAAATATTTAATTGAAATTTGGAGCAGTGTGTTAACATCAAATTTTGTGTGGAAATTGGCAAAACTACTACTGAAACGAAGCTGTTGAAAGTGGCATATGGTGTAGATGTTCTGAAAAAGTCAAGTGGCATAAGAGATTCAAAAGTGGGCAAGAGGATGTGAACAACGACCCCCCCCCCAAAAAAAAAAATGGGCAGCCAAAAACAAAAATGATGGACTCAAATGTGAACAGAGTTCAAGATTTGGTACAGTCTGACAGACATTTAAGTGTGTGATTAAATGGCAGATGAATTGCAAATGAATCGAGAAATAATCAAGGTAATTTTAACTGAAGAATTGGGTATGAAGAATTGGGAGGACTTTGGCAAGAATATAGAAAATAAATATCAAGAAGGTGGCAAAATATTCTGGAGGTTGTTGAAGAAGCTTAAGAATGGAGGAAAGAGTGCTATAAAAGGAATTAGAGATGATAAAGGTGACATGAAAATGGGAGAAAAAGATATCCTTGAAGTATGGAGTAATTACTTTGAAAAACTGCTAAATGAAACAAGCAGTGATAACAGCACAGTGGTAAAAAACACTGACCAGGCATGCAGTCAGGAATACATATCCATACTTGATGTAGAAAAAGCCATCAAAGGCTTGAAATGAAAGGCAGCAGGAGTAGATGATATTCGACCAGAAATGCTGAAGTATGGTGGTATAAGAGTCTTACAGTTGCTGCACTGCATAGTTCAGAAAGCCTGGACAGAGGGACGAATTCCCGATGATTGGAGTAGAGCTCTCATAGTACCCATATATAAAAAGGGAAATAAAACTGCATGTGAGAATTACAGAGGTATTTCCCTACTTAGTGTTCCTGGCAAGATCTATGCAAGTATACTTGAGAAACGGTTGAGAAGAATTGTGGAAGAAAAGCTTGGTGAAGAACAAGCTGGATTCAGGCCAAATAGAGGCTGTCAGGATCAGATCTTCACTTTACGACAAAGAGTCGAGAAAGCATGGGAATATAACAAAGATCTGTATTTAAGTTTTGTCGATCTGGAAAAGGCATATGACAAGGTGCCAAGAGAGAAGCTATTCAATACGCTGCAGTTATATGGTGTCAATGGGACATTATATCAAGCAATACTTAGTCTTTATTTGAGTTGTGAGTCAGCAGTTAGAATTGAAGGAAGTACAGGAAGATGGTTTAATGTTAAATCTGGTGTGAGACAAGGATGTACATTATCCCCTCTGTTATTCATTATCTATATGGATCACATTATGAAGGAAAGTGGTATTAAACATGATATCAAAATTGGAGATGTTAATGTCAGCTCTTTGCTTTATGCGGATGATGTTATACTTCTAAATAAATCCGCTACAAGTCTGCAAGATTCTCTGACTAAATTGAATAGCTCTTGTAATAGATATGGTATGAAGGTCAGCAATAAAAAGACAAAGACAATGAAAATAGGCAGAATCATTGAAAATGTCAACTGTGTTGTGAATGGAGAACCTGTGGAACAAGTAAAACATTTCAGCTATTTAGGCACGATTTTTACTGAAGATGGTAAATTAAATATAGAAATAGACAACAGAATCAGCAAAGCTGGTATGGTGGGAAGTCAATTGAATAAATTCATATGGAATAAGAGAGAAATAAGTCGGAACACTAAATTAGCTGTATACAAGACAGTGTTCAAACCAGTTTTAACTTATGGATCTGAGAGCTGGGTCAGAAGTAAAACACTTGACCAAAGACTAGAGACTGCAGATATGAGAGTCCTGAGAAAGATTATAGGCGTGAACAGATGGCATCAATGGCAGTATCATATTAAAAACGAGGATATTAGGAAAGAACTTGACATTGTCAGCATCCAGGAATGCGTTAGCAGAGCTAATCTCAGGTGGTATGGTCACTTAAACAGAATGGGCGAGGAAAGATTAGCAAAACAAGTGTTCTCTGCCAGGTTGGCAGGAAAACGACCGAGAGGAGGACCAAGATATAGGTGGATTGATACGGTACAAAGTGCTTTAGACGATAGAAATATAAGATCTGATAATATTGGAGTGTTGACAAGTAACAGACTGATTTGGAGGAAAATTGTAGATAGGAAATTAATAATGATGTAATTTTTTTCATGTAGTACTATCATATCCTGTACACCCCTTGAGGGTACATGGCAGGAATTTGATGATGATGATGATGAATTGGGTATGTGAAAGATTTCTGTGAAGTTTATGCCTAGGATCTTGATGGAGAAAAAGAAGCAGTGGCAGGTTCAAGTTATGACTGATCTTTCTGCAAATAAACACTTTTCCAAGAGTAATTACTGGTGACAAAACTTGGTGCTTCCAGTACGATCCCAAAACAAAATGCCAGAGCATACAGTGGAAAACCCTGAGTTTGCCACATCTGAAAAAAAGCATGTCACATTTGCAGTTCAAGACCATGCTGGTGTGTGTTTCTTTGATCACATGGGATTAGTCCATTATGAATTCATTGAACAGGGACAGACTGTCAACCAACAATGCTATTTAGAGGTGCTGAAAAGATTATGAGATTCTGTTTGGAGAAAATGACCTGAATTGTAGTCTGACAAGTGGATCATTCATCTCGACAATGCACCAAGCCATAGTGTGCTCATTGTGAGAGAGAGTTTCTGGCCAAAAAATCAATTACCGAATTAGGGTCATCCTGCTTATTCACCCGACTTAGCTCTCTGTGATTTTTGGCTCTTTCCAAAATTAAAGGCTGCACTAAATGGATGAAGATTTTCTGACATTGCTGATATCCAGCATAATGTGAAAAAGGAACTCAAGAATATTCCAGAAGACGTGTTCCAGGCCTGTTTCCAAAAATGGGAACATCATCTAAACCAATGTATAAATGCACAAGGGACTACTTCGAAGGCGACAGTAGCCACTAACGTATAGTTCCGAATGTCGGTTGTTTTTTACAGATGCATTCCGGGAATTAAATTGTCACACCTCATATGAATAGGGTTGGAGATAAGCTACATCTCTGTCTAATGCCGTGATTTATTTCAATCTCTACTGTTAATTTATTACCTAACTGTAACTGTATTTTTGTATCTTTATATAAACTTTGTATAGCTTGTACCAAATGTATGTAATGGATATCCTTGTTTTTTCATTATATTCCATAGCTTTTCTTCTTTAGATTTCATCAAAAGCTTTCTCGTAACCTATAAAGGCTGTATGAGTCTCTAAATTAAATTCTATGTTTTTTGTCTTTTTTAATATTTTTCCACATAAATATTGTCTATACATGACCTTCCATGTCTGAAACTATTTTGTTCTGTTGAGAGTAGATTGTTTGCAATATTTCTGTGTCTTTTATTCAGGATTTTACTGTAAATTTTGTAACCTGTATTTAATAAACTTACTCCTCTGTAATTTCTGCAGTCATCTCTCTCTCCATTCTTAAATATAGATATATAGCTTATTCAAATTAAGTGGGTATTGAATCCAACATTATTTCATAGCCGAATATAGAAACTACAAGAGTTTCATGCCGAATATAGAGACTAAAAGTTTCGGTAGATACAAGCACACGCCAACCTTTCATGATAAGGCAACTCGTAGTTTAAGGTGGAGCAAGGTCCGATCACTGTCCTATATTTTATACTCCGATCACTGTACTGTAGTTTCTATATTCGGCTATGAAATAATGTTGAATTCAATATCCACTTAATTTGAATAATTTTGCATTGCTGAAGTGAAGCCTTTTGGCTCTCTTTTTCAGTAATTTTGGTGCCTTTTGTAATGTGACACTTTTTTATCAACTTGTATCGTAAAGTACAAGTTCTGCATCACTTCATCCTGAGTATTCTTGGTCTAGCTCCCACTGACGAGACCTCAAAAAAGGTTGAAACCGGTCTGGGTAGTGACCTCCCCCCATAATGTATAACATTATACATCTCCTAGGAGATGTGTTTTACATTATAGAAAATACTAAGGACAGTGATCAAAGCTTGTTTCACCTTTACTACGAGTTGCCCTGTCATGAAAGGTTGGCATATGCTTGTATCCACTGAAACTCTTATAGTCTCTATATTCGGCATGAAACTCTTGTAGTTTCTATATTCGGCTATGAAATAATGTTGGATTCAATATCCACTTAATTTGAATAATTTTGCATTGCAGAAGTGAAGCCTATTGGCTTTTTTTTACAGTAGATATATAGTTTTTAACCAATCTGATGGAACCTCACATTTCCTGCAACAGTTATTTATTAGTTTTAAGAATCTGTGATGTAAATATTCTCCACCATATTTCCAATGCTCTGTATTTATGCCATCTACGGCTGATTTTTGATTTTTTGATACCTTTATTGCTTCTTTTAGTTCTTCCAATTTTATTGGTTCTATATCATTGCTGATTTCTTCATTATTATTTTCTGTATCAAATTTGGATCATACCATAAATTCTTATAATGTTCTATCCATTGTTTCTCTTGTATTATGTTAATTTGTGCTGTATCGCTTTCTTCATTGTTTAATTTCCTTAATATTTTGTAGGCTATGTCTTGTATTCCACATGTCTTCTTCTGTTTTATTAATAAATCTGTCCCAAGAATCTTGATGAGCTTTTTGTACTACGGTTTTTGCTATATTTCTTTTGTGTTTTTTGTATATTTTTTGGCATCCTTTGTATGTTTTTGAAAGAGTGATTTGTGTACCATTTGTTTTTCTTTTATTGCATTTTTTATATCTGTGCTCCGGATTTTTAATGTTTTTCTTTTTAATATTTTATTTTTCTTTATCATTTTTAACATAGCATCCTTTGTATGTTTTTGAAAGAGTGATTTGTGTACCATTTGTTTTTCTTTTATTGCATTTTTTATATCTGTGCTCCGGATTTTTAATGTTTTTCTTTTTAATATTTTATTTTTCTTTCCAAGTACTTCAGAGGTTGCTTTATGGATTATCTTTATTAAAGTTTTCCATTCTTCTGCATCTTCACTGATTTTGGCTTCTTACGTAATCTGTTAATCATGATTGATATAGCATTCTAATGCTTTCTTCCTGTAATAGATATACTTTTATACTTGTTCTATTTCTTATTTTTCTTATTTACTTCCTTTCTCCATTTTACTAGTATTTTTATTTTAGAGACTACTAAATAATGATTTGAAAAAATGTTGCTTCCTCTGTAAACATATACATATCTCATACATGGAACTAATTTCTAATTAGTAATGATATAATCAATTGATTATTAATTAACTTAAGGAATTCACAACATTCACTAGAATATAAATTAAATAAACTTTAATATACATATTTCCAATATTTCGGTGTCATGTTGCCATCTTCAAAGGAACTTAAAATAAAGACACGTGCATATAGGCACTACACACAGTAAATGAGGACAGCGAGGCAGGACAGCGAATATCAGAATTTCAGAACACAAGGACTACATTCATTTTCACCAGTATAGCCACTCTGGTCTTGCAGACCATGCTCAGGATACACGCCACAGAATACAATGGAAGAAAGCCACAATAATACACCGTAGCAAGTTCAAATTTGAAAGACTTTTCATGGAATCAGCCTCAGCCCTAAGAAACATGCCAAACCTCAACAAATTTGGTTGCATGAGACTGCCCCAAATTTGGAAGACGTACATCAGGAGACATTCGGCCCAAAGGCCCAGAATACCTACGTAGCCTGCTAGGGGGCACCATCAGGACTTTTAGGAAAAACAATAAATTCCTCACTTTGTCCTCATTTACTGTGTGTAGTGCCTGCATGCACGTGTCTTTATTTTAAGTTCCTTTGAAGATGGCAACGTGACTTTGACGAAATGTTGGAAATATATATTAAAGTTTATTTAATTTATATTCTAGTGTACGTTGTGAATTCCTTAAGTTAATTAATAATCATGTATAACCAACGCATAAGCCTTTCTACGAGAAAAATATAATCAATTGTAGGTCTTGTTCTTCTGCTATTACAAGTATATTTATTTATATTCTTTTTTTTTGAAAAAAAATATTGGTTATTTTAAAATTATTGAATGTACAGAAGTCTAATAGTTCTTGACCATTGTTATTCATTAAAATTTCTCCATATTTTCCTAAGACATTTAGGATTTGATTATTTCTATTGGATTTTCAAGGTATATACTCCTATGATATTTAAGTAGCTTCTATTTGTTTTTAATTTAAATGTTACAATTCAATCATTTACAAAATTGTACTTTTGTATTCTATTTTTCCATTTATTATTGATTAAAATGGCCACACCACTAGAAGCTCTGATATGTTGGTCCATTTCACTATATAGCATAGTAAAACTATCTATATCTTTTGTTCCATTTAATTTATTTTTTGTGTATGTTATTATGGCTGTATTAATATTTTTAGTTTTTAGCTGTTTTACAAATTCTAATTTCTTTGTTATTATGCTTCGCACATTCAATGTGGCTACTTTTAAAATGTCTGAGATTCATAATTGTTTATCTTTATTCCTTCTTGGTCATTTTCCACTGTTTCAGTCCGATGAATTTTCCAGTACCAGCATCTGAGTTATAGAAATTTTTTTATTTGGTAAGGTAACCAGCCTTATGCAAAACCCCCAGCCTGGAGGAGCAGGTATCTCTCTTAGTCTGGCCATCAAAATTAATGATATTTATAATAATATAATAATAAGATTCTTATAATGATACCATTTTAATGGTATTATTATAAAAGGAGCTGCAGCAAGCATTTCTATTTTAATTAGAAATTTGTTTAAAATTGTCTGTTGCTTTTTTCTTTTCCCCTTTGGTTTCATTTTCTTATATTTTCATTGTAAAATATGTAATTCATCAGTATGATTTCAGTGCTATTCATGTTGGCTGTTTATAAATTGCTTTTTTCCCTCATTTACATAGTCATGGAATATTTATGTTTGAAATTTGAAAGATAATTACTGCTGTTAATGATAAGTTTCTGATATCTAATATTCTCCTTTCTAATATCATCATTATTAATTTCAATCTGCTATTGATTTAAATATATATGTTATTATTATTATTATTTGCGTATGTGCATCGGTGTGTGTGTGTGTATATATATATATATATATATATATTTTATTTTATTTTATTTTATTTTATTTTTTTTCATTCCAGAAGTTGGGGTGCAGATGCCAACACAAATCAAGTAAGATTCTCTGTACAGTTATAATAGATTGAGGTGGTGAGGTGGAACTTCTGGACATTATCCTTTTTTAATGTAGTTGATAAGGTCTTTTTTTATTATTTTTTATTTTTTTATTTTATTTTTATGTTGAGCACATACACAGGAGGTTGGTTGGCCAACCTATAGTATATTAGTACTGTGTATGGGTAGTGGGTTGGGATAGGAGGAATTTGTTTACATTTGATTTGAATGACTTTAAATCGTATTCCTTGGGAAACACAACAGGTGGGAGACTGTTCCACAGTGCAGCAGTTGCAGGGATGAAGGAAGAGGAAAAGAAACTTGTTCTGTTTGTTTCTAGGTGTACTGTGAAGGGACGTTGTGCAGCAGTTGCACGTGTTCCAATGAGCTTTGTACTGAGCGGAGGAATTATTGATGTTATTAGCATGTTATATTAGAAATATAAGCATTTCCGATGGAAATATTTGTAGAATATACATACTGCAGAGACCATGCGTCTGTGTGAAAGTGGGGGAGAGAGAGTTGGTAAAGGATGGATCATTGATAAGTCTAATTGCTCTCCTCTGTATTGTGTCGAGCATTTTGAGAGAGCTTTTAGGGGGGCCCCACCCCATATGTGGGAGCAGTATTCAATAGCTGGGTGGATTTGTAATTTGTGTAATGTTTGTAGCTGTTCGGGGGTGAATTAACGTCTTGAGCAAAAGAGAAATCCTAGTTTTTTTGAGGCTGAGGATGCAATGGTTGTGATATGTTTATGCCAGGAGAGGTTTGATGTGAGAGTGATTCCAAGAAGCGAGATCTCAAAATGTCTGGAAATTTGAGTATCATCAAAAAAGATACTGGGAAAAAATGGTTCTTTTTTATGGAAAATAGTACAGAACTGGGTTTTATTGATGTTGAAATTTATGAGGTTATCCTAACCCCATTGTAGGATGGCTTGGAGATCGGAGTTGAGGATGGTGGTGGTGGTTAATGTTCTGTAGGTTGAGTTGAGTTGTGAAGGGTAAGGCTTATCAAATGCAAGCAAGGAGTGTAGTGTGCTGTCGTCTGCAAAACTGTGTATTGGGTTAGAGGTCAATTGCAGTAGGTCATTGATATATAGCAGGAAGAGGGTTGGTGAGAGGACAGAACCTTGTGGGACCCCAGCATTAATTGAGTGGTGAGAGGACAGGGAGCCGTCCACCATCACACTCAGTGTGCGTCCAGACAGAAAGCTGGCAATCCAGCTACAGAAGTCCTGGGTCAGACCGAATGATGGTAGTTTGCGTAGTAGGCCTTTGTGCCAGACCCGGTCAAAGGCTTTTGGAGATATCTAGTGCAACCACTTGAGATTTGCCAAACCTCTCCATAGCATTTGTCCAGAGATGGGTGACGTATGTGAGTAGATCTCCTGTTGATCGGCAGTGGCGGAATCCATACTGGCAGTCATTTAATTGGTGAGTGTCTTCAAGATAGTTTAGGAGTTGGGAATTGATGATTTTTTCTATTACTTTTGACTGGACTGAGGTATAAGCGAGATTGGGCGGTAAATGGATGGCAGTGACTTGTCATCCTTCTTGGGAATGCGCTGAATATAGCCCAATTTCCAGTTTGTGGGATAGATTCCAGTGGAGTAAGAGAATATATATATAGGTGACATAGGATAGGGGTCAGTTCTGGAGAACAAACTTTCGGAACAATTGGGGGAATGCCATCAGGGCCAGGTGTCTAATTTGGACAGTGTTTTTCTCATCTCATCCTGGCAAAAGGATATAGGGGGCATTGTATGTTGGGTGTCTGGAATGGTTGTGGGACATTTACCATCGTCCGTTATGCATGCATTAGAGCCTTCTGGGTATGATATGGGTGGGAATAGTGTTGGACAGAAGTTATGGCCAATTGCTTTGGCGAGAGACCAAAAGGTTCGTCTGCCGTTTGGACAGGCTGCTAATTTACAGCTTTTTGCTCTTTCGAACTCTGTTTTGGAAGCATTGATTGTTTTTTTGCATCTATTACGGGCTTTGGTGTAAGCTTTGAAGGAGGATGAGGTTCTTGATTTCAGCCAGTTGTGGTATTTCTGGTGTTTCATCTCTACAGCCGTGGTGCATCTTTTGGAGAACCAGAGTTTCGTTAGGGAATGGCAGTTCAGTGTGCTGTGTGGAATGTATGTATTCATGCCGGTGAGGATTACTTTAGTAATAAGCTCGGTGCAAAATTTGGATAAATTATTATACTATGAAAACATTTTAGTTGGTTGTGCTGATGTCCATTAATCTCCATCTCTTATTTCCTATCAGAAAAAGAATTCAAGATTTTCTTGATCTACATTAGAATGTTGTTTGATCAAGGAAAAGGAAGCATTGAGTGTTACAATCTCAATAGGCTTGGTATTGAATAAAAGTGAGATGCAAGGAGTTAAATTTTTAAAGTTTTCTGTTGCCATTCCTATTTTGTTAATTTGAGAAGTCCATGTTTTTTACCTTGTTATTTTTCCAGTTTTTTTTTTGTTATTATTTACACACCTGAAGAAGTTGGCGTTCCAACGAAACTAGTCGTGTTATATTAAAGTTTTCTTACCTTTCTTGGTGTTCTTAGTCAGTATAATTATTAATTTTTAAATATGTCTACAAGCTGAGTCAATACTAGTCACAATATATATATATATATATGTATATATTTATTACTTACATATTTATATTTTATATTAATTAATATTAATTTCATGCTATATTATATTAATTACATTATTTTAATATTTGTGCATAAGGATGATGTCAGTTATGATAATTATAAGCAGCAAACCAGAAGAGTCACAAGTGTCGTATGGAAAGCTAAGTCTGAGTATGAAAAGAAACTGGCTCTGCAAATTAAAGATAAACCAAAAGAATTCTAGTTATGCTGCAAGTAAAAGAAAGGATGAATTTGAAAGAATAACTGTACGGAATGCAGATGGTATACAGGTGGTCAGATGCAGTAGAGATTGTTCAACTGATGAGTAGCCATTTTGCTAAAAGCTATCAACCTGGTATATGCAACATTGAATTGACTGCTGCTTCTTCACTGTATGAAGAAACTATGTGGGTGAAAAAAGGTGTGTGAGGAGGAGGAAGTATTAGAGCTACTGCACAAACTCGATAAGAATTCTGCAATAGAAACTTGTGGAATATTAATTTTATGCTATATTATATTAATTGCATTATTTTAATATTTGTGCATAAGGATGATGTCAGTTATGATAATTATAAGCAGCAAACCAGAAGAGTCACAAGTGTCGTATGGAAAGCCAAGTCTGAGTATGAAAAGAAACTGGCTCTGCAAATTAAAGATAAACCAAAAGAATTCTAGTTATGCTGCAAGTAAAAGAAAGGATGAATTTGAAAGAATAACTGTACAGAATGCAGATGGTATACAGGTGGTCAGATGCAGAAGAGATTGTTCAACTAACGAGTAGCCATTTTGCTAAACGCTATCAACCTGGTATATGCAACATTGAACTGACTGCTGCTTCTTCGCTGTATGAAGAAACTGTGTGGGTGAAAAAAGGTGTGTGAGGAGGAGGAAGTATTAGAGCTACTGAACAAACTCAATAAGAATTTTGCAATAGAAACTTGTGGAATATCAGCACGGATGCTAATAGAGTGTTCAGCTAAACTGCCTACTTATTGACTAGGCTATATAATTTGAGTCTCAGAACAGGAAAGATTCTGCAGGATTGGAAAGAATGTATGGTAATCCCATTGCTCAAGAGTGGTGTAAAGACTGATGTATCCAACTACCAACCAATCAGGAGTGTTCAAGAAGATTTTGCAAAAGTTGGTTAGGGCTCACATTCAGAAATGGGCTGACAGAGAATTTCTACTTTGCAATGAACAGTGTTAAATCTTGAATGAAGGAGAAATTTATTGTACTCCATTTCATTCAGATTTAACAAGTATCAAACTCTTGGAGAAATACTAGCATATTGGTAAAGGTGAAATTAATTGTAAAATAACGATAAAATCCATGATTTAAAAATTTCCTTATGTAATATAGTATTAAGTGTCTTTGTGAATACAACAGAGGTTGAAAATAGGTGAAAAAATGTTAGTATGCCAAAGTTTAGATCAAAGTTACAGAAGAGATAAGCGGATTAAAAACAAGTCCAGAGACAGTCATGTACGCAAGGTCTAAAATGCACACGGGAGTTTCCCATGCACACGCAAGGAGAAGCGACGGCACGGAGTGCAGAAGAATTAGATACCAGGTAAAAACAATGACGTAGTAGGGAGAATATCACAGCAGTGAATATATAGAGCTTGGCAATGCCAACTTGGGACTTTGCTAAGCTCTTGTTCCTGTCATTCCCGGAGAAGGAAGTTCAAGTGCGGTCGAGAAGGACGATGTCCATAGGCAGCTATGCCTATGGACATCGTCAGACAGAGATCCAGCACGAGCATAGGCCTCAGCACAGCGGTATAATCAGCGTAGACCGAGATGATATGCAGAACCACGTGGACCGATCCCTGCAGACCAACTTTGCCTACATCAAAGGAAGTGAATGGTGAATGTATTCGCTAGCCAGTCTTTTCTGAAAGTAAACCGGAGGAAGAAACAACAAGCCATGAGAATAAAAGAGATGATCGAAAGAGAAAGTCAGTGAGATCCTGACACCTCGGTAAAGTAAAAACTTTTAAATTTTTCTAGTGGTAAGACTTATACGTTGGTTAGACATAACTGGTAATTAATTTACGGAATTAACAACGCATATAAAGTAAATTAATTAAAGATAACTTTAACGAATCACTTCTATATTTCGACAATGTCACATTGTCATCTTCAGGAACATAAAGATATGGTATGTGCACTACAGGAACTAACAAAGCAAATGAGCTTTGTTAGTTCCTGTAGTGCATTTGAGTTGAGCTCATTTGCTTTGTTAGTTCCTGTAGTGCACATACCATATCTTTATGTTCCTGAAGATGACAATGTGACATTGTCGAAATATAGAAGTGATTCATTAAAGTTATCTTTAATTAATTTACTTTATATGCGTTTTTAAATTTTTGTATACAAAGAAAGTTAGATTGTGACGGTAAAAAGGACTGATTAGAATTGTGATTTATGAAGTGTTGTAGGACTTTAGGAGTTGAACCATGAATAGGGAATGATTGATCTGAGTCAGAAAACTTGGAAAAGTGCAGTGTAAAATATTTTAGTTTGTCATTGTCAGGTAGTTTTTGAACAAATAATTGTGTGAAAATAATCTAGGAGTGTTAAGTAATTAGGACATCGCAATTTAATAGTATTTGATAATATTTCATGTTGTAAGGGAACTAGAATGTCCATGTTACGTCGAGTTATCTTTTTACCTTTCATACCAACATTAGTTAAGTAAGTGTCTATAAAAGTAATTGCAACTTGCTTTATTAGTAGTGAATAAAATTTTTCTTGTCAACCAAATAACTTGCCTGATCACTAATCTCAATGCACCACTCATAAAGAGAACTTATGCGTAAATATATTGGGGATAGTCACGACTCTAGTGCAAAATAAGAATATATTCGATTATTGTGGTTAGAAATAGAGAAAGAAAAGATACAGGATCGTGTGCCATACCAGGTGTTTGCTCTTAGATAAAGAAATTTCTCTTATCTATAGAATTTTGATGGCGCAGTCAACAGGATTTGATTTACTCGTTTAATCAAGAGTGTGGTGAATCAAAGTGAGTAGATTTTGAGATAAGATCAGGCAGTTAAGGTATTAAGAATTTTGGAAACAAATTTTGTGAGAAAAGGTAAATTAATAGTGTAAACTAATACAGGTATGGCTCAACCATCAAGTTCTGGAATGGACGATGATGAATTCTTTTGGACCATTAATCCACAGCAAGTCTTCCTGCAATTTTCTGAGGAGGAGACTGATGACGTGTTAGCTTTCTTTAGCTACGTCGAAGAGTTAAGGAAGGTGGGCAGGTGGACTGATTTTTCAGCTCCTCATCTGCGTAGCAAACCTACAGGGAAGACAAAGAACTTTCTATATTCATCTCCTATCTTGAACGAAACTCTGGAATATTCTAAATTTAAAGAGGTGCTAATTTCCCAGTTTTCGAGATTGAGAAGTTTAGGGCCAAATTTGTGGAAATTGCAGAGAAGTACGCAAAAAAAGATAAAGAAAGCGTGATGAAATTTTACAATCGATTGCTGACCCTTGCCAACAGTCTAAGCATCTCGAACAAGGATAAGCCTCACCTAGACTGGGCGGTGTTCCATCAGTTCAGGCTACTAGTTCAACAAGAATTGAGGGAGACAGCCTACAAGAAAAAGATCAGTAATATCGAGGAATGCTACATTGCCGTTAAAGAGAAAGAGCAAATGCTCGGAGACATTGTCCCGCATCTGCTACCGGCTATATCAACATGATAAAGGATGCAAGTTATTCCGTTAATGACACTAAGACCGAAAGGGAGCCTCATGCGTGTAAGGAGAAAACTAAGGACCAAGGTAAGAGTGAAGGGGACAGAGTAGGATCAGTCAACATCAGTCGGTTGACTGAAAGTATAACAGACATGGATGAGGTTTGAAAAATAGTTAAGCAAGAAGTCGAGCATCTGCATCAGCCCCCTCATGGACCGTCTTGATGCTGTTCTGAACCAACTGGGGGCTGTGGCCATGAAAACTTCTGAATTATCTTTCCCTCAGACGAAAGGACTGCTGAAATGATATGTCTGGAAGTTGAGGGGCTACAACAGCCTATGCTAGACTGTTTGGATGCTGTGACGCAGAAATTGGCAACAGTAACAGTGCAGAATACCAAAGAGCCTCCTCTGAAATCGAGAGTCAGTGGACGAAAGGAAGGAAGGGAACCGCCTCGGTGCTTCAATTGCGACAATGTTGGGCATCTCGCCTGCAATTGTTTTAGCAGTAAGAGACGTTCCAGCAGAGGAAATGATGAGGAGTCAAGGTTTAATCAGCCTTCTCATATGTATACTAACAGAGCATGGGAGAGAGGACAATGAAAACAAGAGCAACCCTTAAGAATGATAATTAAGGGAGAGATATATGGAACACATTGTAATGTGTTGTTAGACACAGGTTCCCAGACCTCAGTTATATTGGGAGATTACTTTCGAAGGATAGAACCCCATGTGAGAAAAAGAATTTCATATTTTGAAAGGCTGATTAAATTATCAGGAATATCTACCTCCACAGTTTATGCGACCAAGTCAGTTCTTTTGAGAATATACTTACCTGAGTTTAAAATGTGTGTTTGACATGAGTTATTGGTCCTGCCCAGGATTTCTCTCCCACACATTCAATTGATTTTTGGAAACAATTTTCTTGTGAAGCATACGTTCTCATGTGACTACTCATGGAATGAGGTACATCTTTTGGGAAGGAGGATAAACAAGGAGAGTCAAGGATCACTGTATATGAACATAAATAAGAATTCACACGAAATAGCAATGCAATGCGGAGATGATGTCGAGCAGATTGACGGAGTTAGAGAAAGTTTAATAGGCAATCAGATTGGTTCAGAAAGGGCCTCTATCTCAAGAATAAGTGATCATTCTGAAGCTCATTGCATATCTAGAGTCAAACTGTCCGATGAACTTAGTGATGCAGAAAGGAGCCTGGAAGAAATTCATCTGAGAGCAATTGACGTTAACTTCATTAGCATTACTGAATGGTCTAGAGCAGCGCTTCCCAAACTGTGGATTGCGGCCCCTTGGGGGCCGTAGGTTTTGTTGAGGGGGGGGGCGTGAAATAATGAAAACAAATTTAAAATGTTTTAAGACTAAGTAGATTTTTTTTATTTTAAAAGAAACATATTTAACTTTTATTATTTCTTTTTTGTTATTTTTTATATTTTAATGGAAAAATTCACACATTGGTGGTGGTTCACAAACTTTGCTTCCTGCGTATTTCGGCATTTAATGAATATTACTAAATGTATGCTTATTCATATGTTTCATTTCAAAGCAGTGGTTAATTGTATTTACTTCGAATGCTCTCCAGGGAAGTCCAAATCTGGGCAACTTGTACATAGAGGCTAATGATTCACATTATTTGCCTTAGTATCCCATAATGCAAAGCACATATCCCTATGGACATGTGTAATGCTGTACATTACAGGAAGGGCCGCTACCCAAAATTTCAACCTTTCATATTTCCATATATAAGTATCCAAAAAGTGTCACACCTTATTACTAAAATACTCTGTCTGAATTACATATAGATGTTGAAAGTTTTTCCACTTGGTTATACTATAAATTAATGATATGAAGAAAGTATATTCCTGGTTTAATCCTTTATCCAAGTGTAAGCAAACAAAGTTTGCTCATGAAGTAATTTCATGACTGGGCAACTCATATATAGAGGCTAATGACTTCATATCACTTGCATTATGTGCTTTGCATTATGGGATGACAGAATCAAAATACTAAGGCAAGTAATGAAGTCATTAGCCTCTATATATGAGTTGCACAGTTGTGAAATTACTTCATGCGCAAACTTTGTTTGCTTACACTTGGATAAAGGATTAAACCAAGAATATAATTTCTTAGCATCTTTAATTTATACTATGTCTTTCACACATTTTTGTATAACTTGAGTCTCAGCTCAGGAATGATACCATAGGAATGGAAGGAATGTATGATAGTTCCATTGCACAAGGGTGGTGCAAAAACTAATGTGTCTAACTACCGACCTATTAGTATCTCTGGTGTGGTAGTGAAGATTTTAGAGAAGTTGGTAAGAACTCGCATACAGAAATGGGTAGACAAGCATTCTATACTTTGCAGGGAACAGCATGGGTTTACTAAAGGTAGGTCATGTTTTAGCAATTTGCCCATATTTTATAAAAATGTTACTGCTGAGTTGGATAAAGGGAATGGATACATTATGATAATGTTGGATTTTTCTAAGGCATTTGATAGGATACCACAGGATAGGCTGTTGTGTAAACTGGAAAATATGGAATTGGAACATAATCTATTGACTTGGATCATGGTTGACAGGCAGATATCAAAAAGTGGTATACAGTGGATGTGAATCTGCCAGATTTAAGGTAACCAATGGTGTACCTCAGGGTTCAGTCCTTGGGCCATTATTGTTCAATCTATACATTAATGACATCAAGCAGGGTCTATCATTAGATTTGCAATTGTTTGCTGATGATGCGAAGATAGGCAGGGCAATAAGGGATGCTACTGATATTCAGCAAGTTCAAAATGATTTGAATAGACTGGAAATCTGGGCTAACAAAAATGGCTGTCAGTTTAATGTTAGTAAGTGTAAAGTTATGCATTTTGGCGTGATTAGAGTTCCAGCGGCATATTTCCAGCGGGGTTATGCTACAAGAAACTGAAGAGGCAACGGATCTTGGTGTATTGGTGGAAAGTTCAAAGGTCACATAGCAAAAGTTGCAAATACAACTTAGAGGATAATTGTTGAAGCGAACCTTGACATGTAAGGATAAGGAAGTAATTTTGCCTTTTTATAAGGCTTTGATAAGACCACACTTGGATTACTGTGCGCAGATTTGGTCTCCTGGGTTCCAAGGGGATAAAGAAGCTGTGGAAATGGTGCAAAGAAAAGTTACAAAGATTATATTCGGATTATGGGATTTAGGTTATGAGAACAGATTGCAAGTATGTGGACTGCAGACTCTGGTTAACAGGAGAAAGAGGGGTGATATGATAGAGGTCTATAAACTTTTGAATGGGTGTTATAGCATTTCAAATGATGACATTTTTCATTATATGGAAGGCGGGGAGAGAACTGGGGCCTCCATGGAAGTTAAGGTTATTCTCAGTCAAGAAAGGGTTAAGAGCTAGGTTTCACTCACTCACTCACTGCTCTCTGGGAGAGCAGTGAGTGAGTGAGTGAATAATTTGCCCTTATGGGTAGTGAGTGCATCTAGTGTAAATGAATTTAAGGGGAGGTATGATAGCTAGGTTGGGTAATTTACAGCCTCCCTCGATGAGTCCTTGACTCCCTGGAGGTCTCGGATAATAATAATAATAATAATAATAATAATAATAATAATAATGTCTGCATGCACAATTATTCTTATGTAATTTTGGTGATCCATATATTCTAGGGGGTTTGTCGTATGTTTTGAGCCTTTTGATTATATCTTGATCTCTGGATGTCGTTTTACCCATTGTTGAGTTTATTGAATTGACTTTGGTAGGACAGTATGCAGCTGGAAATGTGTATTCTGATCATGAAGTAGAAATTTCATTTTCCAGTCATGGAATTCGGAATCTAAGACTACAGTGGAGTTTTCTTTTTCAGCTTTGGTGATAATTTGAGTGAGAATTTAGGTTGTTTTGCTATGTGGCAAGAAAAATGAGGAATGATTATGTAAGGATGTCTTTAGAAAGTTCTGATGGTAGGAAGGTAACTGAAGCAAACCAAATAGTTGAATTACTGAGTGAGCATTTTGCAAGGGTGAAAACCATCTTCTGGTGATGTTACATTACTGGAAGTGACACCTGACTGATGCTAGAATAGAGGTTGAAGAACTGGAGATGCTTAGAATATCGCTGAACCTCAATGCAAACATGGCCATGGGATTAGATGGTATATTGGCCTGTGTATTACAAGATCATGGAATTGAATTATGATCTCCTCTGACCATGGTGTTTAATTTTAAACCTCAGTACTATAAAGTTGCTAATGAAGTGGAAAAAGAGGAAAATAGTCCCACTGCATAAAGGTGGCTTCAAGCAGAACTAGCAAATTATGGGCCAATCAACATTTTAGGAGTTGTGATTAAGGTATCAGAAAAATTGATAAATGACAAAATTCAGGTCTATATGGATAGGAATAATTTACAAAGGAGGGGGTTATGACAAGCTAAAGAGTTAATTTTTAACTTTCATGGCATAAGAATTTGGAAGAGGATTGATGTTGGTGGTGGGAGATAGTCAAGAGACGTTTGTAGAAAGCAGTATCAGACTATACCCAGAGTCAGAAGGATACATCAGGCAGTAGTTAGATGAGTGAATAGTATCATCATTAAGCAGGAGTTGCAAAGAAAGAAAAACTCTTGGTAGGAATATAAAGAAAAACAGTACATAAAGATTGGCTTAGGAAGGATGCTGTTTGGTATCTGTTGTTCAAATCTTTCCATGAAGTAATTAGCTAGTGTGGAAGAAGAGGACTGCCCACTGACGTGCCCTAAATTTGTTGGTAAAGTTTGTTTTGGGCGGTGAATTAGCCAGAATGAATGACAAAATCAGATAGGCTGACAATATCTGCCAGAAAATCTTGCTTGAGGAATTTAAGTGTTTCATCTAAAGGAACATTTGTAAATAAGGACACAATATGAAGGCTATAAAGGAAATCACTTGGGCAAAGATGAAGATCTGATATCTTTCTTTAAAAAACTACTTCATGGAAAGATTCGAAGAATGGATACTGAAGAGCATCCTTCCTAAGTCATTTTTATGGTACGGATATGTTGATGTTTTCGCAGTTTGCCATGGGTCCCATACAGATCTTCAAGAGTTCATCAACAAGATCAACATTTTTCATCATTTTCACATTTCACTCTTGAGATAGAAGTAAACAATTGTATTGCCTTTTTAGATCTCCTGTTACTTTGTCAACCACATGCTAGCCTTAATTTCTCAGTATCCAGAAAAAAACACATTCTGAACTTTACATTCATCCTCTATCACATCATCATAATTGTCAAAAATCTGGCACCATTAAGATTTTAGTATGTCGAGCATACTCTCTCTTTGATCCACTGAATTGTTGCTCTCCCAAGAAATAAGTCACATGAAGTCCACCTTCCTTACTGATGGGTTTATGGAATCATATAAAAAAAAAAAAAAATCAGCTAATGCCTTTTTGTTCCCATATAGGGAATAGGTGAAGCTGTTTTAGCCCTATCTAACTATTGGAGACTGAGTGGGAAATTCAATCTCCACTGGTAGCCAATCAGAGATAGCTGGCCCAAGGCTATCACTAATTAATCGGTACGCAGTGAAGAAGACAGCTAATAAGTGCTGCCATCTCCTGGTCCCTAACCCTAACACAATATTTTTAATGTCTGAAAATAGTGTGGGTTTGATGGCTGATTTTCTTGAGTTTACGGGACGAAAAACCCGAGTTTCTGGGTGAAAAAACTCGCTTTCCCGTGCCAGAGATCGACTAACTCAAGAACCAGTTGAAAAAAGACTTAGAAAAAGTTCCTCCAGTCGGTGACTAGACTCAAACTTATTAGTCTTCCTTTGTGTGGTCAAATGCCTTAGAGTGCAAACGCCATGTCTACTGAGCTACACAGACCATAATAGTGATACAGAGGTGGTCTGTTATGTTAAAGATGTCTCAGAAGGTATAGCCAAACTACTTAGACCTCTTGACCTACAAGTGTCCCTCCATCCTGTCAACAAGATATCTACTTTCCAGGCTCAGCTAAACATAAACTTCCACCCTGGAGTGTATCAAATTCCTTACCAGTGTGGATTATCATATTTCAGCCATAAAGGTAGATCTGCAGCCATGTGTCATGGCAGCAGATCTACATTCAGATCTACATAAGTTCTTTTCTTTTCTTTTCTTTCTACATAAGTTCTTTTTGATTAACACAAAAACACAAGATATAAGTAATAATATTTATTTAAGGCCAAATATTTCAGCCTGAATAACACGTTACCATATATTTCAGCCATCAGTGGTGAGGATAATTAATTATGTTAATTACGTTAAGTTCCATGAGCCAGTGCAACTGGGACTTGTGGAGCTCACTATCCCATAAGACACAGAGTTCTTTGGAAGAAAATTAAGGTTCTTCATAAATGTGATAATCTCTTGGAATGTTTATACAAAGAGTTTTGAGACTTTGCTACACTGACCAGATTTAAATCGAAATGATGGACTTAAATTCTCTCTCTTATGGGAAATAGTTCTTCATGAATTCTAGCATTAACTTAATTTTTTTTTCAAATCTTGTTAAAGTTATTTTTACTAGAACCTTAATATAATTAGACCATGATTAGAGAATCAGTGGCTGATTAGAGATATTAAAGAGTGCTCTATGGAAAAGTTAAGTCCAGGAGAAGGCAGGTGACCAGTTGTATGTATACCACATATCTCCATACTTAGTCCTCTGTTGTTTAATTTGTACATCATTGATATAGGAAATGATTTGATGGGAAATATTCAGTTGTTTGTTGATGATGCAAAATTGGGAGGAGTGATAGTAAATGAAGGTGATGTAGAGATCCTGCCAGATAACTTAAATAGCCTATAAATATGGCAGAGGTAAATATTTGCCAGCTTAATGTGGCCAAGTGTAAGGTGATGCACTTTGGGCAGAGGAAACCACAAGCTGCATACTATATTGACGAGATCTCGATAAAGGTCGAAACCAATCTAGGCAGTGGCCCTTCCCATAATGCAAAGTACATATCTGTAAGAATATGTGCTTTGCATTATGGGATACTAAAGCAAGTGATACGAAGTCATTAGCCTCTATGTACAAGTTACCCAGTTGTAAAGTTACTTCACATTCAAACTTTGTTTGCTTATGCTTGGATAAAGGATTAAACCAAGAATATAATTTCTTGGCATCTTTAATTTATAATCATCAGTAGTTTTGGTTTTGTTTCTATTAAAATTGATATTATTCTTTCAGATTGTCTATTGTTACGCTATGTAGATGATGTGTTTGCCATCTGGTCCCATGGACAAGACACTTTGGATGCTTTTGTCACCTACCTAAACAGCCAACACCCCAAAATTCACTTCACAGTAGAAAAAGAATCAAATAACTGTTTACCATTTCTTGACACATTAGTCACCCGCCTTTCAGATGGATCACTATCTTTTTCTATTTACAGAAAACCTACACACACAGGAAGATACCTACATAAACAATCACATCATCATCCAGTCCGACAATACGGCATTTTAAAAACGCTTACACACAGAGCCAGAGCCATTTGTTCTAACGATACAGCTCTAACCACTGAACTCTAATACCTGTGCCATACGTTCTTAGCCAACAGCTACAATCCTTACAAAATAGATAAAATACTACATAGGCCCATTACTCTGCCCTCCCCTAATACACAAGAATACAACATGACCATTTCTATTCCCTATATCATAGGTACATCAGAAAAGATAGACAAAGTATTGTTGAAACATGGCCTTCACACCACTTTCAAACCTAATGTCAAGCTGGCAACTCTGATTCGCGCGCCTAAGGATAAACTTCACCCTTTAGCACACCCAGAAGTGTATGAAGTTCCTTGTGACTGTGACTTGGCCTATTATGGGCAAACAGGAAGATCAGTGAACATCTGCCTGGAAGAACATGAAAGATACATTCGCTACTATTACTATGGCAAGTCGGGACTGGCAGACCATGCTTTGGACACTCCTTCACAGAGGATTAGATAGAGGAAAACAAATGTGCTATTTAGGAGTCGTTATAGATCTGAAAGATTATTTTTTGAGTCAGCAATGGCTTTGAAGAATTCTCCCAACCTTAATAAATATGGTTGCATTAATTTGCCAAAAACTTGGGAGACGGTTATCTTAAGAAAAACTCCTGGATAGCTTTTTTTTTTTTCCTGTTAGCAAAAATAGGACTTTAGATCTTTTGTCTTTTGCAATTATATTGTTTCACTCACTCACTGTCGCGTGTACAAGTGTGTTGTGCTCTGATGATGCTGAGTTGAAAATCAGCGAAATATAAGCATTAATAAAACATCTTTGTGATAAAAGTGTGTGCGGTGTTGTTTATACTGTGAAAAATAAGTCATGAATTGTCTATTGTTATTAATAACTGAATGTAAGAATTCCTTTCTGTAATTAATGCAACTTTCTTTCTAGACTCACTCCACTTCCCATAACTTTATATTCCTTTCCATTTGGAAGAGTAGTTAAAAATTCCTCATCACTTTTCCAGAATATATCTAATAATCCAAGTGTTTTAATTTCTAATTGTTCCATTTCTCTACACAATATTTGCTACTTTTCCAGGTGATTCAATCCTCTCATGTTCCATGTTCCAATTTTAATACTTTGTTTATATATTTTATTTCTAACTTCCTTGGTTTCTACAGAAATCACTTTCTCACTTCCAGGCTGACAGAATGCTTAACAGCACTGATGGCCAGTCAAATCTAATGGTGAATTCTCCTTACATCTCTGACCTATCATATTAAACATTGGGGCCAGTACTGTAACCGGGTCTCAAGAACCAGTTACAGTGTTCACAGTTTAGGTGGGATAAGCACCTGGGGTGAGAAGGCAGACACACTGCTTAGTGTAATAAATTCAGCATTATAGGAAAGATTCATCCCCAGCCCTTAGTTAATATAGGTCAGATAATAGTAAGATTTATTATTTGAAATAGAGTATGGTGAAGCATCGGGTTCCTTGGAGTTGGCATTCCCATACTTACTAGGTGGCAGTCCCTGGGGGTTAACCGCAATAATTCTGAATTTCTGAACTCCAGACTATTTTTAAATGGTATAAATTAAGTGAATATTAATACTAGCATTATTTCATTATTTTTAAATGATGTTTTGATAACATTGTTACTTTTAATGCTAGAGCCCAATTCTGTGTTATTTCTCACTCATTTGTGTCTTGTCAAATCTATGTTGGTATAAGATTACAAATATTGCATTCTCAGCATCTAAAAAATTAGGCTTTCTCTTTCACTGACAGTATTGTTTGACTTTTGAACAGCTATTAACTCTATACAGATCCACTCAACCATGAAATGCTGTTCTTACATTTGGAGTGGTGTCTCTAAGAGCTTCCTGAAAGTACCTCTCTCAGTACCAAAGAGAGCAATTAGAGGAATTAATGATCCATCTCTCACTATAATAAAATTAGTTTAATCCTTTATCCAAGTGTGAGCAAACAAAGTTTACGCCTGAAGTATCTTCAGGACTAGGGTAAAGTGATACAACACCAGGGCAACTCGTTGCAAAGGTGGAGAAAGCTACCAACACTCCTAACTCAGTATCTCCTATAATGCAAAACACATCTCCTTGTGGATATGTCTAATGTTATGCATTAAAGGAAGGGCCACTACCCAGACTAGTTTCGACCTTTATTGAGGTCTCTTCACCATCTCTCACTAATTCACCCTGATGATGATGTTCAGTTTTTTGCTGCTTGCATACAAATCTTAACATGGATTGAATATTGTTATTGTTACACGGTTATCTCCATGCAGTCAGATGACTCGATGTGGAAGATCCAGACTAATCTTCATACATGCAATACTTATATTGCCTTCTTAAACTCTTTCAATGTCAGGGCACACACAACTGTTTCTGGCAGTCCATTCCACTCATTCACTACTCTCCAAGAAAAAATCTATTCTGTACACCTTTACTAACCACACACTTTTACACAACTTCCATGGGTGACCCCCCTAGTTCTCTCTTTATTCATTATGTATTGAAAAATTTCTTTTGTGTCAACCTTATAGATCCCCTTTAGCGATTTATACATTTCTGTCATATTTCTCTTAATTCTGCCAATCAGCTAAACTTTGCAACTCATGCACCTTCAATCTATCCTCATCAGGAGTATTCCACAAATCTCTCACCTACTTAGTCATTTATCTTTGGATCCTCTCTCTCTACCACCTGCTGATCCCTGAGTTGGCATTAATAATTTCATTATTCTCATATGTGAAATCTGTTAAAACACATGTAGTAACTATTTACCCCCCCCCCCCCCACACCCTCCTTCCTTCATAGACAAACTCCTAACTCACTGGACCAATTTTTGTTTAGTTTCATTAATTCTTGTACTGCTGTCTTTTGGAACAGGTTCACACATTGTTAAATCAGCGTTAGCAAGGTTCATCTTTCTCCTCACTGTTGTGTTCCATTCCCAGTACTAAGCTACTGAAAGGCAGACTCAAATTGCAAGGTCAACCTTCAATAATATGAAAATTCTACTGACATCTAGAGAACTAAATTTGAAAAGAAGATTAAGAATCTACAAATGTTACACATGGTTCATATTACTCTATGGAGTAGAGACATGGACACTTTCCAATCCGAGCATGAAAAAACTGGAAGCATTTGAAATGTGGATGCTGAGAAGAATTCTGAGGATATCATTGAAAGACAAAAAGACAAACGAAGAGGTACTAGAAATGGTAGGCGAAGAAATTGAAGAAGTAAAGAAGATGAAGAATAAAAGAAATTAAAAAGAGAGAAATCAACTGCTTTGGACATTCTTAGACACAATTGCCTACAAAGGACACTTCTTGAAGGAACTGTTGAGGGAAAGAGAAGGAGAGGAAGGCAGAGACTGGAGTGGATGAAAAATATAGAAGAATGGACCTATCACCCATTTGACGAATGTGGCAGAGAGGCACAGGACAAGGTAGAGACACATGGCAGTCGATCTCCTGGTGGAAGAGGACACCTGACAAGACAAGATATTGTAGTTGTCTAAGGCACTTCTTAATGTATCATTCTATGTAGGCCTTAGTGTTTGTCTGGGTCTCTTGCCTGCCATCCTGCAATAAAACAGTTGTCTTGTTAACCTTTCCTCTTCCACTCTGTTCAAGTGATCATACATATAGAGGTGGTTGACTTCATATCACTTGATTCAGTATCCCTTAATACGTAGATCAGTGTATACCAGTTTCAAAAGTGGGTCTTATTGACAACCTTCTTTATGACCTTCCACTGATCCCCATTGTGAATTGTATCAAATCTTTCTGGTTGAAAGATTCAATATTCAATCTTTCATGATGAATTTCATAATCATCCACGTTTAAGTCCAAACCAGTCAAAATGATTTGAAACATCATAAATAGCTATCTGGGTGTGTTTAAAGGATTCTGACATTTAAAGTATTCTGATAAAAAACAAAATGGATCAAAAACATCTACACAAGTGACAGTCACCTGTATATTGATAACATCCCTATAGAACAAGTTGACTCCTACCAATTACTTAGGAGAAATAATAAAAATGAATAATTGTTTATCTGAAGAACTAGAAAAAAGAAAGAAAGCTGCATGGTTATCATTCAACAGACTAAAAGAAACACTTACTGATCCAAATCTTGACATCTCTGTGAAGGCAAAACTATTTAATAGCGACATACTTCCATCACTCACATATGGATCAGAAACATGGAACATGACAAGAAAAGAAGAAGAAACTATCAGAACCTACGTGCAATAGAACGCAGGATTTGTAACATCAGCAAAATGGAACATGTTAGGAACACAGAACTAAGAAAGAGATCAGGCATAAAAGATGTGGTAACTGCAGTATATGAAAGCAAGATGAGAATGGCAGGTCACATAGCCAGACTCAGGAATAATAGATGGACATATACAATACTCAACTGGCAACCAAGAATAAAGAGAAAAGCAGGAAGACCACCTACAAAATGGGAAGATCCACTAGTGAAATCTATTTGTATAACATGGAAGAGAGAGAGAGAGGCTCAAGATTGAGATCGTTGGAAGCATCTTTGTGACCTGCACGCGTGGAGAAATCCTGAATGAAACACAGGTCCATCAAGGTAATCAAGTGATATAAGCAAGAATCCTTATATCACTTGCATCCATGGAATTAGCATGGATGTTAGTAATTGATTTTTAATACTATAGTCCAGCATGGATTCTATCACATAGTACTAAAATTAAATATTTGGTGGCACTTCAGGATGCATTTCATTAGTCTTTCATGCTTATCAGCTTTGTCAGAATATATATTGCTTTGATGTTCTTCAGCATTCACTCTCTCTCTCTCTCTCTCTCTCTCTCTCTGTGTGTGTGTGTGTGTGTGTGTGGTCCTGGTAATAATTTTTTAATTTAATTCTGAAACGTTTTGTACATTTTTTGCCAGGTGGAGTTGATGTTTCAGATATAGCAGCTAGGCCTCGTCATTCTCCTTATCCCATGATTTCTGTGAAGGAAGCACAAGCAGTAGTTCTCAGCCAAGTGGCTGAACCTATTAGTACAGAACTGCTAAAATTAGAAGGTTAGTGATATTTAAATACAGATAATTCAAATTTATCTTTTGACAAAAAGAAATTTAAAAAAATTTTTTTATATAAAATAAAACAGCAAATCACCTTTGACATTGTTCGTATTGATAATACCCATTGGTTGGAAAGACCTGGATTTGAATACATTCTAAGATATGTAAAACTCTTCTTAGAACTTTTTTAGCTGAAAGTTAACCAGTTTCGTACAAAGATAAGATGTTTTCTTTCAGCAAAATAGATCTGCATGTTCTTTTGCACTAGTGCCAAAGAACACAAACTGTGGATTACTGAAATTAAGCTTATAAGAAGACAAGTTACTCAAGTGTAACAGATTGTTGAGATGCATGAAAAGAAGAAGAAATAATGTTGTTCCTCTAATGGTAAATTACAAAGTTGATCAGTTAGTTGAGTAAGAAGTGATTGATATGGCGTTTATTCAAGAAGATTTGAATCACAAAGCATTTTCACTGTGGACTGAAGAGGAGGGTTTAATTAATATTCATTGCATTCAATCTTCCATTTATATGTAAAACGGAAATGTCCCTCTTACATATATGTGGCCTTAGAAATAGCCTTAGTTGCCTATTATAACCATGTAATTTGACTTTTCTTTAAACTAATTTTGCTTTACAGTCGTGGGGAGAGAAGGACAAACACTATCTCAATAACCCTGCTTTATCTATGAAGTTTTCTTATTATTTGGCTGCTTTGTTTGTTTCGCAAGAGAGAGAAATGAAGCGAAGGGGGGGGAGGACCCAAGTTGCTTAGAAGAAATATCCTGTTATCATCCTATCAGATCAGCTAACTACTTTCAGTTTGAAAGTCATTATGAATTGTTCCTCAAATCCCAGACAAGATTCACACGGAGGTTTACTTAATCAGAAGGCATCATCAAAGTGCACTCATCAAGTCCAATTAGATTAAAATTAATAATAAAAAATATTTCACCTGATAATAATCTTTTTTCTTTTTTTTTTTGTTTATGCAAATGCAAATAATTTTTGTTTTAATTTAGAATCATTGATCTTTTCTGCTTTGTCAATACAGTAATACCCAGTCTTACAACAATTTGTTTTATGATGATCTGCTCATGCGACACTTTTCAATTATTACCAGTCTGCAATTTATGTGATGTTGGATTTTCTCATATGATTTAGCAACATGATGCTGTGAATCAAGTGATGTGCGGTATTCATGAACTCAGTTTATTTGAGACATTGTTGCATGCGATGCCTCTGTATTTTAGTGTTTCACTGTGAATTATAAATATTTTATAATTTGATTTTTTAACGATACTTGTGACATAATGATTAGAAATATATACACGTTAACACAAGAATAATGTTTAATTTGCTGAATATTACAGACTATCTTCAGTGGCTACATAGGAATAGTTTTAAAAAACAAAATGGAATACGAACAATTGATCATTCACACATAGAACGAGCTGCGTGATGTCATATCGCTAAGTATCAGAAGAGTAAACATTTTTAAAGTCATAATTAAGGATATTATTTCAGAAATTCATGTAATAATCTTAAATAACATTAGACTAATATAGGAAATTTACCAAAAAAAAAAAAAAATAAAATAAAATTAATGTGTTATCCTGATTAAACTTTCCCAAATTTTTGATATTGATATACAGTCATTACGATTCAAGTTAGGACGTTGAAGTAAGGCCTCCACACTGTCTTCAAATAAACGTTCAAATTTGTAGCGACATCTGTGTAGGAGGAGAGTCTTGGACCAAAGGATGTTGTGGCTTGTTTCTAATCCATGCTGAGCTAATTTAGAAATATTTGGCAAATTAAACATTATTCTTGTGTTAATGTGTATATATTTCTAAATATTTTATAACTATTATTTTATTTTATTGTATTGTTGTTAACAATAGCAAATGGAATTCATAGTAAGTGTGCTGTTGCTTCCAGTGAAAAGAAGAAGATGCATAAATCTATTACATTAAATACTAAGGTTAAAATTATTAAATTTAGTGATGATGTATTGAACAGAGAGAGATAGACTGCAAGCTAAACTTACTTTATGGTATTGTTAGTTGTTACAAAGATAAAGTTCCTAATGAAGTGAAAAGTGCTACACTAGTTAATACTGTATTACAGTTATCTGTAGATGTGACAATATTATATTTAATAATAAAACATGTAAAAACCACAGTAATAACTTTAAATTAATAAAGGCGCAAATATTTGGATATTATTTCTGGGAAAACTCCCAAAGTACGTGAATTCTATCAACGTCCACCGGCCCTACATAATCTCTGAGGTTTGGAAGCTTCACAATGTAAAATTGAGGTCACACCTCCGACCAATAGGCGATAACACAAACACTTCAAGGGCAGAAACACCTAACCAACTTGACATAGCATCCACTTCCTCCATGAGTTCAGACAATGACCAAGCATAGTAGAAATGGACTGCACCCCCCCCCCCCTGAAAAAACCAGTTGCTTTTTCAACCCCTTTCCCACCCTATATAAAAAATCGCCCCTCCTATCCCCAATAATAATAATAATATATATGTATATATATATTATACAAAAAAACCTGGGTTTTTCTATTTTAATTCCCCCACATTACTTAAAACCCCCCCACTTCCTTCCAAAACACCCTAACTGCGGTAGTTTGCTCACCGCAGAAAGAAGACAAGCCACAACACCCAAGATAAAAGGCATGTGTAAATTTCTCTTCCTTTATGCTACGTATATTTGTTGGTAAATATACATTTACAATATCCTAAGAATTCATGAGTAAAAAGCCAATGACATTAAAACAGGGGCACTCCTAAACAGAAGCAGGCAAAATAGCTGTAAATATAAAAGTACAAATATTTCGTACTGAAATTAACAGTACGTCTTCGGTGTCATACAAACGGTTAAAAGAATGGAATACAAAGTGAAGAACAGTCGGTGGATCACCAATTAGCAGTGTTGCCGCTTGCTAGGAGATTAATTACTAAATCTTATTAAATAATCCTTTAAAGATAATTAATTTTTATTGATGGTTGCATAAAATAAAAGTCTCCCAGATTTTTGAGAGAGTTAGACAGTCATTTCGATTTAGATTCGGCTGATGTAAAATAGCTTCACAACTTTCTTTAAAGAGGCGTTCATATTTGTACCTGCATCTATGGAGGAGAAGAGCTTTATCCCACTGGATATTATGAGTAGTGTCAATGCTGTGTTGTGCTAGACCACACTTATGAGGTTTCATGTATTCAATATAATATTGATTTTCCTTAATTCTTTTTACCACAGAACGGCCTGTTTGTCCAAAATAAGATACATTGCATTCACATGGTATTTGGTAAACACCTGCCAAAGATAGAAGAGGCGCCAGTTTATCTTTTGTAGAAGGCAATAAATAAGAAATTTTTGATAGAAATATATGTAGGAATCAGATGATACTTCTTCAGAATTCTGCCTATTGGTTCTGAGATGCCTGGAATGTAAGGATTGGAACTCTGTGGTCTGTTGAAAAAACCTGAGGTATTGGATCATAGGACTCAATTATCTGCTGGATTTGATTGGGGTTGTAATCATTTGATTCTATTAGCTTTGTTATAATGAAAAGTTTTTGTTGTAATATTACTGGAGAGGAGCACACTTTATGTGCTCTATTATTAAGGATTTGAAAATGCCAACTTTTTGAGATGTGTGATGAGCAGACTTTTGATGAATGTGTCTGCCAATGAATGTAGGTTTTCGATAGACATTTGTAGACAAAGTACCAGAAGATGTACATGTAAGGAGGATATATCCAAGAATTTTCTCTTTCCATGGTGAATTGAATATGTGGGTGAAGGCTATTTATCTGTTGTAGAAATGTGGAGAGTTTTTCTTCAGCATGTGACCAAATAGCAAAAACATCATCGACAAATTACCAGCTTGTCATGTGGCAATTTATCAAATGGCTTTGCAAAATCTAAATATACCACTGTATATGCAACACCCTTATCCAATGCATTTGTCACTTTATTATAAAAAGTAAGCAGATTGCTAAAGCACGATCTTCCTTTAGTAAATCCATGCTGGCCACCAAAGAGTATTTTTCTGTTGTCAACCCAATTCTGAATCTTAGCCCTAACTAACTTCTCTAATACCTTAACCACCAATCCAGACACACAGACTGGTCTATAATTCAAAGCCCTACCCTCCCTTATGAACTGGAACAATTTTACCCTCTTTCCACTCTTTTGGAACTTGACCCAGTGAGAAAGACTCATTTTTGAAAAAATATGAAAAAGTTGTAACTCTCTAGAACATTTCCTCAAAACACGTGGTGAAAAGCATCAAGCCCCACAGCTTTATTTTCATCAAGTCTATTAAATTCCTCATATACCTCCTGTTCATTTACTAACAGTTCCTCCTCCTCCTCCTTTCCCACTGCTTTCAAGTTCTGCATTCATAAGAATGAAATACCTTTATAAATTGCTTATTAAATATCTCAGCTATATCCTTCACAGCGGTTATCATTCCTCCATTTTCACTAGTCAATCCCTCCTACCATAATCATTCTTTCTTCTACTGGCCACATATTGAAAAAAACTCCTGAGGATTTTTTTTGGCTACTTTAGCTAACTGCTGCTCATACTGCACTTTTGCTACCTAGTGAGTCACCTTCCTTGCCTGCTCTTTGTACTTCTCATGCAACTGGAAAGTTTCATGAGAAGTACAAACTATAACTACTCATCTTGTTATAACTACTCATCTTGTGATTCTTCCATAATACCTTCTTCTTCTTCCAGATTGCATACCTTATCTCTTGATTCATCCATTTCACACTTGCTCTATTTATCCTTTTAACCTTTGGAATATATTGTCTCAACCAAATAGTTCTTGAGTAGGGCCCAAGCAGCATTGATATCCTTTCCATCCAGTTCCTCTTTCCAATTTATTATCTCAAGATGTTTCCTGAGCTTTTCATAATTACCAGTCTGTAATTCCACATATATCCCTTTCTAACAGACGTCCTCGGATGACTGGTCACCCTGCAAGTGATCGCCTCGTGGTCACCTTCACCAACTGGGGAAGATTTGACACCTCATTTATAATAACATCATCTGATGAGATGATCAAGTCCAACTCTTGATCCTCGTGTATCCTCCGTTATGTACTGCCTAAGGTGCATACAATTACATACACTTAGTTGAAAATTCTTAGCAAAATGAGTGCTCATTATTTGAACAATATCATTAGCTTCTGACACTGGGGTCTGCATTCAGTATATTTATTCTTTCACATTCATTCTTTTTATATTTGTGGCAGAATGATAGCATTCTTTTGGATTGCCTTTAGCCTGCACAGCCAACCTTTTTGTGCTGTGATATAGCTTTCTGCACAATACTTGTAACTTTTATGGTCTGCACTTTATATATTTCATATTCCTCCTCATATTTTCACAATATTCCTTCCACATCTTCTGGTTCTTTTGCTTATTAAGTTTGCAACTTAATAAGCTATGTAGGTATTCTTGGGAATACCTACATAGCCTGCTAGGGGGCACCATCAGGACTTTTAGGGAAACCATAGCTTCCTCGCTTCATTTCTCATTTACCTTGTTTAGTGCCTGCATGCAAGTGTATTTATTGTAAGTTCCTTTGAAGATGGTAACATGACATTGCCGAAATATTGGAAATATATTAAAGTTTAATTTAATGTATATTCTATTGTACGTTGTAATTTCCTTAAGTTATTTAGTAAGCATGTACAACCAACGTCTAAGCCTTTCTACGAGAATTATGATCAAATCTAACACTCTTTTGACCTCGAGTTCCCTCTTTCAAATGCTGCTTGTGGAGGATATCTTGCAGCATCTCAGTAAATTCTCCTTTATCCAGTAAATTCTCGTATCATGGGCATTCTCTTTTATCCAATCAAGGTTTGGATAATTTAAGTCTCCATAATGATTACTCATTTAGTACCCATCAGGTGATGCATTTGGTAATTTGATGTTGCATTTCATTGTCCCCAGCAGCCAAATTGCCAGGTATGTAGCAACATCCCCTCCGTATATTTCCTCCTTTTAGCTTCCAGCTGACACCAGATAGCCTCAAACTCACTGCTACATGGGACGTTATTACTATTGTTGCTTTCATGCATTTCTGCCATAATTGGACTTGAATCATCAGATGTCATTAGTAATACCTTCCCCATTCTCTCCTATCTGTTCTGTCCTTCCTAAAAATACTGCTATACTTTTTACACTTGAACCTAGTTACAGCATGTGATTCTGATAGCCAGTTTCAATTTTAATAATCTTAGGTCACAATGTATTTACTAAAGCAATAAACTCAACCCCTTTATTCCTAATGTTCATGGCATTATTGTACAGACATAACAACTTATTACCTGGATTTTGCTTAAATCTTGACTTAAATTTACAGTCTGCTTGGCCCAGTTGGGCAACTTTCTCTTTTCCCCTTACCAGATACTCCTTTCCCTTTCCACCCTTCCATATTCAATGATGTTCATAACATTATCATGTTTTCCCTACCATAACTGAACTTGCACACACATTCTACCATTCCATCCATGATGATTTAATTTCCTTGATTCTCTCTGCATTCAGTCTCAACCTGTTAAATAATTTCTACATGCCAAATCCATTCAAGTGCAGACCATCCCTCTTATACAAGCCTTTTTTACCATCAAACTTGCTCCACACATCTTAAAGCTCACATCCATTTCTCCTAAACAGCTTGCACATTGAATCATTTGCTGCCAAAGTCCTCCTTCTTAACTTGGTACCATTGTATTTCAGTAGTAAACTAACTCTTTCTCACTTATAACAGAACACATTTCACCTTAGAAAAGAAAACAACATTCTGTCCTTTCTGCATCAGTGACTTGCCTTCTTAATGGTTCATTAACCTTTTCAGTTTACAGAAAGCTTATGCACAAAGCTAGATACATTCTAACTCTCTCTCTCTCTCTCTCTCTCTCTCTCTCTCTCTCTCTCTCTCTCTCTCTCTCTCTCTCTCTCTCTCTCTCATCTCTCTCTCTCACACACACACACACACACACACACACACACACACACACACACACACACACACACACACACACACACACACACACTCTTTCCTCACCTCTACTCTGTTGAGCATTATGATATCATCAATACACTAATTTACAAGGATTAAACCATTTGTTATGGCATAACATTCGCTAATCTCAGTCATTAATGCCACTTTCTATAAGTTAATGGCCACAGCCTCAAAAAAGTTAGATATTCTATTCCACCACTCCAATCGCATTGAAATCAAGTCTGCTTCCATCCAATCTCTCCAGGGTACTCAGGAGAAAATAGCCAGAACACTACACAAATATCATGTAATAATAATAATATAACTTCTATGCACTTCTCAACTATATATCAAATTATCAATCCTTACCTGCTCTGTCAAGATCTCCTTGCCATCTTTGAGTTTACCCTACTGCATACAGGACACCTTGTGCATAAACAGATTCACTTTTGACAAACTAGGAGAACAGTGATCATCTGGAAGACAACAAAAAATATATACATTGCAGTTATTATAGTAAGTCTGGACTTTGACTATGCTTTTGACACTTCCCACAAAAATCAAATGGAAGACAAGTGCACTTCATAGAAGCACACTGGAATTTGTTCTTTGAGTCACATTCAGCTCTTATACATTTATCTGATATATAACAAATATGATTGTATCAAGTTCACCCAAATATATGAACCATTAATTTTAAGACTCTAACCCAGAAGCCTTGTTTGCCTATGAACAAGTCCTAGAAGGTGAAAAACTACCGAACTTTGGGTCTAGTACTTCTGTTTTTTGCAGTTTTGCAATTTCTGTTTATGTAATTAATGAGTATAATAAACTTTGATTCATTTATTCTGCTTGTGATGGTATTTTCTTGCATTTTAGTCTTTCCATATTTACTAGTATTGATATTCATAACATACATGGAATAAAGAAGCTAAATTTACTTAAATATAAAGAGCCAATAGGCTTCATTTCGGCGATATAAACATTATTTAAATTAAGGGGATAAATCCCACATTGTTTTAAAACCGAATAAGAAACTCTAAGATTGGAATCCGAGAGTTTCATGCCGAATAGAGTATAGTAAACTATAAAAGTATCGGTGACTACTAGCATGAGCTAATGCATGTAGTCTAAGTACGTAGTACAAACTCGGGCAACTCGTAGCAAAGGTGGCAAAGTTCTGATCACTATTCTTGGTATTTTCTATAATGTAAAACACATTTCCTAGGAAATGTTTGCTGTTATACATTATGGTGGGAGGTGACTACCCAGACCGATTTCAGCCTTTATTGAGTCTTCATCAGTGAGTAGCTAGACCAAATTAATACCAAAGGTTATAGCAAAAAGAACTTATATACTCTGCTATAATAGTTGTTAAAAAGGTGCACCCATTAATTTACTTAAATATAAAGAGCCAATAGGCTTCATTTCGGCGATATAAACATTATTTAAATTAAGGGGATATTAAATCCCACATTGTTTTCAAACCGAATAAGAAACTCTAAGATTGGAATCCAAGACTTTGCCACCTTTGATACGAGTTGCCCAAGTTTGTACTAAGTACTTGGACTACGTGCATTAGCTCACGCTAGTAGTCGCCAATATTTTTATAGTTTACTATACTATATTTGGCATGAAACTCTCGGATTCCAATCTTAGAGTTTCTTATTCAGTTTTAAAACAATGGACGAAGCTAAATTTTTTTTCTATTCTTAAATCACATCTCTCTCTTTCTTTCTCTCCATTAAACTAATGATGTGGATACTAATAATTACTTTTGATTAGTATCTTGAATTATCATGGAATATCTTTTTGTAGGATAATTATGAAAAAAAAATTCACCTAGTTTTTCGTTTATGTTCATACAAGCTGAATATTGTAACTTATGGAAAGAGAAGTACAATTACATTAATTGAAAATTTTATTTATATCTATTTGTAGATGCTTTGAGACATATCTTAGCAAAGGATGTTTTTGCAGAACATCCTCTACCTCCTTTTCCTGCTTCCATTAAAGATGGATATGCTGTTCTAGGTAAGACTGATAGGTCAATTTTTTAATTCCTTCTGAATTATCACACTATAATGAAAAACAGTATATTGCAACATCCAAAGTTGACAATTACAAAACTAGATGTTTTATCTAATTTGATTCCTAACTAGTGTTTTAGCAGCCATTTCATATTGCTGTATGAGCTGGAGATCATACTGGTTAATATGATCTCCAGCTTAGTTAGCTCACTCACTGAATTACATTGTTCAGGCAAACATAGTATTGCACAGAATACTACATAAAAACCTATAAGCAATAAGGCAAAATGCAGAAACATATTTTTCTTTTGATTACAGAGTAGTTTCCACTATATTACAAAAATCACAAAAGGGTGATTCTGTTTCAGAAATTATGCATGCATATGAGAGTCTAGTGTTAGTATCTTGTTCATTTACAATCTCATTAACAGTGGCACCTGTTGGTAAGTATTCTTGAAGCAGTTAAAGAGTCAAAGTGAAATTTTAAATGAACAGGAATGTTTCTGCCATAAAAGGACTCGGAGAAACCTGTGTGTTTTTTTTCTCATCATCATCAAATTCCTGCCATGTACCCTCAAGGGGTGTACAGGATATGATAGTACTACATGAAAAAATTACATCATTACTAACTTCCTATCTACAATTTTACTCCAATTCAGTCTATTACTTGTCAAGGCTCCAACATTATCAGATTTTATATTTCTATCGTCTAAGGCACTTTGTACAGTATCAATCCACCTATATCTTGGTCTTCCTCTGGGTTGTTTTCTTGCCAACCTGGCAGAGAACACTTGTTTTGCTAATCTTTCCTCGCCCATTGATTTAAGTGACCATACTACCTGAGATTAGCTCTGCTAACGCATTCCTGGATGCTGACAATGCCAAGTTCTTTCCTAATATCATCGTTTTTAATATGATATTGCCATTGATGCCATCTGTTCACGCCTCTAATCTTTCTCAGGACTCTCATATCTGTGGTCTCTAGTCTTTGGTCAGGTGTTTTACTTCTGACCCAGCTCTCAGATCCATAAGTTAAAACTGGTTTGAACACTGTATTGTATACAGCCAATTTAGTGTTCCGACTAATTTCTCTCTTATTCCATATGAATTTATTCAATTGACTTCCCACCATACCAGCTTTGCTGATTCTGTTGTCTATTTCTATATTGAATTTACCATCACTAAAAATCGTGCCTAAGTAGCTGAAATGTTTTACTTGTTCCAGAGGTTCTCCAGTTGACATTTTCAATGATTCTGCCCATTTTCATTGTCTTTGTCTTTTTATTGCTGACCTTCATACCATATCTATTACAACAGTTATTCAATTTAGTCAGAGAATCTTGCAGACTTGTAGGGGATTTATTTAGAAGTATAACATCATCCGCATAAAGCATAGAGCTGACATTAACATCTCCAATTTTGATATCATGTTTAATACTACTTTCCTTCATAATGTGATCCATACAGATAATGAATAATAGAGGGGATAATGTACATCCTTGTCTCACACCAGATTTAACATTAAACCATCTTCCTGTACTTCCTTCAATTCTAACTGCTGACTTACAACTCAAATAAAGACTAAGTATTGCTTGATATAATGACCCATTGACACCATAAAACTATAGTGTTTTGAATAGCTTCGCTCTTGGCACCTTGTCATATGCCTTTTCCAGATCTACAAAACTTAAATACAGATCTTTGTTATATTCCCATGCTTTCTCAACTATTTGTCGTAAAGTGAAGATCTGATCCTGACAGCCTCTATTTGGCCTGAATCCAACTTGTTCTTCACCAAGCTTTTCTTCCACAATTCTTCTCAATCATTTCTCAAATATACTTGCATAGATTTTGCCAGGAACACTCAATAGGAAAATACTTTTGTAATTCTCACATTCAGTTTTATTTCCCTTTTTATATATGGGTACTATGAGAGCTCTACTCGAATCATTGGGAATTCGTCCCTCTGTGCAGGCTTTCTGAACTATGCAGTGCAGCCACTGTAAGACTTTTATACCACCATACTTCAGCATTTCTGGTCGAATATCATCTACTCCTGCTGCCTTTCATTTCAAGCTTTTGATGGCTTTTTCTACATCAAGTATGGATATGTATTCCTGACTGCATGCCTGGTCAGTGTTTTTTTACCACTGTGCTGTCATCACTGCTTGTTTCATTTAGCAGTTTTTCAAAGTAATTACTCCATACTTCAAGGATATCTTTTTCTTCCATTTTCATGTCATCTTTATCATCTCTAAGTTCTTTTACAACACTCTTTTCCTCCATTCCTAAGCTTCTTCAACAACCTCCAGAATATTTTTCCACCTTCTTGATATTTATTTTCTATATTCTTGCCAAAGTCCTCCCATGACTTTTGTTTAGCTAGTTTTACACAGTGTTTAGCATTCTTGCATTTGTCTCTATATTCTCTAAGAGCACAAGCTGACTTATTTGACAGGAACTTTTGATATGCTTTCTTCTTTTCCTTCACTATCTCTTTATCTTCCTGTGTCCACCATGGAGTTCTGATTTTTCTGTCCTTGCAGATAACTTCACCACATGCCTCTCTAGCTGAATCAATCAGGGCTTTCTTCAAGGCTTGCCACTGAATCTCCAAGGTTTGATTCCTGTTCTCAAACTCTTTCATTTTTTCTTCAATAATCTTTGTGTATTTTAATCTACAGTTCACATCTGGGAGCTGCTCAACTTTTATTCGCTTTAAAACTTTCTTACATGTTATTCTTTTCAATATGAAATTGAATTTTATCCTGCTAAGACTAAATAGTGATCACTTTCAATTTCAAATCCTCTGTACACTCTGGTGTCCTGCACTATCAACAATAACATAGTCAATGAGTTTTTTCTTATTCCTTGCCTCTTCTCTCCATGTGAATTTGTGCACTTTTTTATGTTGGAACATGGTGTTAGTAATAATCAGTCCATGTCCTGAGCAGAAATCCAACAGATATTTGCCATTATTATTAGCTTTGCTATTTTCTCCAAATTTCCCCAAAATATTTTTTTTGTCTCACAATCATTTCCTACTCTGCTATTTTGATCCCCAACAAGGACCAAGTTTTCCTTTTTCATTGTGTCAGTATCTTTTTCTAAAGAATAAAAAAACCTCCACTTCTACCTTAGTAGAACCTTCTGTGGGACTATAGGCACAAATAAGTCTCATTGTCCAGTTCCCCATTCTCATATTTGCCCACATCACTCTACTTGAGACTGTCTGCCATTCAAGAAGATTAGCTTCGTATTTTGTATCGAATACTATGGCTACTCCTTCTTTTCCTTTATTGTCATTGCCTGAATATAACATTTTGTATTTATTGCTCAGAAAGATCTTACCAGTTTTTGTCTTTTTTGTTTCAGTCGCCCTTATCATGTCTATCTGGTACTTATCTAATTCCTCAGCTAGCTCCATTTCTTTGCCATTCAGGCTTCTTATATTGATAGTACCGATATTCAACTCTGGTGATGTTGAGTTGGGGTGTGTTTTCAGATTTGTTCCAGTAGCTGACTTTGTGCTATTCGCCCTGGTTCCCTGGCAAAAACAACGGGGGGGGGGCCTTGTTTAACTGGGCGATGCCCCAGCCAGCATGAAATTTTTTCATGTTGTACCATCATTTTTTATTTTGGTTTAACCAATAAGAATACAATTTAGTTGCTAAATCCCAAATTGCCAGCCCATCCTCGTTCGTTCAGTATCCAAGTAGATACCCAACAGGGTGCACCACGAGAAGGTGAGGATTTGACATTAGGTGAGAAGCCCTGGTCGGTTCTCCACATTCCTTTAAAGGCTATGTGGTGGTATCATTTCAGTTATACAGCTTTGAACCTTAAGCACCCAGTGTGTTTGTTCTTGATATTATTATTATTATTATTATTAATAAGAGCCATGGTGCGTGTAGTATGTGACATCCTCCACGCACCAGCCGTCATACTTAAACTTGAATTCATTCACACTGCTTGCACACACAACATCCAGTGGCAGTCCATTCCAATCACGCACCACCCTATGAATTTAAAATCTACCCCCCCTTTCTTAGCATTCATTCTCAGCTTCCAAGGATGCCATCTTGTTCTTTTTCCACCCTCCATAAAATGAAAACTTCCCTCGACTAAAATCCTGTATGACCCTTTCAGAAGCTTGCAAGTCTCACTCATATAACCCCCCTCTTTCTCCTCTGCTGGTGAAAGTGGAGTCTAGAAATTATTTATCTGTCTTCATAATCAGTATCCCACAATTCTGATATCGTTCTTAACACTCTTTTTTGCACTCTCTCCACTGTATCAGAATCACAATGAAAACCAGGAGACCAGACCAGACAATAGTCCAGTGAGCTCTTACCAAGGCCTTGTAAAGAGGCAAAATGACATCCTTATCTTTACATGTCAAAGTGCTTTTCAGTATTTCAATTATATTTTGAGTTGAATTTGCAATCTTTGCTACATGACCCCTGAACTTCAACTTCGTATCTACTAACACTCCAAGATTCCTAGCCTGATCAGTTTCTACTAGCATAATCCCACCAATATAATACAACATAGGATATCTAATCATGCCAAAGTGCATGACTTTGCATTTACTGACATTGAACTGACATCCATTTTCCCATACCTACAATTCCAGCCTATTCAAATCATTCCTACAAGTACTACATATCGTCTGCATTCCTGATTACCCTGCCTACCTACCTATCTGTGCATCATCAGCAAATAATTGTATGTGACCTGTCAAATCCTTCCCAATGTCATTAATATACAGATTGAATAACAGTAGACTAAGGACCGATCCTTGTGGAACACAACTGGTTACCTTAAATTTTGCAGAATCGCATTCTCCATGTACCACTTTTTTGATATCTGTCATTCAGCCATCCTCTTATTCATGCTAATATTCTATAATCCAAACCCATATTCTCCAATTTCTGCAACAGTCTTTCATGCTGTATTGTCGAAAGCCTTAGCAAAATCAAAAATCATCATGGTGTATCCATTCACATTGTCTAGCTCACTGGTAACATTATTATAGAATGTGAGCAAGTTGCTAAAATGTGACCTTCCCTTAGTAAACCCATGCTGTTCATTGGAAAGTAGCGATTCTCTGTCAACTCATTTCTGAATGTGAGCTCTAACCAACTTTTCCAAAATTCCTCATGAACACTCCTGAGATACTGATTGGTTGATAGTTGGATACATCAATCTTTACACCACCCTTGTGCAATGGGATTAACAGGCATACTTTTCAATCCTGTAGAATCTTTTCTGTTCTGAGACTCAAATTATATAGCCTGGTGAGAGAATAGGCAGTTCAACTGAACACACTTTTAGCACCCGTGCTGATATTCCATAAGTCCCTACTGTGGAATTCTTATTCAGTTTGTGCAATAGCTCTAATACCTCCTGTTCATGCACTCGAGTTTCTTCATTCAGTAAAGGGGTAGCAGTGAGCTCAATGTTGCATACACCAGGTTGATAGCTTTTAGCAAAATGGGCACCTGTGAATGGTTTGAGGTCCAATGATTAATACACCCTCATCACTGCAAGGTAAAAGAGGGTAAAAGGAAGATGAGATTAGAAAGTGTGCTGGCTCTTATTTGGCCATAGGTGATGTCTCTCACATGTTTTTCCATATGCAACTCAATGGATTTCTCCATCTGACCAAAATAGGGCACATTGCAATTACACCAAAGATGATAAACTCTTGAATACTTTAGGTTGTTATGCTTTGGTTTAGGTGTACCAAGTAAGGTAAGGAATGGAATTTAGATAGAGGAGTAAAAAAGGAAGTGCAGATTTTAAATTTCCTGAGAATTTGAGCTAACTTTGGTGAAATTGAGCTGATATTCGGTAGAGATATATAGTCTTTTACAATCAGTACTATTTTCAGTACGGTTAGCTGGTGGATTAGATATAGCTTACGAACAGTAAACTACTATTTAAGTATCCAGGAGTTTCTCACCTTTGGTGTAACTGCAGTGTGCCCTATTTTGGGTCAGACAGAAAAATCCATTGGGAGAACATATGAGAACATGTGAGAGACATCATCTGTTTCAGAACTAGAGCCAGCACACTGTGTAATCATGTTTTTAATTCTGTTCACCCTAACGTTGAAGACTCTGTCACTCACCCAGTGATCTGGTACAAATCAGAAAACATTTTTAGATGCTATGATGAGCTGGAGAGAAGAATAGTGGAATCAGTAGAAATTGTCCTCAATCCAGTCCATTTTAATACTAATCTTAGCTATAACCTATCTAATTGTCACTCTTCAGCTGTCCAACTTTGGCATTCATGAGTCATGCCCACGTGAACGTGCCCCACAATATTATATCATCAAGAATGCCTTCAGATGTCAGTGATACATTTGCAAGTTAATATATAGCTGTTTTTCTCTTGTAACATACATTTTTGTATTTCTCTTTTCATGTTATGCATCTGATGAAGTCCTCTAAGAAGAAACTAGTTGTGCATTCAAATAATAAATAGTTTTTTTGTTTTGGTATCTCTTGGCTTCTAGTCATTAGATTTCTTTAATTATGTCATATAGCCAAGTAACTAAATATTCACACGTAAACCACAGTAAAATTAATTTTTAATAAGTAAATATTTCGTCCTAAGTACTTTAGGATATCAGTACAGTTATTACAAACGATACTAGGAATAACATACAGTTAGAGTGCATGCTTACAATGGAATCCTATGTGTGCAGTAGCATGTTACAGAATTAAAATATATCTGATCGGATATAATTAAATTAAATAACATACATATATTTATTTTATACAATTCAGGATGACAATTTCCCAGACTTTAGGGATAGTAAGAACATCATTACGGTTTAAATTGGGTCTGTGATGTAGTGCTTCAACACTTTCTTTATATAAATGCTCATGATTACATAATCATCTATGTAGAAGTTTGGTATTTTTCCATTGGATCCTGTGGTTTGGCTTTTCGACTTTATATTGTGCGAGACCAGATTTGTGCAGAAAAACACCAAACTTCTACATAGATTCTTATATGAGCATGAGTGTTTATATAAAGAAAGTGCTGAAGCCTACATCACAGACCCAATTTAAACCATAATGGCGTTCTTACTATGCCTAAAGTCTTGGAAATTGTCATGCTCAATTGTATAAAATAAATTTATGTATGTTATTTTTATTTTATTTTAATTTAATTTAATTCTAATTATATCCAATTTTATCAGATATATTTAAATTTAATTTCTGTAACATGCTACTGCATACATAGTGGGATTCCAATGTAATCATGTGCTTTAACTGTGTGTTATTCCTAGTATTGTTTGTAATAACTGTACTGATCATGTCCTAAGATATGTAGGATGAAATATTTACTTATTAAAAATTTAATTACCATAGTTTATGTGTGAATGTTTAGTTATGAATACAGGTTTCACTATATAATATAGCCAAGTAAATTCATTGCATCATATGCACTTGGACTGGAATCTGGGCACTCCCTGTGTGGGAGTTACGTACATAAGTCCCTCACCATAGCTGCATGCACCTTCTCTTTGTTTTCTGAATCAACCACCTGACACATGAATATAACAAGAACAAAATTGGAACAAATGATATAAATATGCCCCATCCCACCAAATATGATACCACATCTTTTTCCAGTAAGAAACACTTTCATATTCATTTCACCGACATTCGAGGCATTAATACAAACATTAGTGACATACATTACAGTCATCAAAACATGTTCTCTTTTTCCTAACAGAACTTCAATTGGTATCCTCTATGACAACAGTTCACATCAACTATCCTAGCTATATCCTAAGAGGGTGGTTGAAAAGTTCTTGGCCTCGACCATAGATGGCAACACTATCGGCAAGATTTTTTATTTTTTTTTCTAAGTTGGTACATCTGTTATAAGCATCCACATGAAATTGCAAGTCATTCTATCAAGTAGTTTGTTTTATACAGCTATCTGAAGCAAAGGTTTTGTCTGTATCCCTTGAAATGGATAAAATTGAGTATCGGGCGGTTTTAAAATTCTTTGTAAAAGAAGGTTTAACGGCAAAAGAAATTCATTTGAAGTTCATAAAAGTTTATTGGCACTTTTCTTCTTCATTTTCAACAATTAAGAAATGGGCTGCTGAGTTTAAACGTGGCCGTACTAGCCTTGAAGATGATCCACATGAAGGATGTCCAAAAAGTGTAACAACACCAGAAATCATTGATCAAGTGCACGGTATGGTATTGGATGACGGCGAGTCAGAGTGCATGAAATTGCTGAGACTATAGACATTTCAAAAGAACGTGTAGAATATATTTTGCATGCCGAATTGCAAATGAAAAAGATTTCTGCAAGATGGATGCCACACTTGCTCATAGCAGATCAAAAATGTACTCACCTCTGAACAGTGCTTGGAGCATTTTAACAAGAAAAAAACTGATTTTGTGCATCGATTTATTACTATGGATGAGACATAGATTCAGCATTACACACCATAATCTAAACAGCAGTCAAAATAATGGGCAGAAGCGGGTTGTTCAGCGCCAAAGAAGACAAAGTCGGTTCCGTCAGCAGGAAAGGTCATGGCATCGGTGTTTTGGCATGCTAAAGGCATTTTGTTTACTAATTATCTTGAAAAGGGTAAAACAATAACCGGGGAATATTATTCCGATCTTTTAACCAGACTAGACGAAAAAATTCGTGAGAAAAGTCCCAGTTTGCAGAAGAAAAAAATCATCTTTCATCAGGACAATGCACCTGCTCACAAAGGTGTTTTAGCAATGGGAAAATTAAGGAATTTGCACTATGAATTATTGGAACATCCACCCTATTCCCCAGATTTAGCTCCTTCTGACTTTTATCTCTTCCCAAAACTAAAACTTTTTCCTTGCTGTTCAGCGTTTTTCTTTGAATGAAGAGGTGATTGCAGCTGTAAAGGGGTATTTTGCATATCTTACTGAGAACCACTACAGGGACTGGATAATGGTACTGGAGCATCACTGGAATAAATGTATTAGTCTTAGGGAGATTATGTTGAAAAATAAAAATAATTTCGAAATTATCAATTTGTTTTTTCATTGTTATTCCGAGAACTTTTCAGACCACCCTCGTACATGATGCATTTCACAAAAAGTGCAGAATGTATTCTTTTGCAAAATGTGATATCCCCCTGTCACTGGCTCTCCAACTTAGAATCCCCACTTTTTGATCTGCTCTGATTCAAGATTTCCTTACATTACTATTATTATTACGTGACACTTCCAGGGAGTCCAAAGTCTCATCAAGGGAGGGCACCTACTCTACAACTCTGTCTCCACCAACGCCATCTACCGTCCATTACTTTCAGCTTTAATTTGTTGCTATTACTAGTCTAATAACAATCCTGCTGCTCTTTTTAACTACCTATCACTAAAAATTGATTTCTTACTATTGTGAGATTATCCTCCTTGGGGACTTTAACATCCATAACACAAACTGGCTCCTCTATTCCACCTTCACAGATCAATCTGGTAAGGAAACTGAATCATTTATCATCAGTGATGACCTAACACAAATAATCAATCTACCAATCAGAATACCAGACAATCCTTATCATTCTACCAATGTTCTTGACCTTTTCTTCACCAATTATCCCTTCAAATATAATGCTGATATAATGCTGATCAAATATAAGGGTGCTTAAGGGTCAGGGTGCTTAAGGGTCAAAGCTGTATAACTGAGAGGAGACCTTCACATAGCCTTTAAAGGAATGCGGAGAACCGACCAGGGCTTCTGACCTAATGTCCAATCCTCACCTTCTCGTGGTGCACCCTGTTGGGTATCTACTTTGATACTGAACGAACGAGGATGGGCTGGCAATTTGGGATTTAGCCGACCAAATTGTATTCTTATTGGTTAAACCAAAATAAAAAATGATGGTACAACATGACAAAATTGCATGCCGGCTGGGGCGTCGCCCGGTTAAACAAGGCCCTCGTTGTTTTCGCCAGGGAACCAGGGCGAACAGCGAAAAGTCAGCTACTGGAACAAATCTGAAAACAAACCCCAACTCAACATCACCAGAGTTAAAGATCGGTACTATCAACGTAAGAAGCCTGAATGGCAAAGAAATGGAGCTAGCTGAGAAATTAGATAAGTACCAGATCGACATAATAGGGGTGACTGAAACAAAAAAGACCAAAACTGGTGAGATCTTTCTGAGCAATAAATACAAAATGTTATATTCAGGCAATAACAATCAAGGAAAAGAAGGAGTAGCCATAGTATTCAACACAAAATACGAGGCTAATCTTCTTGAATGGCAGTCAGTCTCAAGTAGAGTAATGTGGGCAAATATGAGAATGGGGAACTGGACAATGAGACTTATTTGTGCCTATGGTCCCACAGAAGGTTCTACTAAGGTAGAAGTGGAGGAATTTTTTGAGGCTTTAGAAAAAGCAACTGACACAATGAAAAAGGAAAAGTTGGTCCTTGTTGGGGATCTAAATAGTAGAGCAGGAAATGATTGTGAGACATACAAAAATATTTTGGGAAAATTTGGAGAAAAGAGCAAAGCTAATAATAATGGCAAATATCTGTTGGATTTCTGCTCAGGACATGGACTGGTTATTACTAACACCATGTTCCAACATAAAAATGTGCACAAATTCACATTGAGAGAAGAGGCTAGGAATAAGAAAAGTCTCATTGACTATGTTATTGTTGATAGTGATGTTTTCTCCCTGGTGCAGGACACCAGAGTGTACAGAGGATTTGAAATTGGAAGTGATCGCTATTTAGTCTTGAGCAGGATAAAATTGAATTTCATATTGAAAAGAATAACATGTAAGAAAGTTTTAAAGCGAATAAAAGTTGAGCAGCTCTCAGATGTAAACTGTAGACTAAAATACAGAAATATTATTGAAAAGAAAATGAAAGAGTTTGAGAACAGGAATCAAACCTTGGAGATTCAGTGGCAAACTCTGAAGGAAACATTGATTGATTCTGCCAGAGAGGCATGTGGTGAGGTTGTGTGCAAAGATAAAAAAATCAGAACTCCCTGGTGGACACAGGAAGTTAAAGAGGCAGTGAAGGAAAAGAAGAAAGCATATCAAAAGTTCCTGGCAAATAAGTCAGCTTTTACTCTTACAGAATACAGAGACAAATGTAAGAAAGCTAAACAGTGTGTAAAACTAGCTAAACAAAAGTCATGGGAGGACTTTGGCAAGAATATAGAAAATAAATATCAAGAAGGTGGCAAAATATTCTGGAGGTTGTTGAAGAAGCTTAGGAATGGAGGAAAGAGTGCTGTAAAAGGAATTAGAGATGATAAAGGTGAAATGAAAACAGGAGAAAAAGATATCCTTGAAGTATGGAGTAATTACTTTGAAAAACTGCTAAATGAAACAAGCAGTGATGACAGCACAGTGATAAAAAACACTGATCAGGCATGCAGTCAGGAATACATATCCATACTTGAAGTAGAAAAAGCCATCAAAGGCTTGAAATGTGGAAAATCAGCAGGAGTAGATGATATTCGACCAGAAATGCTGAAGTATGGTGGTATAAGAGTCTTACAGTGGCTGCACTGCATAGTTCAGAAAGCCTGGACAGAGGGACGAATTCCCGATGATTGGAGTAGAGCTCTCATAGTACCCATATATAAAAAGGGAAATAAAACTGAATGTGAGAATTACAGAGGTATTTCCCTACTGAGTGTTCCTGGCAAGATCTATGCAAGTATACTTCAGAAACGGTTGAGAAGAATTGTGGAAGAAAAGTTTGGTGAAGAACAAGCTGGATTCAGGCCAAATAGAGGCTGTCAGGATCAGATCTTCACTTTACGACAAATAGTCGAGAAAGCATGGGAATATAACAAAGATCTGTATTTAAGTTTTGTCGATTTGGAAAAGGCATATGACAAGGTGCCAAGAGAGAAGCTATTCAATACGCTGCAGTTATATGGTGTCAATGGGGCATTATATCAAGCAATACTTAGTCTTTATTTGAGTTGTGAGTCAGCAGTTAGAATTGAAGGAAGTACAGGAAGATGGTTTAATGTTAAATCTGGTGTGAGACAAGGATGTACATTATCCCCTCTGTTATTCATTATCTATATGGATCACATTATGAAGGAATGTGGTATTAAACCTGATATCAAAATTGGAGATGTTAATGTCAGCTCTTTTCTTTATGCGGATGATGTTATACTTCTAAATAAATCCGCTACAAGTCTGCAAGATTCTCTGACTAAATTGAATAGCTGTTGTAATAGATATGGTATGAAGGTCAGCAATAAAAAGACAAAGACAATGAAAATAGGCAGAATCATTGAAAATGTCAACTGTGTTGTGAATGGAGAACCTGTGTTGTGGAGAACTTGGAACAAGTAAAACATTTCAGCTACTTAGGCACAATTTTTACTGAAGATGGTAAACTAAATATAGAAATAGACAACAGAATCAGCAAAGCTGGTATCGTGGGAAGTCAATTGAATAAATTCATATGGAATAAGAAAGAAATTAGTCGGAACACTAAATTAGCTGTATACAAGACTGTGTTCAAACCAATTTTAACTTATGGATCTGAGAGCTGGGTCAGAAGTAAAACACTTGACCAAAGACTAGAGACCGCAGATATGAGAGTCCTGAGAAAGATTAGAGGCGTGAACAGATGACATCAATGGCAGTATCATATTAAAAATGAGGATATTAGGAAAGAACTTGACATTGTCAGCTTCCAGGAATGCGTTAGCAGAGCTAATCTCAGATGGTATGGTCACTTAAATAGAATGGGAGAGGAAAGATTAGCAAAACAAGTGTTCTCCGCCAGGTTGGCAGGAAAACGACCCAGAGGAAGACCAAGATATAGGTGGATTGATACTGTACAAAGTGCCTTAGACGATAGAAATATAAGATCTGATAATGTTGGAGTCTTGACAAGTAACAGACTGATTTGGAGGAAAATTGTAGATAGGAAGTTAGTAATGATGTAATTTTTTCATGTAGTACTGTCATATCCTGTACACCCCTTGAGGGTACATGGCAGGAATTTGATGATGATGATGATGATATAATGCTGATGTCTATTCTCCCCTTGGCAACCATGATAATCTTATTTGTCTCCTTCTCTATAGTTTGTCCTCCACCCAGCCAGTCTCAGCCTTGTAACCTGTGGCACTATAATTGTGCCAACTGGGATGACTGAAATTTTTATGCTGCTATTCCATCGTCAGATTACTGCTTTTGCTCTCATGATCTAAACACCTGCACCGAACTAGTAACTGAAATAATCCTCATTGGAATGAAAACCTTCATTCCCCACTGCACTGCAAATCTCCAACCTGTATCCAAGTCCTGGTTGTCAAAAAAATGTGCTTCTGCTGTCCATAATAAAAATGCAGCTTATGTTCACTGGCTTAAATTAAAAACTCCAGCTTTTCATTCAGCTTACACAATAGCTAGAAACATATGTAAAAAAGTTATCAATGATTCCAAAGCAAACTTTGTTAGAATGAAATGGAATGAATTTGCTTCCTGCTCAGCTGGCAGTCAAGCTTTCAGGTTTCTTCTTGCTAAGACTTTTGGGAGTGACTTCTGCCCTTCAGTGTTACCACCTCTCTTGCATCCTGATGGTACTATGGTAACCTCATCCAAGGAAAAGGCAGACCTCTTGCTATCATTTTCCCCCCTCCAACTTCTGCCTTGACAATCAAAGCAAATTACCTGTTTCCCCCCACAAACTCCCTACTGCATATCTCCTCTGAACTTTCAACAAAAGGACATCAGAAAAACCCTCATTAATCTTTATACTAATAAGGCTCCTGGCCCAAATGGTATTCCTCCAGTCGTGCTCAAGACTTGTGCTCCAGAAGTGACACCCATCCTGTATCATCTATATAAACTTTCATGTTCTACTAGCACCTACCCAACAGCATGGAAGCAAGCCCACATTCAACATGTATCCAAAAAGGGAAACAAATGTCACCCATCTAACTGTCATTCCAATGCTCTCACCTCAGTACTTTAATAAAAAGTGATAGAGAAGGTTATCAACAACCGGCTTCTTTATTACCGTCATCACTAATTAACTGATGGAGACTCATCAGTTAATTAGTATTCACCAATATAGATTCTGCTATTCTTGTTTTACAGCTGACCTCCTAGCTAATCTCACCTACCTTTGGACTCAGGCCATGGAAAGATTTGAAGAAACTCATGTTAATGCTCTTGATATTTCTAAGGCATTTAATCATGCCTGGCACTGAGGCCCCCTTAACAAACTGCCATTGTATGGCCTCCCTTCTACACTCTGTGATTGGATTTCCAGCTTCCTCACTGGTCATTCATTGTGTCTCATGGTGGATGGCTTCCTCTCATCAGATTTCTCCCATCAATGTTGGAGTGCTTCAGGAGTCTGTGCTCTCACCCATGCTGTTGCCTCTTTACATCAATGACTTCCTTTCTCTGACTTTATATCCTATTCATGGCTTTGCCAATGACAGCACTCTTTTTTCCTCTTTATCATTCAATAAATCCTGCAGTACCCTAATGTTAGATTCTTCAGGATCTTCCATAACAAGTGACTTGAACACTGACCTCTTCAGTATCATGAAATGGGATGATGACAACTTAGTAAATTTCAATGCCAGAAAACTCAAGCCTGCCGCATTACTTACAAGAAAAATTCTACCTCATCCCCATTTATTTTTGACAATGTTCTAGTTTCCTTTCAAGATCAACTTTCTCTTCTTGGGTTGACTGTCATATCCAGTTTATCCTGCACAAACATTTACTCACATAGTCTGCTTAGCCTCTAAAAAAGCTTGGTGTTCTGAACATTACTTCTCTTTCTCTCAACTCTTAACACTATTATAAGTATGAGATCCATCCAACTTTGGAGTACTGTTTCACATTTTGGGTGGAGCCTCCAAGACCTGTCCAAGAACTCTTGAAGATATTCAGAAGAGGGCAGTCCACTTAATAAATGACCCTTCCCTCACAGACTTCCTTCAGTCACTTTATCATAGGTGTTCTGTTTCTGCAGGTCCTTTCGTGGACATTGCTCCTCTAAATTGGCTGCTGCCACTTCTCCACTTTCTAACCAAAGAAGAACTTGAGCAGCCACTCTAATACCCATACACTGTCCAGCTTTCAACATCACGAACTAACTTCTTATCAGCTTCCTTCATTCCGTCCACCTCTATTCTTTGGAACAATTTCCCCCATAGTATTTTTCACACTGAGTACAACCTAAGAAACATATCAACAGTCTACAGTTTTACTCCTTAATCACTTTCCCATACATGGCACTGTAGTGTTATAGGTTTTGTGATCTCTGATGTATGCAGTCAACATAAAAAAAAATTATATATATATATATATTATTATTATTATTTTAATCTGAATCCTACAAAACTAAGGTGATTAGAATAAGGATTAGATGATCCAAAAACATGCTTTGAATTGAAATATGGAATTTTTCAAACCACAATCAGACTAGTTATCTTGCATGGGTCAGTGCAAATCATCTACCACTTATATTCACAGACACCCATGCTGCAGTGGGTTTCATTTCCCATACAGTCTAGGTTGTAGAATTGAGATTCCATCTTCATCCAACCAGGCGCTGTCATTTATTTATGGAATTAAAAACCTCACACTCTTATTTATCTTGGAGCCACTTATTTCCATTCCTTTTAAATGAATTCTATCATGAAAAATGTTAACTTATAGTACATTAGTATTTATATCATAGGTGGACTATGGGTTAAATAATCAGGCAGCCCTGCTCTAGAACTCAGTGGCCTGGAACCTTTTCAGGCCACTAAACCATATGATGAAATTCATCTACCATTTAAAAATATTCATGAAACATTCATGTTCATGGGAAGATTCAAACCCACAGCCTGGTGATTGGAGAGCAGATATGCTAACCTCTTGGCCAGCTGATCTGACTAATTGGCCAAGTGGTTCTTCAGTATATGGCAGAAAAGCCTTCTTATCATATAAAGATTTAACCTCCATCTTATAAAATCTCTTTAACAAGTTATATTTCTTTATTATTGTATCTCTTCTAGCTTTTCATTAGGATTGTAACCTGCATTATCCTTATCTATCCTCATGATCCACAATCCTGATATGATCTTGGTTACTCTCTTCTGTACTTTTTCCACTGCTTTCCTATGCTCTCAAAGCATGTAGGTCAGTATTTCCCAACGTTTTTTGGATCATGCCCCACCTCAGTGCCTCAAAGATTTTGATGTCCCTTCTCGCCAACAATGGTGAGTGTTTCGAGTATATCAGTGATGAGGTGACGAATGCAACATCATGTTTATACATTACATGACCTGTTTATATATTACATTTTCTAATTGCCCCCAAAATATTCAAATTGACCCCCTGTGGGGCGTCTGCCCCATGTTGAGAAACACAGATGTAGGTTAATCGGAGTGCAGGATCCCAAATGTGGTAAATGTAGCTTTATAAAGCGCCACAATGAATTTTTTTAGTATTACATGTTGGTGTTCCTCTCAATTTCACTGTTATTCTCAGGGCTGTTTTTGGAATCATTACAGTATAATTACTCAGTTTTAATTATCAGTCCATAATCATTCTAGAATCCCTAGCCTCATTTCTTGGGGTAAATTCTAAGAAACTATTAAGATAGTATGCAATCAGTGCAACCTGGAATTTTTAAGCCCAAAATGTATAAATTTATATGTTGAGAACATTGATCAGACATCCATTATCACTTGTTCAGATCCTCTTGCAGGAACTTCCATATCAGAATCCACTCGGCTAACATCTTTAATCCCTTTCATCTCAAAGGCGGCATTTGGATAATATGTTTATTGTGTTAGCCTATAGTAGAGAATGTCCAACTTAGAATCTGATTTTGAAAGAGCCAAGAGCAGGAAATTTACATTGCCTAGTCATAGCTATTGGATGTAACTTTTATCTAAAACTGCTTCTACTTCTTTTTCACTTGGGCTGTTCAATTGCATTGTGATGCACAGAGAAGACATTATGGATACTTGCTTTCCCTCTAATTCTTGTACTGATGACCTTGGCAAATGTTCACTTGGTATTCCAAACTCACAAAGTTCAGTTCTTCCTTTAATTTCATATGTGTGTGTGTGCACACGTGCATGTGTCAGAAAGAGATTAGAAGAATCTTGTCCAATTTGAATACCAAAAATCTCCTTGTCCTGAAGGTATTTCGCTGATTGTCTTGAAATTTTGTGTTCTAGAATTGACTCCTGTTTTACATTGCCTTTTTTCCCTACACTTTTCATTCAACTTTTATTTGTCCTGCAGTTTGGAAGTTTATATTCAGTGTGTTTTATAAGAAAGGTAACATATCTCTACCATAAAATGAAAGGTAACATATCTCTACCATGTAATTACTCTCATTTAGTTCTAAAGTAATAGAGAAATCCATTAACACTCAACTTCTATGCAATCTCTCACTTAAATGATTTACAGATATAATGATTGCTTGTACTGATTCTTCTACTGTCAACTATTGATCCTCTGCTGATATCATCAACCTTTGGATAAAAGCCATATACAAGTCTAGAAAAAAACTCTTGAGATTGCTCTTTATTATTATTATTATACACCTCCAGGGAGTCCAAAGACTCATCGAGGGAGAGTGTGCCAACAGCATCGAACGATTGGTCCCCTTCTAACTACTAACCGCTCTCAAACTTACTTAACTGAGCCATTAGTAGCAGAGGCTCTACCAATCGACCAACCTTTGCCGGCGAAGGTTGATATATACGATATATACGAAGGTTGATATAGATAAACGCTGCCCTAGATATATCTCTTGATATATCTAGGGCAGCGTTTCTCAACCTTTCTAAGGCCAAGGACCATTAAAATGCTGAAAACAATTCTATGGACCACTAAGTTACAGAGGCGTAGCTGGGGAATGGGGGGGGGGGGGAATCCGTCCCAGGCGGCACTTTTTTGGCATTTAAGAAATCTTGCCTTATTGTCTATAAAACAGCGACTGAGTGATGAAATAGACTTCGACAATGTCATCGACGATTTTGCGAACAGAAAAGCAAGAAAAATAACATTGTGGAATGTTGAAATTAAAGTTTTACTTCAAAAATAAACATAGTGTTTTTAATTTATTTCCCTATACGTCATTTTGACTTTTCGTAATTTTTTTTAAAACCTAAGTAGGAATTACCAGCTTTTCGGAAAAACTGTGCCATTTATAACGTAATAAATCTAAACGTATGTTTTGAATACAAATGGCAACATAATTAAATAAATTGGAGGTAAACGATTAAAAGTGTATCATCATCGAACAAAGTTTTAATTTTTATTAAACAAATAAATAATATGATCTAATTATTGAAACATACTATTTGATTTTTAAGACCATGGATTTAATAAACATTTATACAAATTGTCAACTAGTTTCGCTAGCTGTAACTGTCTAGCTTTGTCAAGACGAGAAAGGTTATGCTAGTATAAAATCCAAAAAAACGAAAGAATGTAGTAACGGTTTAAAAACTGTTAGACAAATTTGAGAGCATGTGTGACATCACACGCATAAGGTGTGAAGACTTAGTTATTGTTATTAAGTTTTTTTTTATAATTTTTCGCGTAATTTAGTTCCGTTAAACTTAATGAATTTAACAGATTTTTCCACATGTCTTTTAATATTATTCCCTGGTTTCTAATGAGATTATTTCCTGTTCGTAGAACTACTGCAGCTTCTTTAAAGGTTCTACATCTAAAATCTTTGATATATGGCATGGAACTGTTATCCCAATCTATTGAATGGTTTGAAGTCGAGAAATGATGTACTAAACCTGAGGTGTCTGTTCTATTATGATTGACATCTCCCTTCTTTCGAATTTCTAGGCTTCTTGAAGTTTGGCCTATGTAGGTAAGTCCACACGTACATGGTATGCTATAAACACTTGCGTATTTGTAGAAAGCGACACTATCCTTAGTGGATTTTAATAACTGTCTTGTAGTTGTGGTAGGTTTAAAAACAACTCTGATGTTAAAAGATCTCATGATTCTTGCTATTTTGGTGGAGACTGATCCAGCATAGGGTATGATGATGATGGATGATACCTACTGGGTCGTCTGAGGTTGTTTCTATAGAGAATTTTGTTAATTATATTAAATCACCACTGTATGTAGACCTGTTCATGGAAAAATTAGAAAATGACTCTTAGCAAAAATAAATCCAAAACCATCAGTCTGGCGAGATATGTTCATGATATGTTCATTATCTGGAAAGATAAGAAGGATACCTTACATGAGTTCTTCCAAAAAATTAAATCCCTCCATCATAAAATTAAATTCACATTAGAATTGGAAAACAATCATCAATTACCCCTTTTTAGATGTACTAGTTAAAATACAAGATAATGGAAATATCAAACTTACAATATATCGTAAACCTACTGTTTATGCTATCTATTCGATGCTATCTCCATTATACATCTAATTATCACTATGCACAAAAACTGAGCATTATACATATGTTAAAAAACAGAGCCAAAAATATCATCACAGAGGAAAAAGATGATATAAGGAAAAAGCTTTCCCTTATATCAAAAACTCTATCACAAAATGGTTATCCTCAAAATATAATCAACAAAATTCTCTATAGAAACAACCTCCAGCAACAACCTCGGACGAACCAGTACGTATCATCGATCGTCATACCCTATGCTGGATCAGTCTTTACCAAAATAGCAAGAATCATGAGATCTTTTAACATCAGAGTTGTTTTTAAACCTATCACAACTACAAGACAGTTATTAAGATCCCCTAAGGATAGCGTCGCTTTCTCCAAATATGCAGGTGTTTATAGCATACCATGTAATTAGGCCAAACTTCAAGAAGCCTAGAAATTCGAAAGAAGGAACATGTCGGAGATGTCAATCATAATAGAACAGACACCTCAGGGTTAGCCCATCATTTCTCAACTTCAAACCATTCAGCAGATTGGGATAACAGTTCCATGCCATATATCGAAGAGGATTTTAGATGTAGAACCTTTAAAGAAGCTGCAGTAGTTCTACGAACAGGAAATAATCTCATTAGAAACCAGGGAATAATATTAAAAGACATGTGGAAAAATCTGTTAAATTCATGAAGTTTAACGGAACTAAATTACGCGAAAAATTATAAAATGCGACTTAATAACAATAACTAAGTCTTCACGCCTTATGCGTGTGATGTCACGCGTGCTCTCCAATTTGTGTAACTGTTTTTAAACCGTTACTACATTCTTTTGTTTTTTGCATTTAATACTAGCATAAAACCATGGTCTTAAAAATCAGATAATATGTTTCAATTTTAATGAAAAGGACCAAATAACAACTTTCAGTATGATCTAATTATGTTACTGCTTACTTTTAAGGAGATGGATGAGATTCTCGGCTCTTGCAGAGTTGCAGGCTCAATATTGGTCAAATTCAGTTGAAGATCGGCACGCACACACGAAAAAGACGATTTCTGTATTTTGTTTTTATTTGAAGGAGTGATGAAAATCCTTTCTCACGAAGATAGGTTGTAGAGAACTGCATGATGATTTTCAATGCTTCTTCAGATAATTCGGGAAATTCACTTCTCACTGAAAGCGAGATCCAAAATCGAGCCAAACCAAGATCATGGAATTACATTTTAAGTCCACTGTCACTTGAAAGCTCAATTAACTGTTCTTTTTTCGATAACGAAATATCATTCTTGTGACTGCAAGCCTGAAATGGATCGTGAGCCCACAGAAATTTCTTATAAAAGTTATTCTGAAAATATGTTTCAAATTTCCGTTTCAGATTTTTGAAGTGGTCACAAACCCTTTCCAGAAACTCAAAATCAACAAAAATAGAATTTTTCACTAAAAAGGATTCCAATGTTGAAAAAGGTGCAGATTGTCTGTCTTTTACATAATTAATCCATAAAACCAGTTTTATGGATTAATTATGTATTAATGATATTATTAATTAATTATGGATTAATTTTCTCGAATGCCTTTATATTGTCGTAGGCATCAAGAACAGTTAAAGACTTTCCCTGAAGGGAGAGATTTAGTTCATTTAATTTCGAAAAAATGTGTGAAAGATAGGATAGTGTTGATAACCTTGCTTCATCAACAAGGAGTGATGCAAAATCAGAATTATGTTCATTTACTAATAATAAAATAATAAAATTGAAATAACCTCGTTGGTACTTTGACCCTTGAAAACCAGCGAATTTCAGAATGAAGCAAAAGTTGTATATATATTCACTGCATAATTCATTGCAGAGTATTGAAAATAACCTGTTATTTAATGGCCAAGCTTTGATACAGTTAACTAGCTTTACAGCATTGTATAAATAGCACAGTTTTAAATTCTGGTAGCATTCCTTTGGAGACTAACGCTTCCCTATGTATGAAATAATGACCCAATTCATATCCGGAGCTACTTCCTTGACCATAAAAACAACCCCACAATGCCTGCCTGTAAGGGCACGAGCTCCATACGAACATAAGCCTATACATTTTTCCCACTGGATCCCTTTGTGTATTATATAATTATTGAGAATTTGAAATATTTCTTCTCCAGTTGCTTGGGATGGCAAAGTTCTACAAAACAGAATATCGTCATGAATGTTGTTATCATGCGCATATCTTACATAGCACATTAACTGTGCATCACTTGTAACATCAGTAGTCTCGTCTATTTGTAATGCATAATAAGGGCTCTTCTTAACTCTTACGATTAACTGAGATTCTACGTCATCTGCCATATCATTAATTCTGCGGCTGACAGTGTCATTTGAAAGAGAATCGAATCAACATCTTTTAGTAACTTGTTGCCAAACATAGTTTTTATCACATCTTTTATAGCTGAAAGTAGTAAATTTTCCCCGACAGAATGAGGTTTCCCTGTTTTCGCTATGTGCAAACTTAAGAGATAGGATGCTTCCAGTGCCTTGCTATTAATGGAACCCATGGTGGAAACAATACCTTTCCCATGATTTGATGTCCCTAAGCATTGCTGAAAAAATTCAATTGGCTTATTATTCACATCACAATGTTTAGTTTCTAAATGTCGTCAGAGTTTTGCAGGTTTCATGCACTTGTTCGACAATACTTCATAACACAAAACACATTGAGGTTTCTGTTCACTTTCATATCCACACCAAGTAAACCCAAATTCCAAATATGAACTATTATATTTCCTGCTGTATTTTTTCTTTGAACTGCTTGTTTCTTCTTCTTTAATAGTATCAGTTTTACTCGCTGTTACAACACGTGTATCACAATTAGGGTTAGCATCACCTGTTTCATTTGCTCTTCTTTTCAGAGTCGCTATGCCACTTTTCCATTATTAAAGAACGTTTAAAATATATAAATATATATATATTCCGGCCTAGTTAGCTGAGTGGTCAGCGTATCTGCTCTCCAGCCAAAAGGCTGCAGGTTCGAATCCTGCCATGGATGTTTGTGATTGCCTGTGAAAATACTAGTGTGATGTTGGGCGGTAGATGGCATTGTTGAAAATGATGATGATGAGGATGATAGTTGTGGTTCGTTGTAGTTGGTGGATTCCTCAAAGGAACCTCATTTCAGCCGCTTGGATTCGTGTCCACATTCTTTCTGTCATTACCCAACTTTCATGACCATAGGTGAGGAAGGGGACATAGACTGTATTGAAGATAGCCAGCTTTGCCTTCTGGCTTAACTCACTCTTCAATACTACTGAACGGCCAAGCTCCCACAATATTGAGCTTGCTAAGCCAATTCGAGTATCTAGCTCTACGTCCCATTTTCCATCATTTGTGAATATGGACCCAAGGTATTTAAACTTCTCCACCTGCCTCATTGGGACTCCACTTACATGTAGAGTGCACTGGGATGGTTGTCTTGAGACCACAAATGTTTCATAATAAATTTAGTTTAATCCTTTATCCAAGTGTGAGCAAACAAAGTTTGCGCCTGAAAGTATCTTCAGGACTGGGGTAAGGTGATACAACACCAGGGCAACTCGTTGCAAAGGTGTAGCAAGCTACCAACACTCCTGTCCCAGTATCTCCTATAATGCAAAACACATCTCCTTGCGGATATGTCTAACGTTATGCATTAAGGGAAGGGCCACTACCCAGACTAGTTTCGACCTTTATTGAGGTCTCTTCAGTGGGAGCCAGGCCCAAGCTGTGATACCAGGCAGAAGCATTCGCAGGTCATCTCTACCTATAGGAGTTGCCAAATGGTGTGCCACCCTTTTTTAATAAATTACTCTGGATTTAGAGAAGTTTGGATTTAGAGGATTTAGTTGTTGGTAGCTTGCTACACCTTTGCAACGAGTTGCCCTGGTATTGTATCACCTTACCCCAGTCCTGAAGATACTTTCAGGTGCAAACTTTGTTTGCTCACACTTGGATAAAGGATTAAACTAAATTTATTATACTCTAACCAAGTGAAAAATAAACTTTCAACATCTTTCTCTAAATCCAGAGTAATTTATTAAAAAAGGGTCGCACACCATTTGGCAACTCCTATAGGTAGAGATGACCTGCGAATGCTTCTGCCTGGTATCACAGCTTGGGCCTGGCTCCCACCGAAGAGACCTCAATAAAAGTCGAAACTAGTCTGGGTAGTGGCCCTTCCCTTAATGCATAATATTAGACATATCCGCAAGGAGATGTGTTTTGCATTATAGGAAATACTGGGACAGGAGTGTTGGTAGCTTGCTACACCTTTGCAACGAGTTGCCCTGGTGTTGTATCACCTTACCCCAGTCCTGAAGATACTTTCAGGCGCAAACTTTGTTTGCTCACACTTGGATAAAGGATTAAACTAAATTTATTATACTCTAACCAAGTGAAAAATAAACTTTCAACACAAATGTTTCAGTTTTGGCCACACTGATCTTCATTCTGGCATCTGCACAAACAGCTACAAACCTACCCAGGATCTGCTGGAGGTCAACTGTGGAAGGGCTAAGCAGAACTAGGTCATCTGCAAAAAGCAGATGTCCAATGCTATACCAATTCTGACACACTCACTGCCTCGGCTGTGCCTATCAATCCAGTCCATAAATATTATGAAAAGGAGGGGTGACAGAACACACCCTTGGCTGAGGCCAACAGAGACTGTGAAAGGTTCAGACTTTGTGCTGTTTATCCTGACACAAAACTCTGGGCATTCATACAGGGAGTTGATGACAGCTAATAGTTGGCCATCCACTCCATACTCCTGTACTACTTGCCAAAACTTATCCCGAGGAACCCGGTCATATGCCTTCTCCAAGTCCACAAAACATGTGTTGACATTCTCGTCGTATTCCCAAGATTTCTCAAAGACTTACCTTAAAGTGAAGATTTGGTCAGTTGTGCTTCTACCAGGACGAAAGCCACATTGTTCTTCTTGGAACTTTGACTCAACTATGCTCCTGCACCGTCTTTCCAAGCACTTAGCATACACTTTCCCAGGCAGGCTGAGCAGAGAGATGCCACGATAGTTACTGCAGTCCTTCTGGTCTCCCTTCTTAAAGACTGGTATTATTATGCCTATCTGCCATTGCTTTGGTGCTCGCCCAGAGCACCAAAGCAATGGCATAATCCAAGCATAATGACACACTCGAGTCAGCCAGAGAACACCATTTCGATTTAAGGCTTTTAGCATTTCGGGCCGAATTTCATCATCGCCAGCAGCCTTACCCGATTTTAATGATTTTATTGCTAAACAGACCTCTTCTGCGGTGAGACTAGTCATTGCCCCAATCTGCACCTCTTGTATGTCCACAACTGCTGGGCCACCTGGGTTAAGAAAGCTCTCAAAGTATTCCCTTCATCTGTGGAGGATATCCTTCTCGATTGTTAAAAGTGCACCATCAGGGGCCTTAATTGCCCTTGCTGTGCACGATTTCCTCCCTCGAAGGTGGCGGATGGTCTGCCAGAATACTTTGTTTGCATTTGCAGAGTATGAGTCTAATCTTTCTCCAAAGGATTCCCAAGCCTTCTGCTTTGCTGTCTTTACTGCCTCAGCAGTAGCTTTTCGTGCCTCAGCATACTGCAAACACATCTCACGTGACCTGACCCTAAGCCATGTTAGGTAGGACTCCTTTTTTGTCCAGATAGTTTTTTGGACTTCTTGGTTCCACAAAGGTGTCCTTTTCTCACTGCCCGTCGCCATGCCGAGCAGCTTTCTGCCACAGCATGAGAGTGCAGAGGCAATGACAGCTGTTCTGAACAGCTTCCACTCCTCCTCAACATCTGCAGTTTGCTTGGTAATCTCTTTGAACCTGGACGAAATGTCATCCGCAAAATTCTTCCTCACAGTCTCATTTTCCAACCTCCCATTTGACGCAGTATAGCTGCTTAGGCCTACCAGCGTTGATGGTAGAATCTGGTTTCTGAAGCCGTAGAGTGCACACAACAAGGTGGTGGTCAGTTGACAATTCAAATGTGGATAACACATGTTCACTTCAAATCTGATAAAACAGCAAGGGAAGGCGGAAGCAATAAAACTATATTATTGTTCACTTCATCCCTCTTTTGTTATTGTCATTCTGCTGCTACAAATGTAGCGGTAGAATGACGAATAATAAAAAGGATGAAGTGAACAACAATATTGTTTTATTGCTGCTGCCCTTGAAAAATTCTGACGATATTTTTTTAAGTCTCCATTTGATTTCAATAATTTTTACTTATTCAATTTTTAATTTCTTTAAATAATTAAAAAATATATATTTATTTAATTATTTTAGTCTTCCTGCGGACCACCTGTCCCATCGTCGCTGACCACAGGTTGAGAAACACTGATCTAGGGTATTTGATCAGGTTTGGTACCATGAGCTTAATAGATAAGCTCCTATCTTGTGGTCTGTCTTCTGTGACTAAGTTGCTTTCTCTCTTTCAGAAACACAACCTGGCAAATTAGTCAAACTATTTGGCTAAGAGATTAGCATATCTACTCTCCCATCACCAGGCTGTGGGTTTGAATCTTGATATAAACATTATGCTTGTGTGTAACTAAAATGTTGGATGGAACTTAGGTCCCCATTCTTTTTGACTAGTCCTGACTCTGTATATCAGTGACCTTCTCCTGTTGACTGCAAATCCATACTGGAGTTTTCTGTTGACAGTACATTGTACTCCTCTTTCTCACTAACAGTCTTGTGCTGCCTATTTGCTTCTATAGTCCTAAATTCTGTTTTCCAAACCATTCTTTCAGTGTGTTTTAACTACCTTATTGACTACATTGCTAGTAAAACTTGGTCCTATCTTATTTATTTCATAAAAAAAGAATGAGATACAAAATGGTCTTCATTTTGTATCTCAGTGTTGGAACCTAGCATTATTTTTCTTTTTGGCATAACTCTGCCTTCATTCTTTCTTGATATAAACATATCACGTGCATGACTTTCTCATCTAAGAAATTACATTTCTTTTCTTTTTGCTTCAAACATTGCTTTATTTCTGAACAGCTGTTAAGTCTATACAAATTGCAAATCCCCCCCCCCCCTACACACACAAGAGCTCTGTAAACATTCTTGCCTTGGTAGAAGAGAGCAGTTAGATTGATTAATGACCAGTTAACTCGTGCATTGGTTATTTGATACCTCCTACAATTCAGCTCTAAAGTCATAGACCAGTTTTTCTTCCTCATTCCCTCTGCTGCTGCTGTTCATTGGAACAGCTTTCTCTCTTATGCATTTATTTTCTAAAGGTCTTCAAATTCATTGTGAATAAGTTTCTTCTTTTCCTTTAGCTTTCTACCATTCACTTTACATGAACTACTGTATTGTCATAAAAAATATGTCCTATGCGTAACCTCTGAAGGATAAAAATGTTGATTCATTATCTTCTTGGTCCACATATTGGCTGCACTATTGAAATATCCAAGATTTGTGTTGTAGTTTTTACTTTGCTCATATTTTTTATTCACCATATTTATGTCCCTCCAACTGTGAAAATTAGTTGCTTTTTTTAGTCTGCTCTACACTTCACTGGGAATGACATTCATAATGCTAATTCATCATCCCTTGCTGGCCAAATATTTACATTTGATAATTATTCAACATCTGTCACTAACAAACAGTTCTTGCAGTTATTGTCTCCTCATTTTATTTCAGTTATATAGGAATTTTTCCATCTTCTCTGTTATGAATTTTGTATCATCTAGTACTGCCAACTCATGGTTATGCTAGTTAATTATATATACCAAGTCATCTAAAGCAGGGCTTAAACTTTTTCCACTCTTAACCCCTTTTCACCCAAGAAATTTTTGTGTGACCCCGAGAAATTTTTACACAACCCCAGGTGTATAGATTTGTAAAATAGGTATACAAATCAAACATTTACTCATAGTAAATCATAAAGAAATTTATTTAAAAAACAATTCTTTGGTATACATATAATTTTACCCTTTATTAAAGATGAAAGCAAATTTGCATACTAATGAGATGGATGTGCTTGTTTATTTTTCACAAAGAATTAAATCTTGGCTGAATATTTGATACTGCAGGACGTAGAGCATCTTCAATGTTTTTTCAGAGTTGATCGATATTTTGATTTTATAATCGTCAATGCCGAGAATGGCGCTTCACATAACTATGTAGTACAAAATGGGCAGAAGTATGTATACGGCCATTTCAGAAATTGTTGGAAATTCTGTCCTAATCCTGTTCTGTTGCCAAAGTTTTTTCGACCCCCACATTTAGTTATGCTACCCCATATGGGGTCATGACCCAAAGTTTAAGAAGCTTTGCTCTAAAGGATCAATTTTCACAGATCAATTGCACACCAAAATAATGAATTGGTTACAATACAGGATGAATACAAACATATTCAAAATCTTTGCACAAATCTTGGATATGTCTAGACACTTTCCAAGAAGAGGGGAGGAAGAGTCAAATGCAGGAAAAAATACTTATTTTCTTCTGAGATTTGTATTTATAAAATTTATTATTATTATTGTTTTCTGTAGCTTTTATGACTCTCAAAGGATATAGTGATAGTCTGAAAATGAATGAAGACATTGTTTGAACATGAGCAGATTCATCTTATTATTTTTAGGCATGTCTACCAAATGATAGCAATTCTTCTAAAATAAAAACTTCATTCCACTTTTCCGTGATGAGCTGTGTTATTGGTAGTAATGTTCAAAGAATGGCACTGGTGTTAACCTTCCCACCGGCCTGGATGTATATATATTATTATTATTATTCCTGTACACCCCCTTGAAGTATATATCAGGAATTTGATGATTATTATTATTATTATTTGAAACTTCCAGGGAGTCCAAAGGCTCATCGAAGAAGGGCACTTGCTCTACAACTCTGTCTCCACCACTCAATCCACCAACTAACCGCAACTAAACCAACGCCATCTACTGCTGATCACCACCAATAGACACAGACATCTGTTTGTAATTGTCTGTTTTGATCCTAGTTACTAGATCATTATTGACCAGTTGAATAAATGGTTTTCTATTGAAACAGTAGCATTAAAATTGTATAGGTTTAAATTATTGTAAAATTTTCATTTATTTCAGTTTAACAACCAAACCAAAATGATTTCCACTATTATGTTGTTGAATTTATTTTATTTATTTATTTTTTAGCATCTGATGGAAGTGGTCCACGAAAAGTTTGTGGTGAAATAATTGCTGGTTCTGAGGTAAGCTGATAATCGAAAATTAGAAGGAATTTTTTTGATTTATCAACAGGTTCCTAAATCTATTACAGTTTGCATATGTAATATTTCATTTTATTAGGAAAATAATCAAATCTGGAATACTCTACTGTAAATATGCTTATTTCATATTAAACTAGCAGCATCTTTATTTTCAGTGTGAGCTGAGGTGTATAAGAAGAAAGTAGAAATAACAAATACATTAAGAGTAAATTTACTGAAAAATAATATCACTTACTGGTTGTTTAAACTTGAAATCTACAGCTTGGAACAGTCAAATTATATTCTTGTCTTTATTATCCATTACCAAAGTCTGAGCAAACAAAAGTTTGCATATGTAGTAACTCCATTAGCTGCTTGTATATGGAGGTAGATAATGTCACATGAAATTGCTCTAGTATCCTATAATACTTAGCACAGTTTCTTTCAGACATGTTTGCTGTCATTCATTATGGGAGGTGTCACCACCAGAACTGGTTAAAACTTTTATTGAGGTCTCATCAGTGGGAAGAGTTAGATCTTATGAAGAATTGTAAAATGGGATAAAACAAAAATGGTGTAAAACCATATTATTAATAATACTCTGGCTGAAAGACAGTTGTAGTAGCAGAATTTTTTTTGTTTGGTTGGTTAAAAAGTAAATTATATTTGAGAAGAAATTTCTAGGAGGTAGATGACTTTCATCACCTACTGAAACACAACTGCCCTGCTTATTATAGGTGTCAAGTGACTATTGCTGAGTTTTATCTCTACATTGTTCTCCCTTCCCTTTCTTTTTACATGCAGTGGATCTTGCTGGTCATGCTCTGCACCCCATAATTAGTTAGCTAAGGAGCCAGCACCTCTTCCATTCATGAGTGCATCATTAATTTCCCTACTGGCCAGGATGTATATGCACATCCAACAAAACCTGGATATGATGTGTATTATCTGTTGAAAGACCATGGGTAAGAAGTGTAAATTGTCCTTCATATCCCAAAAGAAGAGGTAAAAATTAGAATAACCAGAGCAACAGCTATCTTAAAAGCCATGGACAAAATATGGAAGAGCTGAACACTAAACTGCACATTGTGGAAACCTGTATCTTCAGCAGCATGCTCTATGGATGTGAGATCTGGATACTCCTGAGAGAATCTGAAAGGAGGATATTAGCATTCGAGAGGAAGTGCTATAGAAAGATCTTGAGGATAAGCTGGATCCAGAAAGTGAACAATGAGAAAATCTGTAGACAAATACAACCAAAAGAAAACCTGATACAGAAAATAATCAAAAGAAAACTACATCTATTTGGCTATATATGTAGAATGAATGATGAGAGAAAATTAAAAATGTTGCTGTTTGGAATGATTGAAGGAAAGAACAAAAGAGGATGACCAAACAGAGAATGGGGCGATGACATCGTCAAATGGTGCCGAAACTCTATAAACAAACTGAGTCATCTTGCAAAATAGAATGCAGTGGAAGAATCTTATCAAGATGGCATCAGACACCTAGGCGTTGAACCCATGGTTGTTGTTGATTGTTGTTCATCTTATAAGTATAGTTTTTAATGTCAGAACCAAGTAAGAGATCCTGTGTAGCTCAGCGGATGTGGCATTTGCACACCGCCGCGCTTGGCCGCACGAAGGAAGACTTGGTTTCGAGTCTAGTCGGCAACTAGAGGAAATTTTTCTAAGCCTTTTTTCGACCGGTTCCCGAGTTAGTCGATCTCTGGCACGGGCAAGCAGGTTTTTCCTCCCGTAAACTCGGGTTTTTCGTCCTGTAAACTCAAGAAAATCGACCGTAGAACCCACATTATTTCAGACATTAAATATATTGTGTTAGGGTTAGGGACCACGAGATGGCGGCACATTTGAGCCGTCTCTCTTCACTGCGTACCGCTTAATTAGTGATAGCCTTGGGCCACCTGTCTCTGATTGGGTACCAGTGGAGATTGAACTGCCCACTCAGTCTCCAAAAGTTAGATAGGGCTAAATGGCCTCGCCTACTCCCGTATACGGGAATAAAAAGGCGTTAGCTGATTTTTTTTTTTTTACATTGATTTTAATGATGTTGGTTTGAAAAAAAAATGGTAGTGAGAAAAATATTTATGCTTTTTAACTCACCATACAAGTCAACTGAGCAGGAGAAGCAGCAGAAGGATGTCAACTTGTTGGCAAAATGCTTACCGTATTTACTTGAATATAACTGGTCCTCACGTATAACTCGCACCCCTTATTTTACTTTGCGAAAAAAGACATTAAAAAGTTTTGCATATACCTCACACACGAAAAATGTTTAAACATGTTCACGTCATAGCGATAGTAACTCGCTCCCCTCGGTAACAACACGCCCTCCCCAACAGCCATTATACTGCAGATGCAAGGAAAAACAAGTAGTTTTATTGTATCCCTGAATAAGTACAGAGGCTTTTGCAGTCTGTGTAATATATTTCTCAACAAATGGTGTGATTCATTAGTTAGCACCGTTTTTATTCCAGCTGTCTCTAATTGCACTATTATTATCCCCTCCCACAGAAACTATGCTGTATAGACTCAAGCAAAACCATATGTTGCACTGGAACACAATATCTAACTAAAAACTATTGTCCAATTTTTCAATTACATGAAATAAATGTTTGTTTTATTGCATTTGAAGTTCTCAATTTCATTATGACAAATCACAAAGGCTAACTTCAAATAAAATTCTACCACGAATTGAAACATGCCATATAATTATGGTGACCATATGTCCTTTATTTCACTACTCTGTCCTTTAGATTTTTTTTTCTAAAATGGCCATTTTGTCCTTTATTTTGTGAATTGAAACAGTAAATTGAATATTGATGCCAACATATTTAAAGATGCAATTCATAAACTTTACCAAACCTGCATTGATTATTTAAATACAGTGGTACCTCGACTTAGGAACCGAATTCATTTCTGACCATGGTTCGTATCTCGAAAAGTATGTCTCTCGAAACCGAATTTTCCATTATATCTTATGGGAAATCAATTAATCCGTTCTCAGATTCAAAAATAAAAAAAATAAAATAAATAAAAAAAACTATTCTCAATTAAATGAAGAAAATGCAAAGAAATGGAGAAGGAGCATTTTTACACTATAAATATGCATTTTGTATACCATTACATATTAATTTTTATTTATGAAATCTTTGGTTTTACATGATTAGTATGAAAATTATCTTCCATTAAATTGTAAAAAAAATCGATTTTCTTGTGGCTGGTTTTGTAGTTCAGAAATTTTCGATTCGTTGTCATTAGTTATTTCTTTTTGTCTCTTAGGTGAGGGTTTAAAAAACCTATCCAACGTTGACTGAATCTGTTGTTTTGTTAAACTTCAAAAGTAATTAATGACATTGTTATTAAAGATATTTGTGAATCTAGAAACAACACCTTAATTTGGATGCCACTTGTTAACCAATAACCAATTTTTTCAATTCGCCCCAGTTTTGCAATATTTTTTACGTCACTTGTTGGAATTGCTCCCTTTTTATTGCCGTCTTCTTCGTCCTCTGAAGCTGTGGCACACCCAGAGGTGGGGGGGGGTGGCAAGGGGCTCGGGCACCCCAAAGAAAAAGGAAAAAACCCTAGAAAATTTTCTAAAAATCTTTTCCTAATTAATAAAATTCATTTATTTTATTTATGTTGTGTCGTGTCTTTTATTTCTATACTACTTATGAATTAGCGATCACTGCAGATCCGCAGTCATAGGTCGTATGTGATGCATAGTGTGTATTCTCAAATTGTCTACTCAACTCTCCCCCCCCCCCCCCCCCCCAAGATTAAATCCTGAGTGCACTACTGCTCTGAAGACATTTGCTTTTCCTCCTCATCCCTTTCTTTTTCCTGCTCTCTTCTTAACTCCTGTAGTTCTTTAGTGGTGAGCTCAACGTTGTGCTCCTCTACCAGCTCTCCACATCTTCTTCATCAACTTCCAAATGCACGGTCTTTCCCAGGGAGACATCTGTATCTACACTATCAATTTCGCTTTCAGGTCATTCAAATACAGTTCCTCGGACACTGTTGGGCCATAACTTTTTCCAGGTTGATTTTAGAGTTCTCACAGAAACATCTTCCCATGCCTGACTAATATGCAAACAATGAAGAATATTGAAGTGATTCTTCCAGCCCTGAGGGTTAATTCTGTGTTGATGATAACTTCGAAACATCTTTGGAAAAAAGCTTTGGTATAAAGCTTTTTTGAAGTTGGAAATAACATATTGATACATTGGTTGTAGGAGTGGTGTGGTATTAGATGGCAAGAACTTAATTTTGATTAAATTAAACTCTTCATCCAAATATTCTTCCAACTGTGGTGGCTGTGCTGGAATATTGTCCATTATAAGAAGAACTTTCTCAGAAGAACTTTTTCTTGTAGATACCTTTTCACTGTGGGAACAAAAAGACCTCTGTCATCCACTCACAGAAGAATTGCCTGGTTACCCAGGCTCTGCTGTTACCCTCTCCACATAACGCTGAGTTTGTGCCTGTTAACTTTCTACTTTTAAAGATTAGGATTTTCAGAGTAGTAAACCAACAGAGGTTTTTATCTTCAGGTCACCACTGGCATTGGCACAAAAAAGCAATGTTCTGTCTCTGGCAATGCCATTTCCTCCTTAGTGATGAACGTTTTCTTAGGCATGTTCTTCCAGAAAATCCCAGTTTCATCACTGCTGAAAACTTCTTCTGGTCTGTAATCTTCTTCCTCCATCAGTTTCTGAAATTCTTTCATGAACCTTTCAGCAGATTCTTTGTCAACACTATCACCTTCTCCATGTCTAACAACACTATGGATACCGGTTTTATTCTTGAATTTCTCAAACCATCCTTTGCTAGCTTTAAACGCTTCTCTGATGTCTTTGCTACTGCTAGTGGATGGCAAGTTCTGCGAAAGATCTTTATAAATAGTTTGAGCTTGTAAACAGATCATGTTTTGAGATACACTATCTCCTATCAGTTGCATATCATTAATCCAGACGAGTAGTAAAGTTTCCATTTCTTCCATAACTTTATTTCTTCGAGATGACACGATAGATACTCCTTTGGCCACATCCAGTTCCTTATAAAAATCTACTTTCTTCACAATTGTAACTATGGTGGATTTGGACAAGTCATATTGCTTGCACAGATCACTTTGCCTGACTCCTTTCTCATATTTTCCCACAATCTCTTTCTTAATTTCTATTGTGATTTTCTTCTTCTCTTCTTTCTTAGTTTTCTTTGGCTCTATGTTGAAAATAATATACTGATCAGTGAAATGACACTTATCTGGTAGATAATTCAGAAAATAAAAGTGAAGCTACAATAAAACAAGTCCCTTATAAAAACAAATACATACAGTACACATCATAAATGCAAATCTAAAAAATCTTCACGAAGTGTATTGTTTGTTTACACAAATACTAAAATAGATACACAAAAAAAATTAAATACGTGCAGCATTCTTCGTATTTCAGATAAATACGACGTAGTAACAACAATCGTTACACTAGAGACAGTTCAGCGGGCACTCAGCTAAACATGCATAAAGAGTTAAAAAAAGTATATGTAAAACAGGTTTTAGTTCATTTGGAAAGAAAAGCATCACGGTTCGTATCTCGAGTCTAGGTTCGTATCTAGAGGTCAAAATGGGATATGAAAAACGTTTGTATCTCAAAAAGTTCGTATGTCGAGCGGTTAGTAAGTGAAGGTACCACTGTAACTGGAGCAGCTGTTTCGTGGAAATGGAAGTATTTGAATGGGTCCTACTATGAGGAATCCCTCTGTGGGCGAAGATCGAGGAAAGTGTTTTGTTCATTTCCAGTCACTGGAATTTAAATATAAATGATGGCGAACTATTTGATGAAGTTTCATGTATCAAAAGTTATGTCACCAGTGAAAAGTTCGAAGAATGGCAACAAAATGACGAGCCCTGCTCATCATGAACAGAGCTTCCTCATTTCTGTGGGAAAATAAATACTCTTTGATTAGAATTTTGTATTTGCTTGGGTTAGTTTCATTTTTTATTGTTAAAGGTAGTGTGTTGAATACTTTTGGTGCTAAATAAGTATAATGTTTGTGTATTGCTTCTTTATTTGCTTTTGGAACTAAATATTTTAGGCCCTTTGTCTACTAAGGAAAGTATCTTGTTTGATATTTACGTATTCGTTGTTGGTTTTTATGAATAATAGTACCCTATAGACATAAATATCTAAGGGATAGTATATTTAGTATGGTGTATTTACTACACTTTGTAGTATCTTTATATTTGTTTCTAGTTAAGATTTTAATTACTTTATTCTGAGTCGAGACTAAGGGTTTCAGCATAGTGCGATAGATTCCTCCCCAACTTAATATACCATATTGTAGTGTGCTTTGAATCCAGACAGAATATAATATTTTTAGCATATTTAAATTTAAGAATCTCTTTAGGTAGTAAAATCTGTTTAACATAATCCTTACTTTCTTTATGACATCGGTAATATGCAGTTTCCAGCTTAAATTACTATCAATTTTTAATCCCAAGTAAGTTATTACACTGACTTTTTCTATTTTTCTATTTTTCAAATTGCAGTTGCAATTTGAATTTGGCCTGCAATTCCAATCATGCAAAATTAATTGTGCAGTGAAGTTCATTTTGCCAATTGTATTTCTCAAGTTAAAATTTACATATTTAGTTTTTGAGACATTCAAACTGAATTTGTTTGACTGGAACCAACTTGTTACTTTCAAAAGATCAGCATTCACAATGGGTTTCATTTGTTCAGCTGTGTCTGTAGAAAAAATTAGTACTGTATCATCTGCAAAATTATTCATTTTACTGTTTAGTTTAAGATTGCAGAAGTCATTGATATAAATATTAACTAAAATTGGTCCCAAGACAGAACCTTGTGATACACCACAGTCTACTGTTTTAATAACATTTTAAAAATCGTTGAATTTTGCTTATGTCTCCTTGGATCTAACGTCCCCACTGAATGAGTATTTTCATTAGTGAACAGTATGCGGACCAGTGAAAAAAAACCTCGATTAAAAATCAAAACATTGAAAGTATGCTTTTATACCAAATGCTAGTTTGACATGAATTGTATACAGTTTTATGAATTTTTAAAACACAAACCTGATTTATTAAAGAAAGTTCATTCTTGTGAAAAATATCAAAATTAAATTTTTTGAGTAATAATATCATTGTTTAAAATGCTATGTATATGCTTATATTTGACAATAAACGTTATAAAGCTTTTAGTTTTAGTGAAACAAATAAACACAACCTATTTTTGTGTTTGATAAGGACCTAAAACGTAAAAATGGATAAGGTAATTGGAATGTGTCATTTGAGAGTGTGGTGAATGTGATGATTATGAAAATGCTTAAAGCATGATTTTATGAGTTATGTTTGGGACCTTCCATGACGAGTCTTTTGACTCCTGGAGATCTAATGATGATAATGATAATAATAATAAAAATGATTTAATACAAAGCTTTCAAGTACAAGTAGCTGAATTGTGAAATTACTTCATGCGCAAACTTTGTTTGCTTACACTTGGATGAAGGATGAAACCAAGAATATAATTTCTTAGAATCTTTAATTTAGTATAACCAAGTGAAAAAACTTTGAACATCTGTCTTTTATCCAGAGTATTTTAGTTGTACTGTGTGACACCTTTTGATTTCTTGTATACGAGAAATACATAAATTCTGCATTACTCCAAGCATGCCGGGATAAGAATAGTACCAATGTGGCTCATGCATGTCATATGAGGCAACTAAAATGAGTACCTAGGGAGGGTAATGGATGTCAATGCTGTAGCCAATGAAGTTTTAACTGAGGCTCGGCTATTGCTGTTACCCTCCTGCTATGATCAGAGCTTTATATCGCTTAATAACACCCTATCCTTACACTGTCCTCTTCAGATAATGGGGAAGATGAAAAGTATTCTTGTTTCGCCCATCTAGCCAGTCCTTTTAAGGACTTTAAGCATTGTATCTTTTCTGGGTCTCTGGCTCTCACTGATGAGACCTCAATAAAGACTGAAACCATTCTGGGTAGTGGCCCTTCCCAAAGTTTATGATATTATATATCTTTGTAATAATATGTGCCTTGCATTATGGGATACTAAGGGATACAAGATTTGAAGTCATTAGTCTCTATATACAAGTAGTCCAGTCATGAAGTTACTTCACACACAAACTTTATTTGCTTATGGATGAAAATAAGAATATAATTTCTTGACATTTTTATTTTATTATTACTACTTCACATAGTATTAAGAAGACATTAGTATTACACAGAAATCATTATAGCTCTGAAAGTTTTAGAATCAGCATTTGCTATGAAGCACATTTTGAACCTCATCAAGTATGGTTGCATTAATTTGCCAGTTACTGTCAAACCACTCATTCTGAGACCAGATAGCCTAACTTTTCCAAATTAACTTTATTATTATCCTGTCCATAGAGAATGCTTTGTTAGGACATGGCACTCTCTATGGACTGGATTTAGTTTAGTGATGCACAGGCACAATAGTAATGATTTAGTTTATGCCTGTTCTTGTTACAATTATAATTTGTGCTCTAATGATGCTCAGTAGAAAATAAGTAAAATATTAATAAGTTCAATAAGTTAATTGAACTTATTAATATTTATTTTATCAGTTAACATTAAATGAATTGATTTATATTTAGTTTTCAGTTAATGCTCTTGAAAATATTACTTGAAATAAATTATTTTTAAAAAGACAAATTAAAATTAAATAAATTTTCATTATTTTTTATTTTTTTGCTAGCCTGATTTATATCAGGTTCTTCCAGGAACATGTATCAGAATTAGCACAGGAGCTGCAGTCCCATCTAGTACTGATGCTGTTGTTCAGGTTGAAGATACAGAAATTATTCATGCTAGTGATGAAGTATGTCTGAACATTCTATGCAATACACACACACACACACACACACACACACACACACACACACACACACACACACACACACACACACACACACACACACACACACACACACACACACACACACGCATGCATGCATGCATGCATGCATGCACGCACACATATATGTTTATTTGTTTCTTGTTGATTTTTACTAGTCTGGTCAACACTCAAGCCAACTTGTTGGGACCTCAGGAATAGTGAATTTCGTTTTACATCACATTCTGCATTACTTAATCCTCATCTACACACACACATACACAGTGGCACATACACCATGTCATCTACTACCTACCTACCACTAGTATTTTTGTCAGTAAATCGTGTGTATATGTGTTTGTTCTCTAGCTAGTTTGCCTGTATGTTGGATGAAAAACTCAAGTTTCTGGGATAATAAATCCTGCTGCCTCAGCATGATATTAGCTGACACACCTTGAATTAAAAAAGCCCATATAAATATCCTTTTCATCTTGACAGGAATCAAACTCAACAAGTGTTTTCTATTCTTACTGCATAATGTTCTGTCATTCTTCTGAGTTTTGTTACAGAGGCAGGCACTTTAGTTAATGAATTTGTTGTAGCAATGTTTACTGTAGTGATAATCAGCAGTATTTTTGTGGTTGCACATATGTAGTAGAGACAAAGTAACAAATCTACATATAGTTAGAGGTGTATAGCATACTGGTCACTTGCCTACAGTTTGTCTCATATTTCTAAGAAATTCAATTTTAGTTTGCTCTTAGTGCATTCATTGAAAATTGTATTAGATAAAAATAAGATTTTAAGGGAAAGTTCTGTGTTTCTATTTTGTCTATTTTTTCCCTTTTTTATTATTTTATTTTGTTAATATACCCCCCCCCCCCCCCACCCCCCCCCCCCCCCACCCCCCCCCCCCCCCACCCCCCCCCCCCCCCACCCCCCCCCCCCCCCACCCCCCCCCCCCCCCACCCCCCCCCCCCCCCACCCCCCCCCCCCCCCACCCCCCCCCCCCCCCACCCCCCCCCCCCCCCACCCCCCCCCCCCCCCACCCCCCCCCCCCCCCACCCCCCCCCCCCCCCACCCCCCCCCCCCCCCACCCCCCCCCCCCCCCACCCCCCCCCCCCCCCACCCCCCCCCCCCCCCACCCCCCCCCCCCCCCACCCCCCCCCCCCCCCACCCCCCCCCCCCCCCACCCCCCCCCCCCCCCACCCCCCCCCCCCCCCACCCCCCCCCCCCCCCACCCCCCCCCCCCCCCACCCCCCCCCCCCCCCACCCCCCCCCCCCCCCACCCCCCCCCCCCCCCACCCCCCCCCCCCCCCACCCCCCCCCCCCCCCACCCCCCCCCCCCCCCACCCCCCCCCCCCCCCACCCACAAATAGAGGCTGTCAGGATCAGATCTTCACTTTATGACAAATAGTCGAGAAAGCATGGGAATATAACAGAGATCTGTATTTAAGTTTTGTCGATTTGGAAAAGGCATATGACAAGGTGCCAAGAGAGAAGCTATTCAATATGCTATGGTTATATGGTGTCGATGGGGCATTATATCAAACAATTGTGAAGACAACACAAAGACTTCTGGGAATGATGCGGAGGACACTGACGTGTAGAAGTAGGGAAATTCTTGTTCCATTGTATAACGCTTTGATTAGGCCACACATGGACTATTGTGTCCAGATTTGGTCACCGGGTTTTCTGAATGATGAAGAGAAGTTGGAAAGGGTCCAAAGGCGACTGACTAAGGTAGTTTCTGACCTCTGGAATGTTGAGTATGAAGAAACATTGAGAAGATGTAATTTGCAGAGTCTGGTGGAGAGAAGGAAGAGGGGAGATATGATAGAGACCTACAAGTTGGTAAGGGGTTGTTATAAAATCAATGGCGGAGAAGTTCTACAGAGAATAGTGAGAGATCAAGGGAGAACCAGAGGTCATCCCTGGAAACTGTATACAGAGGGTGTGAGTAGGCGAGTGAGAGGCAGGTTTTTTTCGTGCAGAGTTGTGAATGATTGGAATGCCTTGCCTGAGAGTGTGGTGTCTGCAAGGAGTTTGAGTGTGTTTAAGACACGGTATGATGAGATGTGTGTGTGATAAAAGGACCTCCCAGATGAGTCTTTGACTCCATGAGGTCTTGGTAAATAATAATAATACTTAGTCTTTATTTGAGTTATAACTCAGCAGTTAGGATAAAAAACATGAAGGTGGTTTAATGTTAAATCTGGTGTCAGACAAGGATGTATGTTATCCCCTCTCGCATTCATCTATATGGATCACATTATGAAGGAAAGTGTACTAAACCTGATATCAAAACTGAGATGTTAATCTCAGCTCTTTTCTTTATGCAAATGATGTTATACTTCTAAATAAAACTGCTACAAGTCTACAAGATTCCATGACTAAATTGAATAACTGTTGTAATAGATAGGTTTGAAGTTTAGCATTAAAAAGAGAAAGATAATGAAAATAAGCAGAAACATTGAAAACATCCACTGCATTTTGAATGGAGAACCTATAGAACAAGTAAAACATTTCAACCACTTAGGTACGATTTTTAGTGAAGATGGTAAATTAAATATGGAAATAGACAACAGAATCAACAAAGCTGGTATGGTAGGAAGCAATTGAATAAATTTATATGGAATAAGAGAGAAATTAGTCGGAACACTAAATTAGCTATATACAAGACTGTGTTCAAACCAGTTTTAACTTATGGATCTGAGAGCTGGGTCAGAAGTAAAACACTTCACCAGACTAGAGACTGCAGATATGAGAGTCCTGAGAAAGATTAGAGGTGTGAACAGATGACATCAATGGCAATATCATATTAAAAATGAGTATATTAGGAAAGAACTTGACATTGTCAGCATCCAGGAATGTGTTAGCAGAGCTAATCTCAGGTGGTATGGTCACTTAAACAGAATGGGCGAGGAAAGATTAGCCAAACAAGTGTTCTCTGCCAGGTTTAGCAGGAAAACAACCCAGTGGAAGACCAAGATATAGGTGGATTGATACGGTACAAAGTGCCTTAGACGATAGAAATATAAGATCTGATAATGTTGGAGTCTTGACAAGTAACAGACTTATTTGGAGGAAAATTGTAGATAGGAAGTTAGTAATGATGTAAATTTTTCATGTAGTACTATCATATCCTGTACACCCCTTGAGGGTACATGTCAGGAATTTGGTGATGATGATATATATATATAAGTGAGACTGCAGTGAGTTTCACTGCCCATCTTCATATAGTCAATTTCTGTATTGTACACCTAGAATACAAAACCACCAAAAGTGTTTCACTTAAACACAGAAAAAAAAATTGGTGTGGTGGTTATGCTGTTTCGATGATGTCTTTGTTTTTTAGCCCTATTGCCACACTCTAAATATAAAACATCCAATAATACACTTTGCAACAGAAATAAGAAACAAACAACTCTTCCAGTCCTAGACATACCAGTTACATGTCTTCCAAATGGTTCATTATCTTTTTTCTGTTTATAGAAAACCTAAACACACTGCTGTTTGTTCTTAATCATACAATTCTTGCTGTAGAACTGTTACCTCTGCTGCATCTTTTTTTGCCAATGGTTACAACCCCTCCCCCCCCCCCCATAAAATAGATAAAAAAAAAAAAAAAAAAAAAAAAACCTTGCCATTTCCCATTCATCCCATACCTGAAACACAGGATATCACAAAAACTATTCTCATTCCTTATATTTATGTATATAGTGTACATCTGAAATGATAGCTGAAGTTCTTGATAAATAACTTTTAAACCACACACCCAACTAGCAATTTAGTCTACTATGGACAGACTAGATCTGTTAACCTCCACCTTGGAGAATATAAAAGTCATTTGCTATCACCATTATGGTAATTAAGGACTGGCAGACCATGCTCTGGATCAGGGGTTAGGAACCTTTTTGAACCAAAGAGCCATTCCACCAAAAAAATTAATTAAAACAAATTTTGGCAGCCGCAACTTCAATTCGATTTTTCCTGGTGACTCAAAGTTGCAGTTAGTTCAAACTTAGGTAAATTTTTTTTTAATCAGTACTTCCAGATATCAAATACCACTTTTATATTTGCATATAAATTTTTTATATGCTCAAGAAATGAAATAACATTATGTTTGATTAAGTTTTTAATCACAAAACATGTTTAAGTAAGTATAATATTGCAAAAAAGTCAGAATTTGTATTGCAAAAAGAATTAGTCTGAACAAAAATACAATGTTATGTATTTTAATAGATATTTGATTGTTTTAATTTAAAATTCACTAATGAGACTTTTGATTTTGCATCTTCTCAGCCAATTTACTTAAATCTGGATTGTATGTTGTGCATTTTAATAGTAATTCGACTTTCAAACTTTCATCAGTCAATTTGTTCCTATACTTATTTTTAATGTAATTCATTGAAGCGAAAAATTGTTCGCAATTGTACATTGAACCGAAAAGAGTCAAAACCTCAAAAGCAAGTCACCTGGCATTTGAATAATTAGTTGGGAATGAATTCCAACATTTAATTCTAATTTCCTGTGGTGTTTCTTCCATAGTTTCCTCATTTTCTTCAATTTGTGCTACCATTTCCCGAAGTTTTTGTACCCAGATGCTTTTATTCCGAATTTCCAGAGGCTCCATTTGTAGTTCTGCAATTGATATTCCGGGAAAAGTTTCAATATCTGTTACTTTTAAATTGCAATTTAATAGATGTAATATAAATTTCATCATCTCCTGATGTTTTTTAAAATCCTGAAATCTGCTTGTAAATGAATCTAAAATTACTGTAATCATTTCAGCGAATATTTTGCCATCAACTTTTTCTTGATTTAAATTCAATCTATAATTTTTTAGATTTTCAAAATATATAAATTTTTCTTCAGTAACATCTTCGAAAAACACTCTTAATTCCTGTTCAAAGGTAAGGACTTCCTACAGTAATTGTAAGGCTGTGTTTCCCTTCCCTTGCATCTTCAAATTTAACTTATTAAAATGTTCTGTCATATCAAGCAAAAAACAAAACTTTTTTATCCATTCGGGATTACTGAGATGTTCCACATGATTTACGTTATAATTTTTAGTGGTTAAGAAAACTGTTACTTCTTTTAAGCACTGAAAAAATGCTTTAATGCTTTTCCCTCTTGATAACCATCGTACAGATGTAAATGTCACTAAACATTGACTACCTAGTTCCTCTAAAAATGTGTCAAAAAGTCTGTGATTCACCGCCTGAAATCGGATGAAATTGATCATTGGCACAACAACATCTATCACTCTTTTTAGTGGTGGTAATAATCCTAAAGTATTTGCAATAAAGCTTCTTTATGCAAAATGCAATGAAATGAAATAACTCCATGTGGAATATGAGTGGAGAATAATTTAATAAACCTGTTATTTTTCGCAATCATACAAGGTATGCCATCGGTCGCAATGCATACTATATTATTAATATTTATATTTTTATTCTGTAAACTTTTTAGAAGGTTTTCTGAAATATCTTGACCTGTAGTGTGTCCTTTAAGTGTTAGCAGATCAAGAAGTTCTTCTCGAATACCGGAAGATGTGATATATTTAACCATCACGCAGCATTGTGCCATATCGGAAATATCATTTGATTCATCAACCGCAATAGATATAAAATCGGCAGAATTAATATCCTCCATAATTTGCATATTTGAAACTTCTGCAGAAATTGTTACAATCCGTTCCTTGACAGTTCTAGCCAAAAGAGGTAAATCTTTAATTTTTTTACATATATCATCCTTATTTTTCATATCCTTAAATAGAATTTCAGACACATTCTTCTTATTGTGCTATCTTCTATCGAAGGTCAGCGACCATCTTGGCGAACAAACTGCGGTCTTGTGCTAATCTGAGCTGTTGTGCACTGCTCTTTCATGTCCACGTCTTGATGTTGTCAAACCATGATATTCTTTTTCTTCCTCTAGTTCCTTTGCCATCAATTCTTCCTACCAAAATAGTTTGTAGAAGTTGGTATTTGCTGTTTCTCATGATGTGGCCAAGATATGATGTTTTTCGTTTCTTGATTATTTGTACAAGATGTTTAGCTTTGCCAATGGATTTTAAGACCTCTTCATTGGTAATTTTTTCTGTCCATGATATCTTTAGCATTCCTCTGTATAGCCACATCTCAAAGGCTTCGATTTTCTTGATGGTTGTCGCCTTCAATGTCCATGTTTCAACTCCATAGAGCAGAATAGACTACACATAACATTTCAGCATTCGGCATCTGACTTCCATGTTTAGGTCTTTATTGCAGAATAGTGTTCTCATTTTCATGAAGGACTGCCGTGCAACTTCAATCCTTGTCTTTATATCTATTTCTGGATCCCACCGTTCATTAAGCCAACAACCAAGATATTTATATCTTGACACTTGATCAATATTTTTCCCATTGAGTGTCAGTTTCATTGATGAGGCTGGATGTTTACTGATGAGCATGTATTTTGTCTTGTTGATGTTTATATTTATTCCCATTCTTTGGCTTTCTATGTATACTCTGTCAATGAGTTTTTGGAGATCCATAATATTATCTGCAATTAGCATGGTGTCATCTGCATATCGTAGGTTGTTAACAATCTTTCCATTTATTGCGATTCCCTCTGGACATTCTTCCAATGCTTTTTTAAAGATTACTTCTGCGTATATGTTGAACAGGAGTGGTGAGAGCACACATCCTTGTCTCACTCCTCTTTTGATGTTAATATCACTGGTGGTAATGTTGTCTAATTGAACAGTAGCTGACTGATTCCAATACAGATTTGTTATTAGTCTTATGTATTGTTTGTCTAGCCTTGTTTGTTGAAGGACTTCTATTAAGTTGGTGTGTCTGACTTTGTCGAATGCTTTTTCAAAATCTATGAAACACATAAAGACAGATTTCTGTTTTTCTATGCATTTTTGTATCAATATTTGGGTACAGAAAAGGGCCTCTCTAGTACCAAAACCATTCCGAAAGCCGAATTATGTTTCACTTAGAGTTTCTTCACTTTTTCTATAAATGCGATTCTGAATTACTTTCAAAAATATTTTTAATGTTTGGCTCATTAGACTAATAAGTCGGAAGTCACCACAGGAATTCGCTTTGGGTTTCTTTGGGATAGTGATAAATGTAGATTTGAGCCAATCCAATGGAAATTCATCACTTTCATATATTTCATTAAATAGTTTTTCAAGAAGTTTGATGTTATCTGGTTCTATTAATTTTAAAAATTCTGTTTGCACACCATCTGGTCCACTGGCTTTTCCTGTTTTACTTATTCGTATAGCATTCTCTATTTCGCATTTCATGATTTCTGGTCCTTGAATGTTATCTTTTACATTTATAGGCTTCTGTCTAGTATCATTGAAAAGTTCTGTTACATATTTTATCCAAATCTGTGCTTTATTCTCTTCTTCTAGAACTATTTTTCCATTTTCGTCTCTTAGAGACACTATTTGCTTTTTCCTCAGTTTTCCGGAAATTTCGTTGATTTTCTTATACAGATTGAAATTATCATGTTTCTTCTGAAGCAGTTCAATTTCAGCACATAAATTTTTCATCCAATTTTCCTTGGCTTCTTTTATTTTTTTCTTGATGATGTTATGTGTTTCTGTATACCTGGCTAGGTCTTTGTTTTTGTACATTCTTCTTGTATCAATAAGAGAAAGAATCTCATCTGTCATCCATTCCTGTTGTTTTATATTATTCACATAACCTACTTCTTCAATACTTGTTGTTACGATGGCATTCTTTAAGCTATTCCAAAGAGATTCCACACTTTTATTTTCTTCTATGTTAATCTGTTGTAATTGCAGGTTAAGCTGTGTCTTGGCAATTTTATTTATGTTCGGGTCTTTCAGTTTTTCTACATCAATTTTCTTTTTCTTCTTTTGTGATTTTTTAGCTGATTTTAATCTAAGACGTACTTCTGCAACTATGGGATTGTGGTCTGATGAGATATCTGCTCCAGGATAAGTCTTTGCACTCTTTATACTACTGTGGAATCTTTTATTTATCAGTATATAATCAATTTGATTTCGGACAATGTTATGTTGGTTATCTTGAGGCGATTTCCAAGTGTACAGTCTTCTGGGTGGAAGTTTAAACCAGGTATTTGCTATTGTTAGATCTTCTTCCTGACAGAACTGGACTAGACGATCTCCTCTGTTGTTTCTGGTGCCTAAGCCATGCTTGGCAACAATTTCTCCATCACCCCCCTCTTCCTACTTTTGCATTGAAGTCACCCATCACTATGTTTATATCATGTTTCTTTGTTAGGTTTTTAATCTCTTTTAGGTGTTCATAAAACTCTTCAACATCTTCTTCACTTTTGTCAGCTGTGGGTGCATAAGCTTGGATGATATTTATGTTAACGGGGTTTCCCTTAAGTTGTAACAGCATTATCCTTTCAGAAAATGGAATCCAATTTAGTACTGATTTATTGATTTCTTCATCTACTATTACAGCTACACCATGTCGATGTTTGTTCTCATCATTCCCAGAGTAATACATTGTTGTATTATCTTGTTGACACTTTCCAGATCCTGGCCATCTTGTCTCGCAAATTCCCAAAATCCGGATGCCCAGCCTCTTCATTTCTCTTGTGGCATTTTTTAATTTGCCAGCTTCATACAGAGTTCTGACATTCCAAGTTGCAATTTTAAAAGTGGACACCATTTTGACCCCGGAGATTCTTCGCACCCCTGTCCCATTTAAGGGACGCCGGGAACTTGGGGCCAATTGTAAGGGTTTGCTCGCCATGGTGGTTGTTCTGGAGATAAGGTAGAGCAGTAGTTTCTCTGTTTGCTTTCTGCTCCGCAGTATTACAGACGTACACAATATAATCATATTGCCATCTGCAAATCTCTGATCACAAGCTTTTCCGTCATCATTTGGCTTCAACCTTGTGTCAGTACTGACAATGCTGCTTCCCAATGTCAGGGGCAGTGACCCCAGCAGGTACTTATTTAATGGCGGCACTACTCGCCATGTCACCGAGTTGTCATTGGGCTTTGTGAGGTTTTAAGTGAGACAGAGTTGCCACTTCTGCTCCCCCACGCCCTGATAGCTCAGTCGCTGTTGGTCCACGGCTGCTTATTCGCCAGATTGCTCTGCTTATATCGCAGCTAGCCTCCATATCTGAAGGCTGTTCCCCGATCCGCCACCTGGGGACACACCCGGTAGTAGTCAGCTCCGCCCCGGGTCAGACACATTATACATGCAATTTTTTAGAAATTCACCATCGGTAAAAGATTTTCCCACTTTTGTTATTTCAAGGGATAAGAAAAAACTTGCTTCAGTAGTATTCGACGAAGATTTCATTGAAGTTGACAATTTCTTTGCTGAAGCAATGTTTTCTTTTTTAATTCTTCAATAGCTTTTTTTCTATTATCACCCTCAGGATATTTTTTACTGAAGTGTAAATGTTTTCCTCGAAAATGTCGTCCGACATTACTTTTTTACTGATTTGTTATTTTGAAGTCGTAGATGGCAAATTAAACATTACGGATTTCCGTTTACTTCTATAAATGTAAATTTCTCTATCCATATTTTATTGAATCCTCTGTTTTCTTTGATTATTTTTCTTTTTTTTGAACTCATATTAGGAGGGTTATTATCACAAATTTGCCTGCAAGTAAAACCACAAATTAAACATAATAACATAATAAAAATTAATTTGTGCATAACATTACCTGACACTAAATTAAACACCTGTTTAGTTCCACAATAAATAAGTTAACCAACAGAATATTTATTTTGACAGTTAAAATCCGTATGTATCTAAAAACCATGGTGTTTGACAGGACAGTTGATCAATTAGTTCAAATTATCGCCGTGCCTCTAGTTACCTTAGGCATGCGTAACATGCTAAGGCTCTAATTAGAGCCTTGTAACATGCGTAACATGTCACATTCATAGTATCTAGCACCACGAACTGGCCGTATCAAAGAACAATATTTAGTTGTTTGTATTAATTGTGTATCTTTTAATTCAGTATAAAAGAGCCGCACTTTGTTCAGCCAAGAGCCGCCGGTTCCCGACCCTTGCTCTGGATCATCCATCACACATAAAATGTAAATATATCATCATGTAAAAAAGTGCAATTACAATTGCACGCTTACTTTATTTTATTTATGACAATTAAAGATGCCAAAGATGGATTCATTATTATCATTATTATTATTATTATTTTCTGAGACATCCAGTTAGTCAAGAACTCATCAAGGGAAGCCAACCTACACCAGCTGTCATACCTCGTATTAAACTCATTCACAATAGATCCCAGAGATTCTAATTTAAAATATAAATGGAAATTAAATTTTCCAATCTTTGAAAATTAATTTTTACTTTGCATTGAATATTGTCTGATTACCATCATTCTGTAGAGATAATATTTTCCTTTTATGCTTTTAAGGGCAAGATAGAACTGGAGATTAATATATTAAAGGCACCCAAAACTGGCCAAGATATTAGGTATGGAGTAATTTATAAATCACTAAAATAAGCATATACATAAAATTATTATGTATGTATGATGTATTATGTTTAAAATTGATTAATTTATAGAATATTATTATTGTTATGTGACACCTCCAGGGAGTCCAAAGACTGATCGACGATAGAGACTCATCGAATATTAAATTCCTAATAATTTATGATGACAATGATGAAGACATCATCATTTATTCATGTGTGAATAGGGAAACATACAGAATTATTCATAACAAAAACTAGTGGAGATAAAGTCTGTTAGAAGGAAGTGGGCCAAGTTGCTCTGTTTTGTGCCAAATGGTAAATATCAGATGCTCATTAGCCTCATCTTCAAAAAGAAGTTTGTTTATGTATTGCCAAAACTGTTTTCTTGAGCTTCCTCTTCTCTGTGCCCATTAGTTGGATTTAAGAGAACAAGAGCACTGAATGTAGGTGAAAGTGGACATCTAAGTTGGTGTCTTGACAATTTCAGCTGATTTTCTTTAATTGTTTCTATTAGGGTATTTCTTGGCTTTCTTTCTATACATAATAGGGAAATCCTTTTTAAATTTTATTTCCTGCAAAGCATTTGTTAACGAAGCTCACTAATGATTTATTCAATAGTTTTTTTGACGTGGTTCTTCCATACTTATAGTTCTTCGTTTTTGGCATTCAGATATGGTGTTGCTTTTAGCTTTAATTCTTAGTCTTTTGGGCTTCTTTTCTTTGGTGCATAAGGAATTAGCTACCAGGTACAGGTCACTTTTGAATAGTTTGATATAGTTCTAATTTTTGACAGATAGCCTGGATATGTTTTTCCTTGTCATTTTGAAAGGCCACATATACTTGATCATTTAGTTCTTTTAGTTGAGTATGCACTATAGATTGCACGTCCTCCGATTCCTACTTTAATGTCATTGTGTTTTTTTATCATTTCTTCAGTGGTTTGTGTTGCCTTTTTCCATTTCCTTGCAGGTATCAAGAGATATAAATATGCTAGTGCTTCATATTAAAAACATTATGAGATTCAAGTATCTATTACAGTAGAAAATAATACCCCCCCCACCCCTGGAGCATACATTACTTTTTATTAGAGTGATGTTTGATTTCACTGCTGTAATCATGAGTGAAGCAATGGCAGAATTATATTAAAATTAAGATATTAGAAAGGAACTTGACATCATTAGTATTCAAGCATGTGTCAGTAGAGCTAATCTAAGTTGGCATGGTCACTTAAACACTTAAATAGAATGGATGAGGAAAGGTTAGCAAAACAGGTGTTTGATGTCAGGATGGCAGGAAAGAGACCCAGAGGAAGACCAGTGTCTAGATGGATTGATTCATTCAGAAGTACCATACAAGCACGAAATGTTAGATATGACAGTACTGAAGTGCTCACAAGTAGTAGATTGATTTGGAGGAAAATTGTTGATAGGAGATTAATAATAATGGAAACTTAATCATGTAGTTCTGTCATAGCAACCTGAACACTCCTTGAGTTTATATATTAGGAAATTGATGATGATATTTATCGAAAGGCAGAGGAGCCTATAGCAAACAGATGCTGTGTGAGGACAGGTTCAGGATCTACAGGATAATGTTATTAAACAAGACTAACAGAAATATGAGGCATAATGGATGCTAGTTTTATTGAACAGTGGTCATGGAAATATCTGTAGAAGAAACACAATGCAGAAATTGATCATCTATGGGATAGTGGCTGAAGAGAGTCTGTAAGAGATGTATCATTTATCAACCAGACTGCCCTTTTCTGAACAGCATCAAGAATTTTTAGGGAGGTCTTAGATGCACCACCACATACATGAGACCAGTATTCTAATGTTGCTCTGATTTGGGATTTGTACAGCATAAGTAACTCTTTGGTGGTGAAGTACTTTCTTGGCCAGAAAAGTACGCCAAGTTTTTTGGATGCTGTGGGTGCTATAGAAGTGATATGATTTTGCCATGAAAGGTTTGGAGTAAGAGTCAATCCGAGAAGATTTGGTCTTGATTGTTGAGCTTACCATTATCAAAAGTAAGCAGAGAATATTTGAGATCTATTTTACAGGAAAACACAAAACTGCATTTGGAAGCATTGAAGTTGACTAGGTTGCTTTTACCCCAGTCATGGATACTGTGAAGATCAGTGTTTAGGGCACTTATTATAGATGATCTTGAAGCATGAGATGATTGAGCACTGCAAGGCCTGTCATATAAGTAGAATGAGTGGGATACGCTATCATCAGCAAAATGATGAATAGGATTTGCAGTCAATGAGAGCAGGTCATTTATATAAATCTGGAAAAGGGTGGGTGAAATGACAAAGCCCTGAGGGAAACTGGCATTGACAGAAAAGTGTAAGGAGAGAACACATCCAACATTACATGTAGGAGTCAATCTGAGAGAAAACTCATGATCTATTTACACAGGAATGAAGGCAGTCCGAATTATGGCAACTTGTCGAGAAGCCCCCGATACCAGACCCTATCAAAAGCTTTGAAGATGACAGGAGCAACAGCACAGGTTTCTCCAAACCTTTCCATCGAATGGGTCCAAATGTGAGTGACATAGGCCAGGAAATTTCCTTTGGATCGGGAGTGGTGAAATCCATACTGTTGATAACCTTCTGCATTACTTTAGATAAAACTGATGTCAGAGCAATAGGCTGATAGCTTGATGGTAAACATACGAGTATATCTCAATTTTTAGGAATTGATTGTATATGAGCTGTCTTCTTTTTTTTCAATGCCTTACATGTTCAGAAATGCGGATTTCTCTGAAACTTTCCGTTTTGCCTACATAGCAAATGCCTGAAGGGCAATGAAGATTTGTGGTAGATCCACATGTCTGAACACTTAAAAGATGTTAGAAAAAATGAAAACAGCATAAAGCAGGTTTGGCATCTGATACAATTACTATAGGCCATCAAGTAATTTGGCAACAAACAAAAAATGCCTTATATTGACAATTACCATTAATTCTGATACTTGTTCCTTCTTTCTCTGCAAAGCATAGAAGGAAGGAACAGCTATCAGAATTAGTGGTAGTGACGGGCACAAATGACTTGAATAGTGAGACAAAGAATGTAGAAAGGGATTTGAAGAAGTTGTTGAAGGAAAATAGTGTCATTGGGAAAGTGGATAGTTTGTTGCCCAGATATGACAGTAGCAAACTGAGAAGGAGAGCAATGATACTGAATGACAAGATGGCTGAATTGTGTCAGGCAGAGAGTGTTCAATTTGTGAATGTGTGGAATGAATTCGAAGGGAAGTTAGAATGGGTCAAAGCTGATGGGATACGTTTAAATGGGTTTGAAGTGATTGTTGTTTAATAAGAGTGTTCATACAGGGTTCATATGAAATTAATACCACTAAGAGTCAGAAAGAAGTTGAGAAGCTGGTTGTGGTAGGAAGGGAAGAGGATGGATACAAAGGTGAGGAAGTGATTATAGCAGAGCAAAGTAATGCAGTACAAAATGGTGGGGATAAGAATATTAATGAATCAGAGTCAAGATCAGGAAAATGGGAATAGTCAGAACGAAGAGAGAAGTGCATTGTAGCAGAGAGAGAGAGAGAGAGAGTGTGTAAAGAGCAGTGCCGGATTACCAAATAGGCAGAGTAAGCACTGGCCTATGGGCCCCATGCCATTTAGGGACCCTGCAACAACTGATCAAAATAATATTGATTTGATCTTGGAAGAAAATTACAGTTAAGCCTTCTTAAATTGTTTCCAAAAGATAGAAAAAATAAAGGAACTCAAAGAAACGAAAAACTTTACATTAATGTTATTCCACTAGAGCACACATACGAGAAACCTCCAGAAATAAAGTTTTGTTTCTTTATTAAAATTAAAAATTCCTTACTTTTTGTTTAATAATATTTAATAATTATTGTTTAATAACATATGTTTATTTGTTTAATAACATTAATAATTGTTAATGTTTGTTTTGTGTAATAAAATTTGTTTATTAAAATTAAAAACGTATTAGGAGATAATTTGTGAGGGGGGGGGGATCCCGAGATTTTGACTACCTAGGGTTTCCGTAGGGTTTAATCCGGCACTGGTAAAGAGTGACTGTGTTGATGGGAATGGATAGCCTCAAAGAGTGGAGAACTGTGATGCTTGTATGCTAATGTATACAGAAATAAAGGGGAAGAGTTTGTAGCATTGATTGAATCAGTGTGCCCAAAGATAATTGGAATACGTGAAACTTGATTGACTGAGGTTGATATACTGTCAGGACTTGAAATGGTAGAATAGAATTTTCCCAAAGAATAGGAAGATGAAGAGAGGGGAAGTATTGTTAATGGTAGGAGAGGAATTGTGTCCCACAAGAGTCAAAGTGGAATATAGTAGTATGTGTGAAGATTTTGAAGCTGTTTGGCGTGAAGTTAAGATCAATAGAATAGTATATCTAATAGGATATTGTTATAAGCCAGAGAATGTGGAGAGTATTGATTGTGAAATGTTTAGACAAATTAGTTGGGCAAGTAAATGGAAGATGATCCTAATGGGAGATTTTAATTATAGGAATGTGGATTGGAAAGAAGAGATAGTGCATAGCAACAAAAAAAGTGAATTTGTTGAGTTTCTATGGGATAACTATCTAAAGCAGAAGTTGATGGAAGCAACACGAGGTTTATCAGTGTTAAATTTGGTGATATCCTCACAGGATGTGGTTGTGAATGAAGTACCAACACTACCACCTATGTGAAAGTGATTGTGAGGTTTGGAACATAGTCATACAGGAAAAAGTTATCATAAACTCCGTAGTCAACTAGCATCAACACATTGGTTGATGAATTATGTAGAAAAGATGTTGACAGTGCATGTAAAATGATAAGGCAGTATCTAACACAAGCAATGCATAACTGCATGCCAGGAGTTAAGCAAATAAATAGAATAGGAGTGAGATGGATGAGCAAATCAAGCAAGCGGTGTTACAAAATAAGTAATGGAGGAAGTAGAAGACAGTTTGCAGTGAACAGATGCATGAAGAATATAAAGTGCAGACCAGAAAAGTTACAAGCATGGTTAGAAAAGAAAAGGTCAAATATGAGAAGAGATTGGCCATTCAGGTCAAAGCCAATCCAAGGGAATTTTTCTGCTATGTAGCAAGCAAGAGGAAAAATAAGTATGGCAGGTTGATGCTGGTGGATAGTTATTGTGGAAGAGTAGCCATAGCAAATGATATAGTGGAATTATTTAACGAATACTTCATCAGTGTATATCGTAATGCAGTGAATGATGCTGTGCAACATGTAGAAGGGAGGCAAGAATTAGGAGAATTAAAGGTAAAAGAATCAAAGATTCTTGGGTTAGATGTTAATAAGGCAGGAATGGATAACGTACCACCATGTGTTTTTAAAGAATGTGCAAAAGAGTTAGCGATGCCCTTGTCCTGGTTATTTAATGAAAGTATTGCAGTGCCGAAGGTTTCTAAGGAGTGCAAAGAAGGCAAAATAATACCTCTCCACAAGCATAGTTTGAGAACAGAAGTTTCCAATTATAGACTGGTCTGTATATCTGCAATTGTGATCTAAGTGTTGGAACAATTGGTTAGAAATAGAATACAGGATTGGCTTGATTTACATAAGATTCTCTACGATGGTCAGCATGGGTTTGTGAAGAACAGGTCTTGTTTTAGCAATCTGCTTATGTTTTATGCTAATCGATAAGGGAGAATTATATACAGTGATATTCTTGGAACTTTGTAAAAGCATTTGATAGATTACCACATGATAGGTTGGTGTACAAGATACAGAAGCATTGGAATAGATAATATATTGGCTAGATAGATCAGAGATTGGCTCTCTGTATGATACCAGCAAGTTGTTTATGATGGAGCAGTGTCTCAGAAAAGGAAGTTGACAAGTGGTGTGCCTCAGGGTTCTGTTCTTGGACCAATGTTATTTCATGTGGAAATAACATTGGTCTTGGAAAATGTGTTCTTGGAAAATGTTATTTCATGTGGATTGACTGAAGATCTTCAAATGTTTGACGATGATGCAAAGTTAGGTAGAATTATCAGGAGTAGTGCTGATGTTAATTTTCTACAGGAATATTTCAATAGACTTTTAGCTTGAACAAATGAGTGGGGTTATAGTTTTAAAATCAATAAGTGCAAGGTACTGCATTTTGGGATACAGAGATACAAGGGTATGTACTGAATTGGTGGAGATGTGCTTCAGGAAGCGGATGAGATTCAGGATCTCGTAGTGAATGGTGGACTGAAGTTCTAGGGGTGCATTGCACGTGTTGCAAAGACTGCATATCGTATTGCTGCTATGATAAAAAGTACGTTGACATGTAGGGATAAGGAGATGGTGGTGCCTCTATATAATGAATTGGTCAGACCACATATGGGCTGTTGTTCTCAGATTTGATCACCTAGTTTTCATTGTGATTTGGAAACAATAGAGAGGCTCCAAAGACGAATAACCAAAGTGATATCAGGACTTTGGAGTGTTGATTATGAAGAGCATTTGAGAGAATGTAGATTACAAAGGTTGATGGATAGGAGGAAAAGAGATATGATAGAGACCATCAAGTTATTAAGTGATTTTATCAGATTGATACAGAAGAAATTATAAAAAGAAAGAGTGGATGTCAAGATGGGAAGAATGAGAGGTCATTCCTGGAAGTTGTATGAAAATTTGGTGAAGAGGGGTTGAGGAGTAGATTTTTTAAGTGGAGAGTTGTTAATGAGTGAGTGGAATTCATTGCCTGAGTGCAGATAATGTAAATAACTTCAAAGCTCATTATGATAGATGATAGTGTTACTGGTTGCTGGAAATGCTTAAGCGTCAAATCTATATAACTGAGAGGAGACCTCAACATAGCCTTTAAAGGAATGCGAAGAAGAACAGGTTAGGGCTTCTGCCCTAATGTCCAATCCTCACCTTCTCGTGATGCACCCTGTTAGGTATCCACCTGGATACTGAACAAACGAGGTTGGGCTGGCAATTTGGCATTTAGCTGACCAAATTGAATTCTTATTGGCTTTAACCAAAATAAAAAATGGTGGTACAGCATGAGAGAATTTCATGCCGGCTGGGGCGCTGCCCATTAAACAAGGCCCCCGTTGTTTTCGCCAAGAAACCAGGCCAAACAGCGAAAAGTCAGCTACTGGAACAAATCCTAAAACCCACCGCAACCCAACATCACCAGAGTACAATATTGGTACTATCAACATAAGAAGCCTGAATGGCAAAGCAATGGAGCCAGCTGAGGAAAAATTGGATAAGTACCAGATCGACACAATAGCAGTGACTGAAATGAAAAAGACAAAAACTGGTGAGATCTTTCTGAGCAATAAATACAAAATGTTATATTCAGGCAATGACAATCAAGGAAAAGAAGGATTAACCATAGTATTCAACACAAAATACGAGGCCAATCTTCTTCAATGGCAGTCTCAAGTAGAGTGATGTGGGCTAATATCAGAATGGGGAATTGGACAATGAGACTTATTTGTGCCTATGGTACCACAGAAGGTTCTACTAAGGTAGAAGTGGATGAATTTTTTGAGGGTTTAGAAAAAGCAACTGACACAGTGAAAAAGGAAAAGTCGGTCCTTGTTTTGGATCTAAATAGCAGAGTAGGAAATGATTGTGAGACATACACAAATATATTGGGAAAATTTGGAGAAAAGAGCAAAGCTAATAATAATGCAAATACCCGTTTGATTTCTGCTCAGGACATGGACTACTTATTACTAACACAATGTTCCAACATAAAAATGTGCACAAATTCACATGAAGAGAAGATGCCAGGAATAAGAAAAGTTTCATTGACTATGTTATTGTTGATAGTGATGTTTTCTCCCTTGTGCAGGACACCAGAGTGTACAGAGGATTTGAAATTGGAAGCGATCACTATTTAGTCTTGAGCAGGATAAAATTGAATTCCATATTGAAAAGAATAACATGTAAGAAAGTTTTAAAGCGAATAACAGTTGAGCAGCTCTCAGATGTGAACTGTAGACTAAAATACACAAAGATTATTGAAGAAAAAATGAAAGAGTTTTAGAACAGGAATCAAACTTTGGAGATTCAGTGGCAAGCCCTGAAGAAAATACTGATTGATTCAGCCAGAGAGGCATGTAGTGAGGTTGTGTGCAAAGATAGAAAAATCAATACTCCATGGAGGACACAGGAAGTTAAAGAGGCAGTGAAAGAAAAGAAGAAAGCATATCAAAAGTTCCTGGCAAATAAGTCAGCTTGCTCTTAGAGAATGCAGAGACAAATGTACGAGCTAAACACTGTGTAAAACTTGCTAAACAAAAGTCATGGGAGGACTTTGGCAAGAACATAGAAAATAAATATCAAGATGTGGTAGATATTCTGGAGAATCTCAGAAATGGAGGAAAGAATGTTGTAAAAGGAATTAGAGATAAATAAGGTGACATGAAATGATAAATGTGACATTATCTATATGGATCACATTATGAAGGAGTGTGTTATTAAACCTGATATCAAATTTGGAGATGTTAATATCAGCTCTTTTCTTTATGCGGACGATGTTGTTAAAACGATTGTTGTTTCTATATGATTTATTCTTTATTTCACTTATTTACTTAAGTCTATCCTTTCTTACCTAAAATCTTATACAATCAAGATCCTACTGGCTGCTCTATTGTTATATATTTACCTTTCATTATTTATTCCTTCTTCTCTTACTTTAATCTTATTCTTATATCTAGGATTGTTTCCTCTTCGGATATTTATTTATTATTCCTCTTCATTTATATTTTGCTGCGCCAGCCAGTATCCTATAGTAGAAAAGATCCTTACTCAGAGAGACAATACTAGATTCTTAGCTTTCTTACACAATATCTTATTTAAACTACCGTATAGATTCAGATTATTGCAGTCGTGACCTAAATCTATTATTATATTCACTCTCTAAATCCTTCCCACCAAATAGGTTCTATTTTTTATAAGTGGTAAGTTGGAATCATAATCAGGCATGACTCAGGTTCAGGTAAATATGACATGTTTATTGGAATATTTAAAACACAATACAAAATTCATACACTCAGTTATGCTCAATACTAAATAAAACTCGAATTAAGAGGTTAACACTTTTTAAATTAATTAAATCTTATAAAGCATGCCAAACACAGTAACTGCATATTGGGATAGATAGCAAATGATATGAAGTTAAGCTAAATACCTTTCAGTAGTATTACTCGCCAGAGAAAACTAGCAAACATTATAATGTTACTGAGATACTAAATTCTACTATTCTTATCGCATCAAGTTAATCCTATCACATACAAAAATTACAAAAGATCTCTTCCAAACAATTCATCTTACTCTCAAAGGAGGTTAACTTTCTAAATAGAGACTGTCCACAGAGTTCTTTAGAATACAGTTCTTAATTTCACATTCGTAAACAATCTTCTCTCTTCTAATGAACTTTCACACAAAATTAGAGTAATTGCTCCTTGCTGAGCTTTTTCTGCGTTGTTCTACACCACGTGTACGTCTGGATACTTCTCATCTATTGGCTGTCCATATGCCAACGTAGGGGGGGGGGGTACGCTATCTTCATTATTTCTGCCGTAAACGGACTTAATCTCTGCATTTTAGGAACATTTCGATGGGACTTTTCAGTGACGGCTTGATTCTGCTAGGACTGGAAATTTTACCTTCAGCTTTGCATAGAATCCTACTTCATTTTAAGAATGCTCGCAGTCCAACATCTTATCACACATTTCACCTCCTCCCCCTTATGCGAAACTGCCCACTAACTTCCGAACTACCAAGAGAATCCTCCGATATGGGCTCAACCCCTTATATTCTTCTATAGAGCACCCTCTTTTCTCTGTCCCCTTTTTTTTACACATGGTCCTTATCTTTTCACCCCTTTGTGTTCATCCTTCGCCTTTACGATGCTGTTATACTTGGATTCACAGAATACATGGCAACGTAATTTTCCGAGTAAGCTATAGCTGCTAGTGTTACGCTGTACACATGTAGCTTTATGCCTTCCAGGAATTATTACTTAGCAACTTTTTAGATGACTCACAGTAAATTTTACATAGCTTAAGTGAGGCTTAAATTTAAATTGGAGTATCTCTCTTTTTAGACATACTTTAAAATGAAATCTTAATATAATCACCACAGCTTAAATATAAGGTACTTAAAATAAAGAATACAAATTTTACATAAAGTGAAGAAGTTTCACTTTTAATTGCAACTGATGTGCAGGTATTTCTCTTTGCCAGAAAGTTTTATATGTTAGGTTCTGAATGAATGATTTCTTTCCAAGATTCCTTCATTTAGGATCTAACAATGTAATACTTTTAAATAAATCTGCTACAAGTCTGCAAGATTCCCTGATTAAATTGAATAACTGTTGTAATAGATATGGTATGAGGTCAGCATGAAAACAGGAGAAAAAGATATCCTTGAAGTATGGAGTAATTACTTCGAAAAATTGCTAAATGAAACATGCAGTGATAACAGCGCAGTGGTAAAAAACACTGACCAGGCATAACTGGTAATTAGCTTACGGAATTAACAATGCATATAAAGGATAGTAATCAAAGGCAACTTTAATGAATAACTTCAATATTTCGGCAACATCACGCTGCCATCTTCAGGAACATAAAAATATGGTATGTGCACGCAGGCACTAACAAAAGCAAATGAGGAAGAAGGCAAGAAACTAATATTGTTCCTAAAGTCCTAATGGCGGGCTAATTTGGTTGTCTTGGCCGTTGGGCTGAAGTTCTCATAACATAAGTCTCCCAAATTTGGGGTAGTTTCATGCACTCAAATTTGTTGAGGTTTGGAACGTTTTTTAGAGCTGCTGATGATTCCTTGAATAATCTTTCGTACTTAAACTTGCTGCGGTGTATTCTTTTAGTTTTCTTCCAACGAATTCTATGGTGGGTATCTAAGGCATGGTCTGCCAGCCCAGAGTGTCTGTACTGGTGAAACCAGATGTAGTCTTTGTGTTCTGAAATCCTGATATGTGCTATCCTGCCTGTTTGGCCAAAGTAGGACAATTTGCAGCTGCAAGGGACCTGGTATACACCAGGTAGGTTTAGGGGAAGTGGTTGGTCTTTGGTGGAGCAGATAAGGGACGCCAACTTTTTATATGGTCTATAACAAGAAGTCAGGTCATATTTTTTGAGGATATTGGTTATTTTCTCAGAGGTGCCCTGGATGTTGGGGATGGTGATAGATTTGGGTGTAATCTTTATTATGGGGGGGGGGGTTGTGGTTTACTGGTTTTAGTATTTTTTTGGATTTTTTGGGGGTTATAGCCCTTGGCTAAGAAAGTGTTGAGGATGTGGTTTAGTTCAGTGGTTAGGGCATCGTCATCTGAGCAGATTAATTTTGCCCTGTTATATAGTGTTTTTATAACCCCGTATTGTTGTGAGGGGGGGGGAGATTGCTGATAAATGTATCTGCCAGTATGGGTGGGTTTTCTGTAAACAGAGAAAACCAAAGATCCATCAGGCTGGCAGGTGATTAAAGTGTCTAGGAAGGGGGAGGGTGTTGTTTTCCTCTTTTTCTAAGGTGAACTGGACTCTGGGGTGTTGGTTGTTTAAGTGTGTTAGGAAGGAGTGGAGTGTATCTGAGCCATGTGGCCAAATAGCGAACACATCATCCACGTATCAAAGCCAAATAGTGGGTTTTTGCTGGACGGAGTTTAAGGCTTTCTCTTCAAAGGTCTCCATAAAGAAATTGGCCAAGGGTAGGAAAGTCATGAACCCATGGATGTCCCCTCTATATGTTTGTAGAATTTTCCTTGCCAAACGAAATAGCCTGAGTTTATTGTGAACTGAAATAGGGCTGAGATATCGGGAGGAAATTTAGCTTGGATGTGCTCTAGGATTTCTATGAGTGGGACATTAGTGAATAGGGAGGAGACGTCAAAACTGACCATTATGTCAGTTTTGTCAGGAAAAAGACTCAGAGGACGACCAAGATATAGGTGGATTGATACAGTAAAAAGTGCCTTAGAAGATAAAAATATAAGATCTGATAATGTTGGAGTCCTGATAGGTAACAGTCTGATTTGGAGGAAAATTGTAGATAGGAAGTTATTAATGATGTAATTTTTTATGTGGTACTATCATATCCTGTACACCACTAGAGGGTGTATATATCAGGAATTTTATGATGATGATGATGATGTGTTGCTGGTTGAGTGGGCTTCCCACGATGAGTCTGTTGACTCCATGGAGGTTGCTGAATAATAATAATAATAATCATTTTACAAGAAATTTCAAGGAAGCCTCTGAAATGCTGCAGATCCCCACACAAGTTAACAAAATTTGAGGCTTAATCCTACAATAAGTTTGGTATGCTTTCATTCAAAATCTAACTGCTATAGACCTATGATATGATATGCATGATGCTACAAAATGTGGCAGCAGTAACTAGCTTTGTTCCAACACATATACAATTATTAATTTAACATTTTTATTTTGGTTATTTATTTATGTATACGAATTGTGAAGTTCTGATGTCATGTAATATGTGTAATTAATTGTGTCTAGTCTCTTTTGTTTACAACGTTTGCTAATACTCCTAACGATATAAGTCTGACGATTTATGATACATGTAGAGTTATATTTTATTATAGATGTTATACAGGGTGTTCGGGATAAATTTGACATATTTATAATTAATTATATTTTTCCGTAAGTTACATGTATTAACACACACTTCTCTTCATTTAAAAGTTTGGACCCTTCTTCATTCATATACAAGATGTCAGAAAGGATGGATAGCTGGAACCCACCTGAATCATGGAAGAGAATAACTTGTATCATGATGATTCGTGCCCGCCATCAAAATAAGGATATTACGACTGCTGCCCAATGCTCCCTGAATACAGTAAAAACAATCAGGCATGAACTAGAGACTTGCAATGGTGACTACGAGGATGTAGCAAGAAGAAAGATCCCTAGCAGACGATCTGATTGCGTTCGTACAGCAGAATTCCTCGCAAATCTGCAGGAACAGGTGTTGAAGAACCCTGGCATTGGAATTCGGGCTTTGTTCGTGGAGTTGCTAACTGTAGTCAAGCCCTGGATAACAAGGGTAGCCAATGGTAGGCCATATGTATGGCAGCAGGATTCGGCCCCTTGCCACACCTCTGGGAAAAGTCAAAAATGGTTGTCTGAAAATTTCTACGACTTCACCAGTCCAAATGTTTGACCTCCAAACTCCCCAGACCTTAACCCCATGGATTATTTTGTATGGGGCGCAGTTGAAAAAGACACCAATCGCACTTCCAGTAATACAAAAGCCCAGTTAATGGATAAAATTAAAACAGTTTTTGCGGCCCTTCCCAGGGAGACTGTAGCATCAGCTTGTTCGAGGTTCCGAAGCAGAATTGAAGCTGTGATCGATGCTAATGGTGGTTGTTTTGAGTAAATCTTGTTGATAGTATTGTAATTAACTCTGCCTGTAATGTTTTTTTGTCAATTCATTAAATTTAATAGATACAAAGAAGATTTTCTTTTTCCTTACGAAACTGTCAAATTTATCCCGAACACCCTGTATGTCTTAAAACATGTGGTCTCAATACTGGAAGCTATCTCTGGAACCTGCTAAACCACAGAAACGTCCATAAGAGAAGCACAGGGGAAAAAGAAATGGCAAAGCCATATCTTTCTCTCCTGTGCTTCTCTTTTGGCTTGTTCTAGTTTAAGTGCAGTGATTCTTGAAATTTGGTTAATCCATCTGTTAGGAGGGTTTCCCTTTTTTTCTTTTTCCACACGGTTTACCTTGGATGATTTTCCAGACAGTTACCTTCCCTTCTGCATATGTGCCCAAAATATTGCTCACTTCTCTTGTCAATTATGTTTGTTAGTCTTATGTGGTTATTTAGTTCTTCTAGGATACTTTTGTTTGTTTTTCTGTCCAAGACACTCTTAACAATCTTCTCCTGCACCAGAGCTCAAATGCCTCGATTCTTTTTCTATCGTCTTTTGTCATTGTCCAAGACTCTGAAGCATAGAGAAAGATCAAAAACACTAAGGTTTCTACAAGTTTAATTTTGGTCATTTTGGAGATGTGCCTGCCTTTCCAGATCTTATTTGAATAAGATCAGTCATCGCTTTCTTAGCTAATGCTATTCTTCTTCTTCTTATCTCTTTTTTACATCCATCTTTTTTTTTTGTTGTTATCACTCCAAGGTAGTTGAAATTGTTGACAATTTCAATTCCTTCTATGTCTATCTCTTCTGCATTGTTTAGAATAATTATTTTGGTTTTATTTTTATTTCTTCATAAACCATGGCTTAAGCTTTCCCATTCTAATTGATTTAGAATGGATTTTAATCCCTGTTCATTTGTGTCATCTATGCATTGTAATTTAGTGATCATTTTGCACCTGTTTTAATGCCTCTATTCTACTTCTTTAGAGATCTTTTCATTATAGTTTTTTGCTATAGGCATATAAGTATTGATATAAGATTATTTAATTCAGGTGTTTTTAATCCTTTTGAATACCGGAATTGCTTTTTCAACTTCATTATGTTTGTTCCTCCAGTTCAAAGTGTTTTTTTTTTTTAAGGTAAAATATCCTTACTATTTCTGATATTATGGTAACCTTTGATATTGCTCACCATTTCAACAGTGTTCCACATACTGTTATATTAGAATTTTTATCCATTAAATTTACTGGAAATTTAAAGGATAAAATTTAATTCCAGTAAATTAAATGTATTCAATGTTATTATAAATTCTGGATCTTTTATAAATATAAATACTAAAGACTTTTCATTGAATCTGCATCTGCCTTAAGAAACTAACTGAACCTCAACAAATTTGGTTGCATGAAACTGCTCCAAATTTGGAAAGCTCTCATCCTTCATACTAAAGTATAGAGGATGAGAGCTTTTCAAATGTCCAATATAGAGCTTTCCATATGGAGGATGAGGGCTTTCCAAATGTCCAATTTAGCCCGCTTGTTTAGGACTGTAGGCCTACTCGGAGTTGACATGCTTCATGTAGTGCTTGCATGAACGTATGTTGTTATATTTTGCTGCCTGATGATGGCAATTCGACTTTGCCAAAATGTTGGAAGTTTACCTTACTGCTCACACACACACAATACCTATCAATCTCTCATTTACCTGGATGGACCCGTTTGTTTCATTCTATGAATATTCACGAATATTCCAGTATATCCACGATGCAGGTTGCAAAGTTTCCAACATTGGCAATCTTGGGCCATTCTTCTCCATTTCTTTCCTATCACTCTGGTTAGAGGGTCTTCCCATCTACTTGGAAGTCTACCGGTTTTTCTCTTGTTTGATCTTGGATACCAGTTTGTATCCCCCTGTTGTCGTTGAGTCTTGCAATATGACCTGCCCACTCTGCCTTATTGTCCTATATGGTTTTCACTACTTCTTTTATTCCAGTTAATTTTCTGATAGTTGTATTTGTGATGTGGTCTTTTTTAATTATCCCTAAGATTCTTTTTTCCATGTCATGCTAGTTGGTTTGTAGACTAAGTTCTTCTTTTTGTTTGTGATGCTCAAGGTTCTGAGGCATAGGTTAAAGATAGGACACAGCTGTTGAACATGCTAGCTCTTATTTTGATATATAGCTTAAGATCATCTGTGATTATGGATTTGATACAGTTAAAGGAGATCCATGCAACTCTTTTTGTTTTTGATATTTCTTAAGGAATATCATTGTCCCTGTTTATCGTTTGACCAAGGTATGTGTATGATTCTACACTTTCTATGATGAAATTATTTAGTTGGATGGTATGGGTTTGGCAATATTTGTTTCTCATCCACTTGGTTTTTTCAGGGTGAATTTTTAGTCCTATTTTATTACAGGCATCCTGCACTTGATGAAGCATTATTTCAAGTTGCAGAGCATCTTGAGCTATCAGTATTATATCATCTGCAAACATTAATATTTGGAGCAGCTCTTCATTGAAGTTTATGCCACCTTTTAAGTCAATTTTCCTTAAAGTGCTTTTCACAGTACATAGAAAAAGGTTTGGGGATGTGACATCTCTTTGTTGCACACCTCGGTTTATGCTGATAGTTATAGGGTTGTCGAATAAGGTTATTTATTTAGAGCTACCAGTGTTAATTTCTTTAATTAAATTGATGTAGAGTGGATCAGTGCCTTGTTCTAGTAGTGCTTGTAAAACTGCATTATGTTCTATTGTGTCAAAGGCTTTTTTCAAGCTGATAAATAGAAAACAAAGAGGGGTGTCTGGTATTCTTTGCATTGTTCACTAAGTTGGGTGACCTTGATGTATTGTAGAATAACCCGTTTTGAATCCTGCTTGTTCTTTACTGTTATTTTCTTGAAGGGTGGTTTTGATTCTGTTTGTAATTTTTGTCATTAACTTATATGTGATATCAGACGTTTAGGATAGTAATTCTTGATGTCTTCTATGTTGCCTTTTTTGAAGAGAAGAATTGTTTCTGATATCTTCCATGTTGATGGCGTTTTTCCTTTCTTAGGTAGCAAGTAAACCTTTCGGCCAGAGCTTTATAAAGTTGTGATCCTCCTTGTTGAATATCCTGGGAGCTGTATTTAGTTTCATGTTTTTGAGTGCATATTCTATTTCGTCTTCGAGCACTTCTGGTAAATCATATATATTATCAAGCTTTGATTTGGATAAAGGATATTTTGATGGATTGCAAGTCCACTGTTTTTCTACTCCTTTTTTTGGAAGAAGGTATTCATGATGAAAAGTTTTTCTACTTCTGCAAGTTTTAGAAGTTTCTCTGCTCTTTCATTTCTGTTACCAATGAAGGTCCCCCTTCATTGGTAACAAAGGGACCAACGAAGGCTTCTCGATTTCTGTCTTTCCCAATTTTAGCATTAAAGTCGCCACACATAAAAGTGTATGTGGACTTTTGCTGTAGTGGCTTTTCATTCTTGTAGAATTAATTTATCTCGTTATCATTTGAGGCTGATGTAGGAGCATAACATGATTATTTTAAGGGTGACCTTTCTTCCAAGATCTACCATCAGAGTGCCAACTCTTAGAGAGAGAGAGAGAGAATGTTACCTGATACGATTTTCTTTATAATGAATCCGAGTCTTCTTTGTTTTGCATTGTTGGTTGCTGGGCCATGGAAAATTAGTGAGCTGTCATTCCATTGTGCTGTTTGTTCTTTTTGTTTCATTTATGGCCAGAATGTTCATTTTTTTTGATGCCTAATTTTTTAAGTAGGAAGTCAGTTTGAGAATCCTTTGTCATAGTGCAGGTATTCAGGGTACCTATAGCCAGGATAATCTTTCCAAAAGATGGCCTGCCTTCATCTGTGGGATTGTTGGCACCCTTGACTCTTCCTTTTTTCTTTTCCATCATCATACAAAAGTAGGTGAGCGAGTCACACAGGATTCAGGGCCTATTCTTCTGTTTTGCTATCTGCTTCTCTCCCCCCCCCCTCCCATATTGGAAGTATTAATTACATTTATTTTAATAAAAAATCCCAACTGTAAATCTAAAGCTATTTCTCTGAATAATGGTATTATTTAAGGAAATTAACAATGTATACTATATATTAATTGGAAAGAACGTTTAATATTACTCTGCATTGTAATTTTCCTTAAAAAAATATGGTTATGAATAGCCAAGATATATGTCATACCATCAGACTCTGGATCTTTTACCTTGAGAAGCCATCTCTTAAAAAATGGAACTGTTATGAGTTTTATTTATTTATTTATTTATTTTTAAGTCCGATTTCAGCAAACTATTACCTGGAAAAAAATTGGAATAAATTTATATGGAATAAGAGAGAAATTAGCTAAAACACTAAATTAGCTGTATACAAGATGGTGTTCTAACCAATTTTATTATATTAGGATAGAACTTGATATTGTCATCATCCAGGAATGCATTAGCAGATCTAATCTCAGGTGGTATGGTCACTTAAGCAGAATGGGAGAGGAAAGATTAGCAAAAGAAGGTTGGCAAGAAATAGACCCAGAGGAAAATCAAGATATAGGTGGATTGATACAGTAAAAGTGCCTTAGAAGACAGAAATATAAGACTTGATAATATTGGAGTCTTGACATTTAACAGACTGATTTGGAGGAAAATTGTAGATAGCAAGTTAATAATCATGTAAATTTTTCATGTAGTAAATAGTTTCATGTAAGACTTTTATACCTCCATATTTGAGCATTTCTGGTCGAATATCATCTAGTCCTGCTGTCTTTCCACATTTCAGACTTTTGATGGCTTTTTCTACTTCAAATATAGATATATATTCCTGATTGCATGCCTGGTCAGTCTTTTTTATCACTTTGCTGTCATCACTGCTAGTTTCGTTTAGCAAGTTTTCAAAGTATTACTCCATACTTCAAGGATACTATCATATCCTGTACACCCCTAGAGGGTATGTATCAGGAATTTGATGATGATGAAGTATTTATAGTTTTATCTTTTTAAAATTTCTGTCTGTTTTTCAGATGTGTCTCACATATATGAATGGTAGTAGATTTGGTGTAGTCTCTTTCTGGAGGTGGAGACATGGTTTTGGGGTGTTATTATTCTTTGGATTTGGTGAGGGATTGTAGCTATTAGCTAAGCTGGTGTTATGAATGTGAATCTGCCTCAACTTTAAGGAACTATCCTAAACTCACTAAATATGGTTGTATAAAATTGCCTTAAATCTTGGAAGCACTGATCCTGAGAACTTCAGCCCGACAACCAAGAACACCTCATTCCAGTCCACTAAGGGGCACTATTTTAGAACTTTAGGCTTACCTTTGTTGTGTTTGCTGCAGTCATACTTACCTTATGTAGTGCCTGTGTGCACATATCAATTTGTTCTTTGTTCTTGGGTGATGGCAATTTGACTTTGTTAAAATATTGGAGGTATTAATTAAAAGTTTGTTCTAATTAATGTGTAGTATACGATTGCTAATTTCCTTAAATAATATCATTATGAATGACAAGGTATAAGTCCTCTAGACTCCACTGTGCTAAGTGTTACCTGATGTCTTCCCCCGTCTCCCAAGTGCCCATTCCTACAAGAGGCCATCCCTGCTACCATCCACCCTGGGACGCACTGACTCGTTCAGAACAGCAATCTCTCCAGATGCCTACATCCATCCTCATTCAAATGCAAGCAGTCTCTTGCATACAGTTCCTCTCTGTCCTCAAACACCCTCCAGGCATCCACATAATCCAATCCTCTCTTCTGACACATTCTAGTAATTATGTTATTCAATATTACTGCTTTTCTGCTCAGCTCTTCACTATCATACCTAGGCAACACGCACAGTATCTTTCCTCTCTGTGTCTTCTTTTGCACAACCTCAAGCTAGAATCTCATATCTCTCTCGCTGCCCAATTTACATTACCTCATCATCATCATCATCATCAAATTCCTGCTATGTAACCCTCAAAGGGTGTACAGGATATGATAGTACTACATGAAAAAAATTACATCATTATTAATTTCCTATCTACAATTTTCCTCCAAATCAGTCTGTTACTTGTCAAGACTCCAACATTATCAGATCTTATATTTCTATCGTCTAAGGCACTTTGTACCGTATCAATCCACCTATATCTTGGTCTTCCTCTGGGTCATTTTCCTGCCAACCTGGCAGAGAACACTTGTTTTGCTAATCTTTCCTCGCCCATTCTGTTTAAGTGACCATACCACCTGAGATTAGCTCTGCTAACGCATTCCTGGATGCTGACAATGTCAAGTTCTTTCCTAATATCCTTGTTTTTAATATGATATTGCCATTGATGCCATCTGTTCAGGCCTATAATCTTTCTCAGGACTCTCATATCTGCAGACTCTAGTCTTTGGTTAAGTGTTTTACTTCTGACCCAGCTCTCGGATCCATAAGTTAAAACTGGTTTGAACACTGTCTTGTATACAGCTAATTTAGTGTTCCGACTAATTTCTCTCTTATTCCATATGAATTTATTCAATTGACTTCCCACTATGCCAACTTTGCTGATTCTGTTGTCTATGTCTATATTTAATTTACCATCTTCAGTAAACATCGTGCCTAAATAGCTGAAATGTTTTACTTGTTCCACAGGTTCGCCATTCACAACACATTTACATTTTCAATGATTCTGCCTATTTTCATTGTCTTTGTCTTTTTATTGCTGACCTTCATACCATATCTATTACAACAGCTAGTCAATTTAGTCAGAGAATCTTGCAGACTTGTAGCGGATTTATTTAGAAGTATAACATCATCCGCATAAAGCAAAGAGCTGACATTAACATCTCCAATTTTGATATCAGGTTTAATACCACATTCCTTCATAATGTGATCCATGTAGATAATGAATAACAGAGGGGATAATGTACATCCTTGTCTCACACCAGATTTAACATTAAACCATCTTCCTGTCCATTCTAACTGCTGACTTACAACTCAAATAAAGACTAAGTATTGCTTGATATAATGCCCCATTGACACCATATAACTGCAGTGTATTGAATAGCTTCTCTCTTGGCACCTTGTCATATGCCTTTTACAAATCAACAAAACTTAAATACAGATCTTTGTTATATTCCCATGCTTTCTCGACTCTTTGTCGTAAAGTGAAGATCTGATCCTGACAGCCTCTATTTGGCCTGAATCCAGCTTGTTCTTCACCAAGCTTTTCTTTCACAATTCTTCTTAACCGTTTCTCAAGTATACTTGCATAGATCTTGCCAGCAACACTCAGTAGGGAAATACCTCTGTAATTCTCACATTCAGTTTTATTTCCCTTTTTATATATGGGTACTATGAGTGCTCTACTCCAATCATCGGGAATTCGTCCCTCTGTCCAGGCTTTCTGAACTATGCAGTGCAGCCACTGTAGGACTCTTATACCACCATACTTCAGCATTTCTGGTCGAATATCATCTACTCCTGATATCTTTCCACATTTCAAGCCTTTGATGGCTTTTTCTACTTCAAGTATGGATATGTATTCCTGACTGCATGCCTGGTCAGTGTTTTTTACCAGTGTGCTGTCATCACTGCTTGTTTCATTTAGCAGTTTTTCAAAGTAATTACTCCATTTCAAAGTAATTACTTCAAGGATATCTTTTTCTCCCGTTTTCATGTCACCTTTATCATCTATATCATCTCTAACTCCTTTTACAGCACTCTTTCCTCCATTCCTGAGCTTCTTCAACAACCTCCAGAATATTTTGCCACCTTCTTGATATTTATTTTCTATATTCTTGCCAAAGTCCTCCCATGACTTTTGTTTAGCTAGTTTGACACAGTGTTTAGCATTCTTGCATTTGTCTCTATATTCTCTAAGAGCACAAGCTGAGTTATTTGACAGGAACTTTTGATATGCTTTTTTCTTTTCCTTCACTTCCTCTTTAACTTTCTTTGTCCACCAGGGAGTTCTGATTTTTTTATCCTTACAGACAATCTCACCACATGCCTCTCTGGTAGAATCAATCAATGTTTTCTTCAGAGTTTGCCACTGAATCTCCAAGGTTTGATTCCTGTTCTCAAACTCTTTCATTTTTTCTTCAATAATCTTTGTGTATTTTAGTCTACAGTTCACATCTGAGAGCTGCTCAACTTTTATTCGCTTTAAAACTTTCTTACATGTTATTCTTTTCAATATGAAATTCAATTTTATCTTGCTCAAGACTAGATAGTGATCACTTCAAATTTCAAATCCTCTGTACACTCTGGTGTCCTGCACCAGGGAGAAAACATCACTATCAACAATAATATAGTCAATGAGATTTTTCTTATTCCTAGCCTCTTCTCTCCATGTGAATTTGTGCACATTTTTATGTTGGAACATGGTGTTAGTAATAACAAGTCCATAAAAAATGATGGTACAACATGACAAATTTACATTACCTGTCAAGTCATTTGTTCCTACCATCACAATCATCTCATCCACCCTTTCACCCCTCTTAATTGCCATAGCCACACTTTTTATCGTTCTCCCAGGCAAACACTGCTCACTCATCCGATCTTGAACACCACGGATCATTGAGTCCCCCATACATTACACCTCTCACCACCCTGTTCCTTGATTGTTCACATGCATCCCTCACTCTCTCTCTCTTAACACTTTCTCTCTGTGTTCCCCTACTTACCTGACTTCCTGACATCACTCTATCCCTGGTTCCATATGCTCGCTTGCATTCTTCTCATTCCCTCTCTCCTACTGTTTCCATTCTCTCCTCTTCTATCATTCACATAATTCTCTCTCATTCCCTCCCTTCCACTGTTTTCTACACTTTCTATGATGAAATTATTTAGTTGGATGGTATGGGTTTGGCAATATTTGTTTCTCATCCACTTGGTTTTTTCAGGGTGAATTTTTAGTCCTATTTTATTACAGGCATCCTGCACTTGATGAAGCATTATTTCAAGTTGCAGAGCATTCCCTCCCTTCCACTGTTTTCTACACTTTCTATGATGAAATTATTTAGTTGGATGGTATGGGTTTGGCAATATTTGTTTCTCATCCACTTGGTTTTTTCAGGGTGAATTTTTAGTCCTATTTTATTACAGGCATCCTGCACTTGATGAAGCGTTATTTCAAGTTGCAGAGCATTCTCCCAGGCAAACACTCCTCACTCATCCTATCTTGAACACCACGGATCATTGAGTCCCCCATACATTACACCTCTCACCACCCTGTTCCTCGATTGTTCACATGCATCCCTCACTCTCTCTCTCTCCTAACACTTTCTCTCTGTGTTCCCCTACTTACCTGCCTTCCTGACATCACTCTATCCCTGGTTCCATGTGCTCTCTTGCATTCTTCTCATTCCCTGTCTCCTACTGTTTCCATTCTCTCTTCTTCTATCATTCACATAATTCTCTCTCATTCCCTCCCTTCCACTGTTCCTATTCTCTCCTCTTCTATCATTTTTACTTATTGTGGATAGTACAAACAGTTCCACATATAAACTTGCTAAACATTTAGCTAAATTACTAGCCAATGTTACAAATAATTCTCCTTCCTTTGTTAAAAATTCTGTTCGCCTGAAAAGTGTTTTAGAAAACCATATCTTAAAAAGTTTAGATGTAATGATTAGTTTTGGTATTACAGATAACCCTCGTATAAGGTGGATTTTAGGTTCCATAGAAATGGCGCGTTATATAAATTGCGTTATGCGAGACTGAGATCAAATAGAAAAAGTAGGGTTATGTTCTGAAGTCATTTTTTTTAAAAATTATATAAACAACAATGATGTATCCAATAAAAATATTTTTTTTATTTAATTCAGGTAATTCATGTAAGTTAAGAATACATATAAACTGTGAAACAAATACATAGTATAAACTTATAAAAATACAAATTGTATGTAAACTTCATTGCACATAATGCATAAATGTTTTAGACAATATAAAATAAAGTGCATAATCATCATCACTCTTCGAAACAAACATTTCGTAGATGGTCTTTATTTACGAGTGGCTGAACGTCGTTATCACTTGAAATCTCTTGGACATCATTTGTATAATTCTCATTGCATACTTCGACTCGTTTAGTTATCAAGATGTCAGTAATAAGACCTTGCTTACCACTATACTGCAATATTTTATAAAGTTCATAATATGGAGCTAAACAAATTTCCAATTGTCTCGTAAATTTTACGGAGTGCTCCATTGAGGGATCATTATCCGTAAAAATAACTTCCTAACTTTCTTGCCAAGTCCAACTTCTGCCAATTTCTTTAAATTGGCAGAAATTAAATTTCAAGTTCTGCCAATTTCTTTAAACTGAATTCTTCAACGGATTCATCACAATCAGAATCTTCGGCAGAACTTTTCCCTGCCATTTGGTTCGACGTCATTTATTAATTGCACCAGTTCCTCCTCATTTAAATCTATTTCCCCATCAATTAATTCGTTCATTTTGTTTCAATCATATCACAAAAGCCCTCTCTATCAAAAATGTGTGCGAGGTTTATTATACGACTTAGCTTGACATCCACTGGCGGTACGAGATTTTATTCCGGAGCAGCGTCAGGCTATATTTTTTTCCCAGCAAACATTCAGTGTAGGGGTTTGTAATTCCTTAATGGACAGAGAAATAATTTTCACACAATTCAATTGAAAACTTTTTCCACGTTTGAGGCAGTGCCATGTTTGGATTAGATTCCATTTTTTCCGAAATTAATTGGAATGTTCAATGAATATAATATGACTTAAATGTTGATATTATTCCTTGGTCCAGTGGTTGAATAAGTGAAGTAGTATTAGTAGTATTAGGTGGCAAAAAAGTTATTTTAATATTTCATCATCATCATCATCATCATCATGCGTATCAAGGATTTAGGCCTAGTATGGCCTGTTCCGGCCTTAGAAATCATCATTGAATCATTTAAGAGTCCTTTCTGGTTTTCTTTTTCCTAATGGCTTGTACTTCAAGGCTTTTGGTAATCTTTCTGTTTTCATTCTTTGAACGTGTTCCATCCATTTATGTTTATATTTTTTAATTTTTTCTATTACTGGTTCTTGGTTTAATTCTTTCATAATTTCTTCATTTCTTTTATGATCAAATAGGGTATACTTTGCAGTTTTTCTCATAAACTTCATTTCTGCTGTTGTTAATCTTTGTTTGTCTTTTTGTTTTATTGTCCAGATTTTGCTTCCATGCATTAAGACTGGTAAGGCTAATGTATTGTATACTTTTAGTCTGGTTTGTTTTTGAACTAGGTTTGGTTTAAATATAGAGTTAATTACACCTGTTATTTTAAAATATTTTGCAATTTTTATGTTTATATCTTTTTCATTTTCATATGTGATCATACATCCTAGGTAGTTAAATGAATTCACCTGTTCTATATGATCTTGTTATCTATTACTATTTTAGTTCTTGCTGGATCTTGTCCTTTAAAGGCCATAGTTTTTGATTTTTCTGTTGATATTATTATACCATAATCTTTGGATATCTCGCTTGGATAGGCTTATGTGTTTGTCAGACATGTTTGTAATAGGTTTCACGGTAAGTTAATAAATTAAGTTAATAAATAGTTATTTTCTTAACCATCTGTGTTCTTATCATACCGTGAAACCTATTACAACTTTGGATATCTCATTTAGATCTAAAATAGCTTTCTGAAAGTTATCTCCAGAATTTGTAATTATTATTTGATCGTCGGCAAAGAGGAGAGTGTTTAAGTGTACTGTAGGAGAAAGTTTAATTCCTTGATGTAAAATTTTATTCCATTTTATTATTATTTCATTTAAGTAGATATTAAAAAGAGTTGCTGAGAGGGGGACATCCCTGTCGGACCCCTTGGTTTATCTCTCTCATATATGATAGTTTGTGATTTAATCTTATTTGTATTTGATTATTTTCATATATACTTGTGATAGCTTTTAGGATATTATTTGGTATTTGTCTTTCTTTTAATATGTTAAATAATATGTTTCTTTTAACTTTGTCAAATGCGTTTTCAAAGTCAATAAATGCAATATGTGTTTCTAAATTGTATTCTCTTCTTTTCTCTATTATTAATTTTAGGCAAAAGGTCGGATCTATACATGATTGTCCTTTTCTAAATCCATTCTGTACTTCTAAAATAAAGTTTTCGGAATATTTCATTAGTTTGCTATTTACGATTTTGCTATATATTTTGTAACAGGAATTTAGTATACTGATACCTCTATAGTTTTTAGGGTCATCTCTATTACCTTTTTTAAAGATAAGAATCACAATTGCTTTTTTCCATTCTATTGGGGGGGGGGGTATACCAGTTGAGTAAATTTTATTTAAAAATAATTAGAGTCTTTCTTTGAATCTTGTTCCTGCGTATTTATATAGTTCTGAACCTAGCTTATCCTCTCCAGGTGATTTTCTGTTTCTTGTTTCTTTCAGGCTGATTTCTAATTCTTCTTTAGTTATTTCCTTTTCATTTTCGTTAATTGTTTGCCAGTTGTCTTTTTTAAAATATTTGTCTGTCCACAGTTCTGTGTAGTAATTTAGAAATTCTTCTAATTTCAATTCAGTGTTTAATTTTATGTTTTCTTTGGTATCTGCATTTAAGCGTTTCAAAATCTTATATGCATTGGGTCTTATTTTATATAAATCATGTTCTAAATTAGAAACAAATTTGTTCCATGATTCTCTATGTCTTTTTCTGACTTCTCTTTTAGCTATGGCTCTTATTCTTTTATATTTTATTTCATCTTCTAATCTTTTACTGCTTAACCATTTGTGATAGGTTTCTTTTTTCTTTTTGATTATTTCTTTGATTGTATCATTCCAGAGCTTCAGTTTTTTCCTTTTATTGAATTTTTTGGCCTTTCCTAAGCTTTCATTTGCTGCTGCATTTAGTATCGTTTTTATATTAAGCCATTCTCTTTCTATTTCTTCATTTTGTTTTATTTTATCTAGATATTGGTTAATTCTTTGTTCATATAGCCATTGTACATTTGTGTCATTCAATTGTCTAGTTTTATAAACAAATGTTTCAATTTTTCTTTCTGTTCTTGTTACTTGTAGCCATTTAGGTGGTAATCTTAATTTTATTTTAACAAGGAAGTGGTCACTGCTTATTTCATATCCTCTGTGAACTCTAACATCTAGTGAAAGTTTTGATGTCTTTTCATTTAATATGAAGTAATCTAATATTGATTTCCATCCTCTTGCTGCCCAAGTATATTTATGTATGTCTTTATGTTTATAGAAGAATTCATTATTTTTAGGTTATTATAAACTACAAAGTCAATCAATTTTTTTACCAATCCTGTTTAGAGTATGTTCTCCATGTATTCCTATATTATTATTAATTTTCGTGTTTCCAATTCTTGCATTTAAGTCTCCTGCTAAAATTACGTAATCGTTTTTATTTATTTTATTATATATGTTTTGTAGCTGATTATAAAAATCAATATTATCCTTCTCTTCCTTCTTCTGGGGCATATAAACCAATTATTGTTAAATAGCCTCTATCTATTTTTATTCTAGCTTCTATTTATTCTTTCATTCCATAATTTATAATGTTTTAACTGTTTTGAAAGGGAGTTATGAATCCAAATCATGACTCCTACTTGTGCTCTTTGGTCTCTGTCGACTCCACTGTATATCACATTAAAATTTTTGGCTCTCATAGTTCCTTTTAATTTCTTTTTTGTTTCAGTGATTACTGCTATTTTAAAATTTCTTTCATTTAATAATTGGTCTAATTCTATTTCTTTATATGCTATTCCTCTTACATTCCATGCTATGTGTATTATATTTTAATATTTGGATGTCTTAAATTTGTTGGATGGCCTGGTGCGTTATCTAAAAGTAGAATTCTGAAATCGATATTCTTTTTTGTGTATGTAAATTTCTACATCAGGCACAAAATACTTGATTCCCATTTTTCAAACATGCTCGCTGTAACTTATACTGTTTTTGCTGGCCCACCAATAAACAGGTAGGGTTGACTTGTTGAGCCATTTCATTGGAAAATTTTAATTTTCTCTTCGAGAGAAAGAAATGGAGTTTCTTTTCAATGTTGTTTTTTCCCTTTCGTTGTAGTTTTAGTGGCCATTACTAGAAAAATATTTTTTTAAAATAAAAACAGCATTACATATTAATTATGTAACTCACCAGAAAATAAAGTGCTCAGCTTGAGATTAACACACTTGTGATTTTTAATGCACTTTCCTGGCAGAAACGAAGACAATTTTCAACAATAGACACTTTTAATGGTAAACAATTGACTTACATGCATGCTAAAGGGTATTCCCCTATATAAAATCGCTACTTATAACTATACGGATTTAATGAAGATAAAATTTGAATTTTAAGTCGCGTGGTGAAAAATACATGAAAAGATAAAGGGTTACTACAGTTTGTAGACTGTGTTATATCGGATCCGTGTTGTATAAGTACCACATTGAACAAGGGTTACTACAATTTGTAGAGCGTATTGTATCCATGTTATATGAAGGTTGCCTGAACTTCACTATTTACAAATGTACTGTTAATTGAAACCCTTGATTCTATAGTCACATTTTCCTCCAGATATATTTGAACTATTTTAATTTAAAGTACATGAAGGTTATTTTTCATGGAAAGAGAAGATATACAAACAACTAGATGGGACAGCAATGGGCTTCCCCTTTAGCCAATTTCTACATAGAACACTTGCACAGCTAGGTATGAATACAGCTACTCTCGAACCAGTAGTTTGGCTGTGCTATGTTGATTATGTTTTGTTATTTGGCTACATGGTCCAGACACATTGGATACATTTTTAGTGCATTTAAATAGCCAACACCCTAATCCACTTCACAATGGAACAGGAAGCTAATGACTGTCTGCCCTTCCTGGATACACTAATCACATGACTTCCAGATGGTTCCTTATCTTTTTCTGTTTATAATAAATCCACACGTACAGAGAGATATTTACACAAATAGTCACATCATTCATCTCAACAGTATGGTATCCTAAAAACACTAATTCACAGAGCTAATGCTATCTAATCCAATGACAATGCTCTTACCACTGAATTCACTCACTTGTGTCACACTTTCTTAGCCAATGGCTATCCATAGGATAGAAAAAATACTAAATGCTCCCCCAGAAATCCTCTGTTACCTATCACAGAAGATTACAGAAAATCTGAAAAGATATCTAGAGTGGTTAATAAATATCAACTACACACCATATTTAAACCGTATGTCAAATTGACAACTTTCATTCATTCACCTAAGGACAAACTCTCTTCTTTATCACATCCAGGAGTTTATGAAGTGACCTGGCTTACTATGGACAGACTGGAAGAACTGTTGGCATCTGCCTAATTAGGACTTTAGTTCCTTGAGGTTGTCTGTTACTATTTTTTTAAACTAGTCTCAATGTTTTACTAAATTGTTGTTGGTTCATGTGCTGTGACAAACTGTTCTTGTTGTTGGAAGTTTTTCCACTTGGTTATATTATATTATATTATATTATATTCATTGTCTCATCATCAGTGGGAGCCAGACCCAGAGTCTGGATCTCACTTGAAGTTATGGTGGCTTTTAAGATCTGCTGATTTAAAAAAAAAAAATTTTTTTTAAATGTGTATGTACTTACTGCAGTGAAACATAGTAGGTTTTTTTGCCAGTGATAGTAGTTATTTTGCCATTTGAACACAAAAAAATTATACGTGATGTGCATGCCATCTGCCAGTTCTGAATGGCTATAATTGTAGCAGCAGATGTATTTCTTATTTTCTTTCATACAGATATTATTCCATACATATCTTCCAATATGTCCTTAATAAGGCTTGCAAGCACAGGGAACTCTTTCCTAGGATTTAAGCTATCGGTCTAAATAATTTCCATTTTGTGTTGCTTATGTGCACATTAAAATTCTTGTATTGTATCTCTGGTCATTAAATCACTATTTAGTTCATTTCCTTTCCTTGTACTTACAGCTTATTATATTATAACAAATAGGAAGAGCATAAGAAGTACATCTGCTGTCACAGTTATGGAGACAGAAGCAAATGGTAAAAAAACTACTGTGCTTCACTGCAATAAGCACAAACACAATGGATTTGTGTTGAAATTAGGTGTGAGACCACCACTACCAGTTTTTGTCCTCTGCTTATTAGAGACCTGAAGTGGCTTGAGAAAAAGTTCCATGTTTTTCACTACAGAAGGGTTCCAAACTTTGTAAAACAAATAAGTAAAAAATACAATATATATATATATATATATATATATATAAATGAATAAAAATGGAGAAAAAATACCTTAGTATGAGTGCACTATAGGTTTACAAATAAACTTTCATGGGTGGACTAACATGGAGAAAACACAATTAGCATCTTAAAACCACTCTAACCTCAATAAATATTGTCGTGTGAAACTCCCCATGATTCTATAATTCTCAGACTTCCTATCCAACAACCAAGATTGCCTATCAAAACCCATAGATGGCAGCTTTTCCCAAGAATATGCTTTCAGTCTGATAATTTCCAGTTTGTATTACTTTTGTACATGTTACAATTATTATATTTTATCCTGTATCATTCTCTGTGACAAAGACAAAATATTGGAATCATTAATACATTCAGCAGGAGTTGCTTTACCTCTGCATACGGCTGGCTCATTTTTAGGAATTCATCATAATTTTATGGAATGCCAGTTTCTTTCTTTCTTTTCTTTTCTTTTTTTTTTTGGATAGAATTTTTGTGTAAAACTAGTATTTATGAACTCTCAGTGGCTTAGAAAATGCAAAAGTAATGTGATCTTATTTCAAGTCATTGAAATAAAAAAAAAGAAAAAAATATAAACTAATGCTTTTTAAAATATTATACATTAGCATAATATTTTAAAAATAATTTTGCTTGGAGTTGTTTAAATGTTTTTAATGATTTGAAATAAGATCACATATTTCTGCTGAGTAAAGTATATATATGTGTAGTGAAATTACAATTTTATGATTATAGTATACTTCATAATCTGCAAAAGCAACAAGAGAATACAAAGGCAGTTGTTACAGGGTATGGTTTTCTAATTTTATTACGTTTGGCATATTGAGGTTGTAAAGCATATTCTAGTTTGCCTGAACTGCTGTGATCACTTATTTCCTACAATTGAAGATTTTTTTTTTAATTTAATAAAAACTTGTTTTGAGAAAGTGATGGGAGACACTTTATTCCTTGGAAAGAAAAATTTTCACATATCAATTTATTGAATTTAGAGTGCTTTTATGTAGTGGGTTTGAATGCTAAACTGAGGAGTATAGGTTCATTCTTATTTCTCTCCTAGATTCATTAAAAATAAATTTAATATTATGTGCAAAAATAGAATACCACAGTCATTGTTACTGCTATAAAATTTATATTAATATTATAATATTAATATTATTTTATTATTATATCATTTATGAATTCTTAATCATCTTAATATTATCTAGCTGAAGTTATCTTTCCACAATCATTCTTTCTTCTTTGTACCTTGTAGCTAGATTAGTGGTGCAGTGCACTTAAATAATATAAAAAGGTAAATAAATAAATAATATATATTAGTCCACCCTAGAGCAGGACTAATATAATATATATTAGTCCTGCTCTAGAGACCAAACACTGAACTTTTTCAAGCTACTTCAGGCCTCCAGTAAGTGGGGCAGTGGTCTCACACCAGTCAATGAAATTCATCTCCTGCCCATGACTGCATTCGAACCCACAGCCTGTTGGTTGGAGAGCAAATATATATACTTAAATAATATAAAAAGTGGCATAACTGTAGAGTGGAGGAGATCAATATCTCTGGTCACCACAGACCACAAGGCAAAACCTTACAAAAGTTTTTATTTTGAAAGAAGCAAATTTTCGTTTTTCGGTTTGGGAATTTTGCGATTTTCCCCATTTGCTGCTCTCACTTCAGAGAATGGCAAAACTAACGAAATTGTAATTCTCTAGAGCAATGGTTCTTAACTGGTGTTCCCTGGAACACGTGTTCGCAAACTGGTTACAGGTGTTCCGCTGGTGAAAGATGTCACATGACACAGTTCTGAGTGAAAAAAAAGTATCTTTTTGGAAAATCCACATATCAGAAAACAATACAGTAGGTATGTTTCCTTCACTCCATAATAAAAATGTCGAGGATATTATTTCCGTTATAACAGAACATTTAACAATATTGGAAGAAAAGATTTCAAGTTATTTTCCTTCCTTAAATACACACACAATTATGACTGGATACGAAATCCATTTGGCACAGTTAATACACCGAGTTGTTAATTTTCGTTACAAGAAAAAAAGAACAACTAGTTACAAGCCGAATGCTCAGCTCTCTCCACAAGGGCACTGAAAATTTTGTTACAATTTTCAACGTCATATTACTGTGAGCTCTGTTTCTCAGTATTAGCCAATATAAAAACTATCATCATCATCATCATCAAATTCCTGCCATGTACCCTCAAGGGGTGTACAGGATATGACAGTACTACATGAAAAAATTACATCATTACTAACTTCCTATCTACAATTTTCCTCCAAATCAGTTTGTTACTTGTCAAGACTCCAACATTATCAGATCTTATATTTCTATCATCTAAGGCACTTTGTACCGTATCAATCCACCTATATCTTGGTCTTCCTCTGGGTCATTTTCCTGCCAACCTGATAGAGAACACTTGTTTTGCTAATCTTTCCTCTCCCATTCTATTTAAATGACCATACCACCTGAGATTAGCTCTGCTAACGCATTCCTGGATGCTGACAATGTCAAGTTCTTTTCTAATATCCTCATTTTTAATATGATATTGCCATTGATGCCATCTGTTCACCCCTCTAATCTTTCTCAGGACTCTCATATCTGCGGTCTCTAGTCTTTGGTCAAGTGTTTTACTTCTGATCCAGCTCTCAGATCCATAAGTTAAAACTGGTTTGAACACTGTCTTGTATACAGCTAATTTAGTGTTCCGACTAATTTCTTTCTTATTCCATATGAATTTATTCAATTGACTTCCCACGATACCAGCTTTGCTGATTCTGTTGTCTATTTCTATATTTAATTTACCATCTTCAGTAAAAATCGTGCCTAAGTAGCTGAAATGTTTTACTTGTTCCACAGGTTCTCCATTCACAACACAGTTGACATTTTCAATGATTCTGCCTATTTTCATTGTCTTTGTCTTTTTATTGCTGACCTTCATACCATATCTATTACAACAGCTATTCAATTTAGTCAGAGAATCTTGCAGACTTGTAGCGGATTTATTTAGAAGTATAACATCATCCGCATAAAGCAAAGAGCTGACATTAACATCTCCAATTTTGATATCAGGTTTAATACCACATTCCTTCCTAATGTGATCCATATAGATAATGAATAACAGAGGGGATAATGTACATCCTTGTCTCACACCAGATTTAACATTAAACCATCTTCCTGTACTTCCTTCAATTCTAACTGCTGACTCACAACTCAAATAAAGACTAAGTATTGCTTGATATAATGCCCCATTGACACCATATAACTGCAGCGTATTGAATAGCTTCTCTCTTGGCACCTTGTCATATGCCTTTTCCAAATCGACAAAACTTAAATACAGATCTTTGTTGTATTCCCATGCTTTCTCGACTATTTGTCGTAAAGTGAAGATCTGATCCTGACAGCCTCTATTTGGCCTGAATCCAGCTTGTTCTTTACCAAGCTTTTCTTCCACAATTCTTCTTAACCGTTTCTCAAGTATACTTGCATAGATCTTGCCAGCAACACTCAGTAGGGAAATACCTCTGTAATTCTCACATTCAGTTTTATTTCCCTTTTTATATATGGGTACTATGAGAGCTCTACTCCAATCATTGGGAATTCGTCCCTCTGTCCAGGCTTTCTGAACTATGCAGTGCAACCACTCTAAGACTTTTATACCACCATACTTCAGCATTTCTGGTCGAATATCATCTACTCCTTTCCACATTTCAAGCCTTTGATGGCTTTTTTCTACTTCAAGTATAGATATGTATTCCTGACTGCATGCCTGGTCAGTGTTTTTTATCACTGTGCTGTCATCACTGCTTGTTTCATTTAGCAGTTTTTCAAAGTAATTACTCCATACTTCAAGGATATCTTTTTCTCCTGTTTTCATGTCACCTTTATCATCTCTAACTCCTTTTACAGCATTCTTTCCTCCATTCCTCCAAGAAAGTAGTATATCATGATGATAGACATGTGAATGAGAGTTCATTTGAGGCAGTCTGGTGCGAAATAGTGACCAACGCAACCAAATATACAGTTGGATGCTGCTATAGGCCAGGGAGTACAGGAGGAGATATTGAATTCATGCATCAGCAACTTAGTGCAATGAGTGAAGGCTTAGTGATTATTATGTGGTATTTTAATTATGGTGATATCAATTGGAAGGAGGAAATATCACGTAGCAAAAAGGAAATGGAGTTCATACATCTGCTATGAGATAATTACTTGAAACAGCACGTAACTGAAGGGACACGTGGTGTGAGAGTGTTGGACCTGGTTATTGGTTCAGAGGTTATATGCATAAGTAAGGTGACCTCGTTACCTCCAGTTGGTGAAAGCGATCATGTGGTATTGACTTGGGAGGTTGCAAAATCTGTGGATTTTTCTCTTAAGAAGGGGTATGTACGAAACTACAGGTTAGACAATTATAACAAGCTTCGGAGTGAGCTTGCAGCCATCCCATGGCAGAACATATTGCAAGGGAAAGATGTTAGCAGTGCTTGGGATAAAATCAGCGGGTATCTGAAGAAAGCAATATCAGATTGTGTCCCCATGGTCAGGAGGTCAAACAAGGCAGGCATTAGATGGATGAGCAGTAGTATCAAGCTTGAACTACAAAAAAAGAAAATGTTATGGAGAATTTACAAGGAGAAGGGCGATCAGGACACCCATGAGCAGTACAAGGCTCAAGCTAGGAAGGTTACCAGCATAGTAAGAAAAGCTAAATCAGATTATGAGAAGACCTTAGCCAAAGAGATCAAGGGTAATCCCAAAGAGTTCTTCCGCTATGTGGCAAGTAAGAGGAAGAATGACTTCGGAAGGATAACCTTAGTGGGTGCTGATGGTATTGAGGTGACAAAATCAGATGTAATAGTCGAGTTACTGAGTGATCACTTCTCAAAAGTCTATCACCCAAGTGAGGATATCTCTATACCTATAGCAATACCTAATGTGAGAATTGAAGCTAAAGAATCAGAGGTATTAAATATATTGCGAAACTTAAATGCAAACACTGCGGTAGGCTTAGATGGAATATCAGCTCGGGTGTTGCGTGAATGTGCAAATGAATTGTCAACCCCTCTTACCTGGATATTTAATTTAAGTTTGAACTCTGGTATGGTCCCTAGGGAGTGGAAGTTAGGCAAAGTGGTTCCTTTGCATAAGGGTGGCTCTAAAACTGCAGTATTGAATTACAGACCAATCACCATCTCAGGAGTAGTGGTAAAAGTATTGGAAAAGTTGGTTAAAGACAAAATTCAAGAATGGGTGGATCAGGATATGATACTCTATAGAGGCCAACATGGTTTTGTTAAAGGTAGATCCTGCCTTAGCAATCTATTAACTATCCATAATAGAATAACATCAGAGTTGGACAAAGGAACTGGCTACACAGTGGTACTTCTGGATTTTGCTAAGGCTTTTGACAGGATACCCCATAGAACACTGTTACGCAAATTGGAGCAGATGGGAATGGATATTAAATTGGTGATATGGATAGGAGAATGGCTCAGGGAGAGATACCATAAGGTGGTGTATGGAGGAGCCGAGTCCAGAATGAGGCAGGTGACCAGTGGTGTGCCTCAGGGCTCTGTGCTTGGGCCAATGTTGTTTAATTTGTATATAAATGATATAGGAAACGGCTTAAAGGGAGATATTCAGTTGTTTGCTGATGATGCAAAGTTGTGTAGTGCAATAAAAAATCAAGCTGATGTTGAAAGTTTGCAGGAGGATTTAAATAAGCTGGTAAAATGGGCAAAAGAAAATGGATGTCAGTTCAATGTGGAAAAGTGTAAAGTCTTGCATTTTGGGATTAAAAGATTACCAGCTGTGTACTACATAGATGGAAAGGTACTCCAAGAGATTGATGAGGCTAGGGACTTAGGGGTATTGGTAGATAGGGAGATGAAGTTCAGAGGACACATTGCTAAGGTGTCCAAGATTGCACATAGGATTACTTGGTTGTTGAGGAACACACTGACATCCAGAGATAAAGAGGTTATTATTCCCCTTTATAAAGCATTGATACTTCCACATTTGGATTACTGTGCTCAGGTCTGGTCACCTGGATTCCTTGGAGATGAGGAGGCTGTGGAGAGGGTTCAGAGAAGAGTGACCAAGTTGGTGAGTGATATAAAAAATGCTCCCTACATTGATAGATTGAGAGCTTGTGGATTGCAGAGATTGGTTGATAGGCGAAGAAGAGGGGATATGATAGAAACATTCAAATTACTAAAAGGTTTTTATAGGATTGATGCAGGGGAAATGTTTCAGCTGTGTGATAGTGATGGAAGAACAAGAGGTCATCTCTGGAAATTAAAGAAGAGTGTGGTTAACAAAGGTGTCAGAACAAGGTTTTTTGCCTGGAGGGTGGTGAATGAGTGGAATTCATTGCCTGACTTTGTTGTGAGCTCTTCATCTGTAAATGAATTCAAGAAGAGATATGACAGATATTGTTTTGCTAGCTTGGGTCTCCCGCGATGAGTCTACTGACTCCATGGAGATACCCGTAATAATAATAATAATAATAATAATTCCTGAGCTTCTTCAACAACCTCCAGAATATTTTGCCACCTTCTTGATATTTATTTTCTATATTCTTGCCAAAGTCCTCCCATGACTTTTGTTTAGCTAGTTTTACACCCTGTTTAGCTTTCTTACATTTGTTTCTGTATTCTGTAAGTGTAAAAGCTGACTTATTTGCCAGGAACTTTTGATATGCTTTCTTCTTTTCCTTCACTGCCTCTTTAACTTCCTGTGTCCACCAGGGAGTTCTGTCCTTGCACACAACCTCACCACACGCCTCTCTGGCAGAATCAATCAATGTTTTCTTCAGAGTTTGCCACTGAATCTCCAAGGTTTGATTCCTGTTCTCAAACTCTTTCATTTTCTTTTCAATAATCTTTCTGTATTTAGTCTACAGTTCACATCTGAGAGCTGCTCAACTTTTATTCGCTTTAGAACTTTCTTACATGTTATTCTTTTAAATATGAAATTAAATTTTATCCTACTCAAGACTAATTGGTTATGACTTCCAATTTCAAATCCTTTGGTGTCCTAGACCAGGGAGAAAACATCACTATCAACAATAACATAGTCAATGAGACTTTTATTATTCCTTGCCTCTTGTCTCTATGTGAATTTGTGCACATTATTATGTTGGAGCATGGTGTTAGTAATAACCAGTCCATGTCCTGAGTAGAAATTCAATAGGTATTTGCCATTATTATTAGCTTTGCTCTTTTCTCCAAATTTTCCCAAAATATTTTTGTATGTCTCACAATCATTTCCTACTCTGCTATTTAGATCCCCAACAACGACCAACTTTTCCTTTTTCATTGTGTCAGTTGCTTTTTCTAAAGCCTCAAAACATTCCTCCACTTCTACCTTAGTAGAACCTTCTGTGGGACCATAGGCACAAATAAGTCTCATTGTCCAGTTCCCCATTCTCATATTTGCCCATATTACTCTACTTGAGACTGACTGCCATTCAAGAAGATTAGCCTCGTATTTTCTGTTGAATGCTATGGCTACTCCTTCTTTTCCTTGATTATCATTGCCTGAATATAACATTTTGTATTTATTGCTCAGAACGATCTCACCAGTTTTGGTCTTTTTTGTTTCAGTCACCCCTGTTATGTCCATCTGGTACTTATCTAATTCCTCAGCTAGCTCCATTTCTTTGCCATTCAGGCTTCTTACATTGATAGTACCGATCTTTAACTCTGGTGATGTTGAGTTGGGGTTTGTTTTCAGATTTGTTCCAGTAGCTGACTTTTCGCTGTTTGCCCTGGTTCCCTGGCGAAAACAACGGGGGCCTTGTTTAACCGGGCGACGCCCCAGCTGGCATGAAATTTTGTCATGTTGTACCATCATTTTTTATTTTGGTTTAAGCAATAAGAATACAATTTGGTCGGCTAAATCCCAAATTGCCAGCCCATCCTCGTTCATTCAGTATCAAAGTAGATACCCAACAGGGTGCACCACGAGAAGGTGAGGATTGGACATTAGGTCAGAAGCCCTGGTCGGTTCTCCGCATTCCTTTAAAGGCTATGTGGAGGTCTCCTCTCAGTTATACAGCTTTGACCCTTAAGCACCCCATATAAAAACTAAAAAGCATGAAAGACTTACTAATATACACAAGGAGATGAGGGTAGCTATATCACATATTAGACCTGATATTACTGCAAAAGCCGACAAGCTCAAGTATCGCATTAAAATAAGTTCAATTTTTATAAAAGGCAAGTCCATGCATATTTTTATTGTTACTTTTATGACCCTAATGCTTTTGATGTTCCCCAAATTTTTCTTATAATCAAAAGTGTTCTGTGACTTCGAAAAGGTTAAGAACCACTCTAGAGTAATAAAAAAAATACATTATTTGTGCTGTGAATCAGTCCTGAATAATCAAAACATATAATAAATCTCATTCTCCAGTAAAACGCTTGTGAAAACAATTAGTAGGAAGAGGGACTAAACTCTATAAATAGGAAAATACGTCTATATAGCAAAGATCAGAGTTTTTGACTTCATGTTCACTCCTCAATCTTCACCTTTTCCTCGTTCACTCTCTCAGCAGGTATCTGGATACTGAATGAAAAAGAATGGGCTAGCGGTTTGGAATTTAGCCAACCGACTCTTAAACCTAAACGGAATGATGGTACGGCATGATGGAAATTTCATGCCAGCTGGGACATTACCTACTATACATGGCATCCAGTGTTTTCATCAGGGAACCAGGACACAGTTAGCTACTATAGCTCAACATCTGCACAATTCAAGATCAGCATCATTAATGTAAGAAATATCAACGGGGAAAAAGTGGAATTAACAGAATAATTAGAGAGGTATCAGGTGAACATAACTGGTGTTAAAGAAACAAAAAAGACAAAACGGATGATATTGTTCCAAATAACAAATTGCCTGATGTTATATTCAGACAGAATGTTTCATGCGGAAGAGAAGGAATGGATATAGTATTCAACGCAGAATGGTAAAATTATATTAAAAGCGAAAATATTAGGAAGAAGCTTGACATTGTTAGCATTCAAGAATGCATAAGGAGAGTTAATTCTAGATGGTATTGTCACTTCATTAAATAGAATGGGAAAGGAAATGCTAGCAAAACAAGTGTTTGATTCCAAATAAAATGCCCAGAGGAAGACCCGAGATGTCGATAGACTGATGCAGTTAGAAGACCAGCACTTTTAAACTTTTTCCACTCGCGACCCCTTTTCACCCGAGAAATTTTTACGCAACTGCGGATATATAGGTATATAAAATAGGTATACAAATCAAACATTCATTGATAATAAATCATAAAGAAATTTATTTTTAACAATTCTTTGGTATACATATAATTTTACCACTTACATAAAGAATTACAAACAATAGCCTCAAATCTGCATTAATTTTTGGTCTATGCGTGTTTAGAAACTTTTCACTGTTGCCAAATTTTTCGCCCCCCCCCCCCCCACACACACATTCGGTTACGTGACCCCAAATGGGGTCGCGACCCACAGTTTAAGAAGCTCTGTCTTAGATGATGGAGTCCCAACCAATAATAAACTAAATTGGGGGGGGGGGGGGAGAGAGAATCCCACTTGGACGTTATAAATATAAACTTCTCATATATATTATCATAGTATCCTGTGTACTCTCTAGAATATACATCAGGAATTTGCTGATGATAGTGTTGGGGATACAGTAACCAATACTTGCCCTCTGAATAGCAAGTTACCTAGTAATGCTACTTGAAAGAATGTTTCCCTCTGAGATCTGTGCATGTTTGTGTGACAAAATTTTTTCTTTCAGAATTTCTAATCTACAGTGAATAATTTTTGAACATACTATGAAAGTGAATTATATGATAAATCATCCATGTCACTTGTTTTATTTAGTAATTTCTCCAATGTTTCCACTACAATATTATGCAAACCCCTTCCAACTTAACATACAAATTAGTTACTTTTAGCCTGCGCAATGTGTGTGTGAACTGACTCTGATGTCAACAAGTTGCGCAAGTACAGGAATTTGTGCATAAGATGAGAGATTTTTTGTAGATACCCAGACTCTTTTAATTTAGGGTTTGTGACTTTTACTATTGCAAATTTTACTATCCCATTCAAAGGCAGGAGTTTTCTTCTAAACTTGTGTTTACAAGTTGTGACCAACATATAAGCAATTTTTGGAACAAAGCATTTTGAAGTCTTTCACATTGTTTGTTATGTTCCTTGTAATGTAATTTTTTAATATATAACATAAACTGGAAAATTTACTTATTTACTAGTCCTAGTTGGCAGAGTGGTTAGTGTATCTGCTCTCCATCCAAAAGGCTGCGGGTTCGAATCCATCCATGGGCATGGATGTTTGTAATTGTCTGTGGAAATACTAGTGTTGGTGGTGGTGAGCGGTAGATGGTGTTGGTGTAGTTGATGGATTGAGTTCTTGGAGACAGCTGAAGAGTAGGTGCTCTCCCTCAATGAGCCTTTGGACTCCCTGGAGGTGTCACATAATAATAATAATAATAATAAAATAATCAGATATTGTTTTGATTTCATTTATGAAAGAAAATGTAAATTCCTGTAATATGACTTTTCACATATATTTGAAATTCAGATTTTGCATGAAGCTTCATCATAGCTTATTCCTCTTTTCTAATGCATGGGAGGGGGATTAGAGAGAGAAGATTAAAGGATTGTCAGATAAGACTTTTCTTGAAAATAAGCTCCATATACTAAAGGAGAATCCTTTCTCTCTTCACATAAAATATGGAAAGATAGGATGTAAGATTATCAGAAATTCTTAGAATTATTTTCCCTCATCTATGATTTTGAAATAAGTGGTTGATGTAATGAGTGCTACAACGAAATTTCTAAATCGTGTTCTTTGTATCATTGTGTTGGGAATTATTCAGGACTGTATACACAGATTCACTTTTTACATTCTTCTGAAAATGTAGACATCTAAATAAAAACCTGTTTATTTTGAAGTATATAAAAATTATTCCTTGTGTGTGTTTTAGAAAAAAAAAATGCTTTTACAAATTATTGGTTACTTATACTTTCTAAGAATAATATTCCTTTCTCCTCCCCATAGCTTTGGTTTTAATGTACCAACCCAAGCAAATAGAAAATATCTTGTATCTTGCCCAATGAAAAAGTACAGAATGACACAATTTGTCTGTGCTTAGTATTAATGTGTTAAATTATAATTTAATTCATTCATCAGCCTACAGCTGATAAAGTTCATTGTGACTAATGGAGATTATAATGCTCTTTCAGTGACATTAATATTTTAACAGACCTGTAGGTTCTGATATTGCTGTTGGTGAGCAGCTACTATTTAAAAACACCAAACTAGGACCTTCAGAGTTAGGTGTATTGGCTTCATTGGGAATAACAAGTGTCACCGTTTATGGAATTCCTACCATAGCTGTGTTATCAACAGGAAATGAGGTAAGTGAATTATACTTTTCATAATCTTATTGCATAGCTATTACCACTGCTTATATTTATCATGAATGTATACTGAGTATCCAGCTGTTAGATTCATCTGCCTAATAGGGATAACAGTTCATTTTGTCTTTTGTCCTCAGTACAATCCCAGCTTGTCAGTACATGAACTTCATTAAATGTAAGAAAGCATTCCGAAGGCTGCTTCAATCCAGACTCATTCACACCAAAGAGTAGTCTCAGATTGGACTACAGAAGAATCCCTCTCAAAGCAGTTTTTTGACCTCATCCTGTAGATACATCGAGTTGAGATTTGGTAACTGAATAGATCACTGAAATATGATAAAGCCATCCTGATGTTCCTGGTTTGCTGATTCATGCTTCTGTCACCCTGCCCTAGCCCTGTAATCAGCATTGAGTATCTGGAACTGGAATTTTACAAACTAGACGATCTTTTTCCACTCCCTAGGTGAAGAGTGGAAAAAGGTCATCTAGTTTGCTAAATGATTAGTTCCATTACTAAAATTAAGGGGATATTAGATCCCACATAGTTTTAAAACCGAATAAGAAACTCAAAGATAGGAATCAGAGAGTTTCTTGCCGAATATAGTAAACTATAAAGTATCGGCGAACACTAGCGTTAGCAAATGCAAGTGATCCTAGTACGTAGTACAATCGCGGGCAACTCGTTGCAAAGGTGAGTAAAGTTCAGATCGCTATTCTTAGGTATTATCCATAATGTAAAAACACATTTCCTAGGAAAAGTATGCTGTTATTACATTATGGAGGGAGGTCACCACCCAGACCGGTTTCAGCCTTTTTTGAGGCCTCATCAGTGAGTGGCTAGACCTAATACCGAAGTGTATAGCGAAAAGAACTTATATACTCTGCGAACGAGTTTACCAAGTCTGGGTGAAACCGGTCTGGGTGGTGACCTCCCTCCATAATGTAATAACAGCATACTTTTCCTAGGAAATGTGTTTTTACATTATGGATAATACCTAAGAATAGCGATCTGAACTTTACTCACCTTTGCAACGAGTTGCCCGCGATTGTACTACGTACTAGGATCACTTGCATTTGCTAACGCTAGTGTTCGCCGATACTTTATAGTTTACTATATTCGGCAAGAAACTCTCTGATTCCTATCTTTGAGTTTCTTATTCGGTTTTAAAACTATGTGGGATCTAATATCCCCTTAATTTTAGTAATGTTTTCATTGCCGAAATGAAGCTTATTAGCTCTTTATACTTAAGTAACTTAATGGTTGCACCTACTTGGTAAACTCGTTCGCAGAGTATATAAGTTCTTTTCGCTATACACTTCGGTATTAGGTCTAGCCACTCACTGATGAGGCCTCAAAAAAGGCTGAAACCGGTCTGGGTGGTGACCTCCCTCCATAATGTAATAACAGCATACTTTTCCTAGGAAATGTGTTTTTACATTATGGATAATACCTAAGAATAGCGATATGAACTTTACTCACCTTTGCAACGAGTTGCCCGCGATTGTACTACGTACTAGGATCACTTGCATTTGCTAACGCTAGTGTTCGCCGATACTTTATAGTTTACTATATTCGGCAAGAAACTCTCTGATTCCTATCTTTGAGTTTCTTATTCAGTTTTAAAACTATGTGGGATCTAATATCCCCTTAATTTTAGTAATGTTTTCATTGCCGAAATGAAGCTTATTAGCTCTTTATACTTAAGATTAGTTCTATTTTTTAGATCGATTCTTGTCAAGTTATTAGCTGACAAGAATGGAATTAAGCAAGGTCATCATTGCTGCTACTATATACCCTTTCCATGACAGGCATAATATGCTCCTTCAAAGGTGTATATCTCACATGAAATTATACCTTTGAAGGATTGGTATATTTCTCTGAAGAAGCATACCGTTGTTATATTGTGATGCCATTTAACTGACTATGGCCCATCTGTTATACTTCATGATTCTCATAATAACCCTTTGTTTCTGACATTAACCAGCTTTCTGGTATATCATTAACTGGATCATTTATGGTTTTGGTACCTTTCTCAATACACTCTAGACCAGGAATCAGGAACCTTCCTTGGGTCAAGATCTGTAACAAGAGGAAAAATCTGAGATTTGTATTTTATTAAAAAAAATATAACATTTTGAATTTTTAAAAATAGTCATATTTTATTATTATTATTATTAAGAGAGACCTGACCTCCAGGGAGTAAGAGACTTATCGAGGGAGGCCACATACTACACACACCAGCTATCATACCTCTTCTTGAATTCATTCACATTGCTTGCACTCACATCATCCAATGCCAATCCATCCCAATCACGCACCACCCTCTGAGAGAAAAATCTAGCCCTTGCACCTTCTTGGAAGCCTTCATTCTCAGCTTCCAAGGATGCCCTCTCATCCTTTCTCCACCCTCCATAAATCGAAAAATTCCATCAATTGAAATCCTGTATGACTCTTTCAGAAGTTTTTTAAGTCTCAATTATATCACCCCTCTTTCTCCTGTTTGCTAGAGTCTGCAGTCTACAAATTCTCAATCTGTCCTCATAATCAGTATTCCACAATCCTGATATCATTTTTATCACTCTCCTTTGTATTCTCTCCAATATATCAGAATCACAACGGAAACCAGGAGACCAAACCTATACACAATAGTCCAAGTGAGGCCTTATTAAGGCCTTGTAAAAAGGCAAAATGACATCCTTATCTTTACATGTGAAAGTTTGTTTCAGCATTGCAATTATCTTTTGAGTTGTATTTGCAATCTTTGCTACATGATCCCTGAACTTCAACTTCCTATCTACTAACACTCCAAGATCCCCAGCCTCATCAGTTTCTTCTAGCCAATTCCCACCAATATAATATGACATTGGGTATCTAATCATGCTGAAGTGAATGACTTTACATTTACTGACATTGAACTGACACCCATTTTCCCATTCCCACAATTCCAGCCTATTCAAATCATTCTGCAACAACTGCATATCAGCAGCATTCCTGGTTACCCTACCTATCTTTGCATCATCAGCAAATAACTGTATGTCTCTTGTCAAATCCTTAACCAATATCATTAATGTACAGATTGAATAACAGTGGACCAAGCACTGATCCTTGTGGTACATCTCTTGTTACCTTAAACCTTGCAGACTCAGATCCCGCATATACCACTTTTTGATATCCATGCTAAAACTGTATAACCCAAACCCATTTTCTCTGATTTATGCAGCAGTCTGCCATGCTGTATTCTGTCAAAAGCCTTAACAAAATCCAAAAGTATCATGATGTATCCATTCCCCTTGTCTAGTTCAGTGGTAACATTGTTATAGAATGTGAGCACGTTGCTAAAACATGACCTTCCCTTAGTAAACCCATGTTGTTCATTGCAAAATAGAGATTCACTGTCAACCCATTTCTGAATGCGGGCTCTAATCAATGTTTCCAAAATCTTCACCACCACTCCTGAGATACTAATTAGTCGATAGTTGGATACATCGATCTTTACACCACCCTAGTGCAATGGAATTATCATATATTCATTCCATTCCTGCAGAATCTTCCCTGTTCTGAGACTCATATTAAACATCCTTTAATATGAATGGGCAGTTCAGCTGAACACTCTTTTAGCACGTGCTGATATTCCATCAGTCCCTATTGCTGAATTTTTATTCAGTTTGTGCAAAAGCTCTAATACCTCAGCCTCACACACCTGCATTTCATCATCCAGTAAAGAGGTAACAGTGAGCTCAATGTTGCGTTCATTAGATTGTTAGCTTTTAACAAAATGGGAACTCATTAACTGAACAACCTCTTCTGCATCTGTAACCCTCACACATCTGGATTTAGAAGAGTTATTCTTTCATATTCATTCTTTCTTTTACTTGCAGCATATCAATAGAATTCTTGTGGATTGTCTTTAGCACGCAGAACCAGTTTCTTTTCATAATCAGACTTTGCTTTCCGTACAACAGTTGTGACTATTCTAGCCTGCTGCTTATAATTCATAACGGACTCCATCCTTATGCAAATGGTTTTACTTCCACATCGTCCTTTTCTTACGAATCTCTTGCTTAATAAGATTACACATCCATTTGACTCCTATTCTATTTATTCTTCAAACTCTCGGGACACTTTCTGATATTGCATCATTTAAGTATTGTTTAAATGCTTGCCATGCACTGTCGATATTCTTTCCATCCAGTAACCAATCCCATTCGACTGAACTCAGTATACTCCTCAGTTGGTCATAATTTCTTGCTTTGTAGTTCAGCATGTAACCGTTTCTGAATGGAAACGGTTACACGCTGAAATTCATAAACTTAGTCACTTCCCAAGTGAGTACAGCATGATCACTGTCACCAACTGGAGGCAGAATAGTTACCTCTTTAACTGAAACGCCCTCTGACAATCTGACACCCTTTGACCTCGAGTTCCTTCTGTCACATGCTGCTTGAGGAAGTCCTGCAAACAGCTCAATAAATGCATTTTCATTCTTCTCATGAGATTCTACTGCTACCCAATCAATATTTGGATAATTAAAGTCTCCCATTATGATTACTCTTTTCACGCTCACCTTTTCTATTTGGTGATGCATTTCTTCATCACTAGCAACCGATCCACCAGATCTGTAACAACACCTCACTATGTAATTTGTCTTGTTAGATTCCACCTTACACCAGATGGCTTCAAACTCATTGCCACATGAAATATTGTTAGTAGTATTACTACATTCATAGATCTTAACTCTAACGGGATTTAAGCCATCCAATATCATTATCAGCATGCCTCCTCCTCTCTTATGTACTCTATCCTTCCTAAAAATACTGTACCCATGACACTTGATACCATTTAATAGGTCTGATTCTGATAGCTGGATCTCACTAATTCCTACAATCTGAGGTCGCAAAATATTGGCTAATATTTACATATATATACTTACATTTCATGAGTCTCTGTAGCTCAGTCAATATAGACGTAGCTTTGGTCAGAAAGACCTGGGTTCGATTCCCATCAGTGATGTGAGGAACCTTTTATCTGGTGTCTTTCAATGAAAAGTGAGTTAGCCAGTCTTATGTTCGTACCCCAGAACAGGCAAATCAGCCCTGTCAACAAACATGGATTACAGTCATGGATACATCCCAGCCATATGCCAGTCCTGAGTCCAGATAAAATTCAGGGGTGGGGGAAGCAATGGTGAACTACTCTGTAAAAATCTCACTAAGATATTCTTACGGGATAGTAAAAATCACCACTTTCATTTCATACATGTATGAAGGTTCACCGGGTGCATTTCATGCAAATACATATCAGATGTACCACCGGCTTGAGGATAGTAAGATTTTGCATTTGATATTTTCTCTAGTTTGCATTTTACTCTTTTTTGTTTGTTTGTTTCATTTTGCAAAACATAATTTATTCAAAATAAATGAAGTTTTATCTCTATTTATGTTATATAATCAACTAAGTAGAAAATTTTCTTAACCTAACCATAACCAGGAAAAACTCCTTCCTTCATATTTAAAATACTCCACAAAATACTCTCTACCCTCTGTCAAAAAATCAGTCTTTCACAACAAATTCCACCTATCCATTTCTAATATGTACACTCAGGTGTACAGGATGCTATGGATCTTCTTATTATTATTATGGCTCTACAGCCAGATCATAACTTTGCCTCCTGGATTTGTTCCCTCCAATCCTTTCTGTCTAAAACTTGACTTCTTCAGTTTGGACACTGTAGTATGATGTTGTTATCTCGACTATTGGTGTCTATGGATAGTACTACATAATTAAGTTTACACAACTACTATTACTATTTTTTTTTAATTTTATTGATTACATACACAAGAGGTTGAAGGACTTATAAGCACATCAGTACTGTGTGTGTGGGGGGGGGGGGATAGATGAGCAGCCAGATAGAAGCTTATTGACATTTTTTTCAAAGAGTGCAGATTGTAGCTGTTTGGAAATACCTCTTTCAGTAGGCTGTTCTAGAGGACAGAGGTCAAGATAGGTTGAATAAGAGAGGAAGAAGAAAGCAGGTTCAGTGTATTTCATTTGCACAGTAAATGTGTACTTGGTAGCTGTACTCTTGGATTAACAGGTGCAACAGAAAGTGGAGGAATGATGATTCTCAATTTATTGACACTGACCATTGAAGTACCTGTAGAATAGACAAAGAGCGAAAACACTGCTTCTATGATAGAGAGATTGAAGTGAATCTGTAAGAGAAGGATTGTTTGTGAACCAAATTGCTCTCTTCTGGATGGTATCAAGAATTTTTTTATTATTATTATTATTACATGTCACCTCCAAGGAGTCCAAGGACTCATCGTGAGAGGGCACACTTCTCCACTCAACTCATCGTCTCCCTTTCTTAGTCCTCCAACCTCATGACACTACAACCATCCACACACACACAGCACAATCTACCGACCACCACAACTAATATATGTTGTCTGTAAATTGTGTGTATTCTCATGACCGATTTGCCTATATGTGGGATGAAAAACCTGCATTTCTGGGAGAAAAAAAAAACCTGCTACTGCCAAATAAGATTAGCTAACTCACCTTCGACTGAAAAAAGCGATGCGAAGATTCCTCTCATCATGACATGAATCTAATTCAGTTTTTAGAGAAATTTTAGGTACTCAACTCCAAACATGTAAATAGTATTCTAAGCATAGCTGTTGTTTGTATATAGTTAAGAGTTGGCTGGGTATAAAATAGCTTCTTGAGCAAAAGAGAATGCCTATTTTTTTTTGGGTGCTAAGGAAGCTATTGATGTGATCTGTTTGAGCCAGGAAAGACTGTAGCTGAAGATTTGTCTAATCAGACAGATCTGATCTTGTCTAGTGATTTGTTTATTACTGAGGATAAGGGAATGTGAGCTGAGATTTCTTTTGCAAGAGAAGAGGCAAGACTGAGTTTTGGTGTGAACATGACCAGTCTGTCCCTGTCCCATTGAAGGATAGTATAGATCAATGTGTAATAATATATACACTGCTTGGTAAGTAGTCAACAACCCCCCCCCCCCTATGGGCGAGGTGCATGATACCACACAAGTCACGTGTTTGTAAGTATTTGTAGCTGGTAAATTGCAGGAATGTGATGCTCTCAAATTAGTGCAACTGTGTCTGGGCGAAATGGCTGTGAGAAGGGAACTGACAGAGTTTGAAATAGGTGTTATGATTGCAAGCCTATCTGTTTGGCAAATTGACAAATTTCACCATCTCAGGTCCACAATCAGTGATACCATACTGAGATGAAAGTGCTACCTGCAGTAGATGATTCACCAAATGTGACCATAGGATGCTACAAAGGATAATATATAAAACTCGCCATTTGTCAGCTGGCACATTGAATGCAGAGTTCCAGGTATTGCTTGGAACACAAATTGCACAAAAGCATACAGAACCGCGGCTCACAACATGCATTTCCATGGTAGGACTGACTGCAATATGTAAGCTCCACATTACCCTATCCAACATACAACATTGTTTTTAGTGGTGCAAAGAGAATGTACAGCATGATATGGAAGCTTGGAAAGCTGTGTTATGGAGCAACGAATCATGCTACACCATCTACTGAGCAGATGGACTAGTATGGATGCAGCAGATGTCCGGTGAACGTCTCTTACCAGAGTGCATAACTCCAGCTATGAAATTTAGAGGTTGTAGTGTGATGGTATGGTCCTGTTTTACCTGGTTTGGCCTCAGACCTCTGTAGTGCAACAAACATTGAACTCCTTGTGTTAAGGCTTAAGTGCTGGGAGGACATCATATTGCAGCTGTAGTACAGCATACCTCCTTTGTATACATCTGAACATGCTGCTGTAACTGCATGGTTTGTGCACCTCACTTGACTTGCTTCCACAGAGTCCTGATCTCAACTCTATTAAACATTTCTGGGATGAACTGGAGCATCAGGTGAGGTCAAGGGACATCTGCCAGCAACACTCCAGGACCTCATTACATGCTTATGGGAAGAATGATCCAAAATTTCCGTTAATTCCTATCACATGCTTTTGGAAAGTATGCCTCGTAGGATTGCTGCAGTCGGCATAGCAAAAGGAAATCCTACGTCTTATTAAAGTGGGCATCATGACTGTTTGTTCATCACACTATGGTGTCCAGTGACTTCTTTCCATGCAGTGTGTGTGTGTGTGTGTGTGTGTGTGTAATTTTAATCATAATATATATATCAATAAATACATAAAAATGTAATAAATTGTATGCAGGGCTTCCCTGTGATCTGAAAATTATTTCAAGGGTTCCTTCAGAGTCAAAAGACTACCTGGTTAACAAAACATTTCTTCCAAAGTAATCTGTAATTTTTAATTTTCCATATTTCTTTATAATCTTAAGTTCCTTTCTACATGTTATTGCCATTGATGCCATCTTTTTAACCCCTGTAATTTTTCTCAGAAATCTTAGATCTGCAGAAAGTTTTTTCACTTCATTAAAAAGTGAATTATACTAGACAAGAAATCATATTCTTCTTTTAATCGTATACACTAGCATGAGTAAACAAAATTTGTGATGAAGTATCTTCACAACTAGATAAAATGTACATGGATGCAACGTAAATAAAAGCAATAATTACATTAAATTGTCCTAGAGGATTTCTAAACTGGGGTTCTGTGAAACTCTAGTGTTCTGTGAGATGTTGCTAGGGACTCCTCAAGAGATAATGAGTGGAGAAAAAAAAACGTATACTATGATAAATTTTATGCAGGGGTTTCCTGTGACTCGAAAATTATTTCAAAGGTTCCTCCAAGGTAACAAGATGGAGAAATGCAGCTCTAGAACAGCATACCTCCTTTGTCAAACTTTGTAACATCAGGAGTGTCAAACTCAATTGGACTGTAAGCCATTTGCCATAAAAGTGTATCTCAAGTAGGCTGCAAAAAAATGTTTGACTAAAAACCTTCACTCATTAGAAGTGAAAGAATGAGTGTAAATAAATTAATAAATTAATAATGAACAATTTATTTATTCTAAGTCATTACAAGACATATAAAATGATAGTATAATGATTATGACAACTCAAAAAAAAAATATTTTTATTGTATTAATATTTAAATATATAGCATTTAAACCAAATTAAACCAAAATTAAATTTTATTTGAACAAATCAAATATTTATACAGCCTAAAGAAGTATAAAGTCTCATTAATAACCATCACAAAAATTTACAGAGCCTACTAAATGTGAAGACAAGTGTTCGGACCTGTTTGGGACAGACAGAAAGTTTTTAAGTAACAGTTGGCTTGCATCAAGGGTCAGCATTAAGTCTGTTTCTGTTTAATATTGTGATGGAGGTGGTAACAGAGGAGGTGAGAGAAGATGCACCTTGGACAATGCTGTATGCAGATGACATCTTGCTGTGTGTAGATTCAAGAGAAGAAGCGGGAACTAAACTGGAAAGATGGAGAAAAGTACCGGAAGAGAGAGGTATGAGACTGAGCAGAAGTAAGACAGAGTATATGTGTTGCGCAGTGGGCGGCGGTGGCCAGGAGACAGATCTGGAAGGAAATGTCATCAGGAAGGTGAGAGACTTTAGATACTTAGGTTCAACAGTGGAAGAAGATGGAGGAGCTGAGAAGGAAGTGGGATGCAGGATACAAGCGGGTTGAAGGAACTGGAGGGAGATGGCTGGAGTGTTATGCGATAAGAGGGTGCCAATCAATCTGAAAGGCAAAATTTATAGGACAGTAGTGAGGCCAGCTATGACATATGCTATAGAAACTGTAGCCCTGAGGAAAAATAACATCAGCAGGATGGAAGTAGCAGAGATGAGAATGCTTAGGTCGATGTGCGGTGTGACCAGAAAGGATCGTCTGAGAAAAGACTGTCAGGGGAACGGTGAAAGTTACAAACTTAGGAGCGAAAATACAGGAGGCAAGGTTGAGATGGTTTGGTCATGTGATGAGGAGGGAGGACGAATATGTGGGAAGAATGGTCATGCAGATGGATGTGCAAGGAAGGTGGAAGCATGGGCGGCCAAAGAAGAGATGGAGGGAGCTGGTAGAAGAGGACTTGAAGATGAAGAACTTGGATGTGGCGACAGCCCAAGACAGGAAGGTGTGGAGGAGACTCATTACAAACAGTGACCCCACTTAAGTGGGAGAAGCTGCAAAAGAAGAAGAAGACTATTAGTTTGAAATTTTTTGTGTTTGTGTTGAAATAAAATACTTCTATTTTGGGGGGGGGGGGAGTGGGGTTCTATATTTTAGGGAATTTTTAAAATGTTAATGACAATATTTTGGGTAAAGATGATAATATTTTGGAGTTAAAATAAATATACTTACATAATATAATTATAGTAATTTTAAGTAATTTATTGTAGTATTTTATTTTTTCCCCAACACTTGATAACGTTTATTGTTAACGAGCTTGCCAAAATTTGGACTCAAAGATTGAGAGCATACGACCTTCATTGTAGCAGAAAGATTGACGTCGGTTAGTCTTGATTTATGGGCTGTTTTGTTATCTTTCATACATGAGAAAAATTGGTTGCATAAATAGTATGCTTCGAAAATAAAGTAGAATATTTCCTGCAAACTTTTTTTATTTCTGGATATTTTTGACCTAAATAACTATATATTTTTGGAACACCAACTTCTTGGTATTCTTCTTTTAGAATGGAATCATTTTGGAAATCACTAAGTTCCATTTGAATACAGATAAGAGCATTTTCAAAATTAAAGGAAAAAAGGACTTGTAAAAAGCGAAAAAACTTTTTTTGCTCCTTAAAATCTTTAAACCGCCTATCAAATTCTTCTTCAGTCTTTTCTAGTTTGGGACAATATTGAGAAAAGGTAAAACTTTGATTCTTATTGTTCAGCTGTTCACACATAGGAAAGTAATTTAGAATATTCTCTTCTACATGATTTTGAAACAAAACCAATTTACATCTAAAACTTGCCAGTCAGCATATTTAATTCATCCTGCAAACTCTCTCTCTCTACATCACTTGATTAACTATTCTCTACCCAACTTCACATCCTCAGTAAAAAACTGAATCTCTCTCTCTTTCAAATTATATTTTGTATCATGTATATACAAATTAAACATCAGTTGTCCAAGCATGGGGGTGCTTAAGGGGTCAAAGCTATAGAACTGAGAGGAGACCTCCACATAGCCTTCAAAGGAATGCGTAGAACTGACCAGGGCTTCTGACTAATGCCCAATCCTCACCTTCTCGTGGTGTACCCTGTTAGGTATCTACCTGGATACTCAACGAATGAGGATGGGCTGGTTTGTACTTATGATCCCAGAGAAGGTTCTACTAAGGTAGAAGTGGAAGAATTTTTTGAGGCTATAGAGAAAGCAACTGAGACAATGAAAAAGGAAAAGTTGGTCCTTGTTGGGGACCTAATAGCAGAGTAGGAAATGATTGTCAGACATACAAAAATATTTGGGAAAATTTGGAGAAAAGAGCAAAGCTAATAATACTGGCAAATATCTGTTGGATTTCTGCTCAGGACATGGACTGGCACTATTACTAACACAATGTTTCAACATAAAAATGTGCACAAATTCACATGGAGAGAAAGGCAAGGAATAAGAAAAGTCTCATTGACTATGTTATTGTTGATAGTGATGTTTTTTCCTTGGTGCAGGACACCAGAGGATTTGAAATTGGAAGCGATCACCAATTAGTCTTGAGCAGGATAAAATTGAATTTCATATTGAAAAGAAGAACATGTAAGAAAGTTTTAAAGAGAATAAAAGTTGAGCAGCTCTCAGATGTGACCTGTACTCTAAAATACGCAAATATTATTGAAGAAAAAATGAAAGAGTTTGAGAACAGGAACCAAAACTTGGAGATTCAGAGGTAAGCCATGAAGAAAACACAGATTGATTCAGCCAGAGAAGCATGTGGTGAGGTTGTGTGCAAGGATAGAAAAATCAGAACTCCATGGTGGACACAGGAAGTTAAAGAGGCAGTGAAGGAAAAGAAGAAATCATATCAAAAGTTCCTGTCAAATAAGTCAGCTTGTGCTCTTAGAGAACAGAGACAAATGTAAGAAAGCTAAACACTGTTTAAAACTGACTAAACAAAAGTCATGGGAGGAGTTTTGCAAGAACATAGAAAATAAATATCAAGAAGGTGGCAAAATATTCTGGAGGTTGTTGAAGAAGCTCAGAAATGGAGGAAAGAGTGCTGTAAAAGGAATTAGAGATGATAAAGGTGACATCATAAAAACAGGAGAAAAAGATATCCTTGAAGTATGGAGTAATTACTTTGAAAAACTGCTAAATGAAACAAGCAGTGATGACAACACAGTAGTAAAAAACACTGACCAGGCATGTAGTCAGGAACATCTATCCATACTTAGAAATAGAAAATGTAGAAAATGTACTTAGAAATAGAAGTAGAAAATGCCATCAAAAGCCTGAAATGTGGAAAGGCAGCAGGAGTAGATGATATTCGATCAGGAATGCTCAAGTATTATTATTATTCAGGCCTCCATGGAGTCAAAAGATTCATCGTGGGAGGTCCTTTCTAAGAAACACAAGTCTATCAAGACTCATAGAGGAAGGTCCCTCCTAGGAAACACAAAGTCTATCATACCACTCCTTAAATGCATTGACTATTCTCGCTCTCACCACTCCATCAGGCAATGCATTCCATGGTTCAACCACCCTCCATGCAAAGAAACCACTCCTCACCCTCTTTCTCACAGTTTCCTTTCGTAACTTCCAGGGATGGCCCCCTTGTCATCACTCCTTCCTGCTGTTCAACCAAGCGAAAGAACTCCCCAGTGTCAACCCTGTAACCAACAGGGTTGACAACAGCTTAAAGGGTCTCAACAGCTTAACAGTCTCAATCATATCACCCCTCCTTCTTCTCTCCACCAAACTCTGCAGTCCACACTCCCTCAGCCGATCCTCATAATTGACATTGTACAGTCCTGACGCCATCTTTGTTATCCGCCTTTTGTACCCTTTCCACAGTTAATTTATCCTCTTCAAGTCCTGTGGACCAGATCTGAGAACAATAGTCTTAGTGTGGTCTGATCAGACTTTTATACAAGAGAATGATAACTATTTTATCTCTGCAGGTCAGTGTCCTTCTCATTATTGCAGCAATCCTCAGCATTACCTTCACTACCTTTGTAATATGTCCTCTATTTCAGGTTTCTATGAATCATCAAACACAGATCTCTTGTCTCTCCTACTTCCTCCAGTTTAACTCCTTCCATAGAATATGCAGCTTCCCATCGATGTGTCCCAAACCTCAAGACCTTGCATTTTGCTGCATTAAACTGAAACCCCCATTCATTTGTCCATCTATCTAGCTTATTCAAATCCTCTTGCAGTGCTACCACATCTGCACTATTACTATGGAGGTATAAAAGTCGTACAGTGGCTGCACTGCATAGTTCAGAATGCCTGAACAGAGGGAGGAATTCCAAATGATTGGAGTACAGCTCTCATAGTACCCATATATAAAAAGGGAAATAAAACTGAATGTGAGAATTACAGATGCTTTTCATTACTGAGTGTTCCTAGTAAGATTAATGAAGTATACTTGAGAACCAGTTGAGAAAGATTGTGGAAGAGAAGCTTGGTGAAGAACAAGCTGGATTCAGGCCAAATGGAGGTCGTCAGGATCAGATTTTCACTTTATGACAGATAGTTGAGAAATCATGGGAATATAACAAAGATCTGTATTTAAGTTTTGTAGATCTGGAAAAGGCATATGACAAGGTGCCAAGAGAGAGAAGCTATTCCAAATGCTACAGTTATATAGTGTTAATGGGACATTATATCAAGCAATACTTAGTCTTTATTTGAGTTGTAAGTCAGCAGTTAGGATAAAGAGGTACAGGAAGATGGTTTAATGTTAAATCTGGTGTGAGACAAGGATGTACATTATCCCCTCTCTCATTCATCATCTATATGGATCACATTATGAAGGAAAGTGGTATTAAACCTGACATCCAAATTGGATTTTTTAATCTCAGCTCTTTGTTTTATGCAGATGATGTTATACTTCTAAATAAATCTGCTACAAGTCTGCAAGATTCCCTGACTAAATTGAATAACAGTTGTAATAGATATGGTATGAATGTCAGCATTAAAAAGACAAAGACAATGAAAATAAGCAGAAACGTTGAAAATATCCACTGCATTTAGAATGGAGAACAAATAGAAGAAGTAAAACATTTCAACTGCTTAGGCACGATTTTTAGTGAAGATGGTAAATTAAATATGGAAATAGACAACAGAATTAACAAAGCTGGTATGGTAGGAAGCAGTTGAATAAATTTATATGGAATTAGCCATAAGAGAAATTAGCCAAAAAATCACTAAATTAGCTGTATACAATACAGATTTCAAGCCAATTTTAACTTATGGATCAAAGAGCTGGGTTTGAAATAAAACACTTGACCAAAGACTAGAGAAGACTGCAGATATGAGAGTCCTGAGAAAGATTATGGGCATGAACAGATGGCATCAATGGCAATATAATATTAAAAATGAGGATGTTAGGAAAGAACCTGATATTGTCAGTATCGAGGAATGCATTAGCAGATCTAATCTCAGGTGGTGTGGTTACTTAACTTAAACAGAATGGGAAAGGAAATATTAGCAAAACAAGTGGTCTTTGCCAGGTTGGCAGGGAAAAGACCCAGAGGAAGACCAGGATATAGGTGGATTGATACAGTAAAAAGTGTGTTAGAAGATAAAAATATAAGATCTGATAATGTTGGAGTCCTGACAGGTAACAGTCTGATTTGGAGGAAAATTGTAGATAGGAAGTTTGTAAGATGTAAATTTTTCATGTAGTAGTATCATATCCTGTACACCCCTAGAGGGTATATTCAAGAATTTAATGATGATGATGACTTGCTAGTGCATCATACATGTGTGTTATTAACTGATCTTTCCTCTGAAGGCCGACATTTAAATCATTCAAATGCATTAAGTAATGCAACATCATGATTTTTCATTTCTAGGGACAATTTGATCTTTTCTGAAAGTAAAAAAAAGCTTTTTAGAATCATATGACAAGATAACCAATGAATATCTGTGTAATAAGGTAGCCCTTCAAATTCACTCTTCAAGTCTTTAAGAAATTGTGCAAACTGGTGGTGATTGAGGCCTTTGGATCTGATGAAGTTCAGTATTTGTCACAGGCTTGAGTACACTGCTCATTTCCAATACTTTGCAGCACAGGACCTGCTGATGAATAACACAGTGGAAAGATTGCAGTTTTGGAATGTCTGGATACATTTCTTTTCTTTCTCCTTTATATACACAGTGTTTAGCTTTCTGATTGACATCCATTCTCCTTTGTCCATACTGCCAGTCTGTCCAAATCATCCTGCAAAATTTTAATATCGTTTTTATTAGCTATTGCTCTACCCAAAACCCAACAGTTTTGCATTTAGCAAACAACTGAATAGTTCCTCTCTGATCTTTTTCTGTAAATAGCAGCAGCCCAAGAACAGAGCCCTGTGGCATATGACTAGTTGCTGAATACTACTTGTAAATAAACTACAGTCTAGTGTCTTTCCATCAACCACCCTCTTATCCACTTCACCAACTTTATATCCATCCCCTAGTGCTGCAGTTTATTGATTAGAATTCATTTGGTAACCTGTCCAACATCTTTGCAAAATCCAGCAGTATAACTGTAAACCCACTACCTTTATCCACCCCAGCTATCACTATATTATTAAATGTGAGCGACTTACTGAGACACGAGCTTCTCTTCACCAAACCATGTTGCTCTCTCCCTCCCTCCTCCCAAATAAGTATCTAATTTTTATCTATCCACTCCTGTATTTTGCTGTTGGCCAACTTCTCCAATACCTTGACTTTGACTCCTGATATTCTGATCAGTTGGTAATTTGTTACGTCATTCTTGGAGCCTTCTTTGTGCAGTGGAACTGTTTTCCCTTTCTACCCCTTGGGGCTAACCCAGAGCTGAGACGTAAATTAAACAATGTGGTAAAAGACACTGCAAATTCCCTAGCACCTTCACGTAAAACTTGAACTGGTATACCATCTAATCCCATAGCTGTGTTCACATCTAAGTTCTGTAATATGCTATGCATCTCTGTTTCACTTGCATCAATTCCCATATAAGTCTTTGGCACTCTCATTAATGCAATAGCTTCACGTTGAATGATATAATCTTGAAAGTGTTCACTTCGTAATTTTATTATTTCAACGGATTCAGTTATTACCTCCCTACCATTGGCATCATTCATTAAAATCATTCTGCCATAAACATTCTTTCTTTTACTTGCAGCATATCGAAAGAACTGTTTGTGATTATCTTTGGCATGCACTGCTAATTTCCTTTCATACTCTGCTTTTGCCTTTCTTACCACTGGTTACATTGTGCATTGTACTCCTCATATGACTGCTGGTCACCTTTCTCCTTGAATTTCATCTACAACTTTTTTTTTGGTAGCTCCTGCTTAACACGTTCGCTGCCAACTACGAGTATACTCGTAGTTGGTAAACCAGCTACACAAGCCAGCTACGAATATACTCGTATGACGCTTACCGCCGGTAACAAGATTACTGTACTGACCTTGAAGAAGTGAAAATGCTTGGCTTGTGGAGCTAGCATCAAAACTGTGTATTCTCATAGATAGTATATGCTCTGCACAAGCCAACTATGAGTATACTCGTATGACGCTTACCGCCAGCAACGAGATTACCGTACTGACCTTGAAGAAGTGAAATTGCTTGGCATACGGGAACAGATTATGCCGAAGTAGCGTGGCAGCGAACGTGTTAATGATGGTATTCATCCATTAACTCCCACTTGATTTTCTGTCCAGACTATAAGTTGCAATCTGCATTACTTCCCTCAAACACTCCATTACCACTTTCTGTGCACAATCAATAATTAGCCCTTGCAGTTTAACATGTCATGACACTGACTGAAACAATCTCCTAAGTTTGTCATACTTACCAGTCCTCTAATTCCACATGTACTCCCTCTTAAGTGAAAATTCCACATATTTACCCACCTTCCAGGTCAAGATCATATGATCACTTTGACAAGTTTGCAGCAACTTGGTCATGCTGGTTATGAACAAATTCTCAGATGCAGTTATTAGATCTAGCACTCTCAAACGCCTAGTATTCCGTCACATACTACTTCAGCGAATTATTCTTTAGTAACTGCATAAATTCCATTTCCTTCCTCTCATGTGTTCTCTCCTCCTTCCAATCTATATTCCAATTGATATCCCCCATAATAATTACCCCCCTCCCCTCTGCTCATTAAGCTTATTTTTACTTGGTCTATAGACGCATGCAACTTATTTTGCTCTGCTGGCCTCTATCTCACACCAGATAGCCTCAAATATGGTATTTTCACTGGCCTGCAGTTGAACTTTTAACTCTCATCATCGTCAGCAAACCTGCCATGTACCCTCAAGAGGATGTACAGGATATGATAGTACTACATAAAAAATCTACATCTTTACTAACTTCCTATCTACAATTTTCCTCCAAATCAGTCTATTACTTGTCAAGACTCCAAAATTATTAGATCTTACATTTCTATTGTCTAAGGCACTTTTTACTGTACCAATCCACCTATATCTTGGTCTTCCTCTGGGTCATGTTTTTGCCAACCTGGCAAACCTGCAAACCAATCTTTTCTCACCCATTCTGTTTAAATGACCATACCACTCTGCTAACTCATTCCTAGATACTGACAATGTCAAGCTCTTTCCTAATATTCTCATTTTTATTATGATATAGTAACTTGCTGCTATAAATTGATGCTATCTATTCATGCCGTTAATCTTTCTCAGGACTCTCATATCTGCAGTCTCTAGTCTTTGGTCAGTGTTTTACTTCCGACCCAGCTCTCAGATCCATAAGTTAAAATTGGCTTGAAAACTGTATTGTATACAGCTAATTTAGTGTTTTGGCTAATTTCTCTCTTATTCCATATAAATTTATTCAATTGCTTCCTACCGTACCAGCTTTGTTGATTCTGTTGTCTATTTCCATATTTAATTTACCATCTTCACTAAAAATCGTACCTAAGTAGTTGAAATGTTTTACTTGTTCTATAGGTTCTCCATTCAAAATGCAGTGGATATTTTCAATGTTTCTGCTTATTTTCATTCTCTTTCTCTTTTTCATGCTAAACTTCATACCTATCTATTACAACAGTTATTCAATTTAGTCGTTGAATCTTGCAGACTTGTAGCAGTTTTATTTAGAAGTATAACATCATTCGCATAAAGAAAAGAGCTGAGATTAACATCTCAGTTTTGATATCAGGTTTAGTACCACTTTCCTTCATAATGTGATCCATATAGATGAATGAGAGAGGGGATAACATACATCCTTGTCTGACACCAGATTTAACATTAAACTACCTTCATGTTCTTTATCCTAACTGCTGAGTTATAACTCAAATAAAGACTAAGTATTGCTTGATATAATGCTCCATTGACACCATATAACTGTAGCATTTCAAATAGCTTCTCTCTTGCACCTTGTCATATGCCTTTTCCAGATCTACAGATCTTTGTTATATTCCCATGATTTCTCAACCATCTTTCATAAAGTGAAAATCTGATCCTGACAGACTCTATTTGGCCTGAATCCAGCTTGTTCTTAACCAAGATTCTCTTCAACAATCCTTCTCCACTGTTTCTCAGTTATACTTGCATATATCTTACCAGGAACAATCAGTAATGAAATACCTCTGTAATTCTCACATTCAGTTTTATTTCCCTGTTTATATATGGGCACTATGACAGCTCTACTCCAATTATCTGTTATTCATCCTTCTAGCCAGGACTTCTGAACTGTGCAGTGCAACCACTCTAAGACTTTTATACCTCCATACTTGAGCATTTCTGTTCAAATATGATCTACTCCTGCTGGCTTTCCAGATTTCAGGCTTTTAATGGCTTTTTGTACTTCAAGTATGGATATTCCTGACTGCATGCCTGGTCAGTGTTTTTTTACCACTGTGCTGTCATCACTGCTTGTTTCATTTAGCAATTTTTCGAAGTAATTACTCCATACTTCAAGGATATCTTTTTCTCCTGTTTTTATGATGTCACCTTTATCATCTCTAATTCCTTTTACAGCACTCTTTCCTCCATTTCTGAGCTTCTTCAACAACCTCCAAAATATCTTGCCACTTTTTGATATTTATTTTCTGTGTTGTTTCCAAAGTCTTTCCATGACTTTTGTTTAGCTTTCTTACATTTGTCTCTGTATTCTCTAAGAGCCCAAGCTGATTTATTTGCCAGGAACTTTTGATTTGTTTTCTTCTTTTCCTTCACTGCCTCTTTAACTTCCTGTGTCCACCATGGAGTTCTGATTTTTCTATCCTTGCACACAACCTCACGACATGCCTCTCTAGCTGAATCAATCAGCATTTTTTTTCAAGGCTTGCCACTGAATCTCCAAGTTTTGGTTCATATTCTCAAACTCTTTCATTTTTTCTTCAATAATATTTGCGTATTTTAGAGTACAGTTCACATCTGAGAGCTGCTCAACTTTTATTCTCTTTAAAACTTTCTTACATGTTCTTCTTTTCAATATGAAATTCAATTTTATCCTGCTCAAGACTAATTGGTGATCGCTTCCAATTTCAAATCCTTTGGTGTCCTACACCAGGGAGAAAACATCACTATCAACAATAACATAGTCAATGAGACTTTTATTATTCCTTGCCTCTTGTCTCTATGTGAATTTGCACATTTTTATGTTGGAGCATGGTGTTAGTAATAACCAGTCCATGTCCTGAGCAGAAATTCAATAGGTATTTGCCATTATTGTTAGCTTTGCTCTTTTTTCCAAATTTTCCCAAAATATTTTTTTTGTCTGACAATCATTTCCTACTCTACTATTTTGATCCCCAACAAGGACCAACTTTTCCTTTTTCATTGTCTCAGTTGCTTTATCTATAGCCTCAAAAAATTCCTCCACTTCTACCTTAGTAGAACTTTCTCTGGGATCATTAGTACAAATAAGTTTCATTGTCCAGTTCTCAATTCTCGAATTTGCCCACATCACTCTACTTGAGACTGCTTGCCATTCAAGAAGATTAACCTTATATTTTGTGTTGAATGCTATGGCTACTCCTTCTTTTCCTTGATTGTCATTGCCTGAATATAACATTTGATATTTATTGCTCAGAAAGATCTCTTTCCAGTTTTTGTCTTTTTTTGTTTCAGTCACCCCTATTATGTCCATCTGATGCTTATCTAATTCATCAGATAGTTCCATTTCTTTGCCATTCATGTTTCTTATGTTGATAGTACCGATCTTTAACTGTGGTGATGTTGAGTTGGGGTGTGTTTTCAGATTTGTTTCAGTAACTGACTTTTCATTGTTTGCCCTGGTTCTCTGGTGAAAATCAACGGTGGCCTTGTTGAACTGGGTGATGCCCCAGCCAGCATGAAATTCTGTTATGTTGTACCATCATTTTGTATTTTGGTTTAAGCCAATAAGAATACAATTTGGTCAGCTAAATCCCATATTGCCAGTCCATCCTCGTTGTTCAGTATCTAGGTAGATCCCTAACAGGGTGCACCACGAGAAGGTGAGGATCGGACATTAGTTCATAAGCCCTTTTCGGTTCTCCACATTCCTTTAAAGGCTATTTTGTGGTCTCCTCTCAGTTATACAGCTTTGACCCTTACGCACCCCTTCTAACTCTCTTTGGTTGTAATTCATTGGCTGTCATCAAACACACTCCTCTCCCCATTCTTTTCTCTCTATCCTCCCTGAACTGGCTATACCATTCACATTTTATCCCATTAACTATATCATCTTGTGTCAGCCATGTCTTACTAATGCCAAAAACTTCTCCACCTTGTTCCAAATACTCTTGGCATTAGTGTGCATAATAGCTCCTTAGATCCAGGTTCGAGTATACTAATTATCCCATTCTGGTTTGAAGGTATTAAAGTATAAAGGTTTTGTAGTGCATAATTCACTACACTGCATAATTCAGAAGGCCTGCTCAGAATGTCAAATTTCATACATTAGGAGTAGAGCTCTGATAGTTCCATCTATAAAAAAAATAAAAAAGGAAAAAATCTGAATGTGAGAATTACAGAGGAATTTCTCTGCTAAGTGTTCCTTAAAGTTTATGCAAACATACTTGAAAAGAGATTGAGAAAAATTGTGGAAGAGAAAGAAACATGTAGAAGAACAATCTGGGTTCAGGCTAAACAGAAATTATCAAGATCAGATTTTGTTTGTTCTTGGAGGTGTTTACCACTTCCAACACAAACGTAATATAATTTATTTTTGATAGCAAATATTTCCTTTTAAGTTATTCTGTTTCTTCCTTTCCACTAGGCCCACTGATCTGTTACAGTCTTTTCTCATCTTTCCAAAGGCCGTCTGCTATTCCTTCTTCCTTGAGGTCGATATCTCTGTATCTCTCTCTCTCCCTGGGGAGAATCATTCTTTCTATATGTTGTCTCCATCTCTCTCTCTATAAAGATTGATATAGTCTAAGCAGGTATCACCTCAAGTTGCTTTAAAATATCACTATTTCTTTTGAAGTAGAGTCTATTATACCCAGCTGTTTTGCGCATAAATCTTATTTCAGAACTTATCACTCTTTTCTGTCTGCTTGAGTTATCGTACAGGATTCTGAACCATATGTTAGGAAAGGTCTTGCTATTGAGTTATGGATTCTTATTCTTGTTTCCTTGTTTTTAAACGTGGATGAATATCTAATTAATAGATTTTGTTATTCCTATATAATTAGTTATTTTATGTTGCATGTCTTTCTCTCTTTCATAAGATAAGTGGTAGCCTAAATATTTGATTGTATTAACCTGTTCTATAATGTAACATTGGTGCAAATTTTGCTTCTAATTGGGACTCTGCCTTTAAATTCCATAGCTGGTTTTGGAAGTGGAGATTTTCATTTAATGAAAAGGCTGCGCACTGTAGTAAACCTTTTTTTACTTGATGATTGCACCAACAATAAATGATTGTTTGTGCAATCATTTGTTTGAATGCCAAAACTGGTTGTTTCTCTCCACTCTCTTATAATATTATTAATATAAATATTAAAGAGGAATGGTGATAGACTATATCCTTGTCAGACACCTGCATTTATGTTCTGTGATTCACATTTTTGTGCAGCTGTCTTTATTTGGTTTGGCTATTAGATAATAAATTACACAATGACCACAGTAATTAACTTTAATGAAAGTTACCAGATATCATGTGAATGTAATTTAACATGCTTTGGACAAACAAGCCATTCTGTGGAAAAAAGTATGAATGAACATCAATATTATACGAATACATGAAACCTCAAAAGTCTGGTCTGGCACGACATAGTATTGACACATACCACAATATCCAGTGGGATAAAACTCATCTTCTCCATAGATGCAAGTTTAAATATGAATGCCTTTTCAAAGAAAGTTGTGAAGCCCTTTTACATCGGCCAAATCTAAATCAAAATGGTTGTCTCTCTCTCTCCCCCAAAAGTTTGGGAGATTCTTATCTTATGTAACCATCAAAGAAATTGTTTTTAAGAATTATTTAATAATATTTTATTAATATTAATTTCTAGCACATGGCAACAGTTTTTAATGGGTAATCCACCGACTGTTATGTACTTTGTATTCCATTCCTTTGAACTGCTTTGTCTACACTGATGGTATACTGTTAATTTCAGTATGAAATATTTGTACCTTTATTTCATTAAAATTACTGTGGTTATCGTGTAATTTATTATTTATAGTTATGCCACAGGTACCTTTAAAGATTGGTTTGGTTATTGTTATATATATATTGAAAATTACTTTACTTACCTGTTAAGAATGTTGTTATCTCTTAAAATTTCCAGTAGATTATTACAATTGACTATATCAATAGACTTTTTATAATTGAGGAATAATATATGGGTCTCTAAATTCAATTCTCTTCTTTTTTCTATCAGAAGCTTGAGAGTGAAAAAGGTGTTTGTGCAGGATCTCCCTTTACATAAACTGTTTTGTTCCTCCCCAAAAATATTTTCATAATATTTGTTTAATTTAGTCTTTAAGAGTCTTGAATATTTTTCCATTTTTCTGGTGGTAATTGGCCATTTAGGATATTATTCATGAATTCTAGTAGTTTGTATCTGAAGTTATCTCTAGAGTATTTGAAAAGTTTCATATTGATACCATCTTCTCCTGGGCTTTTATGGTTCTTGCATTGTTTAAGTGTTGACTTTAAATCTTCAAAAGTAAGGGTTTTGGTTTATAGTTCATTTGGCAGAAAACAACAAAGATCATAATGTGCCATATTAAAGGTTACAACTATACATAAGAAGTTAAAGAAAATTGTAAACAATATGCCTGTACAAAAATTAAGTTCCACAAAGCAGCTTCTACAGATAAATAGAATTGCTGCAGAGGACAGCAACACACAAGGTCAGAGGTTATTACAGTAGTATAGAAATAGTTAACAATACAAGTTAATAAACAAATGCATGTACAAAACACCAAGCCAAGGAATGCAGTATCTACATGTGGATAAAATTATAACAGATGCTTTTACAGCAGTACAGAAATAGGCAAAAAGGATTATTATACAATATGCGTACATAAAAATGAAATTTAACACTGTGATATCTACATATAAACAAAATTACTAGAAGGTTACACAAGATGTCCTACAGCAATACATAATTAGTCGAAAAATAAACTAGTAAATAAAATGTATGCACAAAAGTTCAGTTATGCAATGCAGTATCTACATATAAACAAAATTATGCAGAGATTTCAGCAGTACATAAATAGACAACAGCGCAAGTTAACAAATGCCTGTGCACAACCAAACCAAGGAATTCAGTATCTACATATAGATAAGATTATAACAAATGTTATTACAGTAATACATAAAGAGCCAAAAAGGAATTATTATACAGCATGAAATTATTATTATACAGCATGCATAAAACTTAAGTTTAGCAGTGTGGTATTTACATATTAAAAATTACAACAGGGTTACACAAATATACAACATCAAGGCTATAGCAATACATAATTGGTCAAAATTTAAACTAACGAATAATATATATGTATAAAAGTTAAGTTAATCAATACAGTATTTACATATAAACAAAATTACAGTCAAATGTATTTGTATAAATTAATTCTTTGTAAAAAATTAAAAACATCATGCAATCTGCCTGAGTCTGCTAGCATCTTTGTCTGAGTGTATTGGCTTGGTTAGATAGGTGCCTGTACCTTCTTTTTGTAGGTAGAAAGCATTTTACCATACAAAATAACCAGAGCCTAATACATGCGCAAAAAGCACCGTGATATTTGGAGGGGATTTGTTCTGTAAAATGAAGGATTGTGTCATTGATTGGGACATTCGTAAAGAGGGCAGAGAACCAAAACTGACTAATAAATCATCCTTTTCTAATGTAATGTCTTTGATAATGTTTATGAAATGTTCTGTGTTTCTGATATAGGAGAGGGAATGACCTACCAACTCCTTGAGTGTTTCTGCTAATTTCTTGACTAAGTGATAATTTGGGCTATCTATCCCTTCGACTATCAGCCGGAGTGGCGTGTTTTGTTTGTGTATTTTCAGTAACCCGTAAATTCTTGGGGAACGAGCATAGTGCATAAATAGTTTTTTTGACCATATCTTCGGGCCATGTGGTAATTGATTTAAGTAGTTTCTCTGTTTTCTTTTTTATTCTATTGGTTGGGTTGTAGTTAACGAGTTGGTATGTATATATTGTCTGAGACTAGCAGTTTCATTTTTTCTAAATAAGTGGTTCGGTTTAAAATAACGGTGGCACTTACTTTATCAGCTCTAGTTATTACGATGTTTGGATTTGATTTTAATGATTTCACCGCTGTTAATTCGTGTTTCGTTAAGTTGCTTGTTATTGTTTTGTTATGATTTAAAATGTTGGAGGTTTCTAAACGTATTTTGTCTGCTATGTTATTTGGGATGAATCTTAAGCCTCTTTCAATACTACAAATAAATTCCAGTTTGTTTATCGATCTAGGTGCTATGGACAACACAGTGAAAAATATCCTTCGAATGAAGAAAGAAAACCTCATTTCCAAATTTCATGGACTAAAAGATCGACAAAACCAACAGACACATTCAAATTTCTCCACAGTGAACGATAACAACCAACCAGAATCAAGAAACAACAGGAGCCATCAATCACCCACAGGCAACAGTAACGTAGTTAACCTATTCAACCACGCTTTAAACAAAAGTGAACTCTTGGTACTTAACAAAGGTCTAAATTTTGCCGTAGTACCCAGATCGATAAACAAACTGGAATTTATTTGTAATATTGAAAGAGACTTAAGATTCATCCCAAATAACATAGCAGACAAAATACGTTTAGAAAACGCCAACATTTTAAATCATAATAAAACAGTAACAAGCAACTTAACGAAACACGAATTAACAGCAGTGAAATCATTAAACTCAAATCCGAACATCATCATAACTAGAGCCGATAAAGGAAGTGGCACCGTTATTTTAAACTGAACCACTTATTTAAAAAAAATGAATCTTCTAGTCTTGGACAATAATACATACCAACTCTTTAACTACAACCCAACCAATAGAATAAAAAAGAAAACAGAGAAACTACTTAAATCAATTACCACATGGCCTGAAGATACGGTCAAAAAACTATTTCCACTCTGTGCTCGTTCCCCAAGAATTTACGGGCTACTGAAACTACACAAACAAAACACACCACTCCGGCAGATAGTTGAAGGGATAGATCGCCCAAATTGTCACTTAGCCAAGAAATTATCAGCAACACGAACTGGTAGGTCATTCCCCCCTCCTATATCAGAAACACAGAACGTTTCATAAACATTATCAAAGACATTACATTCGACAAAGATGATTTATTAGTCAGTTTTGACGTCTCTGCCCTCTTTATGAATGTTCCAATCAATGACACAAACCTTCTTTTACGGAACAAATTCCCTCCAGAAATCATGGTGCTCTTTGCGCATGTATTACGTTCTGGTTATTTTGTATGGCAAAATGCTTTCTACCTACAAAAAGAAGGCACAGCCATGGGCTCACTATTCCTCCCCCCATTACTAACTTTTATATGAAACATTTTGAGTAACATGCTTTAGATTCCTCTACTTTAAAACCCAAAGTCTGGCTTAGATATGTTGACGATGTTTTCATAGGCACATTTCTTAGCCACCTAAACAAACAACACAAATGCATATTCTTTCTTTTAAGGTTACATGGTGATCAGCATTCCTATTTATAAATTTAGAGACACAAAAACACCCGTGTTGAACAGATTATTTTCTTAATTACTAATAAAATAAAACTTGACGTTTCGACCCCTGTATGGAGATCATCATTGGAAGGATATAAGTGTATAAGGAACCAAGCTATATGCTCTAGCCCTGTATACCGGTAAACTAAATCTACATAGTTAATTAATCCTTTTCTCTAGCCTGACCTCTAGTGATAAAAAAAAAATAAATAAATAAAAATAAAATTAAAAAATATATATATAAAAAAATATAAAAAAAATACAACTACAATAAACTGCTAAAGTCTTCATGTATTAATATTCTTCTGGATTTGTACAGTTCTGATTGTTATAGTATGATTTCCTTCAGTTGCTTCAGTTTCCTGTTGAATGTTACAAACACTTCATTCAGGTTGTCTTCTTGTAGTGGGATTTTTCTATGGCTAGTTTAGGTTGTTATACAGGTTGTAGATGGGTCTTTCACATTCTTGGAATGGTCAGGCCATCATTTTGTGGAGATTTAGGTTGTGTTTGAGCATTTCACATGACCCCCTTTAAATTTTCTCTCAAACCAGGTTTTGGTGCGGTGTAGGGACTTGGTATTTTTCCAGTCAATTCTGTGGTATGTTTGGAGTGCGTGGTCAGAAAGGCCAGTTTTTCCAAATGAAAGTATTCATGCAGTTCACAATTGAGATTGAAAAACAGAACACACTTCTGTTTCTAGATACACTTGTCACACATCTTCCTTCTGGCAATCTTTCCTTCACTGTTTACTGGAAACCGACACATCATACTGGCCAATATATACACAAACTCCTACCACCACCCAACACAAAAACTGCATGTCATTAATACTCTAAAAAACAGCGCTCTGAAGATCTGCTCCAGTGAACATGAACCAAAAGATGAATTTAAAGTTATCAGCAATACTTTTCAAAAAAAAAATGGTTACAACCAAAACACTTTTAACAAAATTCTCTGCAAGACCTCAATAGAAAATAAAGACAAACCAGACTACAATAAAACTATAACCATTCCTTACATTAAAGGGACATCAGATAAAATAAACAGAATACCGCAAAAATACAACGTCAAAGCCACCTTTAAACCTCCTGCAAAATTAAAAAGCTTACTCAACTCATCCAAAGACCCACTCCCTCTGCTAGCCCACCCTGGAGTATACCGTATTTATTGCACCTGTAACATACCATGTATAGTGGAAACAGGATGCACAATTCCTGTCAGACAAAAAGAACATAAACGACACATTAAATATAATATTTATGGTGAAGCTGGCCTTTCTGATCATGCCCTTAAACACCTTACATACAATTGACTGGAAAAGCAGTAGTTGTCTACATCACACCAAAACATGGGATGAATGCAAATTTAAGGAAGATTATTATCAACCACTCCAATCTGAACAATAATGATGGTCTAAAAATCCCAAACTTATAGAAGGCACATATTCGACCCATGGAACCTTCCTCTCTAAAATTTACTATAAACAGGTCTGTAGATAATCCAGGATCGTAAATCAAAAATAACAATTGTAATGCTATAAATAGGACGTCATTGTTACTGAAAGAAAACACTCTATAAGAAAGAATGTTTATTAATGTTATCGTAAATAGAATTTAGCTTGATGTAGTTTCTAAATAATTAAAATTTTTTTTTTTTTCACTAGAGGTCATGCCAGTAGAATAACCTGTGATCAAATCATTGTTTCTCTAGCTTGTAATGTAACTCAGCTTGTCCTGTATATTTGTATATGCTCCAGATGATGATCTTAATATGAAGATCGAAACATCAGGAAATTAAAAGAGTTATTTATAACATGGTTGTAAAGTCCATAATTTCTAAAATGAATGTAAGAGACTGCTGTTTCCGTCGAAGTGATAGATCCGGTTCATTTGCTTCAACATAAAGACTGTGTGGGTGATGTGCGAAAGACACCATATACTCTGATGATGGATGGAATCCAACCATCGCAGGTTACTCTGTTGTGCAGAGTAATTGCCATAGACTTGAGACCCATAATTTCTACCAATCGACCAACCTTTGCCGGCAAAGGTTGGTCGATTGGTAGAGCCTCTGCTACTAATGGCTCAGTTAAGTAAGTTTGAGCACGGTTAGTAGTTGGAAGGGGACGAATCGTTCGATGCTGTTTGCACACTCTCCCTCGATGAGTCTTTGGACTCCCTGGAGGTGTCAAATAATAATAATAATAATAATAATAATAATAATCCAGCTTTGAATGCATAAGTGCATGATAAAGATGAAGCAATGAAGCTTGATCAGCACCCCACTGTAAAAATTTGATGTGGCTTAAAAATATCAAAGCCCTTTACATCGATTTTTTACATAGATCAAGTCCCATGAGAACTGTAAATAACCTTGTTTGTTTCTATGTATATTTTGCAAAATATTAATGTAGTTAATTAACCCTGTGGGAAGGGAATATATTTACTGTTTTAACGTCAAAAACAAAGGCAATGCTTTCCCAGGGGAACTGTGTATGAGTGCAGGAAAACTTGTTTACTAGTTTTGTATATAAGAGTTGCTTACTGCGCTGACACCTTTAAAGATAGTATCTAACAGTGCCGCTAGGTTTAGAGACGTTTCCACGGCCCCGAAAGAAAAAGAAAGTATCAAAGAGGTCCACTAGTTTTAGAGACAAGTTTCCGTGCCCGGCAAAATACAATCAAAGGATTGCACAGAGGAGAACAAAGAGCTAATCAAACTTAGAAGAAGATAAAAGAGTCATACGGAATTCTTTGGGGTTTACTACCCTTAGTGCAAGGTCGCGAGATCGCAAAATAAAAGGAACTGAGCCAAGCATAAAGGGCTTCCCGGCTTCCATTCGCCGCCAAACTGGAGCCTCCAGGCCAGAGAGAGGGTTTCCAGATGTCAGAGAGAGGGATCCCGGTTGAGAGTTGGTGGCAGTTTCAGTTTCTTGGAGGTGGCAGTTCGAGCTATTGGAGATGGCAGTTGTTCAATAGAAGGCGATGTAAATTACCCAGGGCAGCTTCGCTCATAAGTTTTTCTTTTTGCCGTAGGAGAACAATCTTTTGCCAGAGCTGAATGAGTACCACAGTCCACAGACCGCTATTTTCCCGATGAGATATTGCTGAAGCCAGACATTCCTGAGGAAGCTCAAGATCTGGGATGAAAGAATTGCCTTAGAACTTTTTTTGTGCAAGACTTTTGACTGAATGTGCAATACAGAGCCTTTGTAAGGTCAATACTTTTAAGAATTTGGTTAATAGCAGTAAGAAGTGTCATTAAGAGAATCGATTGACATATTGGCAGTTGATATAAAAATTGTAAAAATAACAACAGAGAGTTAGCTAATCTCTTTGCAGGTAAACTAGAAATTTAATAAGTTGAATTTGTAAGCGGAGAGTAAATAAGATTGTGAGTTAAAGAAGTTAATTAGTGTTAAAGTAAAAAGGTTCTAATTTGTGCTGAAGATTTTTTTAAATGGATAGAGAAAGCAATTTCCCTATTATTTAATTCATGTATAATTTGTAAATAAAATGTGTTTTAATTATTTGTTAAAAGAGTGCTGCCTGATCTTTTATTTTACAACTGCACTGTTCTTAAATAAATCGTACTTGTGAGCGGTAAATAATTTAAGGCAATAAAAATGTAGTTCAGTTACTTACAAACCATGACTGTTAAAGTAAACATTGGTAAAAGAAACTTCGCTTGTGAGAGAGAGAGGGAAATCTACTGGAAATTTTATTTAGTCTTATGCCAATTAAATGATATATTGGTGGCGCAGTCTGACAAATAAATTTCCAGTATTCATAGGCATTTGACTAGTAAATACGGAAGGCAGATAATCATAGTACAGTAGAGTAAATGAGAAAGGATAACAGACAAAAAAGCACATTAGAGTAAAGCTATCAAGAATTAGGAATAGAATAAAGATAGAAGAGAGTAAAGATAAAGAGATATTACATATATAGGCAGAAAAAATAATATACGTTTACAATTGCACAGACAGCCAAAGATATTACACCACTCAGTAAAGGATGGAGTGTGAAGGAGATTCAATGCTCTCTTGCACTTTTATCTTAGTTGATGAATATGTGCTAGAAATGTAAGTTTCCTGTCAAAGATGAGTCCCAAGAACTTGGCTTCTGTAGCTACTGGAATAACAATGTGTCTCGCTCTTAATTCAGGATCTGGGTAATGAGTGCATTTTCAACAGAAGTGTACATAGACACTTTTTTCTGTTGAAAACCTAAACCCTTTACTAAGAGCCCACAGAGAAACGTGATTAATTGCTTGCTGAAGTTATCTTTCAGTTACCCTCATGTTACATGTGTGTGACAGTAAATTGTGAAGTCATCAACATATAGAGCATTGTTTACAGTGGGAGGAAGCTGTTCAGTGATTGAGTTAATTTTAATAGCAAAAAAGGGTCACACTTAAGACAGTACCTTGGGGAACACCCTGTTCTTGATGATATGGTCAAAATAGCTTTCTTCTCACTCTGACTTGGAAAGTTTGCCTGGACAGAAAGTTTTTAATAAATTCAGGAAGGTGTCCTTTGAGACCTAGGTTATAGAGGGCTTTTAATATGCCACATCCTAGGCTGTGTCATAAGCTTGTTTCATGTCAAAGAAAACTGAAAGTTCTTGCTTCAGAAATGCATCTTTTATACAAATTTCTAAACAAACCAAATTGTCTAAAGTTGAACGATGTCTACAGAACCCACATTGTGTATTAGAGAGAAAATTGTTGGTGTCTAAATAGTCTGGCATTAACCATTTTCTCTAGTATCTTACAAAGACAGCTGGTCAGAGCAATGGGTCGATAATTATTTGCTTGTGTCGGATCTCCTGGTTTTGGGATAGCAGTGACAATTGATTTATGCCAAGAATTTGGAAACTCTTCCTCTGCAAGCATTCTATTATATTATATAATAAGAGAAGGAGATCCATAGAAGATGATGGTAGATGTTTTATCATTTCATAATGGATGTTATCAGGCCCTACTGCACTAGGGTGAGATAGTAGGAGAGCTCTTTTTAGTTCCTTCTTAACAAATGACTGATTGTATGGCTCAAGAATGTTGGTAGAAAAATTTAGCCCTTGTTTCTCTTGCTGCTCTTTCAGTATTAAAAATTCAGGAAGATATGAAGCTGTTGCTGAGATTCTGGCAAAATTTTCTCCCGAAGTATCTTCAGAGTGTCTCCCCAAATTTTCTCCCAATAGCTTTAGGATCAACAAAATGCTTCCATTATGGTCTAAGGTCAATAAATAATGTGTACTACAACTGCATTTCATTTTCTGAATTTTATACCATACAATTTTTGGACTGGTCATTTGATTAATTGATGTAATAAATTGGATTCATGATTGTTTTTGACTCTGACATCTCACATAACGTGCTTTGCCTCGAGCATGCTTGAAAGCTATTAAGTTTGATGTGGTGGGATATCTACAAAGTATATCCCATGCTCTGTGTTGATCATTTTTTGGCTGTCTGACATTCTGGATTCCACCAAGGCTTTGGATAGAGTGGAAACCAAGATGATGTTTTCAGGATGGAGACTGTTGCCGCCTGTTATATACTTTACCACTTCATTGATAGGTATTTGACTGACAGTATCAGTTAAATTTTGAAAGATGAAAAAAAATGTTCCAGTCAGCCTGTTCCATTTTCCATATAGGTATTCGTGTGGTGAACATGGTTCCTGTGAGGACATTGTGCAATGAACAGGGAAATGATTGCTTCCATATATGTTCTCTTCAACATCCCATGTTAGCAATGGAAGTGGAGCAGGTTATAGAGGTCTTTTAATTGTAAGATCAATTGCAGAATATGAACGGATAGGCATATGAAAGAAAGTATTGAGTTTATTATTTAAGGGGTATAATAAATTTAGTTTAATCCTTTATCCAAGTGTGAGCAAACAAAGTTTGCACCTGAAAGTATCTTGGGCCTGGCTCCCACTGAAGAGACCTCAATAAAGGTTGAAACTAGTCTGGGTAGTGGCCCTTCCCTTAATGCATAACATTATACATATCTGCAAGGAGATGTGTTTTGCATTATGGGAGATACTGAGGCAGGAGTGATGTTAGCTTGCTCCACCTTTGCAACGAGTTGCCTGGTGTTATACCACCTTACCCCAGTCCTGAAGATACTTTCAGGTGCAAACTTTGTTTGCTCACACTAGGATAAAGGATTAAACTAAATTTATTATAGTCTAACCAAGTGAAAAATTAACTTTCAACATTATTTGAAGGGAGAGGTTATTATTATCAAGGATTCTTTCAATGATTTGACCTCATCTATTAGTGTTGGCACTATCCCACAGAGTATTGTGACCATAAAGTAACCCATCAAAAAAATGCGTTCAGGCAGTTGTAAGATAAGATTATCAAGATCAATTTCATTTAACTCAGTACCTCGGTGGTAAATAAATTGAACATACTGTAATAAGAAATCCTATGGAGAGCCAAATCATTACTGCTTCCAGAGCAGTATTAAGTTGAACATGATGGAAAGAAATATGACTGCCCACTAGGATAGCTACTCCTCCATGAGCAGGACCACCTCCAGTTCTACCCTTATGTACGACAGTGAAATTCCTAAAGGTAGGGTCCTCATTGGGTCTTAAGTACATTTCCTATAGACAGAAACAGAAAAGTTTGTGTATCTGCAACAGCATCTTGATATCATCAGTATTCTGGTGAAACCCATGACAGTTCCATTGTAAAAATTTTCTTATTGTTTTGGTTTTTTAGACTTGTCTGGTTTTCGGGAGGTTGAGGGCTTACCTTTGTCAGATTTATATTTATCAATTATTTTGGGGAAGTATGGATGGCCAGTGTCCATCTCTTCCTCTGGTAGAGTGTTCAATACATCTAATGTGTTAAGGTGAATGAATGAATACTTGGTTGAAACCAGTATTCATTTTTTCTGTGTGAGTGACTGCTGGTTTATCTTTGAGTGATATTTTTGCCATATTTTTTTTGACAACTGGGTTTTCATTGAGAGGGACCATTTTTGAAGTTGTCTCTGGAGTAAGGCCATAGGTCATATGATTAGTGCACTCAACAGAGAAACACTTGCGATCATAAGGTGCAGGTATGGTGAAATTATCAGATGGTGGAACAGACATGCAGGTTTGAGTTGCTGTTGGCACATTTTTAATTGTTACCTTCTCAGCATAAGAAGATCTCAGAACAGGTGTGATAGTGGCTAGCTTTCTTTTTGTATCCTAATATGTTATGTTTTGCTCTGTTTTCATTTGTTGTATTTCTTTTTCATCTTTCCACTTTTGACATGCACTCTCATGCATGTCAGAAGTGGAAAGCTGGATGATCTCCCTGACAGTTGACATATTTAGCTTTTTTTGCACAGCAAGATTTGTTATCATGTTCTTTACTACCACATCAGGCACAGGTAGTAGAACCATGACAGGAAGTTTGGACATGTCCATATCTCTGACGTTTAAACCATCTCGGCCGGTTAAGGATGTACATTCTAACAGGACAACTGTTAGAATGTACATCCTAACAGTCTTGATTGTTTTTACAGATGTTGCAGGCTTAGGTGTATCAAAAGTAAGGATGATATTCTTGGTTGAAACCAGGTGACTATTACTATGTATCAGGATGTGCCTCGCACCTGTCACTTGACCTTTAAGCTCTGAACATATCTCCTCATCAGGAACATCAAGGAGATCCCATTCTGATATCATCACTCCTCTACTGGAATTGAGTGTTTTATGAGGTGTTACTATGATTTGTATTCCACCCATTTTCATTGCTCTCAGTAGTTTCTTGGAATGTTGCTGACACAGTGTTTCCATAAGGATATCATCAGAACGCAATTTCTTAACAGCTTTGGAGATCCTACAAGTCCTAAACCCTTATGAATAAAGCAGAGTGATATTTTCCCAATTGGTTTTTCACCTGTTGCATGAATAATTAAAAATGTTGGTACATTTATACTAGTGTCATATATCTTTTGTTTCTTATTTCTGTTTCCATATGCTGTATCTGTACTGTCAGTACTTGGTTGGGACTTGGTTAGGGTCCCTGAAATGTTTGAGGATGAAGGATTCGTGCTCAAGGAGTTTTTGGTTTGGTACCAGTGCTCCCCGCCCAGCATGGAGCCACACACGGACGTCCACTAACCAGCAAGCAAAAACTGTGCTCAGGAGTGGAACGCCAGGACTTCCCCGGATGCTATACCAGCACTACAGCAAGCCTAGAATCCTGATCCTGGACCATGGGGTGAGAGAGACTTTCTGCAACACTGTTGACTCTTGCAGGCAAGCCCACTAGCCGATTGATCCTGGCCATGGAGGACTGCCTGTCTTGCCAAAGCAGGGGCCAAAGTAGTGCAAGACTACCAGGATTCCCCCTTTCCAGATGTCCACGGGTTGCACTGCATGGCAAACATGGCAGCAGGGTGTTGGATATCTTAGTGATGGTGGTCTGGAAGAAAAATCATGAACAGGAGTCCCACATGGAGGGGATTTTCACCTGTTGCATGAATAATTAAAAATGTTGATACATTTATACTAGTATCATATATCTTTTGTTTCTTATTTCTGTTTCCATATGCTGTATCTATGCTATCAGTATTTGGTTAGGATCCCTGAAATGTTTGAGGATGAAGGATTCATTCTCAAGGAGTTTTTGGTTTGCCACCAGAGCTCCACACCCAGCATGGAGCCACACATGGACGTCCACTGACTGGCAAGCAAAAACTGCGCTCAGGAAGTGGAATGCTAGGGCTATCCTGGATGCTATACCGGCACTATAGCAAGCCTAGAATCTCGATCCTGGACCATGGGGTGAGAGACTTTCTGCAACATCGTTGACCCTTGCAGGCAAGCCCACTAGCCGGTTGATCCAGGCTGGACCATGCAGGTCTGCCCATCTTGCTGAAGCAGGAGACAAAATAGTACAAAACTACCAGGAGCCCCCCCCCCCCCTTTCCAGATGTCCAAACATGGTAACAGTGCGTTGGATCCCATTGATGGTAGTCTGGAAAAAAAGGATAGTGTAAAGGACTCAGGAGAAGTAGAGCAAAGAATACAAGATGAAAAGCAAAGAAAAAGAGGAAGAATGAAAATGACCAGTATCATCACTGGTAGGTCCCCTCCACCATGAACTGGTGCCCCACATAGAGGGGTCAAGAGTAAGGGAGTCTGTTGAATTATTTGCAGATAATGGTTCTGAGATTGGGTTGTCATCAATTGTTCATAATTCTTTACTATTTACAGTCCTCCAGAGGTATAGTATTGATCTTGTTTGATTCTCTAAGGTATTATTCATATGTCTTATAAATTTATATGTTTGTGTTTGAGATTTATCCATATTGTTTTCTAAATAGGTAACAAAATTGTTCCATTGAACTCTTTGTCTTTTATGTGTTTCTCTTTTTGGTATTGCTCTTTTGTGTTTATATTCAATGTCATCTTGTATTTTATTTGTGCTTAACCATTTTTTATAGGCATTCATTTTTTCATCTATGATTTTCCTGATTTATGGGTCCCATTTATGAAGATTTTTTTTTTTTTTCTTTTCCATTGTTTTTTCATTCCCAAGATTTCTCAGGCTGAATCTCCTAAAATATTGCAGAGATGATTCTACTCTTCATTAATAGATTCATCTGAGGGTAATTGTTGTAATTTTTCATTTTTTTGTTTGCTATTTAGTTTTCTTTTATCAGAGTCAGATAATGAGCTGACTTTAAACCTAAGTTCTTGGTTGTCTAATGGATACTGATGCTTTTTCCATCTTGTGGGAACTGTATTGATGTCACACATAGATAATGATCTGATTAATTTCAAAAACCTTGGAAGACTCTAACATCAAGAATGAATCTACCTATTTTATTATTTGCTGTAGTATAGTCTATAATAGATTTTGATCCTCTTGCTGACTTTGTGAATTTATGGATGTCTTTGTACATTGTATTCATTATTCTTAGATTATTGTATAGAGAAGTCAATTAATCTTTGATCATTTCTATTTTTTACAAATTCTCCAAAAGTTCTGACATGAGTTTGGATTTTCATATTGGCTACACAAGCATTTAAATCACCCAGCAGTAATAGCTTGTTTTTTTTTTTTCCATGTTATATTTTGGAGTTGGTTATTATAGAAGTCTGAACTTTCCACTTCTCTCCTCTCCTCTCCTCTGGAGTGTATAATCTGAGAACTGTGAGATATCCTCTATTAGGTTTCAATCTGAGTTGTAATATTATTTTGTTCCAGTATTTATAGTTGTTGGAAGTTTTTCCACTTGTTTATTCTACAAATTAAAGACACCAAGAAATTATATACCTGGTTTAATCCCTTATCCAAGTGTAAGCAAACTTGTGCCTGAAGTATTTCCAGGACTGGGGCAACTCGTATACAGATGCTAATGACTTCATATCACCTGCCTTAGCATCCCATAATGCAAAGCACATATCCTTGCAGACATGCATACTGCTATGCATTATGGGAAGGGTCACTACCCAGACTAGTTTCGACCTTTATTGAGGTCTCATCAGTGGGAGTCAGAGGTGATACTAAGGCTGAAGCAATGCAGAAGTTATATTTTCACATATGAGTAGCCAAAAGGTGTTGCACTTTATTATTAAACTACTCTGGATTAATAATAAGGTGTGACACCTTTGATACTTCTGCTTTTGCTCTCTAGTCCTCTTGTACTCCACTATGCATGTAGTTGTCATTTTTTGTTTCAGTCAATACTGCTATTTTGATTTTCTTTTGATATAGAATTTCATCTATTTGGTTTCCTTTGTAAGATGAACTTATTACATTCCTGGTAGCAAAATGAGTGATAATCTTTTTCCATTTGGCGCCTTTAGCCAGTCTATGGTCATTTCCATTTTGAGTACTCCTTGAATTCTTTCTTTGAGACTTGAAAGTAATTAGAATACTTGTGGATTGGTTGCTAGTCAAAGCACAAGGTGTCACTAGTGGTGGGGCTGCCACCTTGAGGCATCTAGGCTTGCATTTTTAGTAGGTAGTGAAAAATATTATTAGTTTGAGAGGAAAGAGTCACCCCCCCCTCACCCTCGAATTGCTCTAATAGCACTGGGGGGGGTAAGAAGTAAGAGAGGAAAGAAGAAGACCAGTCTGCAGTTATAACATACCAAGTGCATATTGTTGGAAGTAAGATCAGGTCTAGCTCAGGTTTGACATGCCTGTACTCACTAGTGTGAGCCCCTGAGAACTTTAAGGTATTTAATTTGTAGACTTGTAGTTTGGAAATGAAGACTTGAATATTCTCAGCCAAACAGAAATTTTAACTTAAACATTCACTGTTCGATTTCAAATGACACTCATGAATAAATATGAAAGAAGACAAGATGCAAGTAACGCACATTGCATTGTATCACACAGTAATACTGCCAACAGAGTGGGCCAATTGAGTTGTTATAATTTCTACGTTATATGCTTAGTTGGTCAAGTAGATAGCATACCTACCAGCAGGCTACAGCTTCAACTCCTGTGGTAAACATGCATGTTTGGGATTGTCTTTAAGCAGTAGGTGAATTTGAGTGCCAAATGGGAGACTATCACACTGCTTATTGTGAGGGATAGAGGTGGCTTGAAAGTTCCACATTTCATTTCTATAGAGCTGGGTTTTCAGTTTATGTAAAAAATAAATACAATCACTTAGCCTGGTATAGATTACATTCTTTCATTAGCAGAGGTCACATGAAAAACACATTCTCAATTCTACATATTTTTTAATGTGCATTTCACCTACAAAAGAATACCATAGTTGGGTTAAGGGTTAGATAATTGAAAACTCCCTGTTCTACAACCACACATAGAACTTGTTTCAAGGCACTTCGGACATGAAATGAGGATTTCATCTCTCTCTCTCTGCTGATATTCTAACATCTCACAGTTGGAAGGACAGCAGAAATGCTTTCTATTTTAGTAGAAACAGGCAGTTAATTTCAGAGTGAACAAGGAACTCCCACACAGTGGGAGGTTGCTCACGAGAAAGAGCAGGGATTGGTGGCATGTAGACTGTGATGTGCACAGCTGTCTATCAAAAATGGATACAAAGAGAACAATAGAAATAAAATGCCATGAATAAGAAGTGCAAGCCATCAGTATCCATCCATTGAGATCCGATTGTTCCTTCATGCTCAGAGAACACTTTTAAATAAGCTCACATTTACAGTTACAGCTCTGTTATTCAAATCAAGAAACATAGTCCTTTACACAGCATCTGGGTAACTGTAATTGGAGGTGTAAAATATATTGATGTCAGTGGTATAGAGTAGTTTATTAACTTTCTTCTTTTTCAGTTAATAACACAAATTCGGATATGGTATATTGTCATAAATATAAGCTACATTAAAGAGATTCAGTGAGAGCAAAGTAAATTCGAAATTAATATTTTTATGCATGGGTGCAACTGTGTGTGTGTATGTATATTTTACAGTGAATTTTTTTTTGAAGTTTATGATTAAAAAACAAAAATTATGATTAATTGAACAAAATAAAATGGACAGAAAAAAAAAAAAGAAAAAAAATCAAACCAACAAGTTCTGAGAGAAATAAATGAAACAAGAACTCTAATAAAATCGATCAAAATTAGAAGGGATAGGTGGGTTGGACATATACTTCAACATGATGGACTTGTGAAAAGAATAACTGAAGGCAAAATAGAGGGGAAAAGAAGAAGAGGCAGACCAAGGAAAAGCTTTCTTGACCAACTCAAAGACAGCACGGGTCTGAGGAGTTACCAGGAGATTAAGAAGAAAGCCAATGACAGAGCGGAATGGAGGAAATTGCTGCTGAGCTGCTGGTCCCAAGGCTGATGCAACTTATGATGATGATGATTAAAAACTTTTATTGTACACGAATTCAGTTAACTCTGGAATTGGCTGAACTTAAAAAAGTCAAAAGTCATAGAAAAAGTGTGGTTGGTCACCAGAATTGAAGTTATAATGACTTTCCTTCTGCAGACCTTGTGTCATGAAAGTTACTCTGAGGTTATATAGACTTTTGAAGTGCTCACATTATCAGTAAAATTTTTAATTCTTTACGTCTTATAATTAATTAACTTTTATCTTTTTAGTTTAAACAAATTATGCAGCATGAAGAATTAAAAATTTCCAAAAGCCAATTGTTTGTTCTTTGTTTATGTAAATTCAAATAAATTAGTTCATAAAAGCATTTTTATTAATATGATTTTTTTTAAGCTACTTGAACCACATCAACCTCCTAAGCCAGGCTGCATTTGGGATAGCAACAAAACTAGTCTTATGAGTTTGTTCAGAGAACAGGGTTTTCCTGTGGTAAATGCTGGAATTGCTCTAGATTCGTAAGTGAATTTGGTTGCTGCATCATTTTTATAGGAATTTTTATTGAACTTAGGTATTGAAGGTAGCAGTTATTTTTAATGCTGATCCCATCACTGTTAGTTCATAAATCATTAGTATTAATACCATGAGTGGGCTCAAAGATTAAATAATTTTGAAATGTTGCTCTGTTGAATAAACTTGGAGAAAGCGACTCTTTTTTAAGAGTCGCTTTAGGCCTCCAGTAAGCTGGTGAATGGTCTCAACTTGAGTGATGAAATTCATCTACTACTTACAAAAGTGGTAGATAAATTTCTACATTTACAAAACATCCATGCCCACAGTGGGATTCAAATTATGCTTAACTTACCTTTTTAACATGAGTTTTAGATCCACTGAAGTTTCAAATCAGTGGAAAGAGGGCAATATTGTTCCACTATAAGACTAAGACTTTCAATTATAGGCCAATCTGCTTGTGTGGAATTGTGACTAAGGTGTTGAAGAAGATAGTGAGGACAAGGATTCAGAACTGGGATGACAGCAGTAGAATTCTCTTTAATGGACAGCATGGGTTTCTAAAGGAAGATCATGTTTTAGCAATCTGCTTATTATAACAAAGTGACAAATATATTGGACAAAGGGGATGCATATAATACAGTAGTATATTTAGATTTTGTAAAAGCTTTCAATAAATTGCTACATGACAAGCTAGTAGTTAAATTGGAAAAACGGGTTGGTATCAGCAAGCAGTGTATGGGGGGGGGGAGTGATATTTTCAGTAGTGGCATGCTTCAATGGTCTTTTTGGAGCCATTATTGTTTAATTTGTATGTAAATGATATTGGAAGGAACTTAAATGGTGATATTTGCAGAAGGTAAAATTAGAGAGAGTTATGAGAAGTAGAGCAGATATAGCCTTGCAAGAGGACTTGAATGGACTGCCTGAATGGGTGAGTGTGTGGGGGATAACAGTTTAATGTTGCAGAGTGTTTTAAAATTTGAGATGCAAAGATAGAATGGAGAGTATAGGATTGGTGGAGATTTCTTGAGGAGGTGAAGGAGATGAAAGATCTGGGAGTGATGGTGGATAGGGACTTAAAATTTCATGGATTAGTTTGCTAAAATTGTGAAGACAACACAGCAGGTTATGGGAATGATGCAGGGAACACATGTAGTGGTAAGGATGTTATGATTCCATTGTATAAGGCTTTGATCAGATCGCAAATGGATTACTGTGTACAGATTTGGTCACTTGGATTTCACAAAGATGGTGAGATGTTGGAGAGGGTTCAGAGACGATTCGCTAAGTTTGTTTCTGGTCTCTCGAATGATTGTGAGAATGCAAATTTCAGAGCTTAGTGGATAGAACTAAGAGCGGCAGACATGATTGAGACATATAATTTGGTAAGGGATAATTACCAGATTAATGTGGATGAGATTTTTCATAGAATGTCTGGATATAGGTGGAAAAGAAGAGGCCATCCCTCGAAGCTGTTCAAGGATGGTGTGAGCAGGGGGGGGGGGGGTGAGTAGATTTTTTTCATGCAGAATGGTGGGTGAGTGAAATGCACTGTGTAAAAGTGTGGTTAGTTCAGAGACCTGAATGCATTTAAATTGTGGTATCATGAGCCTACACATGAAAGTGGGACCGCCTACAATGAGTCTCTTGACTCCATGGAGGTCTGATGATAATAATAATAATAATAATAATAATAATAATAATAATAATAATAATAATAATAACAAGACTGTAAGGGAAATGGTGTTCATTCTGTTTTAAGGAACACAAGCTTAGTGCATGTAATGAAACAAATCTAGTATAAATTTTGTAAATACCCATAATCATAACAAGCACTGGATTGAATAAGGAGGTCAATTGAAAGCAAAGACTGCCTGCCATTTAACTAACGTGTGTAGCAAATTTGACTGTGGAAAGCAATAAGCATATGTCTGCAAATGTATCTTCATTGCTCAATCAAGGTTGTAAATAATTTAACAGAAATCATAACTTGAATAAATGTGTGATTAAGATTAATACAAGAATCTTTAAATATCAATAGCAAAATCTGTGGCTTTCTAAGTACAAAATATTTTATAAAGGATCAGAAAGAAAGGGAGCTTCAGGACTCATGATCAACTCAGAAGCTGAAGCTATGAGGGTGGTCTGAAAAGTTCTGAGCCTAACAATGAAAAAATGAATTTATAATTTCAAAATTATTTTTATTTTTCAACATAATCTTCCATATGACTAATACATTTATTCCAGCGATGCTCCAGTGCCATTATCCCATCCCTGTAGTGGTTCTCAGTAAGGTCTGCAAAATAAATACCCTTCTACAGCTACAATCACCTCTTGATTTGAAGAAAAACGCTGACCAGTGAGGAAGAATTTTAGTTTTAGGAAGAGATAGAAGTCAGAGGGAGCCGAATCTGGGGAATAGGGTGGATGTTCCAACAATTCATAGTGCAGATCCCTTAATTTTCCCATTGCCAAAACACCTTTGTAGGCAGGTGCATTATCCTGATGAAAGATGATTTTTTTCTTCTGCAAACAGGGTCTTTTCTCACAATTTTTTTCATCTAGTCTAAAAGATTCAAATAATATTCCCCGGTTATTGTTTTACCCTTTTCAAGATAATTAATAAACAAAATGCCTTTAGCATACTAAAACACCGACGCCATGACCTTGTCTTCTTTGGCGCTGAACAACTGGCTTCTGTCCACTGTTTTGATTGCTGTTTGGATTCTGGTGTTTAATAGTGAATCCAAGTCTCATCCATAGTAATAAATCAATGCAAAAAATAAGTTTTATTCTTGTTAAAATGCTCCATCACTGTTCAGAGATTTTCATGCGAGTGCATTTTTTATCTGCTGTGAGCAAGCGCGGCACCCATATTGTGCAAAGCTTTTTCATTTGCAATTCTTCATGCAAAATATATCCTACACATTCTTTTGAAATGCCAAAGTCCCAGCAATTTCACGCACTTTGACTCACCAGTCATCCAGTACCATATCGTGCACTTGATTAATGATTTCTGGTGTTGTTACACTTTTCGGACGTCCTTCATGTGGATCACCTTCAACGCTGATATGGTCACTTTTAAACTCGGCAACCCATTTCTTAATTGACAAAAACGTAGGAGAAGAGTGCCCATAAACTTTTATGAACTTCGAATGAATTTCTTTTGCCGTTAAACCTTCTTTTACAAAGAATTTTATAACTGCACAATACTCAAATTTATCCATTTCAAGTGATACAGGTAACACTTTTGCTTCATTCAGCTGTATAAAACAAACTACTTAATAGAATGACTTACAATTTCAACTGGATGCTTATGAGAGATGTACCAACTTAGAAAAAAAATCTCTTGTCAATAGTGTTGCCATCTATGGCCGAGGCGAGAACTTTTCAGACCACCCTCATATCTTAATTTCTCCTGTATACATTGAGGACTCAGTACTCATTGAAGATACATTCTGCAGAATCTAAACTTCTGCTGCAAATTGTCTACATAGATTCAATATAAAATGCAGCTGCATTAAAGTACAATAAAAGTGGTCAACATCGTGGATTTCACTAAAAATTATGGCTGAATTCTTGCAGCGGTTATTAATCCTCATACTATTTCATGGTTTAATGAGACAAAAAAAGAGGTAGAAAATGTGGAAGAGTTTTTATGTCAAATTCCCTACATATGTTAAATGATATGTAGATATGTCAAATTCCCTACATATGTTAAATGATAGTGTAAGCAAAGTGAGGAGTTGAAGTATGTGTCAGGTAGTGAGATAGTTATGGTTGAAGAAAGCCAGAATTGCCAGAATGTGAGTGAAAATAGTGGCTTGATAGAGAATTGCGATGTACAAGATGGCAATGAGAGCGATGATCTAAGAAAGAGTGAAAGCAACCATACTGAGAGAGAAAATGGTTTAAATGATAAAAATAATGAGGAATTATTTGTAGGAAGTGAGATCGCTAGGTTGCGCGCAGTTATACAAAATGCACAGCGGCAATTAGAGCACCTGCAAAACTCTTTCCAGAGTGATTCAGATAACGTAAAAAAACAGTGCAAGAATGAGAGAGTTTCTGAAATGAAGGAAAGAGTGTTGTATGGTGACTCATTATTAAGAGGGGTAATAGATGGCAGTGTAACTAAATCGTACTTACCAGGTGCAAAATTTAAGGATGTAAGTGAGAGTATTAGAGTGCAAAAACAGAGGGTGAAAGAATTAATAATTGTGGCGGGTACGAATGAATTGAAAGGTGATAAATTTTTTATGAGAGAGGACTTGAAAGTATTGTTAAAGGTAGCGAAAGAAAAGAGTGACAGAGTTAGAATGGTTAGTCTGTTGCCGCGGTATGACAGAGGAGTTTAGGAGGAGGGCCATAATTGCAAATGACATTATACGTAGGTTATGCAGACAGTGTGGTGTGGAATTCGTGGACATGTGGAATGAGTTTGAAGGGCGAAAGGACTTATACAAGATGGATGGCCTGCATTTGAATGGACTTGGTGTGCAGAGACTGGAAAGAATGTTGCTGAATGAAGTGAAAATGGATGTGCAAAACCAGGGAAACTAGAACTACCAAGGAGGGGGGGGGGGATGGATATGCAGACATCAGTGAGACAGATGAGTGTAAGAATGTATATAATGTACCCGAGCCAGCACTAAGGACAAAAAATGGGAATGGGTCATTTAGAATAACGTATCAATATAGGGATCACTGCATTTCATGTATACTAATGCCAGGAGTATTAGGAAGAAGAAGGAAGAATTTTTGGCCTTGATTGGCTCTTCCTGGCCACAGGTTATTGGCATTAGTGAAACATGGCTGACGGAAGAAGATATAGTTAGTGGGATAGAATGTGTAGGTTACAGTGTGTTTAGGAGGGACAGAGAGAATAAAATGGGGGGAGGGGTATTATTGATGATAGCTGATGAACTGCAGCCAAGGAGAATTGAAGTTGTATCGCAGGATAGTGAAAGGAGCTCATTTGAGGCTATTTGGTGTGAGATTGAGACTGGCAGAATAAAATATACAGTTGGGTGCTGCTATAGACCAAGTGATGGAATAGATGGTGGAGATAGTATGCATAGGGAAATTGATGAAATGAGTGGAAGGAGGGTAATTATTATGGGGGATTTCAACTATGGTAACATTGATTGGAAGGAGGAGAGGACACATGTGAGGAAGGAAAAGGATTTTATTCAATTATTAAGGGATAACTATCTGAGACAGCATGTAATTGAAAATACTAGGGGTGTGAGAGTGCCTGACCTGGTAATAGCATCTGAGAATTTATGTGTTCATTGTACATGTTGATTAATTTTAACAGTATAGATGAGAACACAGGCTGATAAGAAAATAACTATTTATTAACTTATTGTTCATATTTTACTGGTATTCTATCCATCATCTTCAGAGCACAAAAACCATTTGGCACAGTATGCAAAACAACAACAATCCAGTATAACAATGGGATTGGTTTGAACAATTGTAATGTACAGCACAAACACTAGCCCTAATTAGGGGGCATCTATGTTGAAAAGAAAAAAAAAACAAAGATAGAAAGCAGATATTAATTAGATCTTAAGATGACTATCTCTGAAATCTTGCAAATTTATATAGCCATAATTGTTGAGGTTTGGAGTGTTTTGAGGCTTCTGTCGATTCCAAGAACAATCTTTCTGACTTATAATGACTAGGAAGTGAAAAGTCACTTCCTGGCCTAAAGAAACAGTTAACAAACTCAAGCCCTTTCACATTAAAACACCCAGGATATATGGAGCACCAAAAATTCACAAACAAGTTACACCCTTATGCCCAATTTTGGGTAGTATAAACAGTCACACATACAAACTTGCTAGACATTTAGCTAAGCTACTAGCTACTCTCACAAACAATACTTAAACCTAACCTCACTATTCACAAATGTACCATTAATTGAAACCCTTGATTTACTTAAGTCCCCCCCCCCTGATATATTTGAACTATTTAAATTCACAGTCCTGTCAGGTGTCTTTTCCCTGCAGGAGATTGACTACCATGTGTCTCCACCATGTCCTATTCTGCACCTCCATGCTGCATTCCTCATATGAGAGATAGGTTCAATCCTGTATTTTTCATCCACTCCAGTCTTCCTCTCCTTTTCTTTCCCTCAACAGTTCCTTCGAGGTGTCCTTTGTAGGCAATTATGTCTCAGAATATGTCCAAAAAAGCTCACTTTTCTCTTTTTAATTTCTTTCATCAAGCTCCTGTTTACGCCTATCATCTCTAGTACCTCTTCATTTGTCTTTCCGTGATTTTTCATACTGTTGAAAGTTGACCTTGCAATTTCAATCCTTTTTCTAATTTCATCTTCTGTTCTGCCATTCTCTGTGATCAAGTGTCCGAGGTACATGTATGTTTACACCTGTTCTAATTTATTTCCTTTTATATTTATGCATATTTTTGGTATTTACTTTTCTCAAATTCACAGTACATGCAGGTTATTTTACTTGGAAAGGGAAAATATACAAACAGTTATATGGGATAGCAGTGGGCTCCCACCAAGTTTCTTTCCCCTTAGTCAACTTTTACATAGAACACTTGGAAAAGCTAGCTATCAATACAGCCACTCTCAAACCAGTACTTTGGCTATGCTATGTTGATTATGTGCTTGCTATTTGGCCACATGACCCAGACACATTGAATACATTCTTAGCACATTTAAATATCCAATACTCAAAAATCCACTTTACAATGGAAATGGAACTATTGACAGTCTGCCCTTCCAGGATACAATAATCACGCATCCTCCAGATGGTTCCTTATCATTTTTGGTTTATAGAAAACCCGCACAATCATACCATCACCCATCTCAGCAGTATGGTATCCTAAAAAACACTAACCTACAGAGTTAGAGTGAATTGTTCCAATGATAATGCTCTCACTGCTGAACTCGCTCACTTACATTACATCTTCTTAGATAATGGCTATAATCCCATGAGATGGACAAAATCTAAATCCCTCCCCCCCGTCTACCACAGAAGACTACAGCAAAACTGTCACCATCCCATACATTCAAGGCACATCCGAAAAGATATCTAGTGTGCCTAATAATCATCAGCTATACACACATATTTAAACCATATGTCAAATTGGCAACTCTCATCCATTTACCCAAGGCCAGAATCACTTCTTTATCACATCTATGGAGTCTATGAAGTGCCCTGTTCTTACTTATCGTGCTTACTATGGACTGACAGGAAAAACTGTGGACATCCGCCTCAGTGAACATAAAAATATACATCCAGCACTATTGCTATGGTAAATTGGACCTAGCAGACCATGCCTTGGATACCCCTGTACACACAATCAATTTGAAAAAACAAAAATGCTGCATAGATTATATGAGGGTGATCTGAAAATTTCTCGGCCTTCACCATAGATGGCAACACGTAGATTGCAAGAGATTTTTTTCCTAAGTTGGTACATCTATCATAAGCATCAATGTGAAATTCCAAGTCATTCTATCAAGTAGTTTGTTTTATACAGTTGTCTGAAGCAGAAGTGTTATCTGTATCTCTTGAAATGGATAAAATTGAGTATCGTGTGGTTATAAAATTCTTTGTAAAAGAAGGTTTAACGCCAAAAATTCATTCGAAGTTCATAAAAGTTTATGGGCATTCTTCTCCTTCATTTTCTACAATTAACAAATGGCCTTACTAGTCTTGAAGATGATCCACGTGAAGGACATCCATAAAGTATAACAACACCAGAAATCATTGATCAAGTGCACAATATGGTATTGGATGACCGGCGAGTCAAAGTGCGTGAAATATAGGCATTTCAAAAGAATGTGTAGGAGCATTTTGCATGAATAATTGCAAATAAAAAAGCTTTGTGCAAGATGGATGCTGCACTTGCTCACAGCAGATAAAAAATGTACTCACATGAAAAATCTCTGAACAGTGCTTAGAGTGTTTTAACAAGAATAAAACTGATTTTGGTGCATCGATTTATTACTATGGATGAGACTTGGATTCACCATTACACACAATAATCTAAACAACAGTCAAAACAGTGGACAGAAGCATGTTGTTCAGCACCAAAGAAGACAAAGACGTTCCATCAGCAGGAAAGGTCATGGCATCAGTGTTTTGGGATGCTAAAAGCATTCTGTTTATTAATTATCTTCAAAAGGGTAAAACAGTGTTAATAGGGAATATTATTTCAATCTTTTAACTAGACTAGACAAAAAAATTCGTGAGAAAAGACCCGTTTTGCAGAAGAAAAAAATCATCTTTCGTCAGGACAGTGTACCTGCCCATAAAGGTATTTTGGCAATCGGAAAATTAAGGGATCTGTACTATGAATTGTTGGAACATTCACCCTCTTCCCAAGATTTGGCTCCCTCTGATCTTTATCTCTTACCAAAACTAAACCTCTTCCTCACTGGTCAGCGTTTTTCTTCGAATCATGAGGTGATTGCTGCTGTAGAGGGGTATTTTGTAGATCTTACTGAGAACCCCCTACATGGATGGGATAATGGTGATCAATTGTCGCTGGAATAAATGTATTAGTCTTAAGGGAAATTATGTTGAAAAATAAAAATAATTTTAAAATTATAGATTTGTTTTTTCATTGTTTGGCCGAGAACTTTTCAGATCACCCTCGTAAGTCAGAAAGATTGTTCTTGGAATCAGCAGAAGACTTGAAACATACTCCAAACATCAGCAAAATGGCTATATAAATTTGAGAAAGATTTGGGAGACCATCATCTTAAGACCAAATTAATACTTGCATTCTCTATTTGTTTTTTTTCTTTTTTTTCCTCCAATGTAGTTCGCATCTAATTAGGATTTTAGTCTCTGTGTTGTACATTATTCAAACTAGTCCCATTGTTATACCGGATTGTTTCGCATACTGAGACAAAATGATTTTTGTGCTGTTAAGATGCTGGATAGGATATCAACGAAATATCAGCAATAAGTTAATGAATAGTTATTTGCTTATCAGTCGTGTTCTCACCTGTACTGTTAAAATGAATCAACATTTAGCTTGCAGAGGCAGTTTCTTTGAATCCTCAGCTTTCTTTCAAGACCTAGCTTTCCACACCACATGTGTAAATCTTCTGGCTTGCTCCTTCTAATTTTCATAACTGACATGATCCATGTGTTAAGGCTTAAGTACTGGAAGGACATCATGTTGGAGGTTTAATGGAGTATTGACAGCACTTAGGAAAAGATTAACAACTAATTTTAATGCTTACAATATTTCATCTCAGTTACTGAGATATCTTCAGTGAGTACAAATAACATTTGTAACACACACAAAGACAATATAATACTTAATGAAACACATGGGTGTTTCTAAAGTTATGTCTTGGTGGTATGTCCTCTATGGGCATTTGTAGGCAGCCTAGGATATAAACTGGTACCTCTGACGATTATTGTTTCCTATTTAGGAAGTTTTATGCATCTGTATTTGTTTAAATTAGTTTGATTTCTGAGTCCCAATGCAGATTCCAAAAACAGTCCTCTCCTTTTTAAATTTACTATGGTGGAGCATGTTGGTTTTCTTCCAGAAGATCCTGTGAGTTGTATCCAATACATGGTCTGCAAGGCCAGATTGACCATCGTCATAATTGCAAATGTAAAATATGTGCTCATCTAAATGGATAGTGGCTGATCTACCTGTCGGTCTGAAGTAAGCCAAAAGTTTCATACTGTAACCATTCCAATTGTCTAACTTATTGTTAACATTATTATAAAACATGAGCAAGTTGCTCAAACATTACCTTACCTTAGTAAACACATGCTGTTCATTGATAACTATAGATTCTCAGTCAACCTATGTCTGTATGCAAGCTCTTATTAACTTTTCCAAAACCTTAACCACAATGCCAGAGATTATGACAGGTTGATGGTTAGACACATCAGTCTTTGCACCATGTGTTAAGGCTTAAGTGCTAGGAGTACATCATGTTGGAGGTTTAATGGCGTATTGACAGTACTAAAAGAGGATTAAAAACTCATTTTAATGATTCAAATATTTCAACTCAGTCATTTAGACATGTTCAGGGAGTACAACTAACACTTGTAACACATACAATACTAAATGAAACACATGCCTACAAGTCTAAAAGTCCTATCTAGATAGTGCACCCTCTATAGACATTTGTAGGCAGCTTAGAATCTAAATTCGGACCTCTGACAATTATTGTTTCCCAAATTTTGGAAGTTCTCTGCAACCATATATCTTCAAATTCAATTGATTTCTGAGTGCCAGTGCAGATTTCAAAAACAGTCTTTCATTTTTAAATTTACTGTGATTGAGAATGGTGGTTTTCGTCCAGACGATCATATGTGTAGTATCCAATATGTGGTCTGCAAGGCCAGATTGACCATAGTCATGATTGCAGATGTAAATTTATGTTCATCTAAACAGATGTGGGCTGATTTAGCTGTCTGTCCGCAGTTCCTGCAAGTTCCTGCAAGTATGCCAACTTGCAGGAACTGTGTACTTTATATACTCCATGCACTGAGAGAGGGGGAGTTGATCTTTGGTAGAATGAATAAGTGTAGCAAGTTTCCAGTGGGGTTTAGAAGCTTTATAGAGGTTGTACATTTTTTAAGTACCTCGCTGTTTTTTCTAATGTACCCTGGATGTAGGAAATGGTGATACCATTTCTGAAATCCTTCTGAAGGGATGGAAAAGGATTGAGGGGAGGATTACTTTTTTAATTCTGTTAAGTACTGTAGCCATTTGATATGAAGATATTGTGTATATGGTTGAGTTCTCTTCAAAGAGAAGTTCCACCGGAACAAACATTGTAAGTCTTCATTGGTTAAAGTTTTAATGATGTATTGTTGAGAGGGATAGTGGTAGTGGTGAAGTTTGTGAATGGATATTGCGTCAGTGAGTTTTCTGTATACAGTGAAGGAGAGGTTACCATTCAGGTGTGTCAATAATGTGTCTAGGAAGGATAAACTATTGTTATTTTCCTTTTCCACTGTAAGCTGGATTCTTGGTTGTATACTAGTTAGGTAACAAAGGGAGGAGTCATATTTGTCAGTGCAATGAGGCAGAATAGAGAACACATCAACTTAGCTAGATAGATTTGAAGTAGGGCTGAGTCTATGGCTCGTTTATCAAAATTTTTGTAAAGGCAAGTGGGGTGAGGGGGGGGGGGACCCATACCAGTTCCGTCTATCTGTTTGTATATTTTGTTGCTTCAAGAAAAGTAACCAGAATTGATGTCAAAGGAAAATAGATCTAAGATAGCAGAAGGGAAAACATTTTTAGGAGTGCTAATGTGTTATTCAAGGGAATACTGGTAAATAGCAAGGTGATATCAAAGCTTACAAATATATTAGATATATAAAAGTTACATTTTTAATCGAAGTTTAAAAACGAGTAGAGTTTTTTTTTTATATAGACTATATATATTTTATATATATGTGTTACCTTTTCACCATGAATAATTAGTATCCATGTCTGTGGATGATGCTCCATACTACAAATTATCAAAACAGCTAGCAAAATCTCTTCCCCCCTCTCACTGATTATACCACTTCCTATATTAAAAACTCTATCCATTTTAAAATCTTGAGTTAAAATCTAACTTTAAATAATATAGATGTATTGCCTGAACCTAACCTAACTTGTTCAGTGGAGTTTAAGCTCCACCAGAAACTTGATACCCTTATATATTTTACCTCATCTCTTAGTGCTTGGAGTATATAAAGTACACTGTTCCTGCAAGTTGGCATACTTCGGACAGACAGCTAAATCAGCCCACATCTGTTTAGATGAACATAAATTTACATCTGCAATCATGACTATGGTCAATCTGGCCTTGCAGACCACATATTACATACTACCCATATGATCGTCTGGACAAAAACCACCATTCTCCATCACAGTAAATTTGAAAATGAAAGGCTGTTTTTGAAATCAGCACTCGGAGTTCAATTGCATTTAAAGAAATATGATTGCAGAGAACTTCCCAAAATTTGGGAAACAATAATTGTCAGAGGTCCAAATTTAGATCCTAAGCTACCTGCAAATGCCCATTGTTAAGTTCTGAATGAAACTGAAACTGTATTAATTTATATTTTCTTCATAACTTAACATGCATCTTACATTTTGGCATATACTGATATATCAGACGGATAAAATTGCTTGTAAATTACCAGAAACGTTAATAATTTATGAATCCTTTTATTTGTCCATAGTGTTGTAATGTATTTACAGTGAATAGCCCATTGTTTAAACTTTGCTAAATTTGTATAAATACTTGTATATTACTGAGAGAAGGCTAATCGGATTAAGTACCGATAGCCAGGAGCAAAACACATACGCCAAAGTACACATGCACTGTGGAAGGAGAGTACATGACCCCTCATCACCACCACCACCGAAAAGCATGCTAGGGGAGATTGTAGCGCTAGCTGCTGGGAGATGAAAGGTGACATGAGCAAAGAGGGAGAAATTTGATGATGTAGTAAGAAGTGTTGGCATGGAATTTAAAAAACGAAGCAGCGCCAGCTCAGAGCTTTTTGGCTTGTGCCTTTTTGGTTGGTTTTTCTTTTGTCATCCTCTTCGCTTGCCGATGTTCGTCTCCATTCCTTGGAGAGATCGTAGGAGAATGCTGAGAAGTTCTTGGGAGATCGCCGGTTAAGGATTTGTCCAGCAAAGCTGAGTTCCTGTTTACCACAGAGACAGCTAAACCTTGCTGAGCCTGATGACCAGTGAATGGGAAGCACGTGTCTTCGTCGCCAGAGATATATCCAGTTCGGATCATTCAGTGGGGTAATGCAGACCAGGCAGAACGAAAAGTGGACCTGAAGGTGATGTTATATCGAGATATGTATGATGTTCTAATGGTTCCCCAGCAATTGGTAAAGTAGAAACTTTAATCTGTTTAGTGAATGTATAAAGGACGAAAGACTGTAATTTTAAGTTGGACATTAAGTTTAGGAGGTTGTGATTTTTATGCAAGGACATTAGAGATATAGATTAAGAGTGTAGTGTAACTCTGAGAAATGAATGAAGAAATTAGGGTTAAATTAATGTCTATGAATGAATAACCTTTAGTATTGTGGAGTTTTAGCTTATGATTTACCTTTGATAGAATGTTTTAACTAAACTGATACTTATATATGCTAAGATAGAGTATGAAGGGTTTGATAATTATGTTTTTCTTTGAAACTGTTATTAAAGCTAGCATGTGCAAAAGTTTATTCATGATATGTAATCTGCCTAGAGTGTAAATAAATGTTTTCTTTAAATTCAATAATTGACTTGCCTGATTTCATTTTCTATTGCACCGCTCATAAATAATCAAACCACAGCAGGAGGTAATTTATAAGGGAGGCTACGACTGCAAACTAATTTAGAGATAGATGAGATTTGAACTACTTCATATGGTTTATCAAATTAGGGATAGTGTGCTATGCTAAGTTCTGGTTCTTTGATTTTTCATAGTTCAGAAATCAAGGATTCAGGGTGGCTCAATATAATAAAAATTTTCCCTGAGTCCGAAGAGAGAACCAGCACTGAAACAAAGGAATTGTCATTGTCTATCAGGAATCTCTTTGTCTTTTACCCACGTGCAATATCCTTTAAAGTTGTTAACGGCCCAAAGTAAATGTAGAGACTGCATAAATTAAAGAGTTCTAATTAAGGTTATAACAGAAAGTGTTAATAGACACGAAGTAAATATTATAAGACAAAGTAAGATCAAATATAAGGAAGTGAGGACGTAACAATGGTGCAGCAGTCGACAGGATTTGATTTATAGACTAAATTAAAGAAATCTAAGTGAGCAAGTTATAGAAAAGATCAGGCAAGCTAAATATTAAGAACTTTGAAACTTAAATATTGTGAAAATTGTAACTGATATATCACTATGGCACTATTATCGAGTACAGCCTGGAGGATAATCAATTCTTTAGAACCTTAAATCCGCACCAGGTGTTTCCGCAATTCTCTGGGGGGGAGGAGACAGATGACGTTCATGCATTTTTTTGCTATGTCAAAGAATGAAGAAAAATTGGAAGATGGACAGACGTTCAGCTCCTTATACTGCTACGCAGTAAGCTGGTAGGAAAGGCAAAGGGATTTCTCTACTCATCGCCGATCCTGAAAGGAACCCTGGATTATTCCAAATTTAAGGAGGTCCTAGTCTTCCAGTTCTCAAGGATAAGGAGTGTAGGACCTAACCTGTGGAAGCTCTAGGGGATAATACAGAAGGATAAAGAAAGCACTTCAGACTTCTACAATAGATTGCTGATGCTTGCAAGCACCCTGGACGTCTCAAGTGAAGACCAGTCCCACTTAGATTGGGCTGTCTTCCAGCATTTTAGGAAGGGCTGAGGCAAGAACTGAGAGAAACAGCTTTCAGAAGAAATATAACCAACTTAGAAGAATGTTACACTGCAGTTAAGGAAAGAGAGCAAATGCTAGGAGACATTTGTCCCGCCACCGCCACCGGATTTGTTAACCTTATTAAGGAGGAGAAAGAAACCAGTAATCTCCTCAATATCGAGAAAGAAGGTCGGGAGAGGAAGGAGAAACACAAAAACTTAAAAGGAAGTGAAGGAGACAGAGTTGAATCTCTCAACCAACTATCAGCAAGCTTTCCTAGTCAGAGTGAGGTTCGATCCATAATCAAACAAGAAGTCGAGCGATTACAACAACTGGTTATGGAATGCCTCGATGAGGTGCTTAGCAAACTGATAACAACCTCTCTAAGAAACCAGGAGCCTTCGAGTCTTCCATGTGAAAAAACCACTGAATTAATTCGTAAAGAAATTGATAGGATGCAACAACCTTTACTCGATAAATTAGATACTGTGATACAGAAGCTGGCAAGAATGTCTACCCGGGACATTACAGAATCACCTTTGACCCCGGAAGGAGGCACTGAGAGAATTGATAGGAGGTGGAAACCTCCGAAATGTTTCAATTGCAATTGAGTTGGGCACCTAGCCTGCAATTGTTACACCAATAAAGGGCGCTTGAATAGGAATTATCAAGAAGAATCGAGATCTCACGTGTGTACAAATCAAACCCGGAGAAAAAGTCGATGATATCAAGGACAGTCCTTTGGTTTAACTGTAGAAGGAAGGATTGGAAGGAGAAATTTCAGAGCATTAGTAGATACGGGCTCCCAGACCTCCATCATTTCGGAGAATTACTTCTGGAAATTAGAACCCTATGTGAGGAAGGAAGTCGCATATTTTAAGAGACCTGTTAGACTGTCAGGAATATCCCCCACCTCAATTCACGCATCCGAGTTAGTAAGTTTGAAAGTAAAATTACTGGAACACAACGTGTGTGTTTGGCATGAGTTCTTAGTCCTGCCCAGGATCTCTCTCCCACCCATGGAGATAATACTTGGAGATGATTTCCTGAATAAATACCAGTTCTCGTGTGATTATGCTAGGAAGGAGATAAGTCTTCTTGGAAAGAAAAAAGCTGCCAAGATGGATCAGGGATCACTTTGTTTGATTGAAGGAAAAGACTTGTTCAACATCAAGTCCTCTTGTAAGAATGAATCTGCTCGAGCAGAGGAGAGCAGAAACAATGTTATAATCAGTCAATTAAGATCAGATGAGGTGTCCTCATCGAAAGAGAAGGGTCACTCAGGTGCTGCCAGCAATACAGAGGTAAAAGCACCCGTCGATGATAAAATCACGAGCGAAAGACAGAATGATATATGTCAAAGGGTCTGTCTGTCTGTCTGTCAGGTGTCTTCTCCCTCCAAGAGATTGACTACCATGTGTCTCCACCATGTCCTATTCTGCACCCCCTCTGCTGCATTCCTCATATGAGAGATAGGTCCAGTCTTCTATATTTTTCATCCACTCCAGTCTTTGTCTTCCTCTCTTTCTCTTTCCCTCAACAGTTCCTTCGAGAAGTGTCCTTTGTAGGCAGTTATGTCTCAGAATATGTCCAAAATATCTGACTTTTCTCTTTTTAATTTCTTTCATCAGGACACCTCTTGACACCTGCCATCTGTAGAACCTCTTCATTTGTCTATTTATCTTTCCATGATATTCTCATAATTCTTTGCAGCATCCACATTTCAAAGGCCTCCAGTTTTTTCACACTCAGATTGGAGAGTGTCCATGTCTTTACTCCAAATAATAATGTAGACCACATGTAGCATTTGGAGATTCTTAGTCTTGTTTTCAGATTAATTCTCTAGATGTTAGTAGATTTTTCATACCGTTGAAAGTTGACCATGCGATTTCAATCCTTTTTCTAATTTCATCTTCTGTCCTGCCATTCTGTGTGATCAAGTGTCTGAGGTATATGTATTTTTGCACCTGTTCTAATTTATTTCCTTTTATATCAATGCATATTTTTGGTATTTTCTTTTTTCTTGAAATTATCATGATTTTTGTCTTTTTAAAGTTGAAACTGAGACCATACTGTTCACTATACTTGAGGGTTTCATCTATAAGAGTTTTGAGGTCACCTTTGTTTTCAGCTAGAAGAACCGTGTCATCTGCATATCTTAGGTTATTAATATTTCTGACCCTACAGTGATTCCTTTGAGGTTACTAATTTTATTGAATATTTCTTCTGTGTATCGGTTAAAGAGAATTGGAGAAAAGACACAGCCTTGTCTCACACCTTTCTGAACTGGGAATTCTTCTGAGGTGTCTCTATTTATTCTCAAAGATGCAGCTATTCCCAGTAAAGATTAGTTAATAGCCTAATGTCTTTTCCATCCATGCCTATTTTTGTAAGGATTTCAATTAATTGTTCATGTTTGACATTGTTGAATGCCTTTTTGTAATCTATGAAACAGAGAAACATCTAGAAAAACAAAATAAAGTATATCTAGAAAAACAAAAAGAAACATCTTTTTGTTTTTCTAGATATCTTTCTATGATGGTTCTGACATTGAAAATACCTTCTCTTGTACCTACATTTTCCTCGAAGCCACTTTGTGTATCATTTATTTCTGTGTTTATTTTTCTTTTATTTCTTTCAAGAATAACGTATAGGAGGACTTTTGATACTTGACTGATAAGGCTGATTGTCCTGAACTCTTCACATCTTGTAGCTTTTGTTTTTTTGGGAATTGGAACGAAAATTGAGTGATTAATATCTTTTGGGTAGAAATCCAGTCTTGTATATTTTATTGCATAATTTTGTTAGAAATTTCAGTCCTCCTTTATCGAGAGCCCTCAACCATTCTGCCAAGATGTTATCTATTCCCGCAGCTTTATGTGGTTTTAGTTTTCTGACGGCATTTTCAACTTCACAGAGTAAAATGGATGGTCCTTCTAAATCAGTCTGTTCAGGAATATCATTTCTTTGTTGTTCATATAATTTCCTTGTGTATTCAATCCATCTTTCCATGATTCCTTTTTTATCCATTAGAATATGGTCTCTTGAGTCTCTAATGACACTTGCATGGTTTGCTGTATTTGTCCTGCTTGTCATTTCTCTGATCTTTTCATGCATTTCTCTGCTTCTGTGTTTTCTATCAAGGTTTTCTATATCTATACATTTATATTTACTCCATTCCTCTTTGGCTTTCCTGCATTCTTTTTTTATTTCTTTATTCATGCTTTTATATTCAGGTATGTTCTTTAACTTTTTTCTTTGTTCCATCAATGTCAGTATATTTTCATTCATCCAAGGTTTATTCCTTTTCCTTTTTAATTGTAGGAGTGTATTTTTGGCTGCTTCATTGATGCTATTCTTGAATGTTTGTCAGTTCATGTTAATTTCATCAATTGGCGTTCTATTTTCTGTGTGAGTTGTGGTGTCAGACTTGTTAAGGGATTTTGTGAATTCTTTTATAAAGCAGTCTTTAACTTCTTGGTTGTTAAGTGAGTCTGAATTATAAGTTTCTCTTATGAATGGTTGGCTTGGTATCTTAAGTTTTATTTTGATTTTTGCAATCACTGGGTTGTGGTCCAATCCTATCTGCTCCAGGATAGGTTTTAGTTTGTGTTATTGCATTTCGGAATCTTTTGCTTATTATTATATAGTCAATTTGGTTTCTATAGATGTCCCTAGGGCTTGTCCAGGTATATAATCTTCTGGAGGATGTTTTAACAGTGTGTTGGCAATTATTCATTGGTTTCACAGAATTGAATTAATCTTTCACCTCTTTCATTTCTGATTCCAAGCCCTTGGTTTCCCATGCAAAATGAGATTTTTTCTAGCCCACTTTTGCATTTAGGTTGCCCATCAGTATGATAACATCATCTGACTTAGCACTGGAGATTGCAGTTTGGATGTCTTCATAAAATTGTTCCAACTCTTCATCTGGATGATCTTGGGTTGGTGCATATGCTTGGTAATATACAGGTTGAATGGTTGTGCAGTTATTTTGGCTGTTATGATTCGGTCATTTATGGGCCAATATCCCTGTAAAAATTTTTTTGCAGTTCTATTACTTAGGACAAGCGTTACTCCATTAAGGTGTAAGTCACTGCCAGAGTAGATTATAGTGTGATTTTTTTCTTCTTATTATGCCTGTATCTGTCCACTTCACTTCACTGATACCTTCATCACTTCTAATTCCTGGACTAGGTTATCTAATTTGCCTGCCTCATAGAGTGTTCTTACGTTCCATGTTACTATTTTCAAGAGATTGCTCCTGGTTTTCAGACAAGGGATGATAAAATACTTTGATGATAAAATCACGAGCGAAAGACAGAATGATATATGCCAAAGGGTACTGGGCATGAATTATGTAAAATTAATGAATGAAAAGGAAAGGTTAGGCAATGATAATAAGTGGAATACAAGCTCACCACATCGGACTTATCACAATCGCAACTGGCATTTCACACACGTTCAAAGGAGACATCAACAAAAGATTCAGTATTTAAGAAGAGGAGTCAGAAGTTCGCAGACGCTGGAGTTAGCAGGGATAAAAAAGGAGCACCACAGGGAATATACGGGAAGGACCAAAAAAAAAATTTTCTTTAACAAAAAATTTTTTTGTTGAGAGGGTAAGCCTTTGTTAAGTTCTGAATAAAACTGAAACTGTGTTAATTTATATTTTCTTCAGAACTTAACATGCATCTTACATTTTTGCATATACTGATATATCAGGCAGATAAAATTGCCTGTAAATTACCAAAAACATTAATAATTTATGAATCCTTTTATTTGTCCATAGTGTTGTAATGTATTTACTGTGAATAGTCCATTGTTTAAACTTCGCTAAATTTGTATAAATACTTGTATATTACTGAGAGAAGGCTAATCGGATTAAGTCCCGATAGCCAGGAGCAAAACATGTATGCCAAAGTACACATGCACTGTGGAAGGAGAGCCCCCCCCCCCCTCCGAAAAGCACGGTGGGGGAGATTGTGGCACTAGGTGCTGGGAGATGTAAGGTGACGTGAGCAAATGAGGGAGAAATTTGATGACATAGTAAGAAGTGTTGGTGCATAATTTAAAAAGTGAAGCAGCACTAGCTCATAGCTTTTTGGCTTGTGCCTTTTTGCTTGGTTTTTCTTTTGTCGTCCTCTTCGCTTGGCAATGTTCGTTCCCATTATGCAGATCGTAGGAGAATGCCGAGAAGTCCTTGGGAGATTGCCGGTTAAGGATTTGCCCAGCGAAGCTGAGTTCCTGTTTACCGCAGAGACAGCTAAGCCTTGCCGAGCCTGATGACCAGTGAACGGTGAGCACGTGTCTTCGTTGCCAGAGATATATCCAGTTTGGATCATTGAGCGGGGTAATGCAGACCAGGCAGAATGAAAAGTGGACCTGGAGGTGATGTTATATCGAGATATGTATGATGTTCTAATGGTTCCCCAGCAATTGGTAAAGTAGAAACTTTAATCTGTTTAGTGAATGTATAAAGGAAGATAGACTGTAATTTTTAGTTTGACATTAAGTTTAGGAGGTTGTGATTTTTATGGAAGGACGTTAGAGATATAGATTAAGACGGTAGTGTAACTCTGAGACATGGATGAAGAAATTAGGGTTAAATTAATGTCTATGAATGAATAACCTTTAGTATTGTGGAGTTCTAGCTTATGATTTACCTTTGATAGAATGTTTTAACTAAACCGATACTTATATATGCTAAGATAGAGTATGAAGGGCTAGATATGGTATATTATCGTGTATAATGCGAAACATTTATGGTAAAAAATACTACTTAAAGTTAGAGGTTGGCATTATGTGCGGATCCTAAAAAAATATAACATCTTATTAGACTTGCACACACAATATATACTACCTAATGCCTATGCAACAAAATCTACTTGACCCACTCGCATTCGGCAACGAGCGTGCATCGTATCTGCGCATAAAACTACTTACATTACTGGCTTTATGCGCAGATACGATGCGTGCTCCGTCGCCGAATGATTGAGCACAGTGAGATAGATAGAGCACAGTTAGGTATATCAGTTTAACCACAGTTCATTTTAAATATTATTCGTTAAACAAACCTAACCTGAAAATGAGCCAACAGAAAAACGTTCATCTTTTGAAGCAATCTAACAGATAAGCTTAGGTGTTGATGGTTATTCATGACTTATTTTTCACGGTATTAACAACACCACATACACTTTTATCAACAAAGATGTTTTATTAACGCTTATATTTCGCTGATTTTCAACTCAGCATCATCAGAGCACAACACACTTGTAAACGCGACAGTGAGTGAGTGAAACAATATAATTGTAAAAGACAAAAGATCTAAAGTCCTATTTTTGGTGCCCTCTAACAAAAATTATGATGAAAGTAGAACACGGTATCCACGATCTTCCGCCAGCAATGGCCAATGATATAGCAAGTATTATAAACAAGGCTAAGCCTTCAAAAAGCAATATGCCACATAAGCAAATAACTGCCCTAAAAAGTTATATAATAATAAAAATATTATTATTACAAAAGCCAATAAAGGAAATGCAAGAGTTATCATGAATAAAGAAGAGTATAACAGAAAAATGCAAGATCTCATATGTGACAGTTCCACATATCAAATTATACATCGAGACCCTATGATGTCTCAAAAGAAAAAAGTCAGAAAATTACTGAAAAAAGTGATATCATGGCACAAAGAAATCATCAGGAAATTAAAACCAATTCATGTTAAGCCACCCCGTATTTATGGATTACCAAAAATCCACAAAACTAATATTCCCCTGCTCCCCATAGTTGATAGCATAGATAGTCCCACATATAAACTGGCCCGGCATTTAGCCAAATCGCTTGCCCCCCCCCCCCCCCCTTACTGGCAACTCCTCTACTTTTGTAAAAAATTCAATCCATTTCAAAACACTGGCTAAAAATCTAATCCTAAAAGATTCAGACATAATGGTTAGTTTCGATGTCACCTCCTTATTTACCAATGTACCACTTATAGACACTCTTGATTTAATCAAGTCTTAATTTCCCCCAGATATTTTTGAATTATTTCAGTTTACCATGAATGCAGGTTACTTTACATGGGGGAGGATTCTACAAACAGATTAATGGTACTGCTATGGGTTCCCCACTCTCTCCCCCATTAGCAAATTTTTACATGGAACACTTTGAAAACAAAGTACTTACCACAGCTACATACAAGCCACAAGTGTGGTTACGCTATGTAGATGATGTGTTTGTCATCTGGCCCCATGGACAAGACACTTTGGATGCTTTTGTCACCTACCTAAACAGCCAACACCCCAAAATTCACTTCACAGTAGAAAAAGAATCAAATAACTGTTTACCATTTCTTGACACATTAGTCACCCGCCTTTCAGATGGATCACTATCTTTTTCTATTTACAGAATGCCTACACACACACAGGAAGATACCTACATAAACAATCACATCATCATCCCGTCCAACAGTATGGCATTTTAAAAACACTTACACGCAGAGCTAGAGCCATTTGTTCTAACGATACAGTTCTGACCACTGAACTCCAATACCTGCACCATATGTTCTTAGCTAACGGCTACAACCCCTACAAAATAGATAAAATACTACATAGGCCCATTACTCTGCCCTCCCCTAATGCACAAGAATACAACATGACCATTTCTATTCCCTATATCAGAGGTACATCGGAAAAGATAGCCAAAGTATTTGAAACATGGCCTTCGCACCACTTTCAAACCTCATGTCAAGCTGGCAACTCTGATCCGCTCGCCTAAGGATAAACTTCACCCTTTAGCACACCCAGGAGTGTATGAAGTTCCGTGTGACTGTGACTTGGCCTATTATGGGCAAACAGGAAGATCAGTGAACATCTGCCTGGAAGAACATGAAAGATGCATTCGCTACTATTACTATGGCAAGTCGGGACTGGCAGACCACGCTTTGGACACTCCTTCACAGAGGATTAGATAGAGGAAAACGAATGTGCTATTTAGGAGTCGTTATAGATCTGAAAGATTATTTTTTGAGTCAGCAATGGCTTTGAAGAATTCTCCCAACCTTAACAAAAATGGTTGCATTAATTTGCCAAAAATTTGGCAGATGGTTATCCTAAGAAAAACTCCTGGATAACTGTTTTTTTTTTTCATTAGAGGGCGCCAAAAATAGGACTTTAGATCTTTTGTCTTTTGCAATTATATTGTTTCACTCACTCACTGTCGCGTTTACAAGTGTGTTGTGCTCTGATGATGCTGAGTTGAAAATCAGCGAAATATAAGCGTTAATAAAGCATCTTTGTTGATAAAAGTGTTTGTGGTGGTGTTAATACCGTGAAAAATAAGTCATGATCTTTTGAAGCAGGATTTAAATTGCGTATCGTTCAGTTTGCAGAAGAACATAATAACAGTGTTACTATGAGAGAATTTGGTGTAGCAGAGAGTAATATTAGACTTTGGTGTAAGCAAAAAGACAGTCTTGAAAAAAATCCCTAAAACGAAACGTGCCAGTCATGGAGATGTAACATCCTCTCCAGAACTCGAAGAAGAGCTAAATGAATGGATTTTGACACAACGACAAGATGGCATTATAGTAACAAGAAATGCAATTCGTTTTCAAGCTGTACAACTCAAGAATGGTAAATCCAAGGACACACAAGGTATTTCATCTTTTCTTGCTTCACCTGGGTGGTGCAACAGATTTATGGAACGCAAAGCATTAACATTACGACACCGAACAAAAATTGCGCAGAAGTTACCAAAGCAGCTTGAAGAAAAAGTGCAGTCCTTCCATAAATTTATCATAAAATTACGGAAGTGTCACGGATATGAATGTTCCCAAATTGACAATATGGATGAGATGCCTATGTACTTTGATATGCCTGGGAATCGAACAGTAAACTCAGTTGGTGAAAAGGGTGTCTTCATAAAAACAACAGGACATGAAAAAACGCATTGTACCGTTGTTCTAGCATGCATGGCAGATGGAACCAAATTAAAGCCAACAGTGATATTTAAAAGGAAGAAAATTCCGAAGCATATGAAATTTCCACCAGGTGTAATTGTTCATGGCAATCAGAAAGGTTGGATGGATCAAGAAGGTGTCTCCAATTGTGGCTGGATCAAGTATGGAACATACGTCCAGGTAGCTTGTTACGTCAACAAAACATGCTAGTCTGGGATATGTTCTGTGCGCATTTAACAGAAGCAAGCAAAGAGAAAGCACGTGAGCTACGTACAGACCTAGCAGTCATACCGGGTGGTCTAACTTCCATTTTGCAGCCGCTTGATGTCAGCTTGAATAAGCCATTTAAAGATCACCTATGTGAAAAATGGAGAGAATGGATGTCATCTGGTTTGGTGAAGATGACAAAGGGTGGAAATTTTCCAAAGCCTGAGATCACCCTAGTCACAAGCTGGGTTGAAGAAGCATGGGATTCGATACCATCTGAAATGATTCAATGCTCATTTCTTAAATGCGGAATAAGCAATTCAATGGATGGATCCGAAGATCACGTCATATACGAAAGCGAGGATGATGCACAACAAAATGGAGAGCATGAAGACAATGGCGACAAATGCTACACTGATGACGCAATCCCTACAGATGAATTTATAAATGAAATGTTTGATGATTCAAAAGATGAAGAAGAATTTAAAGGATTTTGACATTTTGTTTTAAAATAAATATTTCTTTCGTTAATTCGTATTGTATTTTGACATTTTGTTTTAAAATAAATATTTCTTTCATTAATTCGTATTGAATTATTTATAATGTTATGGAGCAAGATTAACAGATTGCATTATACGTGGACATGGCATTTTAGGGCTAGTTTTCAAACAAAATTTCTAGTTCGCATTATACGTGGATCGCATTATACGCGATAATATACGGTAATTATGTTTTTCTTTGAAACTGAAGCTTCAACAGTTTATTCATGATATGTAATCTGACTAGAGTGTAAATAAATGTTTTCTTTAAATTCAATAGTTCACTTGCCTGATTTCATTTTCTATTGCACCGCTCATAAATAATCGAATCACGGCAGGAGGTGATTTATAAGGGAGGCTATGACTGCAAACTAAGTTAGAGGTAGATGAGATTTGAACTACTTGATATAGTTTAAGAAATTAGGGATAGTGTGCTATGCTAAGTTCTGGTTCTTTGATTTTTTCATACTTCAGAAATCTAGGATTCAGGGTGGTTCAATATAATAAAAATTTTCCCTGAGTCCGAAGAGAGAACCAGCGCCAGCACTGAAACAAAGGAATTGCCATTGTCTATTGGGAATCTCTTTGTCTTTTACCCACATGCAATATCCTTAAAATTGTTAACGGCCCAAAGTAAATGTAGAGACTGCATAAATTAAAGAGTTATAATTAAGGTTATAACAGAAAGTGTTAAATTAAGGAATTAATAATGATATAGACACAAAGTAAATATTATAAGACAAAGTATGATCAAATATAAGGAAGTGAGGGCATAACGCCATAGAGGGTTCACTACCTAGATAGGACTTTTAGATTTGTAGGCATGTGTTTCATTTAGTATTGTATATGTTACAAGTTTTAGTTGTACTCCCTGAAGATGCCTAAATGACTGAGTTGAAATATTTGAATCGTTAAAATGAGTTTTTAATCCTCTTTTAGTACTGTCAATACTCCATTAAACCTCCAACATGATGTACTCCTAGCACTTAAACCTTAACACAAGGTGCAAAGACTGATGTGTCTAACCATCAACCTGTCATTATCTCTGGAATTGTGATTAAGGTTTTGGAAAAGTTAATAAGAGCTTGCATACAGACTAGGTTGACAGAGAATCTATAGTTATCAATGAACAGCATGTGTTTACTAAGGAAAGGTCATGTTTGAGCAACTTGCTCATATTTCATAATAATGTTAACAATAAGTTAGACAATGGGAATGGTTATAGTATGAAACCTTTGAACATTGCTAAGGTTTTTAATAGAATTCATCATGGAGGACTGCATAAATTGGAGAATATGAGATTGTACTATAAAATATTATCCTGGATAAGAGGATGGCTGACTGACCTATACAAAAAGTGATATATGGAGGGATGTGAATCTGCAAGATTTTAGGTAGTCAGTAGTGTGTCACAGGGTATGTCTATTGTTAATTCAATCGACATACCCTGTGACACACTTAATGACATCGGGAAGGATTGGACAGATGACATACATCTGTTTGCTGATGATGCAATGATAGGCAGAGTATTCAGGAATGTGACTTATTCAGCACTTGCAGAATGATTTGAACAGGCTACAGATGGCTGTCAGTTCAGTGTTTGTAAATAAAAGTCCCATTCCTGATTGAAATTAAAACCTTTCTTTCTATATTTTGAGGAATAATCAGCATATTTCAGTTCATCAAATGGGAAAAAGAAAGATTTTAATTTTGTGATGAATCTTTTTCTTCTGTTTTTTTTTTTTATAAGGGTAAAAATAAGGGTTATATTTTATAAGGGTTATAAGGGTTTTTTAAAAGGTTTTAATTATCTGTAATGGTAATGCCACAGTTCTTAATACCAGTGAATACAATCGTAAAATGAATATTATATCCTCCGCGATCGCGCTACCTACATCCCACTAGAACACGACCCCACAAAAACACAAGTTAAGAAATTAAAAATCTTACTTAAAAAAGTATCTTCCTGTCCCCCCCCGAATATATGGTTTACTGAAAATCCACAAACCCAATTCCCCACTCAGGCTTATAGTAGATGCCACCAATGCACCTTGCTACAGACTGTCTAAACAGCTGGCCAACTCTCTGACCCCCCCCCCCCCCTCACCGGAAGGTCAACTTCCTATATAAAAAACTCGACCCACTTTAAAGCCCTCACAGAAAATTTAACCTTGAATAATGCAGACATATTGGTAAGCTTTGATATTTCCTCTTTGTTTACCAATATTCCCTTAACTGACACCTTATCTCTTTTAGAAAACGTTTTTCTGTCTGACGTCTTAGATCTCTTTTCCTTTGCCATTAACTTTGGGTATTTCTCTTGGAAGAACAAAATCTACAAGCAGATAGAGGGAGCTGCCATGGGTTCCCCCCTTCTCACTCCCCTTGCCAATTTCTATATGGAAGATTTCGAAAACACGAGCCATAGACTCAGTCCCACTCAAACCTTCTATCTGGCTAAGATATGTAGATGATGTGTTCTCTATTTGGCCTCATGTCCCAGACACGTTAGACTCCTTCCTCAGTCATCTCAATAGCCTACATCTAAGAATCCAGTTTACTATGTAAAAAGGAAAAGAAAAATTGTTTACCCTTCCTAGACACCTTAGTCACACGCCTGCCTAATGATACACTTGCCTTCACTGTATACAGAAAACCCACACACACAGGCAGATACATTCACAAACTCTCCCACCACCACCCCTCTCAACAATATGGCATTATTAAAACTCTTACCAAGAGAGCCCACAATCTTTGTTCCAGTGGAACTGCCCTCACTACTGAGCTTAATTACACACACAGCACTTTCCTCTCCAATGGCTACAGCGATCACAGTATCAAAAAATAATCAGTTCCTCCCCGTTCTCCGTCCTTCTCATCAACAAGATTTTAAAAATGCCATCACCATACCCTACATCTGTGGCACATCCGAAAAAATAGCCAAGGTTCTAAAAAAGTACAACCTACACACAGCATATAAGCTCCACCGCAAACTTTTTATCCTTATCTGTTCTATGAAAGATCAGCTCCCTCTTCTCTCTCTCTCTCTCTCTCTCTGCTTAGAGTTTACAAAGTACCCTGTTCCTGTAAGCTGGCGTACTTTGGACAGACAGGCAGATCAGCATCCATCTGCCTGGAGGAATACAAGTCTTACATCTGTAAACACAACTATGGTCATTCAGGCTTGGCTGACCGTGTTTTGGACACCACCCACAGGGTATCATGGAAGAAAACCACCATGCTCCACCACAGCAAATTCAAGAAAGAGAGACTTTTCTTAGAAGCAGCAGCAGAAACCAACCAAATCTTAATAAATACGGTTGCATTAAGCTTCCAAAGATTTGGGAAACACTCATCACCAGAGCTCCCACCTTACATTCCAGGCCACCTACTACCACCCTTAGAGGGCACTCCACCTAGATAGGACTTTAGTGTCACCCACGTGGTTGGGCTTAATATTGTATGATATTTGTGTGCATGTTACATTAGTTGTTTTTGTAATCCCCGTAGATGTCCTAGTGACTAGGACGAAATATAGGAAGTATTAAATTCTATTTTAATCCTTTTTGAGTGTTGTAAAAAATCCATTAAGCCTCCAACATGGTGTCCTCACAGCACTTAAGCCTCTACACATGATTTCTCTTCTGTTATTGAATCAAGCTGGATTTAGTGATATTATTCCATTATTTATATATCGATATAAATAATTTTTTTTTGTTTCAGTCCTGAAGATATCTTTGAAAAACTGGAAAAAGCACTTATACAAGCTGATGTTGTTGTGTCTACAGGTGGCGTATCAATGGGAGAGAAAGTAAGAGAACAGATCTTTCCATTAAATTATTTTTGAAATTTTCTCTTCATCTTAAACATTTTCTTTATGAATTATTGTTATATTTTTTATGGAAAAAAAAATGGTAGAAAAAACATTTGATTTTTTTTTTTTGTGGCAATTCACATTATCAAGAAATATTAATTTTTCTCTTTCCTACACTACATTTGTAAATCTGTGAAGTTGGCTGAATGGTTAATCCATCTTTAATCAGTTGGCTGTGGTCTGAACACGTAACCATGTGGGTCCGAACCTCCTACCATGGGAATGGAATTTTGTGATTGCTTTTTATGGGAAATAAATTGTATCTCTTGGTGTGTGAGACCACCATCCCACTTATTGGTGGTATGAAGTGGCTTGAAAAAGTTCGTTTTTGCTCTCTAGAATAGATTTCTAGATAATGTACAAAGATGTTTTTCCAAAGAAATAAAAAAGAATCTTATGTGTAATTTGTCAGTTCTTTCATTTGGAAGAAAAAGCTCATCAATAATAAAGTTTTTTTTTATAAGAATGAAACCATCATAGGAATTAGCACAAGAAACCATTACTAGAACCTGTATAAGAAAAGAGTGAGCAGGAGAGGGGGGGGGGATGAGGAACAGGCTTTTTGCATGAAGAGTGGTTGATGATTGGAATATATTGCCTGAGCATGTGGTAAGTGTGGAGACAATGAATGTATTTAAGGCCCAGTATGATATACAGTGTGTGTGTGTGTGTGTGTGTGTGTGTGTGTGTGTGTGTGTGTGTGTGTGAGAGAGAGAGAAAGTAATACCCTTGATGACTTATATGATAATACAGTAATCTACAATTTATATGACCATTTCGGGAAGGCAGTTTGCCATTCTTATAATTGAAGGATCAGATAATTGAAGTACTATTACATGGTACTGTATTAGGAAGGGCCTTTGTTTTGAATGGTTAATTGCTGTAATAATATTAATAATTTTCTGAAGTATACTCTCATGAGGTGTACCAGATATTATAACATTTAAGAAATTTAATATTTATCTATGGCAATCAAAATAATTATGTTTTTCCACATTGATCTATTATTTGTTAGGCCACTGGTTTTCATTCGCTGTTCTTCTCACCACTCAACTAATGCAGAGGTTCCACAGGTTCTCTCATCATCCCTCTTCATTCTATATATCAATGACCTACTTCAGTTGCTTCCAACCCAATACACAGTTTTGTAGATGAAAGCACTTTGCACTCCTCCCTTTAATTTGATACTGTGGGGGAATTATTTATGCTATTTCAGATGAACATTTGCCATGGAAATATTTATAGAATATGCATAATGCAGAAACCAGATGCCTGTGCAGAAGTGGGAGTAGTGACTTGGTAAATGATGGGTTATTAATCATTCTAATTGTAGAAAGTATTTTTAACTTGGGTATATAGTTATGTTAAAGATACCAAGCAATTTTAAACCTGGTTTTACTCCATTTTTTCCAAGTAAGCAACAGACAAAATGTCAAGTTTGCGCCTGCAATTTATGCAAGACTAGCTGATCCCACAGGTAGTGCAAGACCAAGGCAACTCGTGGTAAAGGTGGAGCAAGCTCTGATCACTAATCTTAATATTTACCCTTAATGCCAAAACACATCTCCAAGAAGGGGATGTATGATGTTTTGTATTAAAGGCAAGGGGCCACTACCCAGACCGGTTTTGACCTTTATTGAGGTCTCATCAGTGGGAGCCAGGCTAGAAATACCAAGATTTAGTAATGCAGAGCTTGTAAGTATTTTACCAAAACAAGTTACCATAAGGTGTTATAACCTTATTAAATAAAATCTCAGGAGGAGATATAGATGTAGAAAGTATTTTTAACTTGGATATAGTTATGTTAAAGATACCAAGCAATTTTAAACCTGGTTTTACTCCATTTTTTCCAAGTAAGCAAACAGACAAAATGTCAAGTTTGCACCTGCAATTTATGCAAGACTAGCTGATCCCACAGGTAGTGCAAGACCAATAACTGAGTAAAACGAGGTTTAAAATTTCTTGGTATCTTTAACATAATCATTCTAATTGTTCTCCTCTGTATTGAGTCAAGCATTTTGAGTGAGCTCTTAGGGCCCCTACTCCAATTGTGAGAGCAGTATTCAATAACTGGGCAGATTTGTGATATGTAGACGGTTAACAGCTGTTCAGAGGTAAAGTAATGTCTTGAGCAAAACAGGAATTCTAGTTTTTTAGAAGCTAAGGATGCAATGGCTGTGATATGTTTATGCCAGGAGAAGCTTGGTATCAGGGTGATTCCAAGAAGAGAAATCTCATCTTGTCTGGAAATCTGAGTGTTGTCAAAAATAATGCTGAAGAAAATGGTTCCATCAATTGAAATCCTGTATGAAAGAGTCATACAGGATTTCAGTTGATGGAATTTTTCAATTTATGGAGGGTGGGGGGAAAGGATGAGAGGGCATCCTTGGAAGCTGAGAATGAAGGCCACCAAGAAGGGTGTGAGGGCTAGATTTTTCTGTCAGAGGGTGGTGTGTGTGATTGGAATGGATTGCCTTTGGATGTTGTGAGTGCAAGCAGTGTGAATGAATTCAAGAATAAGTATGGTAGTTGGTGTGTGAAGTATGTGGCCTCCCTTGATGAGTCTCTGACTCCCCGGAGGTCTCTCTCTTAATAATAATAATAGTAATAATAATATTTATTAAAACAGTTATTCAATTTAGTTAGGGAATCTTGCAGACTTATAGCAGATTTATTTAAAGTATGACATCATCCGCATAAAGCAAAGAGTTGACATTAACACCTCCAATTTTGATATCAGGTTTAATACAACTTTCCTTCATATTGTGATCCATATAGATAATGAATAACAGAGGGAATAATGTACATCCTTGTCTGACACCAGATTTAACATTAAACTTCCTTCAATTCTACCTGCTGACTTAAAACTCAAATAAAGACTAAGTATTGCTTGATATAATATCCCACAGCATATAACTGTAGTATTTCATTTTGAATAGCTTCTGTCTTGGCACCTTGTGAAATGCCTTTTCCAGATTTACATAACTTAAATACAGATCTTGGTTATATTCCCATGATTTCTCAACTATTTCTCGTAAAGCGAAAATCTGATACTGACAGCCTCTATTTGGCCTGATTCTAGCTTGTTCTTCACCAAGCTTCCCTTCCCAGGAACACTCAGTAGAGAAATATCTCTGTTATTCTCACATTCAGTTTTATTTCCCTTTTTATATATGTGTACTATGAGAGCTCTAATCCAATCATCTGGAATTCATCCCTCTGTCCAGGCCCTCTGAATTATGCTGTGCATCTGCTGTAAGACTTTTATACCTCCATACTTGAGCATTTCTGGTCGAATATCATCTACTCCAGCTGCCTTTCCACATTTTAGGCTTTTGATAGCTTTTTGTACTTCAAGTATGGATATATATTCCCGATTGCATGCCTGGTAATTTTTTTTTTACCACTGTGGTGTCACCGATTGTTCCATTTAGCAATTTTTCGAAGTAATTACTCCATACTTCAAGGATATCTTTTTCTTCAGTTTTCACATCACGTTTATCATCTCTAATTTCTTTTACAGCACTCTTTTCTCCATTTTTAAGCTTTTTCAATTACCTCCAGAATAGCTTGCCACCTTCTTGATGTTTATTTTCTATGTTCTTTCCATGACTTTTGTTTAGCTACTTTTACACAGTGTTTAGCTTTCTTACATTGTCTCTATATTCTCTAAGAGATCAAGCTGACTAATTAGCCAGGGACTGTTGATATATTTCTTCTTTTCATTCACTGCCTCTTTAACTTCTCATGTCCACCATGGAGTTCTGATTTTTCTATCCTTGCAGATAACCTGACCACATGACACTCTGGCTTTATCAATCAATGTTTTCTTCAGGATTTGCCATTGAATCTCCATAGTTTGGTTGCATCTCAAACTCTTTAATTTTTTTTACTAATGGTTGTGCATTTTAGTCTATAGTTCACATCTGAGAGCTGCTCAACTTTTATTCACTTTAAAACTTTCTTACATGTTCTTCTTTTCAATATGAAATTCAATTTTACTTTACCTTGCTTACCTCAGTTCTGTCTAAAGTAATGGAAAAAATCATTAATTCCCATCTCCTACACTACCTTGAAGACAACCACCTAATAAATGACAGCGAGTATGGATTCTGTTGCTTCCAATCAACAGTAGATCTGCTCACATGTGTCACCCATCTCTGGACAAATGCCATGGAGAAGTTTAGTGAATATCAAGTGGTTACACTTGATATCTCCAAAGCCTTTGACCAGGTCTGGCCCAAAGGCTTAAGCAAACTACCATCATTCGGTCTAACCCGGGACTTCTGTAGTTGGATTGCCAGCTTTCTGTCTGGACACACACACACACACACACACACACACACACACATACACACACACACACTGTGTGTGTGTGATGGTGGATGGTTCCCTGTCCTGTCACCATTCAATTAATGCTGGGGTTCCACAAGGTTCTGTCCTCTCACCAAACCTATTCCTACTATATATCAACAACCTACTTCAGTTGACCTCCATCCCAATATACAGTTTTGCAGATGACAGCACACTACACTCCTCACTTTCATTTGATAAACCTTGCCCTACACGACTCACCTCAACCTACAGAACATCAACCACCACCACCCTCAATTCCGATCTCCGAGTCATCCTACAGTGGAGTTTGGATAACCTTGTCAACTTCGATGCTAGTAAAACCCAGTTCTGTCTTATTTCCCACAAAAAAGAACCATTTTCCTTGAGTATTATTTTTTGATAACACTCAAATTCCCAGACAAGATGAGATTTCTCTTCTCGGAATTACCTTGACATCATGCCTCTCCTACCACAAACATTACCACAGAATTCATTATTTTAAGGTTATGTTAAACTGCAAAGCTGATCAATTTTTTGCCATTGCTGTTTAGTGTATGTTCTCCATATATTCTTATATTATTATTAATTTTCATGTTTCCAGTTCTTATATTTATTTATCTTATTATATGTTTAGAGTATATTCTCCATATATTCTTATATTATTATTAATTTTCATGTTTACAATTCTTACATTTATTTATTTTATTATATGTTTAGAGTATCTTCTCCATATATTCTTATATTATTATTAATTTTCATGTTTCCAATTCTTGCATTTATTTACTTTATTATATATATTTTGTAACTGATTATAGAATTCAATGTTTTCATCTTCTCTTTCTTCTTCTGGTGCATATAAATCAATTATTGTTAAATAACCTCTACCTATTTTTATTCGTTCATTCCATAATTTATAATATTTTAACTGTTTTGAAAGGGAATTATGAATCCAAATCATAACACCTGCTTGTGCTCTTTGGTCTCTGTCAACTCCACTATATATTAAATTAAAATTTTCAGTTCTCATGGTACCTTTTAATTTCTTTTTTGTTTCAGTTGTTACTGCTATTTGAAAATTTCTTTCATTTAATATTTGGTCTAATTCTATCGTGTTACATAGATTCATTTCGATCACCCTTCTCTGTTGGCTTAAAAGTAGATTAATGTTCTCTCTGTCAGGTGACTAGCCTGGCAATGGATAATCCAGTAGTAGGGATGCTACCTTGAGGCTTCTGAACTAGCTTTCTTCCAAATTTAAACCCATAGGAGGAATAGGGTATATTGAAAGAGTAGATTATAGAGGGGACATAGATATAGGCAGAAATGAAAAGACCCCATAGTCCTCGAGTACTGTAATAGCATAAGGGTCATAAAATAAGAAGAGTTGGCTGATAAGGCCTTATAGGAAAGATTAAAGTGAGTGGATCTTCCTCAAAGTGAGAGAAGAAGAAGATAGATCCAGCTAGGGGACCATGGGAGTGCCACTTCCCTTTACAATCAAAACTGACATTAACTCTAACAGAGTTGTTTGATTAATTCTGGCAATGTTCCAAGGAAACTGAAAAAGGGTAAAATAGCTCTATTACATAAAGGAGGCTCCAAGACAGAAGTAACAAACTAAACAGGCTACATGAAGCTAATTGTTTCAAACAAGGCATCCAAAGGTTTCCAAGCCTCCTGGACTACTCACAATTATGATGAATACAAAACATAAAAAGTTCCATGCTGGCTTGATCGTTGCCCAGAATAACAAGGATCTCATTGCTTGTTTAGGTGGAAGGCAAGCTTTGAAAAACATGTTACAGTCCCCTAATCAACACTATCTCAAGATATGTTCCCTAAATATAGAAGGGCTATCTAAATCCAAAACCATCGGCAAAATAGCCAAAGATAAAGCAGTTGATGTGTTGGCTCTCCAGGAAACCCATGTGCCTGACACAGCCCTCAATAGGCTAACGATCCCAGGACTCATTCTCATGTCTCATAACTGCCACCTCAAGTATGGCCTAGCAACCTATATCTGGCCTGGTCTCAAGGATATAACCCAAAGTGTTCCTGATACAGAATACTCCATAGGTATTAAAGTTTAAAATATCACCATATACAATGTCTACAAAACCTCCATCGCAATCCTGGCCTGATTAGATGGACCGACCTCCTCCTCACCCTGCTATCTATGTTGGTGACTTCAATTCTCATCACACTGCATGGGGCTATTCCTCTAACAACCGGGATGGTAATAATCTAGCTAACTTGATGGATTCATATAACTTGTATTTGAATTATGATGCCAAGCAGGACGGCACTCATTACTCAGCCAGATGGAATGGAACAGAACTATACCCCAGATCTGTGCATAGTCACTAAAGACTCCGAAGACCACCCTCTTCCATCAACCAGAACCATCCTTAACGGATTCCCTAATAGTCAACATCGTCCTACATTAATAGAAATAGGAACATCAATCCCAGTCATCAGCGGAACACCAATCATTAGTTGGAATCTCCACAGGTCCAATTGGACTGCATTTCAGAAACAAATCGAGTAAACCGTTAGAGCAATTCCACCCACTCCTAATTGCTATCCTAGATTTGTTAAACTACTCAAATCTGCAGCAAAATCCCCCTATCCCTAGAGGCTGCAGAAAACAATATATCCCAAGTTGGAGTAGAGAAAATGAGGAACTCCTAGCCAAATATGAGAAAACTGAAGATCCAACTATTGCTAAGGAGCTCATATCAACCGTGGATAAAAACAGAATGGAAAGATGGATCTCAACCATCAATGAACTCGATTTCATCACATCTAGTCGGAGAAGCTGGTCACTTCTGAGAAAATTAGTTGGAGCAGAGCCAATGACACACAAAACAACAGAGATAACTCCTGATCAAATGGCTAACCATTTATTGAAAACCTCCATGATTCATCCCAGCTCTACCAGCAGTAGACCTGGTAGAGCTGGGATGAATTCCATCTTCAGGATTTGTTTGCTGTACAAGCTTCCACCAAACAAATCCTGAAGACGGAACCTGAGCTTCCTGAACTCGTACACCCAGTATCTCGGGAAGAGGTACAAATAGCCTTAAAACTTACCAAGAATGGCAAAGCTGCAGGAGTGGACGGTATACTCCCTGAGTTCCTAAAACATCTTGGTCAACATGGCCAAACATGGCTGGCTGCCCTTTTCTCAGAAATCATGACTGGTAAACTACCAAAGCTGTGGTGGGAAGCCAAAATAATTGCCGTGCCCAAACCAGGGAAAGATCCAAATTATGTGAAAAACCTATGACCTATCTCCTTGCTTTGCACCACCTTTAGGCTCTTTGAAAGACTTCTCCTTAAAAGAATTTCCCCACTCATTGAAAGAGCACTCTTGACTGAAGAAGTTGCTGTGACCAGGTCCTGGCCCTGACAACTCAAATTGAAGCAGTCTTCCAGAAGAAACTTAAATCTGGAGCCACTTTCATTGACCTAACATCTGCTTATGACACTGTCTGAATCAGGGACCTCCTCCAAAAACTAGGAAATATTATAAAGTGTAAAAAACTTTCCACCTTTTTGATTCTATTCTCTCCAACAGAAAGATCCGGGTCCATATTGGCGGAAAAAAGAGCAGGCCCAGATTCCTTCACAACAGTCTTCCTCACGGCTCTATGTTATCCCCTATACCTTTTAACATCTACGTGTATGATCTACCTCATACCAGCTCAAGCAAGTATACGTATACCGATAACCTAGCGATCTTACATCAATCCACCTCCTTTACCAACCTAGAATCAACCTCGAATACAGACCCGAACACCCTGGAAGAGTACTTCAAGCAGTGGTACTTGAAGCCAAATATTTCACCTTACAATGCATAGGCAAATCTACAACTCAACCTTTCTTTCTGTGGAAAAATGGTAGAACACGAGCCTCACTCAAAATATCTTGGGGATGAGTCTGGACAGTATCCTAACCTATAAAAGGCACATCATCAACCTCTCCAATAAAATTAAAACCAGAAATAATATCATTTCAAGGCTTGCTGGAACAACCTGGGGGTTGCGGTGCAGAAGTCCTAAGGTCATCTGCAATAGCCCTCGCATTCTCTGCAGCAGAATATTGTGCCCCTATCTGGGAAAGAAGTACACACACTAACATTATAGACACCCAGCTAACTCTACCATGCTCACAATTAGTGGGACAGTGAGAAGTACCCCCCCCCTTTCTCCTGGCTGCCTATTCTATCTAACATTGCTCTACCACACACACGGAGAAGACAAGCTTCAATTAAGGAATTTAATAAAGCAATGAGCAACCCACTTCTGCCCCTACATCAGACTCTCATAAACCCACCAATTCTTTGCCTCAATTCCTGGTAGAAGATCCCTGTGCTCCGCAGCCTTGTTTTGATCTTCCTAAGAAGATTTGGTCGTCAATAAACAGGATCAGAACTAGTCAGGGCAGGTGTAGCTACCTACTACATAAATGGGGGCTGTCAGATCATCCTTATTGTGATTGTTCTCCCGTCGCTCAGACGATTATTCATATTATGTACAGCTGCCCAAGGTGCCAATTTCACGGTGGTGGCCTACACGACATTCACAAAGTGACAGATGAGGCCTTGAATTGCCTTTCCAGCCTGGACCTTGACCTTTAGTGGGTGTGGTGGTGGTGGTGGTTATGGAGGAAACAGAAGATTACGGTCCCGTCTCACCACGAAGACGTTACTCTTGTAGTCACTCTCATAGTCCTCGTTATGGTATCAACAGAACTCCTCCTCATGTTAGGAGATTGTGATGTAATGTGAAATAGGCCTCCTCTGATGGATCAAGTTTTCTCACACAAGACATAACTGCTCTCTACGTAAACCTAGGATACAGCTGCATTTATATTGTGAAGTGTTGTGAGAACATGCAGCCTTGTCATACTTGTTACAGCAGGACGATAATTGTCCCTGGCTTGATTATGACAAGTTACTTTTACTTTATTTATAAAAAAAAAAAATTAACTTAGAAAACCGGTTGTGCCTTTTATGTAATGAACTTTTATATGTTAAGATTTTCATCATTTGTTGCTGGAAATTGTGATTGTACTTTTCACTTACCAGTTTCATGTAGCCATAAGCATAAATAAATAAATAAAGCTCTATTACATGAAGGAGGCTCCAAGACAGAAGTAACAAACTAAAGACCAATTAATATATCAGAAATAGTTGTTAAAGTAGTATTGGAAAATTGAGTTAAAGGTAAAATTCAGCAGTGCATGAATAGAATACATTACTTTTTGGCTGGCACCATAGCTTTGTAAATGGTTGGTCCTGTTTTAGTAATTTACACACGTTTTATAATAGAGTGAGAACAATTAGATAAGGGAAATGATTGCACTATGATACTGCTGGACTTTGTGAAAGCATTTAACAGAATACTGCATGGTAAATTTACATAAGTTAGTGCTAAAAAAGAATATATGTGAAACCTGGTTTAATGGGTGGGGGGGAGGGAACTGACAGAGACACCAGGGAGTATTATATGGGGGCATGGAATCTAGGAGAATGAGGTGACTAGTGGAGTGCCCCAAGGTACTGTACTCTAGCCACTTCTCTTTAATTTGTATATTACTGGTATAGGGACAGATTTAATGGGTGTAGGGAGGATGCAAAACTGTGTGTGTGTGTGTGTGGGGGGGAATAGTAGTTGATAAAGGTGATGTGAATATCCTGAAAACATTAATTTTCTTTCAGTGGCAGCTTGTACATAAGTACTGTGATGACACTGCAGCACCTCCAAGGAAAAAACGAAAAAATTAAATATTGTTTCTGTTTATAAATAATAACAATGCCAACGGCATTATATAAATGCAATACAACATGTTAAAGGTTACAGCTTGTGTTCTGACATTGATTGAATAGTGAATAATTGGAATTGTTTGTTTAACTTTAGATTACGAAACAAATGCACTGCGATCTAACATAGTGTCAGAATTATCACATTCAGTCAATTGCGGCTAGACTCACCAATATTCGTTTGCACTTGTCACTGCACGTAACAAGGGAATCCGACACTGCTCAACGAGCAGTGTCGCTACGTATAAATTGTATGCTCGTGCACATTATTTCTGCGAGATAGGAAATTAGTGAGTGTACGTGGTGAGGGTGAAATATTTTGGTAAATCTTATTTAATTCTGTTAAAATAACATATAATTATTTATTTATTATAGATACAAAGCTGAATTATGATGAGTGTCACTGCTGAAAATATGAAAAGAATTATATTTTCTCAATTATCATTAATTGAAAAAATAGAAATAAAAAATAAAGGTCGTCCTACTCCAGATATTATTATTAGTCAGGAAGGAATAAGTAAAAATAAATATACATAAGCTCTTTTAACAGTGAGTGTATCAAAAGATTAAATGGTTTTGTGGTTGCGAAACTAGAAATGCCCTATTTTGTTTTCCTTGTTTCTTTTTGGCGGCAATACTGTATGGGCTCATAGTGGTTTTACAAATATAAACAAATAAAAGAAAAATATGAAAGTATCAAAATTCTCAAAAACGCATGGAAAATGTTATTTCGTTTTCATTATTAGGAGAAGTTCATATTTCCGAACAACTTCGTGAGGCTTATAGAACATCAAAATTGAAACATAATGAAGAGTAAAGAAAAACAAACCGAGAAATATTATCAAAAATAATATATTGTATAAAATTTTGTGGCAAATTTGAATTATCCCTTCGGGGACATAAATGAAAGTGATTATCTGAAAATCTGGGAGTATTTAAGGGGTTAATAAATTTCATTGCAACTTTTGATGCTTCTTTGCAGAAACATTTAGATAACAATTTGGTGTTTAAAGGGACATCAAAAACTATTCAGAACGAATTATTACAATGCATATTAAAAGTTTGTCACGATCTATAGCATCAGAAATCAATGAAACATTGTATTTAGCAGTCATGGTTGACGATACCACAGATGTTTCTGAGCATACACAAACAGTGATTGTTTTCCGTTATGAACTTTGAGATATAGTTTATGAAAGATTTTGAGGATTTTTCACTCCAGAAAATGCAACGGCAGATGGCCAAAATATTTACTTAACGAAATAAAGAAAGTATTGAAAAATGATTCGAATAAGTTAATAGCTCAAACATATGATAGAGCTGATGTTATAATAAAATGAATATAATAAAAGCAGTTTCAAATATCTGTAATTCAGAATGCTGTGAGTTTGCTAGTACTACTAAAATTATGGAAAGTAAAGAAGTGTGTGATAGTATCTGCACAGAAGCAAAAGAAAGATTTGTATTTACCAATCATTTAATAACTGCTAAACTGATTTTTCAGGAAACTTTTGAGAGTTTTCATAAAGAGCTACCAACTTATGACATAAAATAAATATGTCAAGTTTATTCAATTCTTGTTCAAAAAATTTAGAAACAGAATTACAAATTTTGCTCTAGAAAAGAATTTCACAATTTTAAAGGATTACTTTCATTATTAAATGAAGAAAATTTAGCAAATGTTTTTAGTGAAATAATTAAAGTTATAAAAATTTTAGTAACAATTCCAATGACTACAGCAGAACTGGAAAGATATTTTCCTACTTTAAAAATGGTGAAATCATTTAAGGAATACTATGAACCAAGAGCGGTTAACAGCTCTGGCTATTTCAACTGAAAAAAACATGATTTTGGAAATTACAAATTTTAATAAAGCAAAATTTTTTAATATGTAAATTTACTTATTAATAAATTGAAAAAATGAATTATTTTTCTTATTTTATATATGCAGCACCTCCACTTAAAATTTTCACCAACCACCACTGTTTTCTTTATTGCTTTCTTGTAGGATGTATTGAAACAAGTTTTAGAAACAGATTTAAAAGCTTCTATACATTTTGCTCGGGTGTTTATGAAACCAGGGTAAGTTGTACTGACATCTTTTTTATATGTAAACGCATGGAAAGGCTTATGTTTTGTCAGTTTATGCTAGTTTATTTTCACGTTAATGATTACAACATAGAAGAAAATAATTAATATTTATTAACTTATTAATAAACCATAATAAACCACTCGGCCGACTTGGCTAGCCGAGTGGTTAGCATGTCTGCTCTCCAGCCAAATGGCTGCTGGTTCGAATCCTGCCATAGGCATGGATGTTTGTGATTGTCTGTGGAAATACTAGTGGTGGCAGTCGGTAGATGGCGTTGGTGTAGCTACTGGATTGAGTGGTGGGGACAGAGATACAGAGTAGGTGTCCTCCCTCGATGAGTCTTTGGACTTCCTATTAGTATCACATAATAATAATTATTATTAACTGTATTTTGCTGGTATTATATCCAGCATCTTTAGCACACAAGAACAGTTTTTCACAGTACACGAAATAATTTGGTATAAACAATAATTTGGTATAACAGTGGGACTAGTTTAAAACAATTGTAATGGACAACACAAGGAACTAAAGTCCTAATTCCTGTCAGGTGTCTTCTCCCTCCAGGAGATCGACTACCATGTGTCTCCACCATGTCCTACTCTGCACCTCCCTGTTGCATTCCTTGTATGAGAGATAGGTCCAGTCTTCTATATTTTTCATCCACTCCAGTCTTTGTCTTCCTCTCCTGCTCTTTTCCTCAACAGTTCCTTCGAAGTCTCCTTTGTAGGCAGTTATATCTAAGAATGTGTCCGAAATAGCTGACTTTTCTCTGTTTAATTTCTTTTATCAGGCTTCTGTTTTCACTAATCATCTCTAGACCTCTTCATTTGTCTTTTTGCCTTTCCATGATATCCTCATAATTCTTTGCAGCATCCACATTTCAAAGGCCTCCAGTTTTTTCACACTCAGATTGGAGAGTGTCCTTGTCTCCACTACATATAATAATGTGGACCATATGTAACATTTGGAGATTCTTAGTCTTGTTTTCAGATTTAATTCTCTAGATGTCAGTAGATTTTTCATATCAAAAGTTGACCTTCTAATTTCATCTTTTGTCCTGCCATTCTCTGTGATCAAGTGTCCGAGATATATATATATATACCTCGGACACTTGGAAATAAATTAGAACAGGTACACCTGTTCTAATTTATTTCCTTTTATGTTGATGTATATTTTTAATATTTTCTTTTCTCTAGAAATTGTCATGATTTTTGTTTTTTAAAGTTGAAACTGAGGCCATACTGTTCACTGCACTTGAGGGATTCATCTATAAGAATCTTGATGTGAGGTCATATTTGTTTTCAGCTAGAAGAACCATGTCATCTGCATATCTTAGGTGAATAATATTTCTTTCCCCTACAGTGATTCCTTTGAGGTTACTAATTTTATTAAATATTTCCTCTGTGTATAGGTTAAAGAGAATCAGCGACAAGGCACAGCCTTGTCTCACACCTTTCTGAACTAGGAATTCTTCTGAGGTCTCTCCATTTATTCTCAAAGATGCACTCTGTTCCTGGTAAAGATTAGTGATTAGCATAATGTCTTTTCTATCCATGCCTATTTTTGAAATGATTTCAATTAATTGCTCATGTTGAACATTGTCAGATGCCTTTTTGTAATCTATGAAGCAGAGGTACACATCTTTTTTGTTTTTCTAGATATCTTTCTATTATTATTATTATATAACACCTCCAGGGAGTCCAAAGACTCATCGAGGGAGAAGAACTACTCTACAACTCTCCGTCTCCCCCTACGGCAACTACTTTTATGTACACCAACTCCATCTACCTCCGACCACCACCGCTAGTATTTTCACAGATGATCACAAATATCCATGCCCACGCTTGGTTTTGAACTTGCGGCCTTTTGGCTGGAGAGCGGATATGCTAACCACTTGGCCTACCAGGCCGGCATGATGGTTCTGATGTTAAAAAAATACCTTCTCTTGTACCTACATTTTCCTCAAACCACTTTGTGTATCATTTATGTCTATGTTTATTTTTCTTTTATTTCTTTCAAGAATAATGTATAAGAGGACTTTTGATACTTGACTGATGAGGCTAATTGACCTGAACTCTTCACATCTTGTAGTTTTTTTTTTTCTGAGGGGGGGTGGGAGGGGGTGGAGGGAGTTGGAACAAAAATTGAGTGATTGATATTTTTCACAAAATCCAGAAATCCAGTTTCGTTTATCTTGTTGCATAGTTTTGTTAGGAATTTCAGTCCTCTTTAATCTAGAGCCTTCAACCATTTTGCTGAGATATTATCTATTCCTGCGGCTTTATGCAGTTTTAGTTTTCTGACGGCATTTTCAACTTCACAGAGTAAAATGGATGGTTCTTCTAAATTTTTCTGTTCAGGAATATTATTTCTTTGTTGCTGATTTAATTTCCTTGTGTATTCAATCTATCTTTCCATGATTTATTTTTTATCCATTAGAATATGATCTCTTGAATCTCTAATGATGCTTGCTTGATTTACTGTATTTGTCCTGCTTGTCATTCCCGTGATCTTTTCATGCATTTCTATCAAGGTTTTTAATGTCTGTACATTTATTCCTAATCCATTCCTCTTTGGCTTTCCTGTATTCTTTTTTTATTTCTTTATTCATGCTTTTATATTCATGTTTGTTCTTTAACTTTTTTCTTTGTTCCATCAACTTTAGTATTTTTTCATTTATCCAAGGTTTATTCCTTTTATTTTTTAATTGTGGGAGTATATTTTTGTCTGCTTCATTGCTGCTATTCTTGAATGTTTGCTAGTTCATGTTAATTTCATCAATTGGTCTTCTATTTTCTGTGTGAGTAGTGATGTCAGACTTCTTAAGGGATTTTATAATTTTTTTTTATTTTAAACAAATTATGGACTCTTCAACCATGTTATTATTATTATTATTATTAAGACAGACCTCCAGGGAGTCAGAGACTCATCAAGGGAGGCCACATACTACACACACCAGCTATCATACTTATTCATTTACACTGCTTGCACTCACAACATCCAAAGATAATCCATTCCAATCACCCTCTGATAGAAAAAATCTAGCCCTCACACCCTTCTTGGCAGCCTTCATTTTCAGCTTCCAAGGATGCCCTCTCATCTTTTCCCCACCCTCCATAAATTGAAAAGTCTCAATCATATCACTCCCTCTTTCTCCTATTTGCTAGTGTCTGCAGTCTTCATAATCAGTATTCCACAATCCTGATATAATTTTTAACACAATCCTTTGTACTCTCTGCAATATATCAGAATTACAACGGAAACCAGAAGACCAGACCTGTGCGCAATAGTCTAAGTGAGGTCTTATCAAAGCCTTGTAAAGAGACAAAATAACATCCTTATCTTTACATATGAACGTTCGTTTCAGCATTGCATTTATCTTTTGAGTGTATTTTCAATCTTTGCCAAATGGCATCTGAACTTCAATTTATCTATTAACACTCCAAGAACCCTAGCCCCCCTCACCAGTTTCCTCTAGCCTAATCCCACCAATATAATACAGCATTGGATATTTAATCATGCTGAAGTGAATGACTACATTTACTTACATCAAACTGATACCTGTTTTCCCATGCCCACAATTCCAGCCTATTCAAATCATTCTGCAAAGACTGCATATCAGCAGCATTCCTGATTACCCTGCCTATCTTTGCATCATCAGCAAGTAGTTATTTGTCGTTTGTCAAATCCTTCCCAATATCATTAATGTACAGAGTGAATAACAGCGGACCAAACACTGAACCTTGTGGTACACCACTTGTTATTTATTTATTTTTTTATTTATTTTTAATCTTTGTACTGTTTATGGGCAGTACTACCCTTACATCATGTCCAGACATTTCGTCCGGACTTGATATAGGCCTAAGCCTTTACAAGTGTTTCACCCTATGCCTATTCCAGTTATCATAGTAGTCATTCTCTAGTGGCAACGCCATGCCACCAGTGTGCCCTGTATGGCCCTCAAAGAAAGAACTTTTATATCCTTTTGTGTAAGCCAAAGCTGTTTTAAGTTCTTATAGCTATCTACACTCATTACGCCATGTATAGAGATGGTTTAGCTGGTAAACCTCGGAGTTGCCCCATGTTCCTCCTGTATCTTACTAACTAGATCTGGGTTATTTTTATAATAATTTACTTTATTATTATGGCTATAGGCTAGTGGGCGCCCTGTTGCCACCACCTGGGCATCAACTACCCAAACGTCACCACCTCTTTTAATCACTAAGTCTGGCTTATGCAAACCCGCAGAGGTCCTATAATGTGGTGCCACCGCAGTCTGCCAACCTTTGTTCTTAAAGCGGTTGTTCAGAATGGAGACCATGGCATCATGCCTCCTCATGTGGACCCCATGGGTGCGGAAGCAACACTGGGCTATATGAGACAGTGTCTTACTGTAATGGCAGCCAGCCCTACAGTTGGAGTTGTCACTACCCCATCGAGCTGTGCAGACTCGAGTAGGCAGCATTGATCCTTGTCCTGATAAGGTCAATATACTCGAACCCACATAGGAGTCTGGTACCATCCCTTACCCAATCATGCTGGGGAGGCACCAGATATGACTCTTTTAAAGGAGCACCATCTACAGAACAGTGCAACAGAGATGCCCATCTCTTGTATTCTCCAGGTGGTGACTCGATTAAAGTACCTTGATAATGGGACCAGCCTTTAGCCTGCCTAAAGTCTTCTTGTATTAATGGGCTATAGAAAGCCTCTCTGCAGATGGGGGGAAGAAGATAGTTCTAACTGCGCGATTCTTGATAGCTGCAGGCGTGGGATCAGCCATCTAAGTGATGGAACCCCAAGCCCACTATCCTTCAGCCTCTCATGTGGACCCCATGGGTGCGGAAGCAACACTGGGCTATATGAGACAGTGTCTTACTGTAATGGCAGCCAGCCCTACAGTTGGAGTTGTCACTACCCCATCGAGCTGTGCAGACTCGAGTAGGCAGCATTGATCCTTGTCCTGATAAGGTCAATATACTCGAACCCACATAGGAGTCTGGTACCATCCCTTACCCAATCATGCTGGGGAGGCACCAGATATGACTCTTTTAAAGGAGCACCATCTACAGAACAGTGCAACAGAGATGCCCATCTCTTGTATTCTCCAGGTGGTGACTCGATTAAAGTACCTTGATAATGGGACCAGCCTTTAGCCTGCCTAAAGTCTTCTTGTATTAATGGGCTATAGAAAGCCTCTCTGCAGATGGGGGGAAGAAGATAGTTCTAACTGCGCGATTCTTGATAGCTGCAGGCGTGGGATCAGCCATCTAAGTGATGGAACCCCAAGCCCACTATCCTTCAGCCTCGCATGGAAATATGTAACAGTGTCAGGCGGCATTCGTTGCGGAAGCATGCACTGGGCTATATGAGACAGTGTCTTACTGTAATGGCAGCCAGCCCTACAGTTGGAGTTGTCACTACCCCATCGAGCTGTGCAGACTCGAGTAGGCAGCATTGATCCTTGTCCTGATAAGGTCAATATACTCGAACCCACATAGGAGTCTGGTACCATCCCTTACCCAATCATGCTGGGGAGGCACCAGATATGACTCTTTTAAAGGAGCACCATCTACAGAACAGTGCAACAGAGATGCCCATCTCTTGTGTTCTCCAGGTGGTGACTCGATTAAAGTACCTTGATAATGGGACCAGCCTTTAGCCTGCCTAAAGTCTTCTTGTATTAATGGGCTATAGAAAGCCTCTCTGCAGATGGGGGGAAGAAGATAGTTCTAACTGCGCGATTCTTGATAGCTGCAGGCGTGGGATCAGCCATCTAAGTGATGGAACCCCAAGCCCACTATCCTTCAGCCTCGCATGGAAATATGTAACAGTGTCAGGCGGCATTCGGAGCCATGATCTCACGGCAGAATGGATATCCCTGTCCATTTGGGACAGTACCAAGATATAAACCTTGCAGACTCAGATCCCCCGTATACCACTTTCTATCAGATATCTGTCAGCCATCCTATTATCCATGCTAATATTGTATAACCCAAAACCATTTTCTCCAATTTATGCTACAGTCTGCCATGCTGTATTCTGTCAAAAGCCTTAGCAAAATCCAAAAGTATCATGGTTTATTCATTCCCCTTGTCTAGTTCAATGGTTACATTGTTATAGAATGTGAGCAAGTTGCTAAAACACGACCTTCCCTTAGTAAGCCCATGTTGTTTATTTGAAAGTAGAGATTCACTGTCAACCCATTTCTGAATGTAGGCCCTAACAGTTTTTCCAAAATCTTCACCACCACTCCTGAGATACTAATTGTTCGATAGTTGGATACACTGGTCTTTGCATGACCCTTGTACAATGAAATTACCATACATTCCTTCCATTCCTGCAGAATCTTCCCTGTTCTGAGACTCATATTAAACATCCTGGGCAAAGGAATGGCCAGTTCAGCTGAACACTCTTTTTAGCACTTCATCTAGTGAAAAAGCTAACAGTGAGCTCAATGTTGCATTCACCAGGTTGATAGCTTTTAACAAAATGGGCACTCATTAACTGAACAACCTGTTTTGCATCTGTAACCCTCATGCCATCTGGATTTAGAAGAGTTATTCTTTCATATTCATTCTTTCTTTTATTTGCAGCATATCGATAGAATTCTTTAGGGTTGTCTTTAGCACACAGAGCCAGTTTCTTTTCATACTCAGACTTTGCTTTCCGTACAACAGTTGTTATTGTGTTAGATTGCACCTCACACCAGATGGCTTCAACTTCAGTGCCACATGAAATATTTAACATGACAATTTTTGTATTAGATTTAAGAGTCTGGATTACCCATTGTCTGCGTAGTTAGCCTAGTGGCTTTGCACTTCACAACCACATGCCTGGGAAAGAAGTGTCCTAGGTTCTGTTCCCATTGACGACTTGAGGAGCTGACAGATCTTCCTCAGCCATAGCCAAGTTAGCCGGTCTTGGGCGTGGACAGCAGGGTTTTTCTCCCCAGTTTATCTGGGATTTTTCCTCCCGCAAACAGGCAAACCGTTCCCCTGAACGCACATGGACTACTGTCATGAATGTGTCCCAGCCATATGCTTGTCCTGAGCCCGGATAAAATTTGGGGGGTTGGGGAAAGCAATGGTGAACTACCCTGTAAAAATCTCACCAGGATTTCTTTGTGGGCAATGCCCACAAAGAATTTGGGCAGAATGTGGGCAAATTAGGGAGAGTGGGCAAAAGAATGTGAGCAAATTAGGGAGAAAGGTTAAATGGGTAGAATATGTGCCTTCCATATTCTTGGGATTCTTAGACCATTGTTATTGTTAAGATTAGGGTGGTTGATAAGAATCTCACTGGCTTCCTTAAATTTATGTTCATACCATGTTTTGGTGTGAATGTAAACAACAGGTGCTTTTCCAGTCAAATCCTATGTTAAGTGTTCAGGGCATGATCAGAAAGGCCAGCTTCTCCATAGTTATTATATTTAATGTGTCATTATGTTCCTTTTGTCTGATAGGAATTGTGCATCTTGTTTCCCCTATATAGTGTAGATTATGGGTGCAATAAATACAGTATACTCCAGAGTGGGCCAGCGTAGGGAGTGGGTCTTTGGATGAGCCTCCTACAAAATTAAAGTAAGTTCTTTAATTTTGTAGGAGGTTTAAAGGTGGCTTTAAGGTTGTATTTCTGTAGTATTCTGTTTATTTTATCTGATGTTCCTTTAATGTATGGAATGGTTACAGTTTTATTGTAGTCTAGTTTATCTTGGTTTTTATTTTGTTGATAGTATTTTGGCTCTAACCATTTTTTAGGAAAGTATTGCTGATAACTTTAAATTCATCTTTAGTGTATTAAGGACACCTAGTTTTTGTGTGGGGTGGTGGTATGAGTTTATGTATATATATTGGCCAGTATGTGTAGGTTTCTGGTCAAACAGGAAAGACTGCCAGAAAGAAGTGTGACAAATGTATCTAGAAACAGATTTTCAATCTCAATTGTTAACTGTGTGTGTGTGTTGTTTGTTTAGGTGGCTGAGGAAAGTGTTTAATGTTTGGCAGCCATGGGGCTAGATAGCAAAAACATCGTCAACATATCTAAGAACTTTGGGGTTTAAAGGACAGGAATCTAGAGCACATTGCTTAAAATATTCCATATAAAAGTTACCAATGGGGGGATAATGGTTAGCCCATGGCTGTGCCTTCTTTTTGTAGGTAGAAAGCGTTTTGCAACACAAAATAACCAGAATGTAATACATGCTCAAAGAACGCCATGATATCTGGAGGGAATTTGTCCTGTAAAAGAAGGATTGTGTCATTGATTGGGACATTTGTGAAGAGGGCAGAGACATCAAAAACTGACTAATAAATCATCTTTTTCTAATTTAATGTCTTTGATTATGTTTATAAAGTGTTGTGTGTTTTTAATATGCATGCAGGAAGATATCTACATAAACAATCATATCATCCACTCCAACAGTATGGTATTCTAAAAACATTTACACACAGATTGATCTTAGGTACATCAGAAAAGATAGCCAAAATACTTATAAAATATAACCTTTGCACTGCATTCAAATCACATGTTAAATTAGCAACTCTGATCCGCTCTCCTAAGGATAAAATCTATCCCCTAGCATATCCTGTACTGTATGAAGTTTCCATGTGACTGTGACTCAGTCTGCTATGAACAGACAGGAAGACCTATTAATATCTGCATTGCAGAACATAAAAATACATTCACGACTATTATTCTGGCAAGTCTGGACTGGCAAATAATGCTTTGGACACTCATTTGCACAAGATTAGATGGAAGAAAACCAATATGATACGTAGAAGTCGTTATAGGTCAGAAAGATTATATTCAGAATCAACTATGGCTATGAAGCATTCTTCTAACAAGTTAATTAATGCAAATTACTGCAACTGAAAACAAGTACAGTTGCATTAATTTGCTGAAAATTTGGAACACTGTCATCTTAAGATTAGCTTCTGCATAGCTGTAATACTTCTTGTTTATGACATTAGAGGGTGCCAAATTTATATGTTAGATCTTTTGTCTGTTACAGTTTGAATTATTCCAGTTAGTAGTTGTTGTGTTAACTGAAACATGTAGTGTGCTCTGAAGATACTGGTTTAAAATTCAGCGAAATATAAGCCAGTCAATAAACATCTTCTGTATAATTTAGTTCATTTGGTTTAATCATCATCATCATCAATTTTCTGATATGTATCCCCAAGAGGTGTTCATATTATTATGACAGCAGTACATTATGAAGTTTACATTATTATTAATCTCCTATCAAACAATTTTCTCCAAACCAATCTATACTACTTGTGAACACTCCAACATTGTTATTCTAACATTTCATGCTTCTGAGGCATTTCAGATTGCATCAATTCACCTAGACCTCGGTCTTCCTGCCATCTTGGCATCAAACACCTGTTTTGCTAACCTTTCCTGACCCATTGTCAGGAAAGGTTAGCAAAGTCAGGCCATACCAGCTTAGATTAGCTTTGCCAACGCATTCTTGAATGTCAGTAATGTGAAGGTCCTTTCTAATTATCTTCATTTTTAATGTGATTCTGCCATTGATGCTTTCAGATCACTCGTTTCATTTTTCTCGGAACCGTAATATATCTGTGGTCTCTAATCTTTGATCGAGTACTTTATTTCTATCCCATAACTTAAAACGAGTGTGAACACTTGTTGTATACTGCTAGTTCTGTGTTTTTGGCTAATTTCTCTCTTATTCCATATAAATTTATTCGGCTGGCAACCTACCATACCAGCTTTGCTTATTCTGTTGTCTATTTCCAGATTTAACCTGCCATCTTCACTAAAAACTGTGCCTAAATAACTGAAATATTTTACTTGTTCTATAGGATCTCCATTTCAGTATGCAGCTGAAGTTTTCTATTATCCTGCCTATTATCATAGTTTTGGTCTTTTTAATGCTGATTTTCGTGCCAAATTTGTCATAGTTGCAATTTAGTTAGAAAATCCTGGAGACTTTCACTAGATGTGTTTAGAAGTACATCTGGATAAAGCAAAGAGCTCAGTTTGACATCTCCAATTCTAATATCAGGCCTAATGCCACTTTCTTTCATAACATGATCCATATAGATGATGAATAAGAGTGGAGATAATGTGCATCCTTGTCTTCCCCTGATTTTATATCAAACCATCTTTCTGTATTTCCTGCAATTTTAACATCTACTGTTAAATTTGCATGACTGACAACTTAAATATAAACTATGTATTGCTATGTATAAATGTTCTATTCAACCCATATAATTGTAGCGTTTTGAATAGCTTTTCTCTGGGAACCTAGTTATTTGCCTTTTCCAGATCTGATCTGATCTGGTCTTGACGACCCCTACTTGTTCTCCTTCAGGTTTCTCTTCCAAAATCGTTCTCAATCTTTTTTCAAGTATTCTTTCATAAATCTTACCTGGAACACTTAGTAGAGAAATTCCTCTGCAATTCTCACATTCAGCTTTATTCCTTTTTTTATAGATGGATATGTAGATGAATGGTAGTAGAGGATCAGTGTAGTGGTGAAGACGGAGAGTTGTACAATAGGTGTCCTCCCGCGATGAGTCTTCGGACTCCTTGGAGGTGTCACAAATAATAATAATATTATGAGAGCTCAACTCTAATCATTGGGAATTCGACCTTCTGACCATAATTCGACCTTCTGAATTATGCAAAACTTTTATACCTCCATACTTAAGCATTTTTGTAGAATGTTATTATCATTATTTTGTGACACCTCCAAGGAGTCCAAAGACTCATCGAGAGAGGGCACCTACTTTACACCTCTCCATCTGCACCACTTAATTCACCAACTGCTATTACCATCATCATCTACACCAATGCCATCATTGCCCACCATTATTACCAGTATTGTTTGTCTGTAAATTGCATTTATTCTGAAGACCAATTTGTCTGTATGCGTGATGAAAAACCTGAGTTTCTGAGAGAAAAAAATCTGCTATCTCCATATGAGATCGACTAACTCACCATCAATTAAAAAATTATATATATAATGATTCCTCCTGTCATGATGAGAATCGAATTTGTGCCTTTTCCAGTTGAAGGGTGAAATGTCCCATCGTTCTTCCATTTGCACTATGGAGGCTCATATCATCTACAGTCCAACTTCCTTTCCACATTTTAAATTTTTGATGGCTTTTTCTACCTGAAGTATTGATATTTACTCCTCTTTGCATTCTTGAAAATTTTCTAGTGCAGTTCTGTAACTGTCTGTGACAACCATTTTCTGTTTGGTTTGTTTAATAGTCTTTCAAAGTAATTACTCCAGACATTTAGGATATCCTTATCTTCAGTTTTCATGCCACCATATCATCTTTGATTCCTTTTACAGTACTCTTTCCTTCATTTCTAAGCTGCTTCAATAACCTCCAGAACATTTTGCCACTTTCCTGATATTTATTTTCCATACTCTTACCAGAATATTGCTCTAATACCATAAAAATAAGTTATAAACAATGTTCAACACCTGCTTGGAGCAACTGACGAGGCTAGAGATCTTGGAGTTATGGTGGATAGAAAGTTGAAGTTTAAAGGTCACTTAACAAAAATGCAAATACAACTCAGAGAATAATTGCAATTCTGAAACAAACATTGACATGTAAGGATATGGAGGTCATTTTGCCTCTTTACAAGGCCTTAATATGACTGCACCTCGAGTACTCCACACAGATTTGGTCTTCTGTGTTCCAAAAAAAGAAGCTGTTATGGAATGTAGATTACGATAGATTGTGAGCATGGGAACTGCAGACATGAAACTGAAGAAATTGAAGAGATATGATAGTATTCCATAAACTTTTGAGAGGACATTATGGGATATCAGTTGATGAAATTTATCATTATATGGAAGGTGGGAAGATAACAAGGGGGACATCTGTGGAAGTTAAGTTTGCATGCATTTGAGAATGGGGTAAAAGTGAGATATTTCTCTCAGGGAGCCAAATGAGTGAAACTGTTTGTCTATTGAAGTGGTGAGTGCATCTAGTATTGAATGAGTTTAAGAAAATCTATGACAGACAGCTGGTATGGGTGATGTATGGTCTCCCTCAATGAGTCTTTGACTCTGGAGGTCTAATAATAGTAATAATTGATAGCAACCATTTTGTGAATACAATGGTGGCATTTCATTTCCTCCCCCACAATAAAAAAAAATTCAGAATGGATGGTTCTGTTATTTTGCTGTGCTATTAACAAACTATAATTATATGATAAAAGGAATGGAAATATAAAAATATATTACGTACATTTAGATTATATCACCATTTAAAATTACAGGTATGCTGCATATGCCTCATTATCGTCATTATCAAATTCCTGCCATGTACCCTCAAGGGGTGTACAAGATATGATAATACTACATGAAAAATTTACATCATTACTAACTTCTTATCTACACTTTTTCTCCAAATCAATCTATTACTTTATCCCAACATTATCAGATCTTATATTTCTACTTTCTAAGGCACTTTTTACCATATCAATCCACCTATATCTTGGTTTTCCTCTGGGTGTTTTTCCTGTCAACCTGGCAGAGAACACTTGTTTTGCTAATATTTCCTCACCCATTCTGTTTAAGTGACCATACCACCTGAGATTAGCTCTGCTAACGCATTCCTTGATGCTGACAATGTCAAGTTCTTTCTTTCCTAATATCCTCATTTGTAATATATTGCCATTGATGCCATCTGTTCATGCTCCTAATCTTTCTCAGGACTCTCATATCTGCGGTCTCTAGTCTTTGGTCAAGCGTTTTACTTCTGACCCATCTCTCAGATCCATAAGTTAAAACTGGTTTGAACACTGTCTTGTATACAGCTAATTTAGTGTTCCTATATGTGTCAGTTTTATTTCCCTTTTTATATATGGGTACTATGACAGCTCTACTCCAATCATCAGGAATATCCCTCTGTCCAGGCCTTCTGCATTATGCAGTGCAACCACTGTAAGACTTTTATACCACTATACTTCAGCATTTCTGGTCGAATATCATCTCCTGCTGCCTTTCCAGATTTCAAGCCTTTGATGCCTTTTTCTACCTCAAGTATAAATATGTACTCCTGACTGTATATATAAATATGTACGCCATCTTGTATACAGCTAATTTAGTGTTCCGATTAATTTCTCTCTTATTCCATATGAATTTATTCAATTGACTTCCTACCATACCAGCTTTGTTGATTCTGTTGTCTATTTCCATATTTCATTTACCATCTTCACTAAAAATCGTGCTGAAGTAGCTGAAATGTTTTACTTGTTCCACAGGTTCTCTGTTCACAGTTGACATTTTCGATGATTCTGCCTATTTTCTTTGTCTTTGTCTTTTTATTGCTAACCTTCATACCATATCTATTACAAGAGTTATTCAATTTAGTCAGGGAATCTTGCAGACTTGTAGCGGATTTATTTAGAAGTATAACATCGTCCACATAAAGCAAAGAGCTTACATTAACATCTCCAATTTTGATATCAGGTTTAATACCACTTTCCTTCATAATGTGGTCCATATAGATAATGAATAACAGACGGGATAATTTACATCCCTGTCTCACACCAGATTTGACTTACAACTCAAATAAAGACTAAGTATTGCTTGATATAATGCCCCATTGACACCATATAACTGTAACGTATTGAATAGCTTCACTCTTGGCACGTTGTCATATGCCTTTTCCAGGTGGACAAAACTTAAATACAGATCTTTGTTATATTCCCATGATTTTTCAACTATCTCTCGTAAAGTAAAGATCTGATCCTGACAGCCTGAATCCAGCTTGTTCTTCACGAAGCTTTTCTTCCACAATCCTTCTCAAACGTTTCTCAAGTATACTCGCAAAAATATTACCAGGAACACTCAGTAGGGAAATACCTTATAATTCTCACATTCAATTTTATTTCCCTTTTTATATAGGTGTACTATGAGAGCTCTACTCCAATCATCAGGAATTTGTCCTTCTCTTCAGCCCTTCTGAAATATGCATTGCAGTCACTGTAAGACTTTTATACCACCATACTTCAGCATTTCTGGTCGAATAATATCTACTCCTGCTGCCTTTCCACATTTTATGCCTTTGATGGCTTTTTCTACTTCAGGTATGGATATGTATCCCTTGTCAGTGTTTTTTTTACCACTGTGCTGTCATCACTGCTTGTTTCATTTAGCAACTTTTCTGAGAAATTACTCCATACTTCAAGGATATCTTTTTCTCCTGTTTTCATGTCACCTTTATCATCTTTACTTCCTTTTACAGCACTCTCTCCTCCAATTGTAAGATTCTTCAACAACCTGCAGAATATTTTTACCACCTTCTTGATATTTAATTTCTATGTTGTTCCCAAAGTCCTCCCATGACTTGTTTCACTAGTTTTACATAGGGTTTAGCTTTCTTACATTTGTCTCTGTATTCTCTAAGAGCACAAGCTGACTTATTTGCCAGGAACTTTTGACATGCTTTCTTCTTTTCTTTCACTGCCTCTTTAACTTCCTGTGTCCACCATGGAGTTCTGATTTTTCTATCCTTGCAGACAACCTCACCACATGCCTGTCTAGCTGAATCAATCAGTGTTTCTTAAAGGCTTGCCACTGAATCTTCAAAGTTTGGTTTCTGTTCTCAAACTCTTTCATTTTTTATCCAATAATCTTTGTGTATTTTAGTCTACAGTTCACATCTGAGAGCTGCTCAACTTTTATTCACTTTGAAACTTTCTTACATGACATTCTTTTCAAAATGAAATTCAATTTAATCCTGCTCAAGATTAAATAGTGATCACTTCCAATTTCAAATCCTCTGTACACGCTGGGGTCCTGCACCGGTAAAAAAAAACATCGCTATCAACAGTAACGTAGTCAATGAGACATTTCTTATTCCTTGCCTCTTCTCTCCATGTGAATTTGTGCATATTTTTATGTTGGGACACAGTGTTAGTAATGACCAGTCCATGTCCTGAGCAGAAATCCAAAAGGTATTTGCCATTATTATTAGCTTTGCTCTTTTCTTCAAATTTTCCCAAAATATTTTTGTATGTCTCACAATCATTTCCTACTCTGCTATTTCAATCCCCAACAAGGACCAATTTTTCATTATGTCAGTTGCTTTCTATAAACTCTCAAAAAATTCCTCCATTTCTACCTTAGTAGAACCTTCTGTGTGACCATAGGCACAAATAAGTCTCATTGTCCAGTTCCCCATTCTCATATTTGCCCACATCACTGTGCTTGAGACTGCCCGCCATTCAAGAAGATTAGCCTCGTATTTTGTGTTGAATACTATGGCTACTCCTTCTTTTCCTTGATTGTCATTGTCTGAATATAACATTTTGTATTTATTGCTCAGAAAGATCTCGCCAGTTTTTGTCTTTTTTGTTTCAGTCACCCCTATTATGTCAATCTGATACTTATCTAATTCCTCATTTAGCTCCATTTCTTTGCCATTTAGGCTTCTTATGTTGATAGTACCAATCTTTAACTCTGGTGAAGTTGAGTTGGGGTGTGTTTTCAGATTTGTTCCAGTAGCTGACTTTTCGCTGTTCACCTTGGTTCCCTGGCGAAAACAATGGGGGCCCTTGTTTAACTGGGCGATGCCCCAGCCAGCATGAAATTCTGTCATGTTGTACCATCATTCTGTATTTTGGTTTAAGTCAATGAGAATAGAATTTGGTCGGCTAAATCCCAAATTGCCAGCCCTTCATCGTTTGTTCAGTATCCAGATACTGCACTTCTCGTGGTGCACCTGTTGGGTGCACCACAAGAAGGTGAGAATTGGACATTAGGTCAGAAGACCTGGTCAGTTGTCCACATTCCTTTATAGGCTGTGTAGAGGTCTCCTCTCAGTTATACAGCTTTGACCCATATTTTTTAAGGAACTATTTGTTTTGTGCTGCTTAATAGTGCTGACTTATTATGAAACAGTTATTTTACAAAATGTTGAGTTGTTCAATGAAAGTAATTTTTGTTCTCAAAAATCTTTATTGATGATAAAACTTAAAACTGAACAGTCATCTAACCATAATTAGGCAATAACACACAAAAAAAAAAAAAAAAAAAAAAATATATATATATATATATTCTGGCATTTCTCGTATTATTTAGGTTGATACAAGCATTATGTGCAGTAATCGATAGACTGTTTTTCCGAACACATTGTTGCCATTTCTTTTGCTTGAGATAAAAAGCATATTTTAGAATTAAATTTTTTTTTTTTTGCTATGAATTACAAATTATAATTAAATGATGAAAGTAATAGAAATATAAAAATATATTATATGCATTTAGTCTATATTTCTAGTCCTTTTGAGAAAGACCTCGATTTGAATCCTTTTTGCTGATTTATGGAATATTTCTATGAATTAAAAGGTCTCTTCCAATTACTCTCCCTTAAGTCAGCAAAAAGATTTCAAATCCTGGTCTTTCCCAAAACAAATACAACACAGATTGTTCTTCCTACTGTAGCATGTTTTGCCATTAGAGGAATATTTCTCCAGTAGTAGAAATGGTTGTTATCTTTGAATATTGTTATTTAGAATAAGAATATTAATATGTGACATACATTTATTAGCTTTACTTACAAAATTCACTATTGAAGAATAAAGGTTAATTTGTCTGTTTGAAAGACACAAAGAAAACATGAGATTTTAAAATTATAAATTAATGTTGGTCTTTACTGTTAATCTCTTGCAGCAAGCCCACTACATTCGCTACTCTTTCTTTCAATGGAAAAAAGAAGTTTATATTTGCTCTTCCTGGTAATCCAGTGTCAGCTATGGTCACAAGCCATCTATATGTCATTCCATGCCTTTATAAAATGATGGGATATCAGAACCCATTGTATCCTATTATCAGAGCCAAGGTAAGGAAGAACCTTTAATATCTTCATACCAAATATCCATCTTCATTATAGTCTATACATGAGTAGCATTTGCTTATATAAGTTAAATAGCATTTTAAAATTATATCGACAGCATTCTAATTATTGTAACTAAGCTCTTTCAATTTATTGCACCCTTGCCAACCTTCAAACATCCAAGAAAAGAAACTTTAATGAATTTTATTCATGCATTGCTAAACCCTGAATTGGTCACTAAGGAGTGAAAGCCATATACTATTGTAAATGAATTTAGTACTTCTTCAAATTTTAACCACATATCCCAGTTCCAGGTAACATTATTCCAGTTTGAAGAGAGGGTCTGGAATTGAGGTCTCATCAGTGGGAGCCAGACCCAGAACAGATACCAAGGTTGAAGTAATGCAGAAGTATATATTTCCAATATACAAGGTCAAAAGTATCACTCCTTATTACTAAAATATCTGTATTGGAGATAGGTGTTGAAAGTTTTTTCACTTGGTTATATTATAAATTAAAGATGCCAAGAAATTATATTCTTGGTTTCATCCTTTATCCAAGCACAAGCAAACAAGTGTGCATGTGAAGTAGCAAACTTGTGATGATACTTCATGGAAAAACTTTGTTTGCTTACATTCATTGCCAAGAGTGAATGTGTTATGGTCGAAAATGAGAGTGGAGCGAGGATGTGTTGTAAATGTATTGTGTGAGTGAAAGAAATACGAGTCGTGTGGAAAGTGTGAAAATGAAGTGTAGAGACAGGAGAATGAAAAAAAGAGTAAATTGGGAAAGCATGAAAGTGCAAGAAACTTGAAATAAGGAAGTGAATGGACATGTGTGGAAATTCAGTGATCAGAGTTATACTTAATGAGAAAGTGACAAAAACAATTTCCCAGATACGAAAATCAAGGATGTTAGTATTTGCAGAAGGGAGAAGTGAAAGAGTTGAATGTTTCGACAGGAACAATGATTTGAAAGGGAAGAAATATGCAATGAGAGAGGATATGAGTTGTTGAAAGAAGCGAACATGAAAAGCAAGAAAGCAAAGCTTGTGAGTCTTCTGCCTCAGTGTGATCGGACAGAGTTGAGAAGAAGGGCTATGCTTGCTAATTAGTCACTAAGAAGAGTATGCAGTTTATAGACGTATGGAGTGAATATGGTGGATGAAAGGATGTATATATACCTGAAGGACTACGTTTGAATGGTTTTGGAGTTAAATGTTTGCAGAAAGTGTTGCTTAGTGAGAGTTTGGAAGTGCAAAACCTGGGATAAATGAGTGTGCATACAGAAATGATTATGCAATGCTGAATGTGATTTCACAGGTTTCAGATTCAAATGGGTTGGTAATGAAATTATGCAAGAGTAATAACTGTGGATCCAAGGGGATGTTGAAATGTATGTACGAGAATGCCAGAAGAATCAGAAATAAGGTTGAATGATTTCTGGCATTGGTCAGCTTGACTTGACCAAAAATTATATGACAACCAACAAAATTTGAAGTTAGCAAACTACCAACAATTAATGTATCAGGAGTGGTTATTAAATTAGTGAAAAAGTGGATTAAAGATAATTCCATTGGGTGAATAGAAATTACAATAGGATTACAAAGACCAGGCAAGGCAGGTGACTTGGTTGGTAAGGGTAGCAAAAGTGACGTATGAACAGCAATTAGCTAATGAAGCCAAAAAGAATCCTAAGGAGTTCTTTCGGTATGTAGCCAGCAAAAAAGAAAAAAGAATGAGTATGGAAGGATGACATTGATTGGAGAAAATGGTATAAAGACAGCTGTTGCGAAAGATGTAGTGGAGATACTTAATTGAGCAGTTCATAAAGGTCTTTCAATCTTGTGAATCTGACTTCATGGAGAGATTGAGAGCAGTTGATATTGGGGAGGAGAGACTGACTGTAAGTGAGCAAAAGGTGTATGGGGAGTTGAGTAAACTAGATGTTAATAAGGCTGTGGGACTTGATAATACAAGGGTGGTCTGAAACGTTCTTGTCCTAACAGTGAAAAAACGAATTTATAATTTCAAAATTATTTTTATTTTTCAACATAATCTCCCTTAAGACTAATACATTTATTCCAGCGATGCTTCTGCACCGTTATCCCATCACTGTAGTGGTTCTCAGTAAGATCTGCAAAATACCCCTCTACAGCTGCAATCATCTCTTGATTCGAAGAAAAATGCTGACCAGCAAGGAAGAGTTTTAGTTTTGGGAAGAGATTGAAGTCAGAGGGAGCAAAATCTTGGGAATAGGGTGGATGTTCCAACAATTCATCTCTTAATTTTCCCACTGCCAATACACCTTTGTGGACAGGTGCATTGTCCTGATGAAAGATGATTTTTCTTCTGCAAACCAGGTCTTTTCTCATGAATTTTTTCATTTAGGTTGGTTAAAAGATTGGAATAATATTCCCCGAGTATTGTTTTACCCTTTTGAAGATAATTAATAAACAAAATGCCTTTAGCATTCCAAAACACCGATGCCATGACCTTTCCCTTTGATGGAACTGACTTTTTTGTTTTCTTTGGCGCTGAACAACTGGCTTTTGTCCACTGTTTTGACTGCTGTTTGGATTCTGGTGTGAAATGTGAATCCAAGTCTCATCCATAGTAATAAATCGATGCACAAAATCAGTTTTATTTTTGTTAAAACGCTTCAAGCACTGTTGAGAGATTTTCATGCGAGTCCATTTTTGATCTGCTGTGAGCATGCTCGGCACCCATCTTGCGCAAAGCTTTTCTTTTTCAGTTGCAATTCTTCATGCAAAATATATTATGCATTCTTTTGAAATTCCTGTGGTCTTAACGATTTCGCGTGCTTTGACTCCCCGGTCATCCAATACCATATTTTGTCAAGGCCTCAAGGCTGATATGGTCACTTTTAAACTCAGCAGCCAATTTCTTAATTGTCGAAAACGAAGGAGAAGAGTGCCCATTAACTTTTATGAACTTGGAATGAATTTATTTTGGCGTTGAACCTTCTTTTACAAAGAATTTTATAACCGTACAATACTCAATTTTATCCATTTCAAGGAATAGAGACAACACTTTTGTTTCAGGCAGCTGTATAAAACAAACTACTCGATAGAATGACTTGCAATTTCACATGGATGCTTATGACAGATTATCAACTTAGAAAAAAAAATCATGCTGATAGGTTTCCATCTATGGTCGAGACCGAGAACTTTTCACACCACCCTTGTATATCACCACGTATTCTGAAGGAATGTGCCAGTGAGTTGACACCTCCCTTGACATATTTTTTTTAATATGAGTCTTGCTTTGGGTCAAGTTCCTAAGGAGTGGAAGGAGGGCAAGATTGTGTCGCTTCATAAGGGAGGTGATAGAACTCGAGCATCAAATTATTGGCCTTTCTGTGTGTCAGGTGTTGTGGTTAAGTTGTTGGAGAAGCTTGTGAGAACTAGGATCCAGAATTGGGTTGACAACAATGGTATTATCTTTGATGGACAGCATGGATTTGCTAATAGGAGGTCATATTTTAGTAATCTTCCTTTTTACAATAAGGTGACTGCTTCCTTGGACAGAGGAGAGGGATACATGATTAATATACTTAGATTTTACAAAGGTTTTGATAGATTACCGCATGATAAGTTGATAGTCAAACTAGAGCGGAGGGGATTGGATATTAGATTGGGCATTTGATTGGAGACTGGCTGTCTGATAGGTATCAACAAGTTGTGTATGGGGGAGCAATATCCCAGAAAAGGAAAGGCATTAGTGGTGTACTTCAGGGATCTGTTTTAGGGCCATTATTGTTTACCTTGTATATTAATGATATTGGCAAAGATTTGGATGGGGATATTCAATTGTTTGCAGATGATGCAAAGTTGGGACCATCCATGAAGAGTAGAGAAGATGAGTGATTTGGCACGTGAATGGGGATGCGAGTTCATTGTTGCGAAATGTAAGGTTTTAAAATTTGGGAAGCAAAGATGGGATGCAGAATTTATGCTTGGTGAGGATATACTGTCAGAGGTGAGGGAGATAAAAGATCTTAGGGTGATAGTAGATAAAGATCTAAAATTTAGGGGACACATTGCCAAAATTGTGAAGACAACACAAAGACTTCTGGGAATGATGCTGAGGACACTGACTTGTAGAAGTAGGGAGTTTTTTCCATTCTATAAGGATTTGATTAGGCCCCTATTTTTCAGAATGATGAAGAGATGTATAAAAGGGTTCACAGGGTGATTGACTAAGGTAGTCAATCTGACCTCTGGAATGTTGAATATGAGTAAAGATTGAGAAGATGCAATTTACAGAGTCTAGTGGATAGGAGGAAGAGGGGAGATATGATAGAGACCTACAATTAGTAATGGGCTGTTATAGGATCAGTGTTGGAGAGGTTCTACAGAAAACAGTGGGAGATCATGGGAGAGCCAGAAGCCATCTCTGAAAACTGTATAAAGAGGGTGTGAGCAGGGGAGTGAGAAGCAGGTTTTTTGCATGCAGAGAGTGTGTCTGCAGAGAATTTGAGCATGTTTAAAGCATAGTAGAATGAGCTGTGTGTATGATAAAAGGACCTCCTAGATGAGTCTTTGACTCCATGGGGTCTTGGGTAATAATAATAAAATCTTATATACATTGGGTCTTATTTTATATAAATCATATTCTAAATTAGGAACAAATTTGTTCCTTGATTCTCAATGCCTGTTTCTGACTTCTCTTTTAGCTATGGCCCTTATTCTTTTATATTCTATTTTATCTTCTAATCTTTTACTGCTTAACCATTTATGATATGGTTAAGCAGCTTTTTCATTTTGATTATTTCTTTGATTGTATCCTCCCATATCTTCAGTTTTTTCTTTTTATTGAATTTTTTGGTCTTTCCTAAGCTTTCATTTGTTGCTGTATTTAGTATCATTTTTATATTAAACCATTCTATTTCTTTTTCTTCATTTCATTTTATCTAAATATTGATTAATTCCTTGTTCATATAGCCATTGTATATTTATGTCATTTAATAGTCTAGTTTTATAAACAAATGTTTTAAATTTTCTTTCTGTTCTTGTTATTTGTAGCCATTTAGCTGGTAATCTTAATTTTATTTTAATGAGGAAGTGGTCATTACTTATTTCATATCGTCTGTGAATTCTAACATCTAAAGAGAACTTCGATGTCTTTTCATTTAAGATAAATTAATCTAATACTGATTTCTATCCTCTTGTTGCCCAAGTATATTTATGCATGTCTTTATGTTTATGAAAAGAATTCATCATTTTAAGGTTATTATAAATTACAAAGTTGATAAATTTTTTTGCCATTACTGTTTAGAGTATGTTCTCCATATATTCCTATATTGTTATTAATTTTCGTGTTTCCAATTCTTGCATTTAAGTCTCTTTCTAATATTACATAATTATTTCTATTTATTTTATTATAGATATAATATTGCCGGCGAAGGTTGGTCGATTGGTAGAGCCTCTGCTACTAATGGCTCAGTTAAGTATGTTTGAGCGCGGTTAGTAGTTGGAAGGGGACCAATCGTTCGATGCTGTCGGCACACTCTCCCTCGATGAGTCTTTGGACTCCCTGGAGGTGTCAAAATAATAATAATAATAATAATAATATTTTGTAATTGATTATAAAATTCAATATTATCATCTTCTCTTCCTTCTTCTGTCGCACATAAACCAATTATTATTAAATAACATCTATCTATTTTTATTCTATCATCATCAAATTCCTGCCATGTACCCTCAAGGGGTGTACAGGATATGACAGTACTACATGAAAAATTTACTTCATTACTAACTTCCTATCTACAATTTTCCTCCAAATCAGTCTGTTACTTGTCAAGACTCCAACATTATCAGATCTTATATTTCTATCGTCTAAGGCACTTTGTACAGTATCAATCCACCTATATCTTGGTCTTCCTCTGGGTCGTTTTCCTGCAAACCTGGCAGAGAACACTTGTTTTGCTAATCTTTCCTCTCCCATTCTATTTAAGTGACCATACCACCTGAGATTAGCTCTGCTAACGCATTCCTGGATGCTGACAATGTCAAGTTCTTTCCTAATATCCTCATTTTTAATATGATATTGCCATTGATGCCATCTGTTCATGCCTCTAATCTTTCTCAGGACTCTCATATCTGCGGTTTCTAGTCTTTGGTCAAGTGTTTTACTTCTGACCCAGCTCTCAGATCCATAAGTTAAAACTGGTTTGAACACTGTCTTGTATACAGCTAATTTAGTGTTCTGACTAATTTCTCTCTTATTCCATATGAATTTATTCAATTGACTTCCCACCATACCAGCTTCGCTGATTCTGTTGTCTATTTCTTTATTTAATTTTACCATCTTCAGTAAAAATCGTGCCTAAGTAGCTGAAATGTTTTACTTGTTCCACAGGTTCTCCATTCACAACACAGTTGACATTTTCAATGATTCTGCCTATTTTCATTGTCTTTGTCTTTTTATTGCTGACCTTCATACAATATCTATTATAACAGCTATTCAATTTAGTCAGAGAATCTTGCAGACATGTAGTGGATTTATTTAGAAGTATAACATCATCCACATTAACCTCTCCAATTTTGATATCAGGTTTAATACCACTTTCCTTCATAATGTGATCCATATAGATAATGAAATTTAAATGAAATAATGGATCATTTTTATTCTATCTTCTGTTATTTGTTCATTCCATAATTTATAATATTTTAACTGTTTTCTTGAAAGGGAATTATGAGTCCAAATCATAACACCTGCTTTTGCTCTTCGGTCTCTGTCGACTCCAATATATATTACATTAAAAATTTCAGTTCTCTTCATTCCTTTAATTTCTTTTTGGTTTAGTGATTACTGCTATTTGAAAATTTCTTTCATTTAATGATCTAATTCTATTCCTCTTATGTTCCAGTTTGCTATATTTATTATATTTTGCCATTAACATTTTCACTGTACGTTTTCCATACATTCATTTTCATTATCTTTCTCTATTAGCTTAGAAGTAGATTAATGTTCTCCATCTAAGGTTACTAGCCTGGCAGTGGATAGTCTGGTGGTAGGGCTGCTACCTTAAGGCTTTTGAACTGGCCTTCTTTCAAATTTAAACCCAAGGAGGAATGGAGTACATTGAAACGGAAAGAGTACATTTTATAGGGGGCATAGGTATAGGCCAGAAATGGAAAGACCTATAGCCCTTGAGTACTCTAATAGCTCCCTGCCACATCTGGGGAGCCCACCAGATATGGTGGGGGCAGTTCGAATATATTGAATAAGGACTCGTGGACCAACAGGGCTATAAGAGGACAGTAATCTTGATTTTAAGGGACATGGCACTCCCATGGTCCCTAGCTGGATATGTCCTCTTCTTCCTCTACTTTGAGGAAGATCTAATCACTTTAATCTTTCCTGTAAGGCCTTATCAGCCAACTCTTCTTATTTTATGACCCTAATTGGTCATAAAATAACGATAGATCCAGCTAGGGGACCATGGAAGTGCCACTTCCCTTAAAATCAAGATGATTGTCCCTTATAGCTCTGTTGGTCCATGAGTCCTTATTCAATATATTCGGACTAACCTGCAATATCTGGTGGGCTTGCCTATCCGCCACCCACAGGACATGCTCTCTAGAGGTTTCAGGGTCTTCTGAAAGATTTATATTAATATATAGAGAAAGATTTAATGGGGGGGGGGTTCAGTTGTTTGCTGATAAATAATGCAAAACTGCAGAGGACAATAATTGATTAAGGTCATGTAGATATCCTGTAGGATGATTTAAATTAATTGGCATTGTAAATAAACAGTAATGATTGTGAATTTAATGTTGCAAAATGTAAGGTAGAAAAGGTTATTTAATGTGTATCACATTGATGGTACTGGATTGTAGGAAATTGATGAAGCTAGGGACTTGATGATAATGATGAACAGTGATGAAGTTCAGTGAGAATTTTGTAAAAATTTGTAAAATAGCTCAAAAGGTTACTTGTATGTTGAAAAAAACACTAACAAGTAAAATAGGGAAGTTATTATCCCTCTTTATAAGGCTATGACTCAGCCACATTTTGACTACAGTGCAGAGATTTGGTCACCTAGGTTTCTTGGGGGGGGGGATGAGGAGGTGGTGGAGAGGATTCAGAGTCATGTGACAGGGCTGTAGAATGTTCCCTATGAGGACAGGTTGATGATGTATGGGTTACAAAGTGTAGTTGATAAGCAGAAAAGAGGGGACATGATAGAAACATGTAAGATATTAGGGGTTATAAGGGGTTATAAAGAGGCAAAGGAATTTCATTATATGACAAATAGTCAGAAAACTAGGAGTCTTCCATGAAAATTGTGTAAGAATGTGGTGAGTAAGGGTGTACAGACTCTAATTTTAGAGTTAGCAATGCTTATAAATCATTCTCCTAACCTTGAGAAGCATGGCTACATTAATCTGTCAAAAATGTGGAAGAGAGTCATCTTTAGAACTTCTTCACAACTGCAGTAACTGTTTTATACAACATTAGAGGGAGCCTTCAGAACAATGCAATTTACAAACAAAAAATACTAGTTGTGGTAATGGTGGGCAGTAGATGGCATTGATGTAGATGATTGGTAGTATAGTGGTGGAGACAGAGAGTTGTACAGTAGGTGTCCTCCTGCAATGAGTCTTTGGGCTCCTTGGAGGTGTCACGAATAATAATAATAATAATAAAATCAGAACTTTAGATACTTTGTCTATTACAATTTGAATTGTTTCACTTACTCGTCATGTATAAAATGTAAATATAAGCTATTCACTAAATAAACATTCTTTATTAATTTTGTGTTATGTTTTAGTGCTATTACTGGAACAAATTTAAAAACACACCCCAACTCAACATCACGAGAGTTAAAGATCGGTACTGTCAACATACAAAAACCGAACAAGAAGCCGCAAAGAAATGGGGCTAGCTGAGGAATTACATAAGTACCAGATCGACAGTATAGCGGTGACTGAAACAAAAAACACAAAAACTGGTGAGATCTTTCTGAGCAATAAATACAAAATGCTATATTCAGGCAATGACAATCAAGGAAAAGAAGGAGTAGCCATAGTATTCAACACTAAATACGAGGCTAATCTTCTTGAATGGCAGGCAGTCTCGAGTAGAGTGGTGTGGGCAAATATCAGAATGGGGAACTGGACAATGAGACTTATTTGTGCCTATTGTCCCACAGAAGGTTCTACTAAGGCAGAAGTGGAGGAATTTTTTGAGGCTTTAGAGAAAGCAGCTGACACAATTAAAAAGGAAAAGTTTATTCTTGTTGGGGATCTAAATAGTAGAGTAGGAAATGATTGTCAGATATACAAAAACGATTTGGGAAAATTTGGGGAAAAGAGCAAAGTTAATAATAATGGCATATACCTTTTGGATTTCTGCTCAGGACATGGACTGGTTATTGCTAACATCATTTTCCAACATAAAAATGTGCATAAATTCACATGGAGAGAAGAGGCAAGGAATAAGAAAAGTCTAATTGACTATGTTATTGTTGATAGTGATGTTTTCTCCCTGGTGCAGGACACCAGAGTGTACAGAGGATTTGAAATTGAAAGTGATCACTATTTAGTCTAGAACAGGATAAAATTGAATTTCATATCGAAAAGAAGAATATGTAAGAAAGTTTTAAAGCGAATAAAAGTTGAGCAGCTCTCTCAGATGTGAACTATAGACTAAAATACACAAAGATTATTGAAGAATGAAAGAATTTGAGAGCAGTAGCCAAACCTTGGAGATTCAGTGGCAAGCCTTGAAGAAAACCCTGATTGATTCAGCCAGAGAGGCATGTGGTGAGGTTGCCTGCTAGGATAGAAAAATCAGACCTCCATGGTGGACACAGGAAGTTAGAGGCAGTGAAGGAAAAGAAGAAAGCATATCAAAAGTTCCTGGCAAATATGTCAGCTTGTTCACTTAGAGAATACAGAGACAGATGTAAGAAAGCTATGTAAAACTAGCTAAACAGAAGTCATGGTAGGAATTTGGCAAGAACATAGAAAATAAATATCAAGAAGGTGGCAAAATTTTCTGGAGGTTGTTGAAGAAGCTTAGAAATGGAGGAAAGAGTTCTGTAAAAGAGTTAGAGATGATAAAGGTGTCATGAAAACAGGAGGAAAAGATATCTTTGAAGTATGGAGTAATTGCTTCGAAAAATTCCTAAATGAAACAAGCAGTGATAGCACATTTGTAAAAAACACTCAACAGGCATACAGTCAGGAGTACATATTTATACTTGAGGTAGAAAAAGGCATTAAAGGCTTGAAATCTGGAAAGGCAGCAGGAGATGATATTCGACCAGAAATGCTGAAGTATAGTGGTATAAAAGTCTTACAGTGGTTGCACTGCATAGTTCAGAAGGCCTGGACAGAGGGATATTCCTGATGATTGGAGTAGAGCTGTCATAGTACCCATATATAAAAAGAGAAATAAAACTGAATGCGAGAATTACAGAGGTATTTCCCTACTGAGTGTTCCTAGTAAGATAAATGCAAGTATACTTGAGAAATGGTTGAGAAGAATTGTGGAAGAAAAGCTTGGTGAAGAACAAGCTGGATTCAGCTCAAATAGAGGCTGTCAGGATCAAATGTTCACTTTATGACAAATAGTTGAGAAATCAATGGAATATAACAAAGATCTGTATTTAAGTTTTGTAGATATGGAAAAAGCATATGACAAGGTGCCAAGAGAGAAGCTATTCAATATGCTACAGTTATATGTTGTCAGTGGGGTATTATATCAAGCAATACTTAGTCTTTATTTGAGTTGTAAGTCAGCAGTTAGAACTGAAGGAAACACAGGATGGTGGTTTGATGTTAAATCTGGTGTGATACAATAATGTACGTTATCCCCTCTGTTATTCATTATCTATATGGATCACATTATACAGGAAAGTGGTATTAAACCTGATATCAAAATTGGAGATGTTAATATCAGCTCTTTGCTTTATGCAGACGATGTTATACTTCTAAATAGATCTGCTACAAGTTTGCAAGATTCCCTGACTAAATTGAATAACTGTTGTAATAGATATGGTATGAAGGTCAGCAATAAAAAGACAAAGACAATGAATATAGGCAGAATCATTGAAAATGTCATGTGTGTTGAGAATGGAGAACTTTTGGAACAAGTAAAACATTTCAGTTACTTAGGCATGATTTTTAATGGAGATGGTAAATTAAATATAGAAATAGACAACAACAGAATCAGCAATCCTGGTATCGGAATAAGTCAATTGAATAAATTATTATTATTATTATTATTACTACGGGCTACTCCAGGGAGTCCTTAGACTCATCAAGGGAGGCCCTAAACATCATGTTCACACAACTGTTCAACATTCTCACAGTATCTATCATACCTTGTCTTGAACTCGCTCACTGTCATAGCACCCACAACAGACTCTGGCAGCTTATTCCACTCATTTACCACTCTAAAAGTAAAGAACCTAGCTCTAACACCCCTGCTAACCACGCTCTTGCCCAGCTTCCATGGGTGTCCCCTAGTTCTCCCACCACCAGTCCTGACCTCAAAAATATCCTCTGAATTAATCGTGTAGAATCCTTTTAGCAATTTGAATGTCTCAATCGTATCTCCCCTTTTCCGCCTATCAACTAGTTTCTGCAACCCACAAATCTTCAACCTGTTCTCATATAGTTCATTCCATAGACCTGCTATCATCTTAGTCACTCGCTTCTGGATCCTCTCCACCTCCTCCCCATCAAGAAGGAACCGAGGTGACCAAATCTGGGCACAGTAGTCGAGGTGAGGTCTTATCAGGGTTCGGTACAGAGGTACAATAACTTGCTTGTCTCTGCTCGTCAAGGTATTTTTCAACAACCAAGTGAGTTGATGAGCTGATTTAGCTACTTTCACAATGTGCCCCTAAACTTCATCTCCCTATCCACCAACACTCCCAAGTCCCTGGCCTCATCAATCTCTTGGAGTACAGTTCCACCAATGTGGTATACTGCTGTTAATCTTTTCACTCCGAAATGCATAACCTTACATTTTGTCACATTAAATTGACATCCATTCTCCTTAGTCCAGAACTCCAATCGATCTAAGTCATCTTGCAAGACTTTGACATCTTCTGCATTCACTCTCGCCCTACCCAACTTTGCATCATCAGCAAACAAATGAACTGTCCCACTTAGACCCTTCCCTATATCGTTAATGAACAGATTAAACAGCAGTGGTCCAAGAACAGAACCCTGTGGCACACCAGTAGTCACAGGCTGTCTTTTGGACTCTACTCCTGAATAAACTACTCTTTGATATCTCTCCATCAACCACGCAGCTATCCATCTCACCAACCCTATATCCATTCCCAAATGTTGTAGTTTACGGATTAGAATTCCATGTGGTATCCTGTCAAACGCCTTTGCAAGGTCCAGCAGTATCACTGTAAACCCATTTCCCTTATCCAGTTCAGCCGTCACCTTGTTATAAAACTTGAGCAAGTTACTGAGGCATGATCTACCCTTCACAAAGCCATGCTGTCCTCTGTACAGTATCTCATTTTCATCAATCCATTCCTGTATTTTTCCCTTGACTACTTTCTCCAAGACCTTGACAACGACTCCTGATATGCCGATCGGTCGGTAATTTGCAACCGTAGTCTTGGATCCTCCTTTATGCAGTGAAACTATTTTCCCCTCTTTCCACACCTTCGAGACTAAGCCAGACCCGAGACTCAGATTAAACAACATGGTCAAGGGCACTGATAATTCCTTAGCCGCTTCATGCAAGACCTGTGCCAGTATACCATCCAATCCCACAGATGTATTCACATTAAGGTTCTGTAATAGACTATTCACCTCCACTTCATTCATCATAATTCCCATATAAACTAATGGTTCCTTCATTTTTTCAACGTCACCACTTGGATGATATACTTTTGCAAAGTGTGCGCTCAGTAACTCCTCTATATCGACTGGTTCAGTGAACTCTTTACCATCGTCATTCCTTAAAATCATTTTGCCATGTACAGTTTTTTTCTTGCTTGCAGCATATTGAAAGAACTGTTTGGGATTCTCTTTTGCTTGCATAGCTAGTTTCCTTTCATAATCGACTTTTGCTGTTTTTACCACACTCGTTACCCTTCTGGCCTGCACTTTATACCGTTCGTGTGCCTGCAGGTCACCCCTTTCTTTAAATTCCCTCCACAGTTGTTTCTTTTTTTGCAGCTCAAGCTTAATGGTGTTATTCATCCATTTAACCCCTACTTGTTTCACTATTCGGACCTTAGGTATACAATCAGCCATTACCTCCTGTAAATGCTCTTTGACCACTTCCCATGCTCTATCGACATCCAGCCATTGCAGTTGTACATGACATGGCACTGATCCAAGCAATCTCCTAAGCTTGTCATACTTGCCAGCATGGTAATTCCACATAAACCCTGTCTTAATCACAAATTGCACACATTTAGCCACCTCCCAGGTCAAGACCTTATGATCACTCTCACCAATAGGTGGCAACATGGTCATATTCATTACAGTCAAATTTTGAGATGCAATTACCAGTTCAAGCACTCTCACCCCCCCCCCCCCAGTGTTTTCAATTACATGCTGTCTCAGATAGTTATCCCTTAATAATTGAATAAAATCCATTTCCTTCCTCACATGTGTCCTCTCCTCCTTCCAATCAGTCTTACCATAGTTGAAATCCCCCATAATAATTACCCTCCTTCCACTCATTTCATCTATTTGTTTATGCATACCATCTCCACCATCTATTCCATCACCTGGTCTATAGCAGCACCCAACTGTATATTTTATTCTGCCAGTGTCAATCTCACACCAAATAGGCTCAAATGAGCTCCTTTCATTATCCTGCAATACTTCAATTCTCCTTGGCTGCAGTTCATCAGCTATCATCAATAACACCCCTCCCCAATTTTATTCTCTCTGTCCCTCCTAAACATACTATAACCTACACATTCTATCCCACTAACTATATCATCTTCCGTCAGCCATGTTTCACTAATGCCAATAACCTGTGGCCAGGAAGAGCCAATCAAGGCCAAAAATTCTTCCTTCTTGTTCCTAATACTCCTGGCATTAATATACATGAATTGCAGTGATCCCTTTGTCCCACCCCTATCTTGTTGCGTTATTCTAAATGTCCCATTCCCATTTTTTGTCCTTAATGCTGGCTCAGGTACATTATATACATTTTTACACTCAACTGTCTCACTGATGTCTGGATATCCACTTCCCCTCCTCTTTGGTAGTTCTAGTTTCCCTGGTTCTGCACATCCGTTTTCACTTCATTCAGCAACACTTTTTCCAGTCTCCGCACACCAAGTCCATTCAAATGCAGGCCATCCATCTTGTATAAGTCCTTTCGCCCATCAAACTCATTCCACACGTCCACGAATTTCACACCACACCGTCCGCATAAGGTTAGCGCATAATGTCATTTGCGATTATGGCCCTCCTTCTAAACTCCTCTCTGTCATACCGCGGTAACGGACTCACCATTCTAACTGTGTCACTCTTTTCTTTCGCTACCTTTAACAATACTTTCAAGTCCTCTCTCATAAAAAATGTATCACCTTTCAATTCATTTGTACCCGCCACAATTATTAATTCTTTCACCCTCTGTTTTTGCACTCTAATACTCTCACTTCATATGGAATAAGAGAGAAATTAGTTGGAACACTAAATTAACTGTATACATGACAGTGTTCAAATCAATTTTAACTTATTATTATTATTATTATTCCGAGCAACTCCAAGAAGTCAACAGACTCATCGTCGGAAGCCCTAACATCATGTCAAGAACAACTATTTGACGTTCACACAGTATCTATCATACCTTGCCTTGAACTCATTCACGGTTGTAGCTCCCGCAACAGACTGGCAGCTTATTCCACTCATTCACCACTCTCCAAGTAAAAAACCTGGCTCTAATATCTTTGTTAACCCCATTCTTGCCCAGCTTCCATGCATGGCCCCTAGTCCTCCCACCATCAGTCTTATTTTCAACAATATCTTCTGGATTAATCTTATAGAAACCCTTCAGTAATTTGAATGTCTCAATCGTATCACCCCTTTTCTGCCTATCGACCAATTTTTGCAACCCACAAATCTTCAACCTATTCTCGTAAGGTTCATTCCTCAGACCTGCTATCAACTTGGTCACCCGTCTCTGGATCCTCTCCACTTCCTCCCCATCACGAAGAAACCCTGGCGCCCATAACTGAGCGCAGTAGTCCAGATGGGATCTTATGAAGGCTCAATACAGAGGAACAATAACTTGTTTGTCTCTGCATGTTAAAGTATTTTTCAGAAGCCGAGTGATTTGATGAGCTGATTTAGCCACTTTTGCAATGTGTCCCCCTAAACTTCAATTCCCTATCCATCAACACTCCCAAATCCCTGGCCTCTTCAATCTCCTGGAGGACGGTTTCACCAATGTGATATACTGCTACTATTCTTTTCACCCCAAAATCCATAACCTTACACTTTGCCACATTAAATTGACAAACATTTTTCCTAGCCCAGTCCTCAAAACTATCCAAATCATCCTGTAAAATTTTGACATCCTGTGCACTCACAATTGCTCTACCCAACTTTGCATCATCATCATCATCAGCAAACAAGTGAACACTTCCTCTCAGATTCTTTCCTATATCATTGATGAACAAATTGAAAAGTAGTTGTCCAAGAACAGAGCCCTGCGGCACACCACCAGTCACAAGCTGTCTTTTGGACTCAACTCCTGAATAAACTACTCTCTGGTATCCCTCCATCAACCACCCTCCTATCCACCTCACCAACCCTATATCCATCTTTATCTGCTCCAGTTTACTGATTAGGGTTCCATGTGGTATCCTGTCAAAGGCCTTAGCAAGGTCCAGTAGAATCATTGTAAACCCATTACCCTTATCCAGTTCAGCCGTCACTGTGTTATAAAACCTGAGCAAGTTACTGAGGTATGATCTACCCTTCACAAAACCATGTTTTCCCCCATACAATATCCCATTTTCATCTATCCAATCCTGTATTCTTTTCTTGACTAATTTCTCTAGGACCTTGACAACGATTCCTGATATGCTAATCGGTCGGTAATTTACAACAGCAGTCTTGGAACCACCTTTATGTAGTCAGTGGAACTATTTTCCCCTCCCCCCCCCCTCGGGACTAACCCCGACCCGAGAATCAAATTAAACAAAATGGTCAAGGGTACTGACAATTCTTTAGCCGCTTCTTGTACGACACGAGCTGGTATACCATCCAATCCCACAGATGTATTGACATTGAGGTTATGCAATAGACTACTCACCTCCACTTCATTCACCATAATTCCCGTAGAATCTACTGGTTCATTCATTTCTGCAATGTCACCACCTGGATGATATATTCTTGCAAAGTACTCACTCAGTAACTCAACTGTATCAACTGATTCAGTTACCTCCCTACCATCGGCATTCTTTAACATCATTCTGCAATATACATTTTTCCTTTTACCTTTGCAACACATCGAAAAAACTGTTTAGGATTCTCTTTAGCATGCATGGCCAATGTTCTTTCGTAATCCTTTTTTGCTTTTCTTACCACACTCGTTACCCTTCTGGCCTGCGCTTTATACCGTTCATGTGCCTGCCGGTCACCTTTCTCCTTAAATTCCCTCCATACTTGTTTCTTTTTTTGAAGCTCAAGCTTAATGGTGTTATTCATCCATTTAACCCCTACTTGATTTATTATTCAGACTCTATGTATACAGTCAGCCATTGCTTCATGCAAACACTTCTTAACTGCCTCCCATGCACTGTCAACTTCTAGTCCTTGCAGTTGTACACACCATGGTACTGAACTAATCAAACTCCTAAGCTTGTCATACTTTCCAGCCCAATAATTCCACATGTACTCTGTCTTAATTGTAAATTCCACACCTTTAGCCACCTCCCAAGTCAACACCCTATGATCACTCTCACCAATTGGTGGCAATGTGGTCATATTTGTTACAGCCAAATTCTCAGATGTAATTACTAGGTCAAGCACTCACTCTCTGACCCCTAGTATTTTCCATTACATGCTGTTGCAGATAGTTATCCCTTAATAACCGCATAAAATCCAATTTCTCCCGTGTGTCCTCTCCTCACTTCAATCAATGCGAACATAGTTGAAAAATCCCATAATAATTACCCTGCTTTCACTCATTTCTTCTATTTGCTTGTGCATACTGTCTCCACCATCTTTTCCATCACCTGATCTATAGCAGCACCCAATTGTATATTTTGTTCTGCTAGCCTCAGTCTCACACCAAATGGCCTCAAATGTGCTCTTTTCTCTATCCTGCAATTCAACTTCTATTCTCCTTGGCTGCAGCTCATCAGCTATAATATCAGTTATAATCAACAATACTCCTCCCCCCATTTTATTCTCCCTGTCATTCCTGAACACACTATACCCATCACATTCAATCCCACTAGCTATATCATCTACGGTCAGCCATGATTCACTAATGCCAATAACCTGTGGTCTGGAAGTGCCAACCATGACCGAAAACTCTTCCTTCTTGTTCCTAATACTCCTAGCATTAGTGTACATGAATTTAAGAACCCCATTAGCCCCATCCCTACCTTGATGCCTTATATTAACTATCCCATTCTGATTTGTTTCCTTATTCGCTCGGGCATATTATACTCATTCATACATTCAACTGCCTCCCTAAGGTCTGTATATCTACTCCCCCCACCCCTAATAAATCTAGTTTCCCTGATTTTGCACATCCACTACATACATTCAGCAACACTTTTTCAAGTCTCCTTACACTGAATCCACTCAAATGCAAGCCATCCATCTTATATAGATCCTTTCGCCCATCGAGCTCACTCCACACATCCACAAATTCCACTCCACTCGTCATACATAACCCACGCATAAAGTCATTTGCAATTATGGACCTCCTTTTAAACACTTCACTGTCATACCGCAGCAAAAGACTAATCATCCTAACTCTCTCACTCTTTTCTTTTGCTACCTCAAACAATTCATTCAGGTCCTCTATCATTTCCATTTTATCTCCTTTCAAATCATCCGTACCTGCCACAAAAATTAATTCTTTCACCCTTTCCTTTTGCTCTCTAATAGACTCAGTTACATCCTTTATGGTCACACCAGGTTGGTACGATTTTGTCAAATCCTCTACTAACACACCTAGTATTAACGAGTCTCCATACAGCATTTTGTTTACGTTCACACTCGTACACCTATTTTTCCTATCATACTTTTTATTATTGGCTGGTACACTCAGTCGACTTTTGTCGACTCTAGCTGTCCCTTTGCCCTTTGTATCACTCCGCTCAACAACGCGATCTCACTCGTTGCATCTATCGCATCTTTTTTATTCTCTGTAAAACCATTAATTTTCTCTGAATTAATACAATCATTCACACTTTCTACATTCACACCCTCACAGTTCTCTGGTACAACCTCACCATTTCTTGTCATATTGCTATTTTCTTCATTCTGAAGTTTGACAAAAATATCACACTCACGACCTGAAATACACTTTATGGATCTGAGAGCTAGGTCAGAAGTAAAACACTTGACCAAAGACTAGAAACCGGAGATATGAGAGTCCTGAGAAAGATTAGAGGTGTAAACAGATGACATCAATGGCAATATATTAACAACAAGGATATTAGGAAAGAACTTGACATTGTCAGTATCCAGGAATGCACATCCAATTGCTTCAGTGGCCAGCTAACTCTCATGACATTAACTCGATAAAAAATGTGGGCCATAGTGAAAAGAGACTTGGAAAATTAAATTGTGATACAAAGGATAACTTAATACAATCCATTATAAAGTATGGCTTGAAGATGCAGAAATAAGAAAATTGTGTTCTACATTGATAGAGTCCATACATTAGAGAATTCATGAACTTATTAGGAACAGATCACATATAAATTATTAGGTAAAGTTGTAGTTTAATTTTTGTACTTATTTTCTTGGGAAATTAAAATTTTTATTTAAAAAGGCAAGTGTTTGGCTATTTGAGGGTGGTCTGAAAACTTCTCGACCCGAGATAGCAGCACTATCAGTAAGATTTTTTTTTCTAAGTAGATAATCTGTCATAAGCATCCATGTGAAATTGCATATTATTCTATCAAGTAGTTTGTTTTATACAGCTGTCTGAAGCAAAAAATGTTGTCTGTATCCCTTGAAATGGATAAAATTGTATTGTGCAGTTATTAAATTCTTCGTAAAAGAAGGTTTAATGCCAAAAGAAATTCATTTGAAGTTCATAAAAGTTTATGGGCACTCTTCTCCTTTGTTTTAGATAATTAAGAAATGGGCTGCCGAGTTTGAATGTGGCCGTACCAGCCTTGAAGATGATCCACGTGAAGGACATCCAAAAAGTGTAACAACAGAAATCATTGATCAAGTACACGATATGGTATTGGATGACTGGCAAGTCAGATTGCGTGAAATTGCTGAGACGATAGGCATTTCAAAAGAACGTGTAGGATACATTTTGCATGTATAATTGCAAATGAAAAAGCTTTGCGCAAGATGGGTGCCGCGCTTGCTCACAACAGATCAAAAATGCACGCATGAAAATCTCTGAACAGTGCTTGGAGCGTTTTAACAAGAATAAAACTGATTTTGTGCGTAGATTTATTATTATGGGTGAGACTTGGATTCACCATTTGACACTAGAATCCCAACAGTGGAGAAAAGCCAGTTGTTCAGCCCCAAAGAAGACAAAGTCTGTTCCATCAGCAGAAAAGGTCATGGCATCGGTATTTTGGGATGCTAAAGACATTTGGTTTGTTAATTATCTTGAAAAGAGTAAAACCATAAGCAGGGAATATTATTCCGATCTTTTAACTAGACTATATGAAAAAATTCGTGAACAAAGATCCAGTTTGCAGAAGAAAAAAATCATCTTTCATCAGGACAATGCACCTTCCCAGAAAGGTGTTTAAGCAATGGGAAAATTAAGGGATCTGCACTATGAATTGTTGAAACATCCACCCTATTCCCAAGATTCCCTCTGACTTCTATCATCATCATCATACGTATAAAGGATTTAGGCCTAGTATGGCCTGTTCCGGCCTTAGAAGTCATCGTTGAATCGTTTAAGAGGACGTCCTGAATTTCTTTTTCCTAATGGCTTGTACTTTAAGGCTTGTTTTGGTAATCTTTCTGTTTTCATTCTTTGAACGTGTTCCATCCATTTATGTTTATAATTTTTAATTTTTTCAATTACTGGTTCTTGGTTTAATTCTTTCATAATATCTTTGTTTCTTTTGTGATCAAATAGGGTATACTTTGCAGTTTTTCTCATAAACTTCATTTCTGCTGCTGTTAATCTTTGTTTGTCTTTTTGTTTTATTAAGACCGGTAGGGCTAATGTATTGTATACTTTTAGCCTGGTTTGTTTTTGAACTAGGTTTGGTTTAAATATAGAGTTAATTACTCCTGTTATTTTTAAATATTTTGCAATTTTTATGTTTATATCTTTTTCATTTTCATAAGTGATCATACATCCTAGGTAGTTAAATGAATTCACCTGTTCTAAGATCTTGTTATCTAATACTATTTTAGTTCTTGCTGGATCTTGTCCTTTCAAGGCCATAGTTTTTGATTTTTCTGTTGATATTATCATACCATAATCTTTGGATATCTCATTTAGATTTAAAATAGCTTTCTGTAAGTTATCTTCAGAATTTGTAATTATTATTTGGTCGTCTGCAAAGAGGAGAGTGTTTAAGTTAACTGTTGGTGAAAGTTTAATTCCTTGATGTAAATTTTTACTCCATTTTATTATTATTTCATTTAAGTAGATATTAAAAAGAGTTGCTGAGAGGGGACATCCCTGTCGGACCCCTTGGTTTATCTCTCTTGTATATGATAGCTTGTGATTTAATCTTATTTGTATTTGATTATTTTAGTATCGTTTTTATCGTTATTATTTAGTATCGTTTTTATATTAAGCCATTCTATTTCTATTTCTTCATTTTGTTTTATTTTATCTAGATACTGGTTAATTCTTTGTTCATATAGCCATTATACAGTTGTGTCATTCAATTGTCTAGTTTTATGAACAAATGTTTCAATTTTTCTTTCTGTTCTTGTTATTTGTAGCCATTTAGGTGGTAATCTTAATTTTATTTTAACAAGGAAGTGGTCACTGCTTATTTCATATCCTCTGTGAACTCTAACATCTAGTGAAAATTTTGATATCTTTTCATTTAATATGAAGTAATCTAATATTGATTTCCATCCTCTTGCTGCCCAAGTATATTTATGTATGTCTTTATGTTTATAGAAGGAATTCATTATTTTTAGGTTATTATAAACTACAAAGTCGATCAATTTTATACCATTTCTGTTTAGAGTGTGTTCTCCATGCATTCCTATATTATTATTAATTTTCGTGTTTCCAATTCTTGCATTTAAGTCTCCTGCTAAAATTATGTAATCATTTTTATTTATTTTATTATATATGTTTTGTAGCTGATTATAAAAATCAATATTATCCTGTTCTCTTCCTTCTTCAGGAGCATATAAACCAATTATTGTTAAATAGCCTCTATCTATTTTTATTCTAGCTTCTATTATTCTTTCATTCCATAATTTATAATGTTTTAACTGTTTTGAAAGGGAGTCATGAATCCAAACCATGACTCCTGCTTGTGCTCTTTGGTCTCTGTCGACTCCACTGTATATCACATTAAAATTTTCAGTTCTCATAGTTCCTTTTAATTTCTTTTTTGTTTCAGTGATTACTGCTATTTTAAAATTTCTTTCATTTAATAACTGGTCTAATTCTATTTCTTTATATGCTATTCCTCTTGCATTCCAGTTTGCTATGTGTATTATATTTTGTCGTTTCCATTTTCGTTTTCTCTTTTCCATTCCAGGGTCATTTCCCATAGATTCAATCCGATTATCTTTTTCTGTCAGCTTACAAGTATGGTTATGTTCTCCATGTCAGGGGACTAGCCTGACGATGGAATAGTTCAGTGGTAGGGCTGCTACCTTAAGGCTTCTGAACTTGCCTTCTTCCGAATTTAAACCCATAGGAGGAATAGGGTATATTGAAGGGGAAAGGGTAGATTATAGAAGAAATATAGTAAGGTTTATAGAGAGGGCATAGTTGTAAGGCCAGAAATGAAAAGACCCCATGGCCCTCGAGTTCTCTAATAGCACAAGGGTCATAAAGTAAGAAGAGTTGGCTGATAAGGCCTTATAGGAAAGATTAAAGTAAGTGGGTCTTCCTCAAAGTAGAAGAAGGAGAGGATATATCTAGCTAGAGGTCCATGGGAGTTCCGCTTCCCTTAAAATCAAGATGATTGTCCCTTATGGCCCTGTTGGTCCACAAGTCCTTATTCAGTATATTCGGACCACCCCACCATATATATATATATACACACACACACACACACACACACACACACACACACATATGGTGGGCTCCCCTATCCGCCACCCATGGATGCGCTCTCTAGGGGTTGCAGGGTCCCCTGAGAGCTGACTTCTATCTCTTCCGAAAACTAAAACTCTTCCTCGCTGGTCAGTGCTTTTCATTGAATCATAATGTGATTGCAGCTGTAAAGGGGTATTTTGCAGATCTGTATTAGACTTAAGGGAGATTATGGTGAAAAATAAAAATAATTTTGAAATTATAAATTTGTTTTTTCATTGTTAGGTTAAGAACGTTTCAGACCACCCTCATAACTTATGAATTGTCTGCAGAATAACATGAAAAAATTGTGCTTTTTCATGTTATTCTCTGTGCTTTATTTATGATTCCTGCCAATACTTTGTATTCTGTTCTCACTATGTGATTTCCCAATATTTCTTTTGTTCTTTTTCATACAATTTCCTTTTTTTTCTCCCCACAATTAAAAGTTTTTCTGTTTCGTTTTCTTCAATTTGCTTTTGTTACATTTTCCTTATTTTGCTTTTATTTTCCTCATCATTTTCTTTGTCTCCTGTTTGTGAATTCATTTGCTAAAATATTCAGTCCACTGTGGCAAAGGGTTTCAGCTTTTGCTGTTTGTAATATTGCATTTTGGTTCTATGGGACTCAGGCCATCACTTTTCGATAGTTTGTGATAATGCATCATTTTAGTATAGTAGTTTGCTATAACATGCATTAATGTAGTTGATATTGATTTCTGAGATTCATTCAAGATATAAGGATATTCAGTAGATTTAAAATAGAAAAAAAATGAGTATTATATGGAGAAGAAAAAAACATACAGTCATTTTAAAAATAATTCAAGCCTTTAGTAAAAAAGTTTAAAAATAAATATCAAACTTTAGAGATTGAGCAGCAGAATATGAAGAGGCAAGTAGTCTGTAAAGATAGAAAAATCTCAACTTCCTGATGGACTGAAGAAGTTTAAGTGGCGATCATGAAAAGATCAAAATAATCAAAGAAAATGTGTTGAATAATTTGCAATTCTATTGCACAGAAAATAATTATTACCAAATTATTAGCCTTCGCAGCACAATTAGCAGAATGACAGTATGCTGTGCACTTCGATTAGAAAAGGCCCAGGTTCGATTCCCATCGTGATGGGAGGAATCTTTATATGGACTTTTTCATTTGAAGTGAGTTAGTCGATCTCATATGGAGGTAGCAGGGTTTTTTCTTCCGGAAACTCGGTTTTTTCATCTCGCCTATAGACAAATCAGCCCTTCAGAACACTCAATTTACAGACAAAAAATACTTGTAGTGGTGGGCGGTTAGATCTGATCCTGACAGCCTCTATTTCACCTGAATCCAGCTTGTTCTTCACCCAGCTTTTCTTCCATAATTCTTCTCAACCGTTTCTCAAGTATACTTGCATAGATCTTGCCAGGAACACTCAGTAGGGAAATACCTGTGTATTTCTCACATTCAGTTTTATTTCCCTTTTTATATATGCGTACTATGAGAGCTCTACTCCAATCATCGGGAATTCGTCCTTCTGTCCAGGCTTTCTGAACTATGCAGTGCAGCCACTGTAAGAATTTATATACCACCATACTTGAGCATTTCTGGTTGAATATCATCTACTCCTGCTGCCTTTCCACATTTCAAGCCTTTGATGGCTTTTTCTACTTCAAGTATGAATATGTGTTCCTGACTGCATGCCTGGTCAGTGTTTTTTTACCACTGTGCTGTCATCACTGCTTGTTTCATTTAGCAGTTTTTCAAAGTAATTACTCCATATTTCAAGGATATCTTTTTTTTCTTCCGTTTTCATGTTACCTTTATCATCTCTAACTCCTTTTACAGCACTCTTTCCTCCATTCCTAAGCTTCTTCAACAACCTCCAGAATATTTTGCTACCTTCTTGATATTCATATTCTATATTCTTGCCAAAGTCCTCCCATGACTTAGCTAGTTTTACACAATGTTTAGCATCTGGCATTTGTCTCTGTATTCTCTAAGAGCACAAGCTGACTTATTTGCCAATAACTTTTGATATGCTTTCTTCATTTCCTTCACTGCCTCTTTAACTTCCTGTGTCCACCATGGAGTTCTGATTTTTCTATCCTTGCAGACAACTTCACCACATGCCTCTCTAGCTGAATCAATCAGGGCTTTCTTCAAGGCTTGCCACTGAATCTCCAAGGTTTGATTCCTGTTCTCAAACTCTTTCATTTTTTTCCTCAATAATCTTTTGTGTATTTTAGTCTACAGTAGTTCACATCTGAGAGCTCAACTTTTATTTCTTTTAAAACTTTCTTACATGTTTTTCTTTTCAGTATGAAATTCAGTTTTATCCTTCTCAAGACTAAATTGATCACTTCCAATTTCAAATCCTCTGTACACTCTGGTTCCCTGCACCGGTAAAAAAAACATCACCATCAACAATAACATAGTCAACGAGACTTTTCTTATTCCTTGCCTCTTTTCTCCATGTGAATTTGCACACATTTTTATGTTGGAACATGGTGTTAGTAATAAACAGTCCATGTCCTGAGCAGAATTCCAACAGACATTTGCAAATTATTATTAGCTTTGCTCATTTCTCCAAATTTTCCCAAAATATTTTTGTATGTCTCACAATCATTTCCTACTCTGCTATTTAGATCCTCAACAAGGACCAACTTTTCCTTTTTTATTGTGTCAGTTGCTTTTTCTAAATTAATAATAAATTTAGTTTAATCCTTTATCCTAGTGTGTGCAAACAAAGTTTGCACCTTAAAGTATCTTCAGGACTGTGGTAAAGTGGTACAACACTAGGCAACTCCTTGCAAAGGTGGAGCAAGCTACCAACATTCTTATCTCTGTATCTCCCATAATGCAAAATTCATCTCTTTGCAGATATGTATGATGTTATGCATTAAGGGAAGGGCCACTACCCGGACTAGTTTCGACCTTTATTGAGGTCTCTTCAGTGGCAGCCAGGCGCAAGTGGAGATGCCAGGAGGAAGCATTAGCAAGGTCATCTCATCCTATAGGAGCTGTCAAACGGTATGTCACCTTTTTATTAAATTACTCTGGATTTAGAGAAAGATGTTGAAAGTTTATTTTTCACTTGGTCAGACTATAATAAATTTAGTTTAATCCTTTATCCAAGTTTGCGCCTGAAAGTATCTTCAGGAATGGGGTAAAGTGGTACAACACCAGGCAACTCCTTAAAAAGATGGAGGAAGCTACCAACACTCCTATCTCAGTATCTCCCTCAGTATCTCAGTATAGTCTGATCAAGTGAAAAATAAACTTTCAACATCTTTCTCTAAATCCAGAGTAATTTAATAAAAAGGTGGCACATCATTTGGCAGCTCCTATAGGAGAAGATGACCTTGCTAATGCTTCTGCCTGGTATCTCCACTTGGGCCCGGCTCCCACTGAAGAGACCTCAATAAATGTCGAAACTAGTCTGGGTAGTGGCCCTTCCCTTAATGCATAACATTATACATATCCTCAAGGAGATGTGCTTTACATTATGGGAGATACTGAGGAAGGAGTGTTGGTAGCTTGCTCCACCTTTGCAAGGAGTTGCCTGGTATTGTACCAGTTTACCCCCAGTCCTGAAGATACTTTCAGGCGCAAACTTTGTTTGCACACAGTTGGATAAACGATTAAACTAAATTTATTATAGTCTGACCAAGTGAAAAATAAGGCTTTTTCTAAAGCATCAAAAAATTCCTCCACTTCTACCTTAGGAGAACCTTCTGTGGAACCATAGGTACAAATAAGTCTCATTATCCAGTTCCCCATTCTCATATTTGCCCACATTACTTTACTTGAGATTGACTGCCATTCAAGAAGATTAGCCTCGTATTTTGTGTTGAATACTATGGCTACTCCTTCTTTTCCTTGATTGTCATTGCTTAAATATAACATTTTGTATTTATCACTCAAAAAGATCTCACCAGTTTTGTCTTTTTTGTTTCAGTCACCCCTATTATGTCAATCTGGTACTTATCTAATTCCTCATCTAGCTCCATTTCTTTGCCATTTAGAATTCTTATGTTTATAAGTACTGATCTTTATCTCTGGTGATGTTGATTTGCGGTGCGTTTTCAGATTTGTTCCAGTAGCTGACTTTTCTTTGTTTGGCCTGGTTCCCTGGTGAAAACAACAGGGGGGGAGGGGGGTGTTTAACCGCGCGACACCCCAGCCAGCATGAAATTTTGTTATGTTGTACCATCATTTTTTTATTTTGGTGGCAACCAATAAGAATAGAATTTGGTTGGCTAAATCCCAAATTGCCAGCCAATCCTCGTTCGTTCAGTATCCAGGTAGATACTCAATAGGGTGCACCACGAGAAGGTGAGGATTGGACATCAGGTCAGAAGCCCTGGTCGGTTCTCTGCATTCCTTTAAAGGCTATGTGGAAGTCTCCTCTCAGTTATACAGCTTTGACTCTTAAGCATCCCTTTTAAATAATAATAGATAAAATATATACAAAAATATAAATTAATGAAATAAAAGAAAATTTTATACATTTCAATGTACTAACATACATATAATAATAATAATAATAATAATAATAATAATAATAATAATAATAAAACCATACATAAATAAAAATTAAGTTTTATAGTGGAACTACATTAAACATATCTCTAAAGTCCTTTTAGGAATATATCATCATCATCATCAAATTCCTGCCATGTACCCTCAAGGGGTGTACAGGATATGATAGTACTACATGAAAAAACTACATCATTATTAATTTCCTATCTACAATCAATTTTCCTCCAAATCAGTCTGTTACTTGTCAACACTCCATTATCAGATCTTATATTTCTATCGTCTAAATCACTTTGTACCGTATCAATCCACCTATATCTTGGTCTTCCTCTGGGTCGTTTTGCTTCCAACCTGGCAAAGAACACTTGTTTTGCTAATCTTTCTTCGCCCATTCTGTTTAAGTGACCATACCACCTGAGATTAGCTCTGCTAACGCATTCCTGGATGCTGACAATGTCAAGTTCTTTCCTAATATCCTCGTTTTTAATATGATACTGCCATTGATGCCATCTGTTCATGCCTATAATCTTTCTCAGGACTCTCATATCTGTGGTCTCTAGTCTTTGGTCAAGTGTTTTACTTCTGACCCAGCTCTCAGATCCATAAGTTAAAACACACTGTCTTGTATACAACTAATTTAGTGTTCTGACTAATTTCTCTCTTATTCCATATGAATTTATTCAATTGACTTCCCACCATACCAGCTTTGCTGATTCCGTTGTCTATTTCTATATTTAATTTACCATCTTCAGTAAAAATCGTGCCTAAATAGCTGAAATGTTTTACTTGTTCCACAGGTTCTCCATTCACAACACAGTTGACATTTTCAATGATTCTGCCTATTTTCATTGTCTTTGTCTTTTTATTGCTGACCTTCATACCATATCTATTACAACAGCTATTCAATTTAGTCAGAGAATCTTGCAGACTTGTAGCGGATTTATTTAGAAGTATAACATCATCCGCATAAAGCAAAGAGCTGACATTAACATCTCCAATTTTGATATCATGTTTAATACCACTTTCCTTCATAATGTGATCCATATAGATAATGAATAACAGAGGGGATAATGTACATCCTTGTCTCACACCAGATTTAACATTAAACCATCTTCCTGTACTTCCTTCAATTCTAACTGCTGACGTACAACTCAAATAAAGACAAAGTATTGCTTGATATAATGCCCCATTGCCACCATATAACTGAAGCGTATTGAATAGCTTCTCTCTTGGCACCTTGTCATATGCCTTTTCCAGATCGACAAAACTTAAATACATTATCTTTGTTATATTCCCATGCTTTCTCGACTATTTGTCGTAAAGTGAAGATCTGATCCCGACGGCCTCTATTTGGCCTGAATCCAGCTTGTTCTTCACCAAACTTTCCTTCCAAAATTCTTCTCAACCGTTTCTCAAGTATACTTGCATAGATCTTGCCAGGAACACTCAGTAGGGAAATACCTCTGTAATTCTCACATGCAATTTTATTTCCCTTTTTATATATGGGTACTATGAGAGCTCTACTCCAATCATCTGGAATTCGTCCCTCTGTCCAGGCTTTCTGAACTATGCAGTGCAGCCACTGTGAGACTCTTATACCACCATACTTCAGCATTTATGGTCGAATATCATCTACTCCTGCTGCCTTTCCACATTTCAAGCCTTTGATGGCTTTTTCTACTTCAAGTATGAATATATATTCCTGACTGCATGCCTGGTCAGTGTTTTTTACCATTGTGCTGTCATCACTGCTTGTTTCATTTAGCAGTTTTTCAACGTAATTACTCCATACTTCAAGGATATCTTTTTCTCCCATTTTCATGTTACCTTTATCATCTCTAATTCCTTTTATAGCACTCTTTCCTCCATTCTTAAGCTTCTTCAACAACCTCCAGAATATTTTGCTACCTTCTTGATATTTATTTTCTATATTCTTGCCAAAGTCCTCCCATGACTTTTGTTTAGCTAGTTTTACACGGTGTTTTAAAGTTTTAAAGACCTTTATAATCACCACTCACTTTGTACTTGCCAAACTAATTTGTGTAAACATTTCCTGCTCATCACTAGTTACATTTTCTGGTCTATAGATAGATACATCCCACTAAATGTCTTGGCTTATAAATATCTATCTCACAACATATACTCTCAAAGCTATTAGCATTATTTCCACCATGATTCTCCACCCTCAGAGGGCACACTTCACTTCTTATCATGAGTAACACTCCAGAACCACACCATGTTTACTCTCCCTATCCTACCAAAATATGCTTTGATTTCTATCAGTGTTAAAACATACTTTTCTGTTAATCAAATTTCACTGATACAAGGATGTACTGATAAGTTGTGATAATCACCATAAAAGAAATGAAGTAGAACCACGTAACTTACACATTATTCTACATATTCCCCAAAAAGTGTTATACACTACTGCTGCATCATTTGCGATCCTCTAAAAAAAAAGTCTTTCCCTTGTTGCACAAACCACTCTTCAGCTGCAGATATGACTTCATCTATGCTATATTTTGTTCCTTTCAAGTGTTTCTTTAAATTTCAGAATAGGAAACAGTCAGATGGGACCAGGTCTGGTGAACAGGGTGGATGAGACAGACATTGAAAGCCCAAGTTGTGTATTGTCTGTTGAGTTTCATGAGCAGTGTGAGCAGGTGCATTGTTCTGCAAATGCAACACACTTCTGCTCAGTTTCCTCACAGCATTTTTTCTTCTATACCTCCTTCAATATGCTTGAGCTGTTGAATGAATTACTGCTGTAACAGTTTCCCTTTTTTTTAATTTGGTAAGGATTACACCATCTGTATCTCAAAAGACAATGGCAAGAACCTTCCCTGATGACTTTTTGGTTCAGAACTTCTTTGGTCATGGGGAACCTTTGTATCTCCATTCCATTGAATGTTATTTGATCTCTGGGTCACAGTGATGATGGCATGTTTCATCAACAGTCACAATACAAGCCAAAAAATTCGCCCCTGATTTCTCAAAATGACGGAAAATTCCTTGAGATGACAACACGTGTTCTTTTTTTTTTGGTCAGCATTCAAACATTTGGGAACCACCTTGCTGAGAGCTTTATGTCCAGATATTTGTGGATAAAGATGCCAACTCATTCCCTGGATATTGGGGATATCCAGGGAATGCAATCTTTTTGGCTGGTATTCATCTATCATCAAGGATCATGGCATGCACTGCATCGATGTCTGCTGGTGTGATCGCTGTGGAATGTCTTCCTGACCTGGGGACATCTGTTGTCTCAGGATGCCCAGTTTTAAACTTGGCTACCCATCTGGCAACTGTTTAATATGCTGGGACATAAGGTCTCAAGTCTGACACAAAGTTTGATGAATCTCAGTTGCTGACTTTTTCTTGCAGCACAGATTTTAAGATATGTTCTTTTTTTGTAGTTATGTCGGTTGCTGTAATAACATTTTTGTTCTAGGTGTTTATCAGAACTTTTCAGACCCCCCCCCACCCTTTGTACCTATCACCTCTGGAGAGACTGAGTCAATGAATGGCACAAACTCATTCCCATTATTCCTGATGTTCCTGTCATTTGTATACAGTGCATTGCCAGTATTTTTAGAGCCATTATTACTTCATACTCCACCTGGCATTCTAATGTAGTTTGCACCTCCTCATTTCTCAAGCTAGTATTCTCATGCGGCCATCCCTGCTATGTTCCATCTGTGATGGAATAATCTGGAAAAAAGACCAAGATGATTATATTATATCTGATAATATAGGTATCTTGACAGATAACAGATTAATTTGGAGGAAAATTGTCAATAGGAAGTTAATGATGATAAAAAATTTTTTTTCACATAGTATCCAGTGATTTGTATCCAGTGATTTCCTGGGTATTCAGTACTTTTCCCCTGAGAGTACATGTCAGGAAAATGATGGTGACGATGGCTGTCCTCTTCATAGCCTCTTCGTAAAACCTAAATAATGTCCTGTTTTTCATTGAACAGTAAATATATCTTAATACTCTTGGTATATGATAACAATGAACTTTCTTAAAATTTATTGTCTAATGCTTATAAATTTATCCTTCTCATTTTCATTGTGCAGTATACCTAAACATAATGCACCACAAGATGGTGATGATTGGACATTAGTCAGAATCCCTAATTGGTTTTCTGCATTTCTTAAAGGGCTATGTGGAAGTCTCCCAGTTATCCAGCTTTGATCCTTAAGCATCGCTATTGCTGTTTCCTCTGTTGCCATTATTTAATCCAAGATTATATTTCCTCTACTAGATTCACATGTCTTTCTTCAGATAATTAAGAGAAAGTTGCTTGAGAAATTTACTACTTCTGTTATAAGATGTTTCTTCCTGTGTGTGAGGAATGAAATTATGTTGACTGTCACAGTAGTGGCCAAGGGAATACCTTGTCATAATAACCTTTACGATTCACTATAGCAAAGAAGGTAGGATATGGGCTGGGATATTTTGGTATAGCGAGTGAATTCAATGTAAATGCATTTCTTTTAACAAATGTCTTGAGAAAGTGTAATGCAAAGTTTACTGTGTAAAAAAAATGTTTTTTTTCTTTTTATTTTGCAAAATCAAATCTCTTTATATCACTGAATGCAGTTAAAACTATGATGTTATTTATATTGCCGGCCTGGTTGGCCGAGTGGTTAGCGTATCTGCTCTCCACCCAAAAGGCTGCAGGTTCGAATCCCACCACGGGCATGGATGTTTGTGATTGTGTGAAAATACTAGTGGTGGAGGTTGGTGGTAGATGGTGTTGGTGTAGTTGCGGTTCGTTGTAGTTGGTGGATCGAGTAGTGGAGTCAGAGAGTTTTAGAGTGGGTGCCCTCCCTCGATGAATCTTTGGACTCCCTGGAGGTGTCACGTAATAAAAAAAAAAAAAATCAGCTAACGCCTTTTTATTCCCATATACGGGAGTAGGCGAGGCCATTTAGCCCTATCTAACTTTTGGAGATTGAGTGGGCAGTTCAATCTCCACTGGTACCCAATCAGAGACAGATGGCCCAAAGCTATCACTAATTAAGCGGTACGCAGTGAAGAGAGACGGCTCAAATGTGCCGCCATCTCGTGGTCCCTAACCCTAACACAATATATTTAATGTCTGAAATAATGTGGGTTCTACGGTCGATTTTCTTGAGTTTACAGGACGAAAAACCCGAGTTTCCGGGAGGAAAAACCTGCTTGCCCGTGCCAGAGATCGTCTAACTCGGGAACCGGTCGAAAAAAGGCTTAGAAAAATTTCCTCTAGTCGCCGACTAGACTCGAAATGAATTCTTCCTTCGTGCGGCCAAGCGCGGTGGTGTGCAAACGCCACATCCACTGAGCTACACAGGCTATCGTCACGTAATAATAATAATAATAATAATAAATAATAATAATATATTCATAATTATAATTTTTATTCATATTTTAGCTCTCACGTGATGTTCAACTTGATCCCCGACCTGAATATCACCGTGTTCATCTCTCTTGGACAAATGGCAGAGAAATTCCTGAAGCCATTAGCACTGGTAATCAAATTAGTAGTCGTTTGTTAAGCATGACCAGTGCAAATGGTTTAATGATGTTACCCCCTTGTAGTGAAGCACTAACACAGATGAAGAAAGGTGAAGAAATTGATGTTATAGTTTTTGATAGACTCTAAATAATCATGTTGTTTATTGAAGAATTCAGACTTTGTGATCCATGACAATGATTACTATGCAGTTTCTTCGCTTTTGTTATTGAAATTTTTAGCAATTAAGTGCCATGAAATATGTGTTGCTTATTGTTTTTCGTATTGCAACAGTTTACATAATACATTGTAATAAAATTTACACTTCATTTTTTGTATAGTTTTCTTGCTATTTTTTAATCATCTATTAAAATCTCACAACTAGCAACACTTACCGCAAATGTGAGGAAAATTTGCAGTTGTATTACAATATTTTGAACTGAGTTCTCCAGACTGTATTTTAGAATTAACTGCAAAAATTCAAAAAGGTTCAAAGTGCCACCCGGGGTGGACCCCCCTTCCCCCAACTACACCTCTGTAACAAACTCACTATAACAAAGTGGGAATCTATTGCCTCTAAAACCATTGCATCGCTTTTCTAAAGGGAAATAAGGAAATAACAAACATATGTTAAGAGTTCACTTTAAGACAATCCTTCAAAAATAATGATGAAATTACATAGGCGAAGTGGAATACTAGATCCAACATTATTTCATGTAATGAAGAATAATTTTATGTAATTTTATATTGCTGAAATGAAGCCTTATGGCTCTTTCTTTTAGTAATAATGATGGAATGCTTTCTAACTCCCTCCCTACATTTCTCAGGACATGTAATGCTGAACTGTATCAATATAGTATATAGGACTATTAAAATTCCAGCCAAGCAAGTAGTAATGCACTAAAATAGTATGGAATAATGATATTAAACGAGTTTTTCATGGAAAGAATTTCTGTAGAAAGACTATTCTTAAACAGGTGCACTTCATTTTGAATCTCTTGAAAAAAAAATAATAATACTGTTCTACAGGTCTAAATTTACTTCTTATAAGCACATAAGTGATCTACCATCAAAGATCAGATAGTCGATCACTTGTATTGTTCAGTGTGATACCAGTGTCATCTACTCAGGGGTGGCTTAACATGCGAAGCAGGTGATGCATTGCATTAGGGCACCTTCAAGGTCCACTGAAGTGAGTAGAAAAAATAAAATAAAAACACATTTTAATATTAAGGTTTATTAAATATGGATATGCACTAAATATATTGTAATAAATACTACAACTTTCAATAACATTTAGCAAAAACTGCAAGTTATTTTTTGCAATAGAGTTAATGGAAGCACCAGACAAGCCAGGCATTCACCTGGGGAGTTGCTTTACAGGACTACCTACTTTCTTTTTTTTTACATGACGTGCATGCCTCATGTCCAGTGAGGACATGAAGCATGCATGTATACCAGCTTAAACTTTATTGCAAAGTGACGTTTGGACACTGTAAATCATTGAATTGTTGATTACTAAACACACACAGGTGAATGCGTAGTTAATTCACACTGAGGTAAGTAGATGATTCAGATTTTAACTTAAGGCTTTACAAATGCAGAAAAAAATGTATGTATTTCTGTATGTATTTTATTTTATTTTTTACTTGCATTTTTATGTCTTACCAAATATTTTGTTCAATAGATTTTTTTATTTCAGAATGGAAATCTTTGGACTGAATTATAAAAAAAACTACTCAATCAAATTGTTTACTGGTTTGAAAGTTTTCAGACAGTATTCAGTATCTTACTTACTTCATTTTACTGTTTGATTAAAGAAGTAAGCCCATAATATTGTTGTATCCACCAAAGCAGATACTTCTAATTCCAGACCAATTTTTTGCAATCTACAATCATTTGTTCATTTTACAAATTATGAACTTTACTACAACTGTGTTATAAATAATGCTTTTAATTTCCGGATGTTTCAATCTTTATATTAAGATCATCATCTGGAGCATATACAAGACAAGCTAAGTTACATTACATAGTAAGCTAGAGAAACAATGAATTGATGACAAGTTCTTCTACTGGCATGACCTCTAGTGAAAAAAAAATATTTATAAACTACATCAAGCTAAATTCTATTTCTGATAACATCAATAAACATTCTTTCTTACAGATAGTTTTCTTTCATAACAATGATGTCCTGCTTTTAGCATTACAATTGTTATTTTTAATTTAGGATCTTGGATTTTCTACAGTCCTGTTTACAGTTGCTCGTAGAGAGGAAGGTTCCATGGGACGAATATATGCCTTCCATATATTCGTTTTGAATTTTTAGACCATTATTGTTCAGATTGGGGTGGTCAGTACTAATCTCACAGGCTTCCTTGATACACTTCCGTTTCTAGATACACTTGTCACGTGTCGTCCTTCTGGCAATCTTTCCTTCACTGTTTACCAGAAACTGACACATACTGGCCAATATATACACAAACTCCTACCACCACCACCCAACACAAAAACTAGGTGTGTCATTAATACTCTAAAAAACAGGGCTCTGATCTGCTCCAGTGAACATGCACTGAAAGATTAATTTAAAGTTATCAGCAATACTTTTCAAAAAAAAATGGTTACAGCCAAAACAGTTTTAACAAAATTCTCTGCAAGACCTCAATACAAAAAAAGAGAAACCAGACCACAATAAAACTATAACCATTCCTTACATTAAAGGAACATCAGATAAAATAAACAGAATACTACAAAAATACAACCTCAAAGCCACCTTTAAACCTCCTGCAAAATTTAAAAGCTTACTCAACTCATCCAAAGACCCACTCCCTCTGCTGGCCCACCCTGGAGTATACCATATTTATTGCACCTGTAACATACCATATATAGGAGAAACAGAACGCACAATTCCTATCAGACAAAAAGAACATAAACGACATATTAAATATAATAATTATGGTGAAGCTGGCCTTTTTGATCATGTCCTGTTCCTTACATAGAATTGACTGGAAAAGCACTAGTTGTGTACATCACACCAAAACATGGGATGAACACAAATTCAAGGAAGCCTGTGAGATTATTACCAACTACCCCAATCAGAACAATAATGATGGTCTAAAAATTCCAAACATATGGAAGGCATATATTCGACCACGGAACCTTCCTCTCTAAGAGCAACTGCAAACAGGACTAGAAAATCCATGATACTAAATCAAAAATAATTGTAATGCTAAAAGCATGACTAAAAGGAAACTATCTAAGAACGAATGTTTATTCATGTTATCACAAATAGAATTTAGCTTGATGTAGTTTGTAATTTTTTTTTCACTAGAGATCATGCTAGTAGAAGAACTTGTGATCAATTCATTGTTTCTCTAGCTTACTGTATGTAATGTAACTTAGCTTGTCCTGTATATTTGTATATGCTCCAGATATGAAGATCTAAACGTCGGGATATTAAACGTTATTTATAACATGGTTATAAAGTCCATAATTTCTAAAATGAATGCTGATCACTGTGTAACACTAAATGAAAGAATCATTTGTTCAGTTGTCTGTTTTCATTATTCTAAGTTTTGGTAATTCTTTTCTATATTTTCATCATATAAAAACCATTTACATGTATGCATCATAAACGAACGTTCAATAGTGTTGGTTTTTTTTCTTAAAAAATTCCAAATATGATGACTTTTAATGCTGCTAGAAATAAATTTTGTCTTAGAAATACTAGACATTTTTTCTTCTAGGCAATACTAGACAATAGTAGGCTAGAGGTAAAGGCTAAAAGCTTAGATTACTCTCAGTGCTACTGAGAAAAGAAAAACCAGTTCTTTAGAAGTCACGCTAAAGAGCCTCAAGCGGTAGTGCATACTACATCAGCAATGTCTCATTTTGTTTTCGATTTTATCATAAATAGAAATACCGATACTTTTTTTAGTCTGATACAATATTTATGTCAGGATTATTTCTTAATTTATAATCACAATTTCACTTTTATTATAAAACATAAATTATTTGATACAGTTATTTAAGATAGAAAGATATATATATATGAATTTAAAAAAAAATAGGTGCATATGTTTGCATAAGTGTTCAGCCTTTTTGGGGGGGGGGGATGGACCCACTTATTCATCCTGCTGATATTTGAAATAATTTATTTTCAAAATCATTCACACAACAATTGTTACAGATGTAAATCACTTGGCGAGCATACTCATACATTTTAGTGTAAAATTGTAGTAAAAGTATAGCTACTTTGCCACCTATTAAACTAGCGTTATGTCTTTTCCAAATATCCATTGATTTCTTCTTTAAATTAAAACAAAATGCCAAATAATGATGATAATAAGACTAATAATAATAAGAAAAATACATATTTTCTTTTTCATTGAGTGGAGATTTCAGAATGAAGTGTGATTTATAATGTACTTTCTATGTGTGTGTTATGAAAAGAAAGTGCACATGATTATTTTCTTGCTATTTTTGCCAACTGAACATCGGAAATAAAGAGAATTACTAACTGCAGCATATTTGTAACATTTATAACCTCTTCATTTAGAAGAGTGAACCTGTGTTACCTGGAGTTTCTTCCATTAGGGAATTCCAAGTTAACAATTTGGTTGTTTCCAAGATACATACTTGTGTGTGTGTGTGGTATATTCATTTTGGAAGATGTGGTACATAAAATACTGTGGAAATTATTTTCATGCTAATTTCCATGCTTGTGTTAAACAATTGTTTTAAAATATTCAGGGAAAAAAATCCTATCAAGCAAAATTTATTGCATCATTTTTGGAAAAATTTCTTTACCAAAATCTGCTATCTAAAATTGCAGTTCTGAAATTATTATATCCTAGCACCTCCATGCACTGATATGTGCATGCTCTTTAATGGGAGTTAAAAATATATGGACCAAAAAACACATTTTATATCACATAGTTTTTTAATAAGCATTTGATTATTCTCTTGCTATAGTAAGAGAGAGCTCCTGAGTATTCTCTTATAGTAAGGAGAATACTCAGACTAGGAGAATCTCTGTTTGTTTTTTAAATAATGAAAAGCTTTCTCTGGTGAATTTCTTTTAAATTACATTGTTTATACATGATTTTAGGTTGTTTGTTATGGAGTGAGTGTTCTATGTGTCTGCTCTAGTGACTATTAACTGTCTTAGTTTTGACAGATTTACCATATTCTAACCTAACCTAACCACACTCTTACTCAATTTCTAATTATGATCGCTTGTTCTGCTCCCCTCCCCACCAACAGTGTTGAAATATTTCCTCTGCAACCCACCACAAATATATTGTTTGTTGACAAATGGTGGCCCTTCCCATAATTGAATAATACAAGTGACTTCACATGCAAATTTTGTTTGCTTTCTTGGATAAATTAATGGTTGTAGTTTGGTGAAGGTTGCGCACCAATGGTGAGGTGTTCGAAGCCATCTTTTCACATATTGGTTAGACAGTATAGATGTGACATTGCATTTACTCAAATCATTGTATCCAAGTCATTTGCTTGCTCGTTGAAGGCTTGAAAAGCAGAGTTTGTAACCAGTATTCGTGATCGATTCCGTATAGTACAGTTTGCAGCTAAAACTGCCAGGGATCTATGTTTCAACAGAACATGCAACAGAAGTAATATCACAGTATGTTTCTTTTCTTTTTTTTTTCATTTATACAAGGGGAGAGTTCTGATAAACTCCTAGACGAAAATGCTGTTGAAGTGACTGACATGACCATAAGAAAGAACATACTAGTCAGAGTTATGAAATTATTATAATTTCATAACTATGTAACTTATGTTCTTATATTCTTATATCCTCGTATGTTCTTTCTTGTGGTTATGTCAGTTGGTTTGGTGTCAGTTTGACTGGATGTTTGTCAGAACTTTCCAGATCACCCCCCCTCGAATATATATGCTTGTGTTAAAAATGATGAATGACATTTGCAGGAGCTAATGTTATTTTTATTATTTTCCCCTTTAATTTTGCAAATACCATTATTTTAATTGTAATATCTTGCATTTCTAATAAGATAATTCAGATATATTCATATCTGAATAGTTTCTGATTAAATATAATATATGAACACAAGTATTGCTAGCTGCAGGTTGGGATACGATGGGAGGAGTATCCCATCGATCATACTCGATTAGAGGAGGAAGTAGGGGAGACAAGAGATCTGGGATGATGATCGATACAAAACTGAAATTCAGGGAACATATTGCAAAGGTGGTGAAGGTATTGCTGCAATACTGAGAAGGACGCTAACATGCAGGGGATAGAAGAGTTATCATTCTGTTGTATAGGACCCTGATCAGACCACACAGACTATTGTTCTGAAATTTGATCCCCAGGATTTGAAGGGGAAAGGGTGCAGAGGCAGATAACAGAGATCGTTTCAGGACTATAATTTAATTATGAGGATCAGCTAAGGGAATGTTGACTGCAGAGTTTAGTGGATAGAAGAGGGAGAGGTGATATGATTGAGACTTTTAAACTGTTGAGAGGCAGTTACAGAATGGACACTGGAGAGTTCTTTCACTTGGTGAAGGAGCAAGAGTGATGACAAGGGCCATCCCTGGAAGTTATGAAAGGAAGCTGTGAGCAAGAGGGTGAGGAATGGTTTCTTTGCATGGAGGGTGGTGGAACCATGGAATGCATTGCCTGACAGAGTGGTGAGAGTAAGAATGGTCAATGAATTCATGGAGTGGTATGATATAACTGTTTCCTCAGACGGACCTCCCACAATGAGTCTTTTGAAACTAAGAATATAATTTCTTGGCATTTTTAATTTATAGTATAAGCAAGTGAAAAAACTTTCAACATCTATCTCTAATCCTGAGTATTTTAGTAATAAGGTGTGACACCTTTTGACTTCTATTTGGAAATATGACTTTTGCATTACTTCAACCTTGGTATCACTTTTTGGTCTGGCTCCCACTCATGAGACCTCAATAAAGGTATAAACTGGTCAGGGTAGTGGCCCTTCCAATAATGCTTAGCATTATACATGTCTGTGAGGATATGTGCTTTGCATTACATTATGGGATACTAAGACACTTAATGTGAAGTTATTAACCTCTATATACAAGTAGTGCAGTCGTGAAGTCACTTTACGTGCAAACTTTGTTTGCTTACACTTGGATAAAGGCTGAAACCAAGAATATAATTTCTTGGCATATTTAATTTATACCATAACTAAGTGAAAAAACTTTCAACAGGAATACATTAATTGAGCAGTTCCAATGCATTTCCAATACAGTGACTTTTTATTGTCGATTCCATATTGCTCCTTGGAACATTTAGCACTTGCCTTTCAATAAACAAAAACAAATATTCTCAAATAGAAATGCTTGATTTTTTATACTGTACTTCAGTTATCAACTTCAGAGTTCTGTATCTTTGGGATACATGTAAAAAACTTTCCCGAGATTAGTTAACTTGTTAGGCTATTAGACTTTTTTGGTTTTTCCTTCTTTAATTGACTACACTTTACTTCCAACATTCCTGTAATGAACATGTGTTAGTTGTTTTTTTAGAACAGCTGTCATGGAGTAACAGGAATGCTAGGAAGTAAAGTACCACCACAACTCCTGAGATGGTGATTGGTCTGTGCAGTTTTAGAGCCACCTTTATGCAAAGGAACTACTTTGCCTTCCTTCCACTCCCTAGGGATCATACCAGAGTTCAAACTTAAGTTAAATAACTAAGTAAGCGGAGGCAACAATTCCCTTTGCACATTCATGCACCACCTGAGCTGATATTCCATATAAACCTACAGCAGTGTTTGCATTTAAATTTTGCAATATACTAAGTACCACTGATTTCTTAACTTCAATTCTCACATTAGTTATTGCTACAGTTACAGACTGTAGTAATAACTAATTGCTACAGTCATATTCCTTACTTGGGTAAGGATTATGACTGTGTAACTCTACTCACTCAGTAACTCTACTATGACATCTGAATTTGTCACCTCAACACCATCAGCACCCACCAAAGTTATCGTTCCGAAATCATTCTTCCTTTACTTGCCACATAGCAGAAGAACTCTTTGGGATTACCCTTCATCTCCTTGGCTAAGGTCTTCTCATAATCTGATTTAGCGTTTCTTACTATGCTGGTAGCCTTCCTAGCTTGAGCCTTGTACCACTCATGGGTGTACTGATCACCTTTCTCCTTGTAAATTCTCCATAACATTTTCTTTTTTTGCAGATCAAGCTTGATACTACTACTCATCCATTTAATGCCTTTCTTGTTTTGTCTTCCTGACCATGATATTGGTCAGGAAGACAAAACCAGGAAGGGACACAATCTGATATTGTCTTCCTCAGATACCCACTCATTTTATCCCATGCACTGCTAACATCTTTCCCCTGCAAATATGTTCTTCCATGGGACTGCTGCAAGCTCACTCCGAAGCTTGTTATAATTGCCTAACCTGTAGTTCCATATACCTCTTCTTAAGAGAGAAATCCACAAATTTTGCAGCCTCCTCCCAAGTTAGTACCACATGATCTCTCTCACCAATTGGATGAGGACACCTTACTTATGCATATATCCCCTGAACCAGTGACCAGGTCCAACACTCTCACACCATATGTGCCTTCAGTTATGTGATGTTTGAAGTAATTATCTCGTAGAAGATGTATGAATTCCATTTCCTTTTTGCCACGTGATATTTCCTCCTTCCAATTGATATCACCATAATTAAAATCCCCCATAATAATCACTAACTCTGCACTCGTTGCACTAATTTGCTGATGCATGAATTCAATATCACCCCCTGTACCCCCCCTGGCCTATAGCAGCAACCAACTGTATATTTGGTTGTATTGATCACAATTTCACACCAGACAGCCTGAAATGAACTATCTTTCACATCTATCATCTTGATATACTATTTTCTTTGGCTGCAACTCATCAGATATCAACAACTGTACTCCTCCCCTGTTCTTCTATCCTACCTGAAAATACTGTACCCATCACAATCAATTCCAGTGACCACATCTCCTGCTGACAGCCAAGTTTCACGAATGCCTACAACGTTTGGTGAGATTGCACTGACTAATGCCAAAAATTCTTTCCTCTTATTTCGAATGCATCTTGCATTTGTATACAAAAATTGCAGATTCCTTTTAGTTCTTGTACCAGCTTTAGAACTGATATAAATGTCACTAATTTCAGTAGTCCCATGCTTATTTTTATCCCCTCTATTCTGCAATTTATTCCGCGAATAATGATCAACAATTATACAATCACTACTTGAGTTTGAGTTTCTCCCTCTTATGCTCAACCTTTTCAATTTTAGTCTCCTTGCCCAATTACTTCAACTTCAAAAAACAGTAAGTTCTTCAATCTCTTATGACCTTCCACATTCAGATGCAACCCATCTCTTGCATACAGCTGTCTTTTGCCTTCAAACACACTCCAGACATCAACAAATTTCAGATCTCTTTTCTTGCACATTCTTGCAATCATATTCATTATCATCGCTCATCTACTTAACTCATAATTGTGAAAACGAGGCAGCACACACACTATTGTAAAAAAATAATCATAATTTAAAATTCTGAATATTTTTACAAATCGTTTATTAGTTTTGGTTTCATAATATGCATTGTCAGCACTTGCGATGTGCCTGCCACTGATGCTATTTTGTCAAAGTGAAATGTAAAGCATTTCAAAAATTCATGTACTTACTGGATTTGGATAGTTGTGTTACTTTCAGAAATTTTATTGTAGTTTAAAATTATTAAGTGCTGTATTTTATGAAGACATTCTCTTGTCTCTAACGGAGACAGCGTGTCAGCCATTATACTTAGCTTATTCCGAAAAGGGAATCATAGAATCGTGTGTGTTTTTAAAGTTGGAGACTGTCAATAAGTATTGGTAAATAAAAGAAGATATATGCGATTGACGTTCTAAAGGAATGTTTCAGGAAACGTTAATTGGAAGATTATTAGATTCTGAAAAGGGATCATAGAACTGTGAGTTTTTTTGTTGTTTGTTTTTTTTAATGGAGGAGTTAATCCCTTAACGTACCAATAAAAATCAGAAAGCGGTCATTTTTCTGTCAATGTTTTGGGTGAGGGTCATTGCTGGATCAAGTTCATTAGTATTTGTAAAATAATCATGAATTTGTGCAAACGCAAACGACATAGCTGATACACACCGTTGGCAACTTTTCTGGACTGAAAGGAAATAGGCACAAGACTGTCAATAAGTATTGGTAAATAAAAGAAGTTATTGTAATTGACGTTCTAAAGGAATATTTGAGAAAACGCTGATTGGAAAATTTCATCTGTCTTTAGGACGGCGGATCTATTTGTTATTTCTACTGGAATAGGAGACAGAATTTAGCAACTTAGATAAAGTAGTAGAAGAAACTTTTTGCTGTTAAAAAATTGAACTGCATGAGGTAAGAATAGCTATACTTCGGTAAATTCAGAATATCTTTCTTCAGAGTCAGGAGGAATGATGTGTACTACATAAGGGTGATGAGAAAGGATCCTATGAAAAGAAGAGAATCTTATATCTTCGGAAAAGGGCCTTAGTGGATGTGATGAAGTATATTTTAAACAAATCGGTGATGGAATGAGTTAGAAAATGGGTGATCTTTTAAGTGTAAGTTTATTTTAAAAGGCCTTGGATCCAATTAATTTTGTAGTTATGTAATTTTGTTTGAAGTGTATATGTATATTGTTTTTGGTTTATTAAATGTTTAATTTTTATATTTGGTCTTGAGTCAGTGATTTTTTTTTTGGATTCTGAAAGAAACAGTAAAAAAGCCATTGCACCAATCGGAGTGAACCCTTGTGCATTTATAAATACACTCGGAAATAGAAATAATTGTTATAGAGAAAATCTCATTGAAATGAGGATAGATAGAATAAAAATTAATAATATTATCCTATCTAAACAAATGGCACAGTCAAACAGAGATCTTCTCTTAACAGATTAAATAAAAAATATCATCTATAACATTATCATATCACATCGTTGCAATCATAACATTCATTATCATCACTCGTTTACTTAACTCATAATTGTCAAAACGAGGCAGCACACACACTGTCCTCCCATTGATACTTTTCTTCTTAGCGATATCTAACGATGTTCTTAAATCTTTTGTTACCCAATTTATACTACCACTCAGGTCATTTTACCCACCATAACTACAATTTTTTCTGCATCATGCCCTCTCTTTATTGCTAATGTCATTCTCTCTATTGTTCCACCAGACAACACTCCTAAGGCATACTGCTCTCTCTCTCTTTTTTTTGAGAGAGAGAGGTTTATTTTAAGCTTCCTATAATAGTACAAAATTTTCACAATCATACGTGTAACCTAAGAGCAACAGCTCATCCAGGTTACGATATGCATAAAGTTACAAAAATTTATGTAATGCATTATCATTATATACATATGTGTACATTCATGTAATATACATATTACATATTATTATAATATAATTACATAATAAAATCGCAGATAAAATAAAATTTCATCATACAGATAAAGTTGCATTATAATTAGGAACAAAATAAAACAAAGCAGTTAAATAGCATTTAAATTTTACGTTTTACACATAAGACTGGATCTTTGAATATAATATGCTAAAAACCAATAATTTATACAATTATTTTGAACGGAGCTTCCTCATTTCCGTGGGAAAATAAATAATCTTTGATTAGAGTTTTGTATTTGTTTGGGTTAGTTTCATTTCTTATTGTTAAAGGTAGTGTGATGAATACTTTTGGGGCTAAATAAGTATAATGTTTGTGTGTTGCTTCTTTATTTGCTTTTGGAACTAAATATTTTAGGTCCTTGTGTCTACTAAGGAAAGTATCTTGTTTGATATTTACGTATTCATTGTCATTTTTTATGAATAATAGTACCCTATGGACATATAAATATCTAAGGGTAGTATATTTAGTATGGTGTATTTACTACACATTGCAGTATCCTTATATTTGTTTCTAGTTAAGATTTTAATTACTTTATTCTGAGTCAAGACTAAAGGTTTCAGCGTAGTGCGATAGATTCCTCCCCAACTTAATATACTATATTGTAGTGTGCTTTGAATCCAGGCAGAATATAATATTTTTAACATATTTAAATTTAAGAATATTTTTAGGTAGTAAAGTCTGTTTAACATAATCCTTACGACACCGGTAATGTGTGGTTTCCAGCTTAGATTACTATCAATTTTTTATCCCAAGTAAGTTATTTCACTGACTTTTTATATTTTCTTGCAATTAATTTTACATGATTTCTTAACCATGCAACATTAATTGTGCAGTGAGGTTCATTTTGCCAGTTGTGTTTCTCAAGATAAAATTTACATATTTAGTTTTTGAGACATTCAGACTGAGTTTATTTGATCGGAACCAATTTGTTACTTTCAAAAGATCAGCATCCAGGATGGTTTTCATTTGTTCAGCTGTCTACAGAAAATTAGTACTGCATTGCTGCAAAAGTATTCATTTTACTGTAGATTACAGAAGTCATTGATATAAATATTAAATAAAATTGGTCCCAAGACAGATCCTTGTGGTACACCGCAGTCTACTGTTTTGGAGCTGCTATAGCTGTTGTTTATTTTTACAATTTGTCATCTGGCATTTAAGTAATTTTTGAACCAGTTTAGGGCAGTACCTCATATTCTTATGACTTCTAATTTTTTATTAAAATTTCATGTGATACAGAGTCAAAAGCTTTGTGTATATCTAGAAATACTGCTAATGTTAGTTTATGGTCATTAAGGGAGGTATAAACTGTGTTTGTGAAGTTCAGTAAAGCATGTTCTGTGCTAAACGTTTGCCTGAACTCAAATTGGTTCTTTGAAAATAATTGTTTTTGTCCAAAAATTTCCCGAGTCTAATTTTTACCAATTTTCTCCATACCCTTAATCATAGAATCACCATATATTTTACCACTCATAACTTCAAATCCAAACAAGAGTCACTCATGCCCTCATTTTCTATGCTATTCAGCAGGACTCTCCCAGTTTCATTACTTTCCCTCAATGCTCTTTTACTTACTCCCTCACTATCACGACATCTCGTTTCTTCTAGAACTCTTGTGCTTTCATTCTGTTGACTTCCATACTATTTATTTCTTCATCAATCACCAATGACTCTCTCACACTTAATCATGTTCTAGTTACTTCAGCTACAGTAATCTCCATAGTCCTAATTTCTCTATTCAACCTCTTTAACTTGGTTTTAATTTCCAGAACCCCCTTACTGAGCACTTCCAATTCCTCTTGGAAATGATGATGAGGTCACTTTTCATTTTTCTGAACTCCTGCCAAAGTTCATCCGCTATGGTCCCGACATCTGCTTCCATTCCTACTCGCTGCAGCCTATCCCGACACCTCTCACATACGTCGACGTTTTCATTCTTCTCATTTAGTCAAACAGTCCACAGATCCTCCACATTCCTCAGCACATACGTATAACAGGATCTTCAATGCATCCACTGCAAAAAAGCCAGTGCTGAGCCAGACTTTCGTAAGTCCTTCGAGCCTCTGACGTATGCCTCTTGTTGGATGCCTTCTTTAGTTGCTGAAATAGTGAAACAAACAGCAGCAAAAACATAGTATATACAACAGAGTTTTAAACAATAATACCGCTGAAGGATACTTGTATCCAACCGAAGCACAACTGTAGCAGCACAATTTGAGACAAAAAGGCACACTATACTTTAATTGAAAAACACGTTTTTCAGCACAACGCAACATGATGACTTCCGCATTCACTGACGACACTAGCGCCTGCTCTGAATACACATCTCATCTACATCTCAATACCCAAAAGTAAGCCATAGTATAACTTTTGTTAATTGTTTACACTAGTGAGGAAAAGAAACAGGGCAAGAGTAAAAAAATAAAAATGAATAAAATAAAAAATATTATTGATAACAAATATCAAAAGTGGAACTACATCCACTGTCCAATACAATCATCCATAGAAGACTGTAGAGGCGTAGTTGATGTAGATGAAAGGATCTTTTAGAGGAGATTAGGAGGCTTAAATTTTGTCATTGGTTTGAGTGCATAAATACAATATTAAGACTATTTTATTTTCTCAAATATTTTCCTAATGTAAATGATTGCTATGGCATTATTATTATATATTTTTAAATCTTTTATTTCAGACATTAAATACTAATGTTAGGGTGAGAGACCACGAGATGGCGGCACTTGTTGAGCCGTCACTCTTCGCTGCATGCTGCTTAATTAGTAATAGCCTTGGGCCAGCTATCTGATTGGGTACCAGTGGAGATTGAAACTGCCCACTCAGTCCCCAAAAAGTTAAATAGAGCTAAAAACGGCCTCGCCTACTCCCTGTATATACGGGAATGAAAAGGCGTTAGCTGATTTTTTTTGTAGCATTCTTATGAAGGATTCTGTTGATTGTTTTCCTTTAGCCTTTCTTTATGCTTATCTTATAATTTGATACTCATTTTTCATAACCTCCTCCTCAGATCAAGCTGATAAAGCTCTATTTTTGTGTTCGATGTTGGTATGAATCTTTGTATTGGCCTAAGTGTGTGTGAGAGAGCGAGTGCAGTTTACTGTAGACCATGTAGGAAAGACAGCCTCAGGAAAGATGTGACAAGTGTATCCAGAAAAATGAACAGTGTTATTGTCTACAGTCTCAGTGGTAAATAGGATACATTTGTATTGTTTGCTCAGGTGGCTTAGGAAGATATTTAAAGTTTGGTGACAATGGAGCCAAATTATGAATATATCAGCAACCTATCTGAGCCAAACATTGGTTTCTCGACTTGCTGAATCTAGAGTTTTCCTTATAAAAATCAGCTGTGAAGGAAAGTGATGAGCAAATACCTCCTTTTTGTAGGTTTTTTGGAAGACTATAAATTCTAGAGATGTGGCACAATATAGTAAGAGTTTCTGTTGCCTACATGGTGACTGACTTAAGTATTTTTTAAACATGGTTTGTTGGATTGTAGTTGACCAGTTGCTGCATGTTGGTAAGTACCTCTTTGGTCTAGAAAAGTGTTAACACGTTCGCTGCCAACTACGAGTATACTCGTAGTGGGTAAACCTGCTTCACAAGCCAGCTACGAGTATACTCGTATGACGCTTACCGCCGGGAACGAGATTATTGTAGTGACCTTGAAGAAGTGAAAATCCTTGGCTTGTGGGGCTAGCATCAAAACTGTGTATTCTCATAGAACATATATGCTCTGTACAAGCCAACTACGAGTATACTCGTAGGACGTTTAACTCCGGTAACGAGATTATCGTACTGACCTTGAAGAAGTAAAACTGCTCGGCGTAGGGGAACAGACCATGCCAAAGTAGCGTGGCAGCCAACGTGTTAATATTACCTTTGTCAGCTTTGGTAATAACAGTAACTTTGTTAGTTTTCAGCAATTGCTACTTAGCTGTTCATTATTACTTAATATGTTAAATTTTTCTAACCTTATTTTATTGGTTACTTTTGACAGGGAGGAGTTTTAGACCTCTTTCAGTGTGGCAGATAAAATAAAATTTGTTGAACATGGTGCAATTGTGTAGTTTAGGGCCTTTTTGAAGGAATGAGAGTTCACCATTGTTAAGGCATGATAAGTTTGATGACTTGGTTGTTGCCTGTTGGTATGATGCTGTTCTTCATATTTGCTGGTTTGGTAGCAAAAGAACAGTATCAAGTTTATAAAAAGGAAACTGTAAAGACTGAAATTATTGCTTAATAAGCCTTCTTAATAGTAGTTACAAAATATATACAAAAATTATAAAACAAACAAACAAACAAGAGAGTCAGTACAAATAAGATATGTTAGGAACAAACTCCATTTTGTTTCTCACCTATTACAAACATGAAAGAGCATGAAGAATTCAATAAACTAACACATAGCATTTATAGATTATAAAGAAAGCCATTAACTGGTTGGCCGAGTGGTTATCATATCTGCTCCCCAGCCAAAAGACTGCAGATTCGAATCCCACCGTTGGCATGGATGTTTGTGATTGTCTGTGAAATACTAGTGGTGGTAGACAGTGTTGGTGTAGATGATGATGATGGTAGATGCAGTTCGTTGTAGTTGGACTGAGGGTGGAGACAGCTGTAGAGTAGGTTCCCCTCCTTCGATGAGTCTCTGGACTCGCTGAAAGTGTCACGTAACAATAAATAAAAAAAATTCTAACAATAATAACTAAGTTAACTGTCAACTTACAGCTTCTAATTAGAATGGACAGGAACAGGATACTTTGACACATCCCTAAGGAAGAAGACTGCTAGGAAGACCACCCAAGAAATTGCTCGAGATCTTAGTAGGGTCTGCATTCTGCTGGACAGTATGATGGACATGATGTTCTGAAGTTTTTACTCCTGGGTTGATTCTTGTTTAGAATCACTTTTTACACTCTTCTATTCCACAGGTATCTAATCTTTCGGCCCAGATAGTCCATATTCAAACTTTCTTAATAAGAGTGCAATTTGGTGCTATCCAGTCAGTTACTGTCCACTTTCCCTCAATTCGTATTCTTTCTGAAGTAATAGAGGAAAACTATTACAGCTAATAAATGACTGCCAGATTGAATTTTGACACAGTTGATCAACAATGGATCTTCTGGCTTATGTTACCTGCTTTTGGACATACCATAGAAAAATTTGCAGACTGTCAAATGGAGGTTTTAATATCTCCAGGTTTGCAGCTGGTCTGATATGAAGGTGACAGGGGTTGTTCCTCCTAGAAACTCTGGTTTTTTCATTCCACAAAATGGGCAACCAGTAACACATGCACTGACCTCAGCCTTAATTACTTCACCCATAAATCATGCTGGCCTGGATGGACAGGTGGTTAGTGTATCCACTCTCCAGCCTGTGGATACACTGAAAGGCTGTGGGTTCAAATCCTGTCATGGGCATGGATGTTTGCAATTTTCTGTGAAAATACTAGCGGCAGTGGTAGTAGATGGCGTTGGTATAGTTGCAGTTGAGTGTAGTTGGTAGATTGAGTGGTGGAAATGGAGAGCTGTAGAGTAGAAGCCCTCCATCGATGAGTTCTTGGACTCCCTGGAGGAGTCATAATAATAATCATAGTAATAATAATGAATCAAAATAAGATAAGTTTGTCACAAAGGACTAGTTGAACTCACCCATCATGTCGTGCATCTTATGACTTCTGCAGTCAGCTACTGGAACATGCTACAACTCAACATCTAGAGGAAGAATAAAAAACACTCAGAAGAACTGAAGATAGGAACCATCAATATAATTGGTATTAATAGAAAAGAAATTGACCTTACAGAAGAATTGGAAAAATACCACATAGATTTAATTGGCATTACTGAGACGAAGATAAAAACAGGTGAGATCTTAAATAATAAGTATAGGACGTTATTTTCAAGCAATAATGATCAAGGAAAGGAAGGAGTACTGATAGCATTCAACACCATTAATGAAGATGAACTTCTTGATTGGAAGCCGTTTCAAGTGAAGTTATGTTGGGAGACTTCAAAATGGGGAAATGGACAATGAAATGTATTTGTGCTTATGGTCTCACAGACGGTTCTTCTGAAGAAGTGGTGGAATTTTGTGTAATTAGAACAGGTAGTTGATATAAAGAAAATCGAAAAAGGAGTCCTTGGTGATCTGAACAGCAGAGTAGGAAAGGAATCGCACCAGGCATATTAGGAACATTATGGGAAATTTGGAGAAAATGGCAAAGCTAATAATGTTGAGAGAAGACAAGAAATAAGAGCCTAATTGACTACATCCTTATGATATCACTATCAACAATGATGTAGTCAATTAGGCTTTTATTTCTTGTGTACAAGGTATTTGAAATTGGAAGTGACCATTACTTAGTATTAAGCAGGATAAAAATGAATATCACATTGACACGTTTCTCAAATCTTGGGACAAGATGAAAGGACTCTTGTTGGGGTACAAAATATTAGGTTTGTCTCTTTACAGCTGTTAATTTGATTCAAATTACAAATCTCTTTAGTCAGTTGATACTTCACCTTATTTGGGCTGGTGCATTTAAGAACTCCATAAAAATTGCCTTACTACAGAATAGAGAGCAATTACTTTGAATAATGACTCATATGACACACCAGTTTTAGCCTTGTTAACCAAGTGGGTAGCATTCTTATCCTCCATCTAGCACGATGTGGGTTTGAATCCTGATGTGGAAAAGGATGTATGTGTGAATGTCTATACTGCTAGATAAATTCGATTGCCATTTATAAGGCTGCTGTCAGAATCATCCTTGCCGACTAGAGAAACCATGTATATTTCATATTCTCCCTAGATAGTCGATCTTCAGCCGAGAAAAGTAGATATTTTTCAGGAAATTGAGATTTTGATTCAGCAATCAAACTGATGGAGTTTGATTTAGGAACACAAAATGATGGCAATTAGAAGGTAATTCTCTTCTCTCGCTTTCTGATGAAACATCCTTTTTTCCCACATCATTGCTAGTCCAAAAATCAACCTGTAGTGAAGAATGTGTGTGCGTGTGATGTATAAGGACAAATCGGATGTTCCGAAGGAACCTCTATCTATATATTTTGAGAAACGTTTATTTTATGATCCTCAATATAGCACAAATTTTGGGGTACAAATACCATTATAGCAGGGCCTGCATGCCCTGCTATAATGGTATTTGCATCTGTAGGATGGGCCATCCAAAGAAAACGTTCGATTGTAGTTGGTGTCTACAGGTGGTTTTTCTAAGAGCTTCGATTGTTTTTTTAATTATTCAATTTCTGGCAATAGTAAGTATGACTTTTCTTTTGGAAAATGTTTTCATCCTGAACTCAAGACAATTGACCATAAATCCTACACTATATCAGACAATATATTGCATTGAATTAGAGATAACAGGACAGCAGCACATTTCTGTCCTACTCTCCTCAACGAATGCCATTTAATATCACGGATACTTTTGACTGGCTATCTCTAATTTGTGAACGGTGAGGATTGTGTGTCCCTCAGTCTCCAAAAGATACTTAAGGCCCATTCCCTTTGGATAGCAAAGTTCATTAGCAGAGGAATATCTTTATCCAATTTATTAAATGCCTGAAGTTACAAGCTTTGAGGGAGCATCATAGTTATTTACCAAGTACATCGACTGGGGAGAAAAGAAACAGCATGCTTTAAAAGGGGTGAATAATTCTGTAAATAATTTCTTATTGATATTTTAGATACAGAGAAGTAGTAATAGTAATTGTAACTGAGCCACGATAGGATTTAAACAGCTGTCACAAACCACGTTTAACATAAATGGCCCTGGAGAGGATTAGTACATAAAAGTTTATCCTCAGCATAAATTGTAAAAGTCCGTGCAGTTAGCTGAGTGGCTGTGCACTTCCAACCATATGCTTGGGAAAGGAGTGTTCTAAGTTCAATTCCCATCGATGACGTGAGGAGCCTATGATATTTCTCAGGCATAGCCAAGTTACCTGGTCTTGGGCGTGAACTGAAGGGTTTCTTTCCAGTTTATCTGGAGTTTTTCATCCTGCAAGCAGGAAAACCGGCCTTGAGAACTCAATGCTTCTACAGACATCGGATACACTGGGAGGCATAGAGCCAACAAACTTATCCTCATATAACGGTTGCAGTTATAGGAATAGAAACTTTCAACACTATAAAGGTAAAAGAGGGAAAGATTAAGAAAGAAAGAAATAATGAAGCTGAGTTGAATAAATATCCCCAGAAATTGATATCAAACCTTAAATCACTTTCCTTCATAATGTGATCAATCTAGATTATTATACAAATGAGATACAGAACACTCATGTCATGCATGTTTTACATTAATCCACCTACCTGTACTTTCTTCAACTCTAACTACTTACTACTCAGATATAGATTGTGTGTTTCTCAATAGTATGTTCCATTTACACCATGTAACTTCATCGTTTTGAACAGCTTATACCTCGTCATATGCTTTTTCCAGATCTACAAAACTTAAATGGAGATCTGTGTTATATTTCACAGTTTCTCTTGTCTTAAAGTGAAAATCTCATTTTGACAACGCCTATGTGACCTGTACTCATCTTGTGCTTCTCGAAATTTTCCTTCCACAATTTTCCTTAGCTACTCTTCTAGTATGCTTGTATAAATATTACTTGGAATACTCAGAAAGGAAAATCCTCTATAATTTTCATATTCAGATTTATTTAACTTTTTACAGATAGGCATTATGAGAGCTCTACTCCAGTCATATGGAAATAGACTCCCTGACCATGAAAGAATTATGCACAACGCTGGCTCGAGGGTATGCAGGCCCATAGGCCAGTTTTATCAACGTATTATAAGACAAGACAGGAATCATAAAATTCCTTATTGTTAAAAACAGTTTATAGTTATTGTCAAAAAAGTGCACAGAGAACATTTTGGGGGCACTGCTCGTACCACCAACGTTTCGACTATTACTATTACTTCGACTAATACTATTACTATTTTATGATGTTGGCACCCCAAAGCTATTGCCCCCCTAGGCCAGTGTCTCTTGTACCTAAGATAGAGTTGGTCCTGATTATGCAGTAGTGTATATTGAACAGCTTTTCTATCTGCACATCGTCATATGCTTTTCCAGATCTATTTTATTCATCCGATTTTTATTTTTTTAATATTTTACCACTCTTCTGTTACTGTTAGTTTCAATTAGCATTCTTTCCAAGTAATTAATCCAAATGTCTGGAATATGTTTGTCTCGAGTTTTCATTTGACCTTTATTATCTTTAACTTCTTTAATAGTATTCTTCCCTCCACTTCTACTCTTTTTCTATAGCCTTGTAATCTTTGCCACTTTCGTGTTCTTCTATATTCTTACCAAAGTATTACTTTTGTTTAGCTACTTTTGGAGGTTACTTTATTTTCTTGCATTTTTTTTCTTTATTTTCTCAGGATATTTACTGACTTACTTCCTATAAACTTTCGAAAATGCTTTCTTTACTGTACATGATTCTTTAACCCCATGTAACCACTATGAAGCTCTGAATCCTAACAGTGAAAATACCTTCCCACTTCCTGACTCAATCAATGTTTCTTCAAGACTTGATTCTTGTTTTCAGACTCTCATTATTTCTAGAATAACATTTGTATATATTTCTGTCCATAGTTTTCACTCCCGTAGGCTGCTCAATTTGGATTATTTTTAAACTTTGTTGTACACTTTTCCATTAAATATAATATTCAAGTTTATCTTACTTATCATTAAAATGCTTATTCTTTCTATTTTAAATCTCCTGTACTTATGATCCTGTCTACCATGAAAGCACCACTATCAACAAAAATATAACCAATGAGACATCTTTCTTTCTTTCTTTTTTTTTTGTTTTTTTATCTTCCATCCATCTGAATTTGTGCCTGTCTTTAAGTTTAAACATAATGTTATTGTTGACTAGTGCATGTTCTGAACAGCAATCTAAGAGGTGCTTCTCCTTATCTCACCTCCTCTGCCCATTTTCCCCCCAAAACATTTTGATATGTCTGGTATTCATTTCCTCCTGTGCTGTTTAGATCTCCATCGAGCACCAAATTTTTTCTTTTCTTTATGTCAGTTACTGTCTTGAATGACTTGAAAAATTTCTGTAGTAGAGCATTCTGTGAAGAATAAGTCAGACTTGTTTTCCGGTTTCTCCATTTTGATGTTTGCTCGCATCACTCTGCAGATTTTCCTTGCGTTTAATGTCAAATACTGTAGCAACTTTTTTTGGTGATTATTATTTCCCAAATATAACATCGTGAAGTTTTTATTCTTTCCTGTTTCATTCGTATTCATCTCAGTAAACAGTTATGTCCATGTGGCAGTGCTCTAGTTGTTCTGCCAGTTATATTTTCTCTTCTGCTACATTTGTTTATGTCTATCTTTAATTCTGTTGCTGTTTTGTTAACTTCGTAGCTGACTTTTCACTGCTCACTCTTGGTCGCTGACAAAATCAGTGCAAACTTTAACCATTCCAGCATTTCATTGATCAAGTGCTAGGTTTCCTTTATGTCGCTCTGAGCTGTTGTTAGTTTCTTTCTTTATTTGTTTTTTTGGCGTTTCTAATCTGTGCTGTTAAGCAATTCTGTTTTCTTTTGTATCCATCTTGTAAAACTGTATTGTTAGGCAACCTGTTAAGTTGATTCCACAAGTCCTCTTTTCTTTTTATATCTATTAATGTTTTCTGCTATCGACAGATTCCGGTTGCTTTGGGAGCATATTTTTATTTTTATTAATGCTTTGTTATATATTTTATTAAATGTAAGTTTAAGGTTTAGTATATACAACATCAGCAGAGTCTGAAGATGATATTTGCATTCAATCTATTTTTCGGAAATGCGTCATTTAGCAGTTTCTTTTACGAGGTTGTTATGCTGTTTTGTAATCTCAGTAAATTATAAGGCTTTCTGATTCAGTCGGTATGCAGCTGTAGTGACGTAATGATCTTCCAGTTTACACATTATGATGGATACTTAGGTGGGTAGTCTGAAAAGAACTCAGTCTAACAATGAAAAAACGAATTTATACTGTCAACTTTATTTTTATTTTTAAATATAATGTTATGTATTTAAAACTAAAAACTCCCTAAAGACTAATACATTTATTCCAGCGATGCTCAAGCGCCATTTTTCCCATCCCTGTAGTGGTTCTCATTAAGATCTTCAAAATACTCTACAGCTGCAATTATGTCTTGATTCGAAGAAAACCACTGACAAGCGAGAAAGAATTTTAGTTTTGGGAAAAGATAGAAGTCAAAGGGAGCCGAATCTGGGGAATATGTTGGATGTTCCAACAATTCATAGTGCAGATTCCTTAATTTTCCCATTGCCGAAACCATTTTATGGGCAGGTGCATTGTTCTCATGAAAGATGATTTTTTTCTTCTGCAAACCAGGTCTTTTCTCACGGATTTTTTCGTCTAGTCTGGATAAAAGATCAGAATAATTTTCCCCGGGTATTGTTTTACCCTTTTCAAGATAATTAATAAATAAACGCCTTTAGCATCCCAAAACATCGATGCCATGACCTTCCCTGCCAATGGTACCGACTTCGTCTTCTTTGGCACTGAACAACTGGCTTTTGTCCACTGTTTTGACTACTGTTTGGATTCTGGTGTGAAATGGTGAATCCAAGTCTCATCCATAGTAAACAATCGACGCATAAAATCAGTTTTATTCTTGTTAAAACGCTCCAAGAACTGTTCAGAGATTTTCATGTGAGTGCAGTTTTGATCTGCTGTGAGCAAGAATGGCACACCATCTTGCACAAAGCCTTTTTCATTTGCTATTCTTCATGCAAAATGTATCCTACACGTTCTTTTGAAATGCCTATAGTCTCAGCAATTTCATGCAATCTGACTTGCCAATCATCCAATACCATATCGTGCACTTGATCAATGATTTCTGTTGTTACACTTTTTGGACACCTTCACGTGGATCATCAAGGCTGTTATGGTCACGTTTAACTCGGCAGCGCACATCTTAATTGTCGGTAACGAAGGAGAAGAGGACCCATAAATTTTTATGAACTTGGAATGAATTTGTTTTGGTGTTAAATCTTCTTTTACAAACAATTTTATAACCACACGATACTCAATTTTATCCACTCTGAGGGATACAGACAACAGTTTTGCTTCACACAGCTGTATAAAACAAACTACTTCATAGAATGCCTTGCAATTTCACGTGGATGCTTATGACAGATGTATCAATTTAGAACAACAAGTCTTGCCGATATTGTTGCCATTTATGGTTGAGGCCGAGAACTTTTCAGACCACCCACGTGTAGCTGTTTGGAGGGAAGGGGATCAACACAGGATAAGGTAATTGCGTTTTCATCTATCTCTTCTCGTGCTATATGACCGTATAGATGGAGTTATGTCACATGCTGATAGGAGGTCTAGGTATTGTGCCGTGTAGTGCTGGTGCAAAAGTATGTGGTGCCCCTAGTTCAGTTTGTGGCGCCTCTAGGCCAGTTTTATCAACGCATTATAAGACCAGACAGACATCATAACATTTTTTATTGTTAAAAGCAATTTATAGTTATTACCAAAGACGTGCACAGAGAACATTTTGGGGGCACTGCTCGTACCATCAACGCTTCGACTCTTACTCTTACTTCGACTAATAGTATTGCTTTTTTTACGATGTTGGTGCCACATTGGCATTGCACCCCTAGGCTCCTCTTGTGCCAAAGCCAGCCCTGGTGCTGTATTACTATTTATATTCATAATGTTTATATTTTTGTCACCTATTATAATCAGGTATTCTGATGCGCCTTCTTCTATTGTAGAAATCCATCTTTTGTCATAAATATATATCTGATCCACACACAAAAGTTTGCAAGACCTATAGCACATTACTGAAAAGTGTTGGCATGAGGAATGGAAGAAAGGATGAGTATGTTTGCATTTTACTTGAGCAGCTGACGTTTGTAATCTTTAAGGAACTCAGAGTGGGGAAATCTGTTCCAAAGCCCTGAAGTACATGGAATGAAAGAGAAGGGAGTGAAAATGGTTTGTGAGTTTCAAGATGAACTGTAGAACGGTGTTGGTTAGCAGTGGCTTTGTTTTAATGATTTAGTAGGAAAGTAAAGGAATAATAGTGCCCAATTTGGTAGAGAATTGTGCATAAAAGTATTCTAGAAGAGGCACAAGGCAAAACCTGAACGTCTGTGAGAGAGGGATTGAAGTGGGTTTGTAAAAGATGGATCAATAATTAGCCTGATTCATGGTTTCTGAATACAGGGAAATAATCATAGAAAGAATGTAGGTGTACCACCTAAAATATAGAAGAAATATTCCATAGCGTGGTAGATTTGGGCTTTATATAGTGTTATCAGCTGTGGTGTGTGAAGTAGTGTCTTATGCAAAAAAGCACCATATTTTTTGTCGGCTGCAGAAGCTATAGTTGGTTGTGCCACAAAGGTCACATATGCAGGTCAGTCGAAGAAGAGAAATCTGATCGTGTTTGGATATCTCAGTATTTCTGAAGTTTAGGGGAGAGGAGTGAGCTCTTTCTTGCCAAAGATCAGAGAGTTTTAGTGTCATTTTGAAGTTTGAAGGTTGTTCTTTCCCCACTGGGATGTAGTTGTAGATTTGATTTCAGGTCCTTTGTCATGGTAGATCCTGAGGATTCTTATACTTGAGCACTACAAGGTATGTCGAAAGAAAAGGAGGAATGGAGTGTACTGCCATTGGCAAAGCTTTGGATAAAATTGGAAGTCAGTGAGAGCAGGTGATTTATATACAAGAGGAAGAGAGTGGGTAAAAGAACAGAACACTGAGGCACACCTGCATTTGTGGGAAAATCTGAGGAGAGTAAACCATCTACCATCATATGCAGTGAACGACCAATGAGAAAGTTGGTGATACAGTTGCAGAGGGAGGAAGGCAAACCAGAGGATATGAGTTTGTTCAGTAAGCCCCTGTGCCAAACCCGATCAAATGCCTTTGAAATGTCGAGGGCAAACACGTGGGTTTCTTTGAATTTCTCTATGGCCTGAGTTCACAGGTAGGTGATGAAAGCAAATGAGTTGTAGATCGCGAGTCAATACTGCTGGTCACTGATCAATTGGTATGTTAACCTCCCAATCGTAGTCGGTAGCGAACCCCTGTAGTCGGAAAACCTGGGTTCGATTACCGTTTATTTCTTGCATAACCTTTATGTGGTCTCTTTTGACTAGTGGGTTAGACGGTCCAATTCAGCAGAGCGTTCTTCCACCTGTAATTTCAGGTATTTTATTCCTCAGAAGAGGCAAACCAGCCCCTTGAACACACATGGATCTATATGCTTATTTTATTCCCTCATCTGAAGGGCACAACCTCCATCTCCAAATGGAGTGGGAGAAATGGGGAAACCAGATATGAATATTATTATTACTTGGTATGTCAGTAGGTGGCTTAAGAGTTGGTTGTTGATGACTTTCTGTATAATTTTAGAAAGAACAGAGGTGGGAGAACAGAAGTTTGATGTCGTTTGTTGATTGATAACTCCTGTTTAATTCATCAGAAACTTTTATGGTGCTTAAATTGGTCAATGAGTTCTCTTGTTTGTTTTTACTTTATGCATATATTTTCCACATATTCTAATGTGTAGTTTAATTATATTACTTCTAATTCATGCTTGCCAAATATTGTTTTACTACTGCCTCACCCAGTTTTTCTAGCAGTGTTTGTGTTGTTGAAAGTTTGGCTTTTGGTAAATGGTTTCGTCTTCGTTTGTTGTGGATACATCTGTTAGTACTAAAATATCTATATTGTCTTTATCTTCCATCAGAAAAGCTTGGCGTGTCAGCCAGTATTTTTCAATTCTCCTGATGTTGATATGGAGAATAGATAATCCTTTTGGGTGTGAGTTAGTCTCTTGTTTCCATTCATTTATTGAGTTTAGAATGTGTCAGCTGTTATATTCCAGATAATTAGATCTGTTTATTGGTTCATGTGGGTTAGCATGTTGTTCCATTCTTTAAACGTATTAGTGTTTCTTTTAATGTAGTAGTCTGTTCAGATCTAAGGTTTTTCTTTGAATTGGCTTGGCATCTTGTGTCTTTATAAGGAATAGTTTGCTCTCTCATACAAGTAAGCTCACAATTTTTTTTCTTGTTTACTTTTTCTTGTATGGTAAAAGAGTTTCTGATGATATGGTTTTAAGTACTTGGACAAAGAGATTGGCCTACAACAGTTATGAGTTTCATTCAGATCCTTGGCTAATGTTTTTTTTTCTCTTTTCTTCCTATCTTTTATCGGGCTATTGATGAGTCATACTATGATAGTGGGAGATTGGGTTTCTCTTTTCCTTTTCTGACATAATCGGTATATTGACTGGATATCTTCTGGTGTATTGGGATCGCCAATTTTCTGTCTTAGTCGAACTACTATTTCTCTTAAATGTTCAGTCGATGTAGTTTCTGGAAGATCATCTATGAGGAGATCATTTTTATGCTGTTCTTGGTTTAGTAATTCGTAATGTCGTTTTAAAGAATTCGGTTCCCCAAATAATATTTTTTTTAATCAACAAATCATGCTTTGTTATTCATACACAATATTTATAACTTATATATATATATATATGTGCATGCATATGCACACAAATTTACACTGAAGTATGTTCACCTATTTTTGAACAAACTAATGATAATAATTATAAAGGAGGTCCTATATATATATATATATATATATATATATAAGGGAAAATATTCGGGATGTGGTAGGTGTGCAGTTCTCATTCTCGAAATATCAATATCACCGATGTTATATTTTTGTATTCATTGTACTTAAAATCTCCTCCAATTGTCTGCAGAGTTAAAATTGAACACAAGGAGGGTAATAAAGCATTAATGCTTCATGAATAGGGCACTTTTCGATGTGTAATCATTACATCACTTTCGTGTCAATAGCCCTGGTGTACTTTCAAAATACATACACCTTTGAGCCCTTTGAAAAGATGTAAAGAGAGCACAGCAGGTCAAATTTTTAGTTTTCTAGATTTTTACATCACTGAGAAGGCGTGGCTGGGTGAGTTAACAATTTGAACTGACCCAGCATCTGTGATTGGTTATTATGTCAACCAATCCGATTGAATGTTGTCACTTGTCATGAGTTGAGCCCTTTCTGTATCAGATGGCTGTATTACAAACAGCTGTTACACATGTTTTCTGGAACTGAAATGTTATCCTGCAATTAATTGCATTGGACCAATCAAAATGAGTGCTGGTTCCCTATGCCCCTCTCTAAACTTTCATACATCGATAAAAATACAATCACACAGTGATAGGTTTCCACAGGCAGTGGGGGTACGGGGCACTTCCCCAAGGGATAGATTAAAAATTTCCACAAATTATAATCGTGATATTGATTGAGATCTGTAATCTTACACCTCGACCCTGGGATGCTTTCTTGATCTTAAAATTTCATTATGGGTTGGCCTGTTATGGTCCATGGCAGGGTAGCCATAGAACACAGGCTTTATTGCAGCGATAAAACGTGTTCCTGTTTTTGGTTCATCTTTTTCTGATTGTGAACAGTGACCGATTAGTTTGCCTTCTGTGTTTAGTGAGTCACTGAGTGAAATGTGAATTGTAAATGTATGGTGAAACAAATTTAAACAGAAAAATCAATTTTTAAAAGGTAAGTGTATGTAATTTAATATTATTTTACTTGCTAATTCTATGATTTTTTTATTTAAACCGAAATATTTTAATTTAGGTTGAATTAATTATAAAATATGTTGGTTAATTTTTTTATATATAAAATTGCGCTAAAACTGTATTTATTCTGAATCCTTATTTTCCCAAGAATTAAAGATCATTAAAATCGATGCAAAATGAAAATAATGCATTTATAGTTTACATCGACAATTAATTACATAAAAAAACTAAAAGACGTTTATTTATATATATAGGACCTCCTTTCACTGCAATAAGAGCATGAATCCTATGGGATACTTTCCACAAGTGTTCGACAGTGATCAATGAGAATTTTTGACTATTGTTCCTGTAGGCATATCATGAGGTCCCGGACTGTTGTGGGGTGACGTCCATTAACCTCACTTTATGCTCCAGTTCATCCCATAGGGATCTGTGAACGTCAATCAAGTTTGGTGACATTCATGTCCAAAAACAACACATTTACAGCAGCAGCCTTATTCCATGGTTCCTTGTTCCATAACACAGAATTCCACTGTACATCATGCTATTTGCACCAAAGAAGACAGTGCTGCATGTTGATTCAGAAAAGTGGAGTTTCTATATTACAGATCTGTCATAGATCATGCAAGGAGCCTTGGTTCTGAATATTTTTGTGCAGAGTCATGTTTCAATTGATGCCCGGATCTCCACATTGAACGTATCATATGACAAATGACGATTTTTACATATTATCCTTTGTAGTACCCTACAGTTTCGTTGGATTAGTGTGGTGGGTCGTCCATTGCAGGTAGCACTGGCAGATAACTCCCAATGCTTCCACTTCAAGAGAGTATCACTGATTGTTGACTTGTGATTGACCATGTTTCCAACAATTTGTCAAACAGATAACCTAGCAACATGACATCCCAGCACAATGCCCGTTTCATATGCCATCAGTTCCCTTCTCTCAGCCATTTCACTCAGATATAGTTGCACTGATTTGGGAGCATCAGATTCCTGTTATTTATACCAGCTACAAACATGACTCGTTCAATTGCAAGATGTTCCTTGCTCTTGGGGATCTCTGCTGACCTATTTCCAAGCAGTGTATTTAAGATACTGAACGAATTAGATTTTGGAAGAATATAGAAGATTAGTATCATGAAGGTGGAAAATGTTCTGTGGGCTACAAAATATACCTGAAAACTTAGATAGGATTTAGAGTTGTTAAAGGAAATATAAAAACTTGATCCAGATATTTGGCTTATCTGGAATAATTACTCTGAATATTATTATATAAAATAAGTTATATCAAAACGGCAGTTGAAATAAAAATCTAAAATGAATGTTGTCATGAGTATATTTCGATCTTGTGGACAAGCTTAGGGGTGGAAATATTTTTGCTTGGTTATACTGTACATTCAGGAGTACAAGAAATCATTTTATTGGTTTAATTTTTTATCCAAGTGCAAGCAGACAATTTTGCAATGAAGTATCTCATCTGTATTCCTTTTATATACAGACTAATATCTCATCAGTTTCCTTAATATCCCATAATGTAAAGCAGATACCCTTTCAAATGTGTATAATGCAAATAATTATGGGAAAATCCAGACCAGTTTGACCTTAATTGAGGTCTCATCAGTGGGAGCCAAACCCAGAAGATATACCAAGCTTGAAGTAATGGAGAAGTCGTATATTACCCATATAAAAGTAGGGAAAATTTGTTACACCTTATTATCAAAATACTATGGTTAGAGAGGGAAGGTGAGAGTTTTTTACTTGGTTATGCTATAGTATAAATTCTTCTCTTCCATCTAAGAGGGGTTGAATCTTCTCTTGAGCAGGATCTTCCAATCTTCTCTATTCCTTGCTGTTCGAAAAAGTTCCTTATAATGTTCTGCATCACGAGATGTTCTTTATTAATTTCAGTCAGGTAATTCTTGGTCTTCCAGATCTTCTTTTTTCAGTTGGAAAAGTATTGATTAGGACGTTTAGAAGTCTTTCCATGTGTACAGTGTGTCCAAACCATCTCAGTTGTTGTTTTCTAATTTTTTCTATTATTGTCTTTTTATACAATAGTCCATGTCTGACTGTGATGTTTGTTTTCTTTTCTATCCAACTTGTTCTATTTATTTTTCTTAAGCATTTCATTTCAAATGCGAGCAGTTTCTTCTCCTCACTCTCTTTTTTAGCTGTCAACGGTTCTGCTCCATAGATGACTGCTGATATAATTATTGCTTCATATAATTTGATTTTGGCTTGCTTAGATATCTTGTTTGTTTTCCAGATTTTCTGTAATTTTCCCATGGTGGTCCATCCTATCGCTATTCTGTGCTTGATTGTTTTGAGTGCATCTATTGTTTCTGTTAGTTTTGATCCAAGGCATATGAAGTTGTCTAATTGTTCTCTTTGTTCTCCGTTTAGGGTGGCTGAGATAGTAGTTCTGTTCCTCCCTGTTTTCATCACTTTTGTCTTTTGTATATTTATTATCATGTCATATGTTTCACAGGTTTCGTTTAGATTATTGATCAACTTTTGTAGTTCATTTGGGGTTCTTGCAAGAAGGACGAGATCATCTGCATATTTGATATTATTTATGTTTAAACCATTGACATTGATTCCAGGCTCATTGTCTATTGCATTCTTTACAACTTCTAGATATATGTTGAATAGGTTTGGGGATAATGGGCATCCTTGCATTACTCCTTTTTGGATCTCTATGGGTTCTGTTGTGAGTGTGTCCTTTTTAATTATTGCATTTGTCTTAGAGTAATATTTTATCAGAAACTGTATTATATATTTGACTATTGCCTTTTCTAGTAGAATTTTAAGAAGGATTTCTCGGTTGATGTTATCGAAAGCTTGTTTAAAGTCTACAAAACAGCAATATGGTTATTTATGCTCTTCCCACCTAAGCTCTGCTAGTTGATGCAATGTGAAAATTTGGTCTATTGTTGAATAGTTTCCTCAGAAACCAGCTTGTTCTATGCCTATCATTTCTTCCTAGGTGTGTTTTAATCTATTTTGTATACTTCTTATGAATATTTTATAGGTGTGAGGGAATAAATTGATTGGTCTGTAATTTCTGCATTCTCTTTTGTCTCCTGTCTTGTATATTGGGATGATCTTTCCAGTTCTCCAGTCATCTGGGATCTCTCCAGTTTGTAGTATTTTATTGAATACATTGTTAAATATTCTATTGATATGCTGCCTCCATATGATCACGGTTCAGTAGGGATAGTATCAATGCCTGGTGCTTTATCGTTTTTCATCTGTTTTATTGCATATCTAACTTCTTGTACACTTTTTTGGTGATCATTATTTTCTTCTATTTTGTCTGCTTTTGTTTAGTTGGCATTGTAGTTTTGTTTCCTTGGTGGAAGATAGTCTTAAAATGGTTTGACCAGATTTTTTTATATATTCAATATTCCTGGTTTCAGTCAACTTGTTGTTTATCATTGTTACTGCTTTTGCTGAGAATTCCTTTGTAATTTCTCTGACAGTATCATGGAAGACTTTTAGGTTCTTTTGTTGGTATGCGTCTTGGAATTTCTTAGCTTTTTCTTCTAACCCTTTTTCTTTGGCTTTTTTGCATAGGTTATCAACTTTATTTTAGTGCTCTGTATTTTTCTCTATTCTCTTCATCTTCATCTTCATCTTCATCTATAGTATAACCAAACAAAAAAATTTCAACCTTTATGTCTAATCCAGAATATTTTAATAATATGATGTTGTCTTTTGTCTACTTTTATATGGGTATTGTATGACTTCGGTATTACTTCAGCCTTGGTACCTCTTTTGGGTCTGGTGCACAGCGATGCAACCTCAGAAAGGTTGAACCGTTCGGGATAGTGGTCTTTCCTATAACACATTGCATTATATATATATCTGAAAGAGTGTCTATGTGTGCTTTGCAGTATGAAATACTAAGGTACTCTCTATATACTAGTAGCCCAGTCGTGAAGATACGTCTCGCACAAATATTATTTCCTAACGGGATTATAAGGGTTTAAACCAATAATATACTTTCTTGACATCTTTAATTTAAAGCTTAAGTTATATTGGACATTATGAAGTAATGTTTTAACTGTATTATAAAAATAGACTAGGACAATTAACAGCAAATAAGATATTTAATAACTGGTTAATATTTTGCTCAGTTTAGAAACAAATATATATAAGGAGCGACAATAAATATATAAAACATTTCCAATTGTAACGAACAAACATGTTCTAAGTTGTCACTCTCTCATATTATTTTTATGGCTATTTTGCCTGCTTTTGTTTAGGAGTGCCCCTTTTTTTAATGTCATTGGCTTTTTACTCAAGAATTCTTAGGGCATTGTAGATGTATTTTAGAGACAAATATATCTAGCATAACAGAAGAATATTCATGGATACCTTTTCTTAGATATTGTTGCCTGTCTTTTTACCACCGCAGAAAGAAGACAGGGAACAACTTCTAAGAAAAGGTATGTGCGAATTTTCTTCTATTATGATACATATATTTGTCTCTAAAACACATTTGCAATGCACTAAGAATTCTGGAGTAAAAAGCCAATGATATTAAAAAGGGGCACTCCTAAACAAAAGGAGGAAAAATAGCTGTAAAAATAATAGTTTTTAAGAGGAGTAATATGGGAGTTTTCCCAGAAATAATGCCTATATCACTCTCTCATGTTTGCTAAATTATAAAAAAATCAGCAGATGCCTATATTTTAGATAAATTAATGCAACATTATTTTCCTGCGATTATTGTTATCATTATCCTCAATACTCATCGCGAGGGCGCTGTAATAATTTTTCCGCTGGCATACCATCTTGTCTGTATGTCGGCGATTGTATTTTTTATGTGTATTTCTTGTGCTTAGTATTAATAATTGTTGACTGAGAAACTAATCATTGCATTTTCCATTATAACGGAAAGGTAAGAAATAACATGAGAGCAAATTTGTGAAATTCCAAGCATATTACAACTGACCTTTTGGTTCTTATAGCCTTTTTCTAGCAATGAGAAATATATTAATCACAGTGTAATTCATATTTTTTGTGATTCTAGTTACGGTTTTAGTACTACTAAAATTTATTATTACTAATTTATTAATATTTGTTCGTGTGATTATTACAGGTACTGTAATATTTTTATAAACTGTGCTTAGTTTTGAGTAATTTCAAATGAATGTAATGAAGTTTCTTATTTTATTATACTATCTGAATATGTAGCGTTGTTAGGCTTAACCGAACCAACTACCCACTAATGAACGTGCATAGTGAAACTTTTGATTATTGTGATTTGAGCTTTAGAGTAATTGTAATTTTGAGGAAATTACTTTAGAGGAAGCAGTTATATGAAGCCATATTTGGTTGAAGGAATTACCTCATAAAAGTTTTGCTAAGTTTGTTCTTATGGCTAAGCCTAAATCAACACGCGCGTGTTGATTGAACTATCTGCTATTGTTAATATAACATTTGTAATTGCTGATGTCATCTATCGAATTTTATACCTAATTGTTGACAAGGATATGATCTCAAACCGTTTGTTTGAAATTATACTAATCACCACAGCAGTATGTTGCCTGTGTTTGCTCAGTTCCTAGGGATACTCTTGTGGTGGAACTTTAACTTGTGGTAGCAAGAACATGTAGGCTCACACGATAGTATTTTGTGCATGCAGTCACTTTTTTCAATTTATTCATTGAAAATTCTTGTAATCATCCAATTGTGATTTTCAAGGACATAAACTTTATAAATCTGAAAGTAGTAGTGAATTTTGTGTATAGGCATCTTGCAAGGTCAGTTGTCGACATATTTTGATGTTGCTGAAAGTTTCAGTATTACAGGTTCTAAAGAGGCTGCAGGTATTCTTCTGTAAACTTCAAACTGTGTAGACCATCTGCTGATAGTCTGCATCAAATTCTTTATAATTCGATTAATAAAAAATCTTTACAGATACTAATGACCGCTATTAACAATGCCGGATTAGTTAACAATCATTTTCATCTTCAATTTGAATGTGATCCTCTGTTAGAACAACAAGCCTTGCTTCATACTAAGCAACAACAAAAGCAACATGAGGCAGAACTATCACTGTTAAGTAGGCAGAAAAGTGGTAGATCTCAGAGAAAACTTCATGTATCAAATAAATGTATAAAGAGAGAAGTGAACTAAAGATCCATTAATCTAGTATCAACAGAAGAACTTTGGGATATTAATGAGAAGGCAGTGTTGATTACAAGAGCATAAAGTCTTGAGTACTCACAGCTTAACCATAAATTAACTTAACTTTCCCTTCCTCATTCATTATAAACACTACTGTTACTCAGAAATTATTTCCTAACGGTCAGTCTCTTAATGTTTATTTCTTAATGAAAGAGATAAGTAATTGACTCTGATGTTGATAACAAATAATGTTTCTTTTGATGCAAATCATCAAGAGGGTATGTAATTCCTGATAACAAGTAGCCCATTGTTGGATTTGTGAACACTCAACCTCATCTTAAATTATCAAAGCTTCAGAAGATGAATGAAAGACAGGGTATTAATCATTATGGTGATTGGAATGCCAAAATAGGAAAGGAAACAACAAGTTCTGTTGTTGGCCCATAAGAAATGATAGATGATAGATGTATTGAATTTCGTTTAAAAAATAATTAATAATTGTGAACAGTTATGAACAAAAGAAAAAGCAAGGTATACTTGGAGATCCACCGATAGTACACACATTATTAAAAAAATTATGATCAATCAGAGCTCAATCAAATGGAATAAGAAATGCAAAAGTTATGTCAGGTGAACACTGGATCAGACCAGAGACTCGTGAGAATTACAATAAATATAAAGTTAAAAAAGATAAGATTTAGAACATTCAAGTGGAATGCAGATAAACTAAATAACAGTAACACCAAGACTTTATTTCCAGTTCAAGTATTTCTTCAGTCATCTATATTGAAAGAAAAACATAGATGACTGAAGAAATACTCAAACTAATGGATTAAAGAAACCCTGGAAAAATAACTGCACTGAAAATGTAGAATATAAAGTGAGATAGACAAATAAAAAATAAATATAAAGAAGAAACACATAGGTGGATCAATAATAATTGCTTAGAAGCAAAGAAATTAGATAAAGAAAATAAACTTTCTTAATAACCAAAAGAAAATAACAAACCAATAGTTAAAAGATAAGAATAAGAATGTTATCATAAATCCAGAAGACAAGATACAGTGATCAGGTTGATCAGTAAATAAGGCAAGATATGATAGACATATGAGAGACTTGTGGGTAGGTGGGTTATAGGATTGATAGACAAAATAATTCAGTATATGAATGAAGTGACAAATATTAGAGGTCATCCATGTAAATTGAGAGAATGTGGTTAGCAAGGGGACAAGCAAAAACTGTAGTGAGGACTACATTTTTTGCTTGGAAAGTGGCAAATGAGTTAAATAGATTGCCAGAGTAGTTATGTGTGCTTTGTCAGTAAATAATTTTAAGGCAAAATGTGAGAGATGTATAGATATTGACTATTGTTGATTAACCTCCCAACCGGCCGGTGTGGATGATATAGTCAGCTCTTCCTAGCTTTTTTCATGGATCAAAACTTCGTCGGCATTCTACCTTTTTTCATGCCATTACCTTTCTCCGCCGTTAATCTCGTTACGGCTATTCTATAGCATTAGTGGATTAACTGTTGCTGAGTGACCTTTGTGTCCCCTCCCCCTGTCTTTACGTCTATTGTGTTGCTTAGAATTTCATTTACTGTCCTAAGTTATTTGACCTTTCTTGCCTCTAAAATGATTTATTGTGTCTCTTCCCAAAAATTGAAACCAATTTCACATATGCGAAAAAAAAATCAATCCAGAAATGCCCACTGATCAGCTTTTGTAATGAATCTATTTAGTGATAGTGAATTTGGTGTATTTTATCTACAAATCAGTGCACCGGAAGAGATGCACTGATTGTTCTTTCACTTTACGTATAATAATTGAATAATTTTTTTCGAATTTTAAAATTGTCAAATGTTTGCTTTGAAAATGTTATGTCAAATATTTATATTTTTAAATAATATTTATTGAAATGAATATGTCCATTTTCTTTCGTTTCTAGCGAAATAGCATTATATGGATCATCATATTTTAGATTTAGAAACGATTTTTTGTTATTTATAAAGACAAAATTAAAAAAAATGTTAAAATGCTAAATTGCCTTACTCGGTTTCCGATTGTGTCTTTTTGGTATCAAAAATTTATATCCAATGATATTTTAGCAGTGATTCTTTCCCTTCGTCATTTATTTATTTATTTGTATTATGCATATTACGATAATATCTAGTGCATAACTTCGTAGATATGTTGAAAATATAATGTGAAAAATATCATATTCGGAATGATTCAACATTTTTGCTCATTTTGAAGATTTTCTAATGTTTCCCCCCCCCTCCTTATTCTCTCCTGGAAGTGAATTGCATAACTACTCTAAATTTCTCTACAGGTTTGAAAGCTCTTCTAGACAGCATTCAAAATCAGTTACGTAATTTTACCATTTTGACAAAAGATATACGGCAATCAGATTGTATCGTGAAGCTTCTAAATCTGTTCTATTTATTTGCAATCTAAAACCAGCTGTTCTACTGCCTGCTGAAATTATGTGAAATTTTAGAAATAATATGCTATATTTTCACCATGCAAAATTGTTTATATGCATACCACACAAAAGAAAGTTCAGTAGTATTATTTGTGTTTGTTTTTCTTTTAAAAAAATCTAAATATTACTTCTTCTGCTGCTGGAAGCTATTTCTGAAATAATCGACGTCTTATAAATACTTGGTTATTCTACAAATCAGTGCACCGGAAGAGTTGCACTGATTGATCTTTCACTTTACGTATAATAATTGAATAATTTTTTTTCGAATTTCAGAATTTTCAAATGTTTGCTTTGAAAATATTATGTCAAATATTTATATTTTTAAACAATATTTATTGAAATAAATGTCCTTTTTCTTTTGTTTCTAGCGAAATAGCATTATATGGATCATCACATTTCAGTTTTAGAAACGATTTTTTGTTATTCATAAAGACAAAATAAAAAAAATGTTAAAATGCTACATTGCATTACTCGGTTTCCGATTGTGTGTCTATTTGGTATCAAAAATTTATATCCAATGATATTTTAGCAGTGATTCTTCGCCTTCGTCATTTATTTATTTATTTATTTATTTGTATTATGCATATTACGATAATATCTAGTGCACATCCTTGTAGATATGTTGAAAGTATAATGGGGAAAATATCATATACGGAATGATTCAAAATTCTTTTTCATTTTGAAGATTTTCTAATGCTTTCCCCCCTCCTTATCCTCTCTTAGAACTCACAGGTTTGAAAATTTTCTAGACAGCATTCAAAATCAATTACTTCATTTTACCATTTTGACAAAAGATATATGGCAATCAGATTGTATTGTGAAACTTCTAATTCTGTTCTATTTATTTGCAATCTAAAACCAGCTGTTCTACTGCCCGCTGAAATTATGTGAAATTTTAGAAATAATATGCTATATTTTCACCATGCAAAATTGTTTATATGCATACCACACAAAAGAAAGTTCAGTAGTATTATTTTTGTTTGTTTTTCTTTAAAAAAATCTAAATATTACTTCTGCTGCTGGAAGCTATTTCTGAAATAATCTACGTCTTCTAAATACTTGGTAATCTCTTAGCTGGAGGAAAGGTTGAAGGCTTGTTACTCTCAGTGCTATTGAGAAGAAAGGGGAGAACACTAAAGTGCCCCAGGCTGTAGTGCAGAATATGTCAAGAATGTCTTGTTTCCTTTTCGATTGTTGATTACCTATATTCTAACAGAAATACTGATATTTCGTTTACATGCTTATACATTATTTATGCCAAAATAATTGCTTAATTTATAATGATCAGTTTCACTTTTATTATCAAAAGTTAGAAATTAAATCATACAGTTATCTTGAAAAAGAGGATTTGAATTATTTTCAAAGAAAAGGTGCATATGCGTTTCATAATCTTCTTTTTTTTGGGGGGGATATAGACCTAGGCAATCTGCGGATATTTCAGATAATTTATTTCATAAATCGTTCGCAAGACAGCTGTTACAAACGTAAATCACTTGGAGAACATACCTATTCATTTTAGTGTAAAACAGTAGCAAAGGTTCAGTTACTTTAGATATCTAATCTAGAAGAAAATGTTATGTCTGCTGAGATTAGAATCATACGTGAATAATTTTTCTGACATGATTTCTCTATTCGTTATAATGTAACCAATTTCCAGATTTTTTCCCTCCTGCAGACTTCATGTTATATGCAGTGATTTCTTCTTTGAACTATGAGAAAAAAAATCAGATAACAGGAGAAAAATATGCAGTATTTTCTTTTCCACTGGCTGAATTTACAATGTTCTTTCTTTGTGTTTTGAAGAGAAACTGCAAATGACTTTTTTCTTACTATTTTTGCCATTATAACATCTCATATAATTATAAGAGTGACATTTTACCGTTTTTCTCCCACACGAGAAACAGAAATAAGGTGGTAATAATATTGTTGATTCTGCCAAACTTCATTGTAGCAGAAATTTTTATTACAAAACTTTGTAATATATATATATATATATATATCTCCGAAACAAGAAATTTGGAACATATATCACATCAATGTTGAGTGTTGGCAAGGTGAAAATGTTCCCGTTATTATTTATATATTTCATTTATTAACTAGGGGGATATGCCCAACCCCCCCTGTTCTGGTATGGTAGACCAGTTCTCCTTCAATTGTGATAACTCGAAAGGGGGTTCAGCCACTGAATTCTGATGACTCGAATTTTGAAGACTCGACACTCAGGGTAACCCCTGAGTTTCAAAACATTTCGATAAACATGACATAAAAAAGCTTATCATTTTATATATATATAGGGTAGATTTTATTTCATTATTTTTTTGATGAAATACTTTACCTGGAATACTCTTTCCAGTTTCTCTGTGTCAAAAAAGAACTGAAAAATTAGCCTTCAAGATGAAAAAGAAACAGTGCATTTGGGTATCCCTCTATCAATATTTGTAGTCCTGAAAAGGACTGTTTTGATGGCCTTGAAAACAAACATTTTTTATTTCATACTGTTCAGAATTTAAAATACTTGAACAGCGTGGAACACCTTGAAGCAAGGGTAAACACACAAAGCAATTTTACACTCAGGGCACCAGATTTTTGTTTCCTTTCTGATATTTTTTTTATTACATACATAATATTTGGGTGGAGGTTTTTTTTATTAGCCGTTGGTGGTAGATTTTCGGGATAATAGTTGGAGTTAGCAGCGTTCAACCTCAGATGTCTGGCAGGATTTCCTGTTTTTCTGCTTGCTGAAGAAGGTGCATGTGCATGCAGCAATGCTTTCGCAATTTCTATTCTGTATTCTAGATATGTTATGGTAGACAAACATTTTTTCTTGTACAGGAGGAAACTGTTCCAAATAACAAAATCCAAACACTTCAAAATTCAAATAACATGTCCAAACACTTTTTTGTAATATTTTTTATGCTGTTTCCTCATTACAGAGTAGAATGATAGCTGCTGATCGCACCTGTCGACTCAACCCATAGTGTCATTGTATGCACACACAGCAATGGGTTTTTCTTTCTTCAAACCATGCTTCTCCACGGATTCCGCTGATGGATTGTGCAGGGAAGATAGCAGAAAAACATCTTTTTTGTCTTTCCAACGTAGTGCAAAGACTTTCCCTCGCTGATAAGTTCGGATTTCCCCCTTCGATAGCTTTCCTGAAGCCAGATCTGGAGGCATATTTTTTCGCCTTTTTGTATTTACATACCATAACTATCTGTAAGATGCTGTAAAAGCAAATCAGCGAGTTCAGGACACATGTATAGTAATTATCCATTATAATTCATTATAATGGCAATATCATTATAATAGCAATTATCCATTATCCTTTCCCCAGTAAACGGTCTAGTAACTGCATTACTGCACACATCGACAAGGGGAGATCCGAATATTTATCGTGCTCGATTACAGTTTGCTTTCCCGTATAAGGTTTGAAATCCCAAAGATATCCACTTTTCGATTCGCAAAGCATAAAAAATTTTACTCCATACTTCGCTTTCTTTTTGGGAATATACTGCTTACATTTCAGTCCACCTTTGAATGGCATAAGGCTTTCATCGATACTCAAGTCTCTCTCAGGAATGTAGAGTGATCTACATTTTTGACGGATTTTCATCAGAAAATCATAAATTTTGTTGAGGACTGGGCAAGGATGTGTTGCCTGATCGTATTCTTCATTATTCTGAAAATGCAAATACTTCATGATGAGACTGAATTGTTTTTCAGTCATAACATCACGAAACATTGGCGTGTTCAGAATCCAGTCTGTAGACCAATACATTTCGAGAGCGGGCTTTCGAAATGTATTTCGAAACTTCGGGTTTTTCACTTTCTTTATTCTGATATTGCATTTGAAGGATGACAGTGGTTTTAAATATTAATTTCACCTGTATCCGAATATCACATAATTTCCTGAATTATAATAATCACGAAATATGTATATTGTGTGATTTATAATTTGCTAATTTATAATAATCACCACATAGTTTCAGTATCGAAAAATTAAAGTTATGTGGAACAATTATTTCTAGAACAATTATTTCAATATTACTAGAGAAAAATAACGTATTAAATAAAAACTGTACCTATGTTTCATAACAGTTTTCGGGTGTGTGATAGTAATGCAACGAGGGGGGGGGGGTTAAACTATCAGAGGCGAAATAAAGTTCAATTCTATTGTAAAAATATGGAAATAAACTTTCACATTTGATATACATATTTTGAATGATAAAAATAAGCAAATGTATCGCTTTCTTTAAAAATTGGAGAATAAAATATCTGAATTATGCAGAAAATATAAATTTAAATCATAACTGTTAATTTCATTTTGTAATGACCAATTATACAAGGAAACCAAGATAGTGAAAGTACAGATTACCATACAACATGAAGAAAAAATTTAGTAATATGATTAAAGAATTTCATGTTATTCTCTATAAAGCAAAGTTGCTCAAGCGTGTCCTAAAGGAAATCTGTTAAGTATTATTCGATTTCCATGGTTTTGTACAAAAATAAAATTAATATAACCTGGAACGTCGGCAGCCGGTTTTCTTTTCTTTTTTTAAAAGAATATTCCAAATAATTATCGTGAATTAATTTCTTCGAGAACAAAGAAAAATCTTTTGTCTAGTAGCGATTAGAAAAAAATTAGCGCAAAAAAATAAAAAATTAAATTGGTTAAGTGAAGAAATTATGCAAGACCTTTATTTTGCCCAGAAATTAAAATTGTATTGTACAATAAAAAGAGAAAACAAAAATATAAATAATTTCTCTATTTTTAGTCTATCATATATAACTAAAATCCAGTTCACCAGCATGGAACAAGAAAGTCCGTTTCTTGTTACAGGCAACTGAGAGGCAGCTACGAATTGGAGATAATCCGATTAACATTTCTCTTCAGCGTGAGGGTTTATCACACCTTCTAATGGACATGACAGTCAAATTGCACTTCTTATCCAGGTTCTTTAAACAGGTGGGCTGAATCTTATCCAGATTTATTTGGACGTCTATAGACGTCGTAGCCGGTAGGAAGGTTAATGTTTTTAAAATGAACCTCCTACAATGAGTCTAAAGACTCAGTGAAAGTGCCTTGAGTCTAGCAGTAATATTAATATAGTAATATTATTCTTGGCTTGAGTGATACCAGCATTTAGGAACAAGAACACTGAATGTGGGTAAAGGTGGATGTCCAAGTTGGGGTACCAGTGACCTCGGCTGAATTTTTTTAAAAAAATTCTTTCCATTAGAAGTGTTTACTGGCTTTCTAGAATGATAGTATTAGGAATGCAGTCCTGCCATGTATATCCTAGTATAGTTTGAAGGCATGTTGTCCTCAAGCTATATTAATTGCTTGTTGAGTAGTGATGTTCCACGTCTGGGCACCATATGTGCCCAGACATTGGTGATTTTTTAGTATAGTATACGAAATCACACTTAATATGACTAGCAGAAAAATGCTACTTCAAAAATGACAATTCTGCTTACAAAATTATAGAACAAGATCACACAAAAGCTCTTAAATTATTAAAAAAAGAAAAAAGATTCCTCTTGGCCAAAAGAATCATCATCAAATTCCTGACATATACCCTTAAGGGGTGCACAGGATATGATGGTATTACATGAAACTTACACCATTACCGACTTCCTGTCTACAATTTTCCTCCAAATCAATCTGTTACCTGTCAAGACCAACATTATCAGATCTTATTTTCAGTCTTCTAAGGCACTTTTTAATGCATTAAACATTCATCCACCTATACCTTGGTTTGTTTTGCTAATCCTTCCTCTCCCATTCTGTTTAAGTGACCATACCACCTGAGATTAGCTCTGCTAACACATTCCTGGATGCTAACAATGTCAAGTTCTTTCCTAATATCCTCATCTTTTATATGATATTGTCATTGATGTCAATTGTTCACAGCCCTAATATTTCTCAGGATCCTCATACCTGCAGTCTCTAGTCTTTGGTTAAGCATTTTATTTCTAATCCAGCTCTCAGATCCATAAGTTAAAATTGGTTTGAACACTGTCTTGTATACAGCTAATTTAGTATTTTGACTAATTTCTCTCTTATTCTATATACAATTATTCAGTTGACTTCCTACCATATCAGTTTAGTTCATTATATTGTCTATTTCCATACTTAATTTAGCATCTATATTAATATGGTAAATCAGCCCCCCCCCTCTTGGACTGATTTCAAGATGGAACATTTAGAGAATTTAACACATTCGCTGCCAACTACGAGTATACTCGTAGTGGGTAAACCTGCTTCACAAGCCAGCTACGAGTATACTCGTAGTTCGTTTACCTCCGGTAACGAGATTATCGTACTGACCTTGAAGAAGTAAAACTGCTCGGCGTAGGGGAACAGACCATGCCAAAGTAGCGTGGCAGCGAACGTGTTAAAACTGTTCCCAAATCTTTAGTATAGTTTTGCTAATCTTTTTTTTGCTAATATAGTAATATTATAATAAATAATAATACCTCTCTAATATAGTAATATAATTTTTTTCTGATATAATAAATCCTTTGCTGATATCCAACCCTAAAATACACTTCACATCAGAAAAAGAATCAAATTATCATTATTGACACATAATTCAAATCATTCACCATCTTTTCTATTTGTGAGGTATTTTACAGGATTGACACAAGGGAGATTTTTTATATAGTTGCACAAATATATCAGTCCATCTCTGAAAGTTGGCAAAGGAGGTTAGCAGGAGGGTGAGGTGTTGCTTTTATTGTGTGGAGGGTGGTTGAACCATGGAATTCATTGCCTGTATGGTGGTAAATGTACATACAGTGAATGGGTTTAAGGAGGATATGATAGACAGTATTGTCCAAGATAGGTCCCCCTTTAATGAATATTCCAACTCCATGGAGGTTTATAATAATAATATGTATAGAAAGCCAACACACAAATTGCAAGATGCTTTTATAAATAATCACACTATCATCTTGCACAACAGAATAGAATCCTCAAAACACTAACACATGAAGTCAGGGTTGTTTGTTTAAATGATGTAGTCCTTGTCACAGACCTCAGCTCCCTTTGCCACACATTTTATCCTAGCTAGTATCATACAAGATAGTCAGGTATGCCTCCTGGTAATTTGGGATTTTCATCCTGTATAAAGACAAAGTGACCAGAAGATCAAATGTTAATTACAGGTACAGTTCACTCCCCTCATAACTTTAGTTGCATTAGCCACAATTACATACAACCACAGCTAATTTAACCAATTATAACTCATATGGAATAACATTCTGCATCTCTCCCCTTCCCTATTCCCCAACTCTGATTAATTAATCTAAACTAGTAATATTTCTGTTCCAACACTTGAAAAGATTTACTTGGATGCATGAAATAGAAATCGCATTCAAATGTGCTCACTTGAAACTGCCAACTTCCGTCTGCTAATCAAAGGACAAATGCCATCCTCTGTCACATCCTAGAGTGCACATGAAGTAACTAACTATAATTTGACTTACAATAAATCTGGTATCATCATTAGTAAATCAAGACTGACACATAGGCTATTTGGATGCAACATTAGTCGTGAGGAAGTAAATGTGCAATATAGACACACTGCTTTTAGAGCCAGTATCAGCAATGAAACACTCTCCGAACCTTAACAAGTATGGCAGCATAAATATACCTAACATTTAGGAAACATTCATTTTAAGATCAACTCCAATTTTTCAAATGTAAAAATGCTTCAATCAAACTTTAGAGGATATTAGGTTAGCGCTTTTGGTCTTTTATTTGTTACATTTCAGTTGCTAATTGCTGCTTACGACAGTTTTGTACTCTGATGATGCTGACGTGTTTTGTTTAAAATCCAGTGAAGTATTGCAGTTATTGAAAACTTTATTTATCAATTACTTTTCATGATAACTTTATGTTGTTTATTATTATCAAAACATGGATAGGTACATTTTAGTATTGGACATAGATAAAAACTAATTAAACATAATATGGTCTGTACTTAACATAAATTTTTCTTAGCATAAATTTTCTAGATAACGCTGAAGCGTTCTGACAGAGTTTATATTTAACTAGAATAGCACAGATACAGAGATATAAAAGGAATAGCACAGATACAGAGATATAAAAGTGTACAGGAGTATAAATCAGAAGGCCTAGATCAGAGATGATTATTATTATTCAGGCCTCCATGGAGTCAAGAGACTCATCATGGGAGAGATCCTTCCTAGTAAATGCAGTCTTTCTTACCACTGCTTGAACTCACTGACCATTCCTGCTCTCGCCACTCTATCAGGTAATGCATTCCATGGTTCCACCACCCTCCACGCAAAGAAACCACTCCTAACCTTCTTGTATACAGCTTCCTTTCATACTTTCAAAGGGATGGCCCCTTGTCATTGCTCTCGCTCCTTTCCACTGCTCCACCAAGTGAAAGAACTCCCCAGTGTCCACCCTGTAACTGCCTCTCAACAGTTTAAAACTCTCAATCATATCATCTCTCCCTCTTCTTTCCACTAAACTCTGCAGTCCACATCCCCTTAGCTGTTCCTCATAATTAACATTGTACAGTCCTGAAACCATCTTTGTTATCTGCTCTCTGCACATTTCCCCCTCAAATCCCGGGGATCAAATTTGAGAAAAATAGTCTAAGTGTGGTCTGATCAGGGTCTTATACAACAGAGATAACTCTTCTATTTCTGCAGCTCAGCGTCCTTCTCAGTAATGCAGTAATCCTCTGGTTTACCTTCACCTCCTTTGCAATACGTTCCCTGAATTTCAGTTTTGTATCAATCATCACCCCACAGATCTCTTGTCTCCCCTACTTCCTCCAGTACAGCTCCTCCACTCGAGTATGCATCCTCCCATTGAAGTATCCCGAACTTCAAGACTTTACATTTTGCTGCATTAAACCAATATGTCCACTCATTTGCCCATCTGTCTAGTTTATTCAAATCCTCTTGCAGGGCTGCCACATCTGTACTATTACTGATAATTGTTTCAAGCTTCACATCATCTGTAAACATCTTAATATCCCCCTTCAGTCCATTGACAATGTTATTGATATAAAGATTAAACAATTCAGTTCCCAGTACTAAGCCCTGTGGAACCCTCACTTGTAACCTTCTGCTTCTTTGATGTTGCTCACCATACACAACTCTCTGATACCTATCAGACAGCCAATCCTGAATCCAGTTGGCTAACCGACTTCTAAACCAATGTGGTGTAATTTAAATATCAGCTTATCATGTTGCACCCTGTGAAATGCCTTTGCAAAATAAAAAAAAAATGGCAGAATGTGCCTTTCCCTCAACTGCTCTTGTCACTTTATTATAAAAGGCAATCATATTATGAAAGCAAGAACGCCCCTGAACAAATCCATGTTGATTCTCATAGATAACATTACCTTCATCTGCCCAATGCTGTATATATGGTCCCTCACTAATTTCTCCTAGACCTTAACAACTACTGATGACACATAAACTGGTCTATAATTAGACAGTTCCAGTCTGCTACTGCCTTTATGCAGTGATACTATCTTACCTTCTTTCCATTCCTTGGGTATCTTTCCCATAGCCAGATTTTCATTGAAAAGCCAAGTCAAAGGAGCTGTCAGTTCTTTAGCACATTCTCTCAAAACCCATGGTGAAATATCATCCAGTCCCACTGCTTTACTAACATCAGAGTACATGGTATTTGGAACACTCACCTCTTGCACCTCTATACCTCTAACCTGCCCTACTCCTGTAGTATTAAAACCATCTTCTCCAGGATGAAATACTTCAATAAAGTGCTCATCGAACAACTCCACTATGCCCTCTGCATCAGTCACTCTATTCCCATTTTTATCCCACAATGTCTTTCTTTCACAATCATTTCTCCTCCCACTGGCCAAAAACTGAAAAATTCCTTTAGGATTTTTTTGAGTTATGTGGACATAGCTGAATCTTTGGACCTTAGTGCCAGTCTCTTCTCATATTCCAGTTTTGCCTTCCTCGCCATACTAGTCACTCCCTGTTTGAGTTATATTCTTCATGCATCTACTCTCCACCTCTTTCACTCGTGGAATACAGCTTACTATTGCTGCTAACAAATATTCCTTCACCATTTCCCAAGCACGAATGATATCCTGATCTTCCAATTTCTCCCTCAATGAAACTGTCCCAAGTGGATATCTAAGACTATTATAATCACCTGCCTTGTAATTCCACATATGTTCTGTTGTCTTTGATAACCTTGCATGTCTATTTATCTTCCATGTCAAAACCACATGGTCACTTTCTACAACTGGGAGAGGGGAGATGTCATCTGTCATCTCAGTCATTAGCAGCTCTTCTCATACCATGACCAAATCCTAAACTCTTGAATCTCCTGTTCCCTCTATTACATGTTGCCTAAGACATTTGTCCCTCAAGAATTCTAGAAATTCCATTCCCTTATTACTACAAGCATTTTCCTCCTCCCAGCTTATACTGCTGTAGTTAAAATATCCCATTACAATCATTCCTCTTGCACTTGCCAAGATCAACTGCCTAAACATCTCCTGCTCCCTACCCTGTGTACTCCTTCGGTTGTATCAACACCCTTGTCCACTTTTACCTCAGATTGCTGTCAAACCATTAGTGTCACTTCTCATAAGCAGTACTCTCCCACCACGTTTTCCCCTCCTGTCCTGCCGAAAAATGCTGTATCCTGCTACTTCTATTCCTGTTATTATATCATCTTGTGTCAACCATGTCTCAGTGATCCCAGTAATCTTTGGCCAGGCTGACTCTATCAGTGCCACCAATTCATATCCTTTAATTTGGATACTCCTGGCATTAGTATAAAGCATAAAAATGTCACTGCTTCTATACATATCGTTATCCCCTTCAGATCGCATTGGACTCTGTTACCCGATGTCGTCCCCCCAGCACTCATTCCCAGAAGAGGCCACCCCCTGCTACCATCTACCCTGGGAATTCTAGTTTCCCTGCATTGACACACCAATTCATTCAGAAAACAGCAACCTCTCTCCAGATGTCTGTCCTACCTCATTCAAATGCAAGCGATCTCTCGCATACAGTTCCTTTCTGTCCTCATCCACATATTCCAATCCTCTCTTCTGACACATTCTGACTATTATGCTATTCATTATTACTGCTCTTTTGCTCATTATCGTAACTGGGTAATACACATGCTATCTTTCCTCTCTGCATTCTCCGATCTCTCACCACTCAATTTAACTGCCTCTCAAGTCATTCATTTACTAGGCTCCAAAGTTTACTGCGAGAATGCAGACTGTACTCAACTTGTTGATGTTGGCAAGCATAAAGGTTAGTCTGTTCCACTATGAAGAAAAGAATATCATCATCTAAAAATAGACAGTAAGAGCTTAAAATGTTGCTGAAGTCAAAGTCTTCAGTAATTCTTGGCTTACCTATAAAGGGAAAATGTGGACAAGCTGGTATACTTTCAGTGGCCGTCACCCATTTTCTGCACAAAGATATATGTAAAGTACAGGCAGAATCGCTATCTTCAGAGCTAGAAAGATTTCTCTCCTCATCGGTAGAACAAGAGCTGCTCGAAAGGCATAGACTCCAACTTTTCTGCAACTGACGAAGTTTTATTTTCATACCCTGAGTGTCACTGCTACTGCTGTTGCTGCTTGCCATCTCGTAAATGAATTGTGTCTTGGGTATACTTACTAATTATTCCTCTCTGCCCAGTAATTCCTTTCTGCCAGCTCTAAGCTAATGGAGATTACTAACCCTCACTGAGAAACAGAACAATAGAACATGCAGCACACTAAACAGCCTCATGCAATATCTGAATATTTTACAGGCAGAAAGTTCTTGTTTGGTTTTCCACTTTCTTTATTCTGATATTGCATTTGAAGGATGACAGTGATTTTAAATATTAATTTCGCCTATTACCGAATATCACATAATTTCCTGATTTATAATAATCAGGAAATAATATGTATATTTTCTGATTTATAATTTGATAATTTATAATAATCACCACATAGTTTCAGTATCGAAAAATTAAAGTTATGTGGAACAATTACTAGAGAAAATAAAAATTAAATAAAAACTGTACCTATGTTTGTAAACAGTTTTCGGGTGTGTGATAGTGATGCAACAGCGGTGGGTTAAACTATCAGAGGCAAACTGAAGTTCAATTCTATTGTAAAAGGAAATGAAATTTCACATTTGATGCATTTGATATACATGTTTTGAATGATAAAGGGTGACAGAGTTAGGATGATGAGTCTGTTGCCACAGTATGACAGAGAGGAGTTTAGAAGGAGGGCTATAATCGCAAATGACTTTATGTGCAGGTTATGCAGACAGTGTGGTTTTGAATTCGTGGACGTGTGGAATGAGTTTGATGTGCGAAAGGATTTATACAAGATGGATGGCCTGCATTGGAATGGATTTGGTGTGCGGAGACTGGAAAAATATTGCTGAATGAAGTGAAAATTGATGTGCAGAACTAGGGAAACTAGAAATACCAAGAAGGGGGGGGGAGTGGATATGCGGACATCAGTGAGACAGTTGAGTGTAAGAATGTATATGTTACCACTAAAGTGCGAAAACCGTTAATGTGCACATTACCTAGCTAATCTGCAGATTAACTGATTTGTTCCGTTAACGTGCAGAATCAAGAGTTTTCCGCATTTTACCTAGGTAATGTGCACATTAATTGCTTCCGTATCGTTAAAGTTAAAAAGTTTGTTTCTCTCATTTCCTTTCCCTACTCCTTCCCCCCTCTCCCTCCACTTTTAGTTTGGTTTTTTAATAAGTAAACATAATTTTATCATATGTTTTTTTTTCTTAATTGTAATAATATTTTAAACCGTTTGATTCCTTGTATTATATTAATTGGTTGATGATTGATTCTATCAACTAATTTGTTGATTGTTTGATTGTATTAACTTGATTCTGTAGATATCGAAAAATAAATAAATAACATTATGTTAATTTAAGCGTACAGAAACGTTGCTGTTGTTCCAGCAAAGATCTTATTTTCACTTTAACGAGTGCCTAGTAGGTAATGTGCAGATTACCTAGGTAATTTGCAGATTACCATGGTAATTTGAGAAATGAAACAATTTTCCGCACATTAACGGATCACCGTAGTTAATCTGCACAATACCTAGATAATCTGCAGAATAACTGATTTCTGCACTTTAATGGTAACATATATAATGTACCCGAGCCAGTACTAAGGACAAGAAATCGGAATGTGATAGTTAGAATAACGCATCACGATAGGGGTGGGACAAAGGGACCTCTGCATTTCATGTATACTAATGACAGGAGTATTAGGAGGAACAAGCAGGAAGAATTTTTGGCCTTCATTGGCTCTTTCTGGCCACAGGTTATTGACATTAGTGAAACATGGCTGACAGAAGATGATATAGTTAGTGGGATAGAATGTTATAGTGTGTTTAGGGTGTACGTTATAGTGTGTTTAGGAGGGACAAAGAGAATAAAATGGGGGAGGAGTGTTATTGATGATAGCTGATGAACTGCAGCCAAGCAGAATTGAAGTTGTATCGCAGGATAGTAAAAATAGTTCATTTGAGGGTATTTGGTGTGAGATTGAGACTGGCAGAACAAAATATACAGTTGGGTGTTGCTAGAGACCAGGTGATGGAATAGATTGTGGAGATAGTATGCATAAACAAATTGATGAAATGAGTGGAAGGAGGGTAATTATTATGGGGGGATTTCAACTATGGTAACATTGATTGGAAGGAGGAGAGGACACGTGAGGAAGGAAATGGATTTTAATAACTTATTAAGGGATAACTATCTGAGACAGCATGTAATTGAAAATACTGGTGGTGCGAGAGTGCTTGACCTGGTAATAGCATCTTAGAATTTGACTCTAATGAATATAACCATGTTGCCACCTATTTGTGAGAGTGATCATAAGGTCATCATCATCTTGTGCAGATATTTTCATGGAAAAACTTGAAAAAGAAATTTTCTCCACAATGTCCCTAGACCATCTATATGGTGGAGATATGTAAATGATATTTTCATTATATGGCAAGGCAGCTTAGAAAACCTGAAATCGTTTTTGAATGAAATCAACTCAATACATAATGAGATAAAATTGACCCTGGAAGTAGAAACAACAGCCAACTGCATTTTTAGACATCTTGATAAAGAGACAATCAAATAGTGTCAAATTATCTATTTACAGAAAGCCTACAGACACTGGAAGATATCTTCATTATACTTCAAACCATCACAGGACATACAAACTGAGTATTATCCACATGTTGAAAAATAGAGCCCAAAAGTTTATATCAAAAGAGGAGGATACACAGACTGAACTCTCACTAATATCCAACGCATTATCACAAAATGAGTATCTTCTGAACATCATCAAAAAATATCTATACAGTGACAACACGAGACAAGAAAAATTAAGCTCCCAGCACATTTCTACTGTAGTGATCCCTTTCATCAGGTCAATTTCTTATCAAATAGCCAGAATACTAAGAGCTTACAACATCAGTGCAGTCTTCAAACCAACCACCAGCATCAGACAGGTTTTAGGATCCCCAAAAGATAAGGTGCCATTCTACAAATGTCCAGGAGTATATTACATTCCTTGCTCCTTTGTTCTTGATCGGATAATCCTCACAGAATTTAGAGACCAGACAAAAAGAACATGTTGGTGATGTAAACCACAAGAGAAGTATTTCTTCCAGCTTAGCACATCATTTCTGTATGTCTAACCACACGATAGGGTGGCAAAACAGCCCATGCCATATTTGGATGAAGACTACAGACATCGTTTATTCAAAGAAGCCACAAAAGTGTTAATAACTGGCAGAAACCTCAACAGAAATCAGGGTACTATTCTGAATAGTTCGTCGGAAAACCTGATCCTCTCTCTAAATCTATCTGAACTACAACTAGCCAGTAATCACATTACGCATTTACAACAAACATGCATGCGTGATAATGAATAAGAACAATAAAATTCTCTGTCATGCAAACGTGTAACCTTAGCTACTAGATTGTTTACAACGTTTTTTATGTTCCTTTCAATTTGCATTTACTAGTTTTGTTGTTTTTCCTTTAGGTTAGATTAGGTTAATACTTTAATAGGTTAATATCCATGGTATTAAATTATTAATACTATGGATACATTAACTTTTCCTTTTTTTAAATTTTATATATTTAATTTTATGCACACACATCTTTTTTGAGACCAGCGTAGGCTCCAAAATTCTCTTGCTAATTCAATTCACCCCACCCACTGAAAGACATCCATGTCCAAAACAAGATTCAAACCCACATGCTCTTGGTTGGAGAGTATATATGCTAACCACTTATCCGACTAATTTAACCTCTTATTTATTACAAAATGAAAATCTTTTCCTAAGAACATGCATTGAGAGCCAACCCTGATTATTCTGATTCAAGTTTCTTTTCAAGTATTTTTCTTAGCCTCTTCTTAAGTAAGCTTGTGTAAATGCTACCTAGGACATTTAAGAGAGACTTTCCTCTATAGTTGTCATATTTTATTTAACCTTTTATAGATATATATACTGTGAGAGCTCTGCTGTATGCCCTCTAATTTATGCAGTGCAGCCACTGTAAAACTTTTACATGTGAATGTTTGAGCATTTCTGCTCATATATTTATTCAGCTGCATTTCCACATTTAATGATGCTGAGTGCATTTTCTTTGTTGAGGACAGATATGCACTATTGAAAATATTTCTGTGGAATACTATTACAACACATTACACTATTACAACTCATATTACAATTCTTAATATTACAACAAATTTCCATGCAGTCTGAAGAGTAATTGCAGGAGATCAAACATTCAGAGACAAGAATAACTATCATACTATCATATTATACCTTGCCTTGGAGATATTAAACATTGGAACATTCAGAACTTGGTCTGGCACCACATTCCATTAATTCACGACACGTGCAAAATCGCATTTAAACTTTCTTACATGACCTTTTTTGCAGTTTGGGAGATGATTTTGCACTTCCCTCCCCATCACCATGCAATAAATTACCCTTATCTTCACTGCTCACACCAAGTTCTCAATCATTTATCTCTATATAAGACAACTGTCTCCTGACAAGTAGGCTAGTCATGATGTACCTTTATGCACACACTTTGTTAATGTCTTTGCAATAGGTATTATAACAAGATAAATTGTCTAACAAATATCTACCTTGTAACGAAGGCTACCTTCAAAGTTTTATATACAACCTTGATCAGTCAAAAATTGTTTATTTGTTGCATTATTTAATTTACTTCTTTGTCATGTTGTTTATAAACAGATTGCATATTGTAAAATTTAAAATTATATTCATTATTATTTCCTGTATGCTTAAGTATAACTAAATTATTTTATTTGAATAACAGATGTGGCAGCAGTGGGAACAGATAATTCCACCATTTCCTGTTCCTACAACGTTTGTAAGGACCATAGCAAATTATGTAACCTGTCTTCTGGCTAGTGGCCTATCTTGGGACCACCTCCTAAAACTCCATTGCAAAAATTTAGGTTAGTATTAAGTATTTCTAAGATTTAATATTCTTTGTATGTGTGTGTGTTCACTCACTCACACACACACACACACACACCTGAAAAATAGATATACACACACCTACATACCTGAAAAATAGATATATGCCATTATCATTTGCTGAACATAAAATAATATGGTTTAAAAGTCCATTTGTTACCTAGAAGTTTTGCATCATTATAATAAAGTATCAGATCACCACTTGTCATCTCAGAGTGAAGTTACACAAAAATTAACATAAAAACCATACAATTGCATATGTTATTACCTCTTTAACGTACTGTAATGCTGTTTTAAAGTGCATTATTTACTGAAGTTTTATGGTTTAAAAGTCCATTCGTTACCTAGAAGTTTTGCATCATTATCATAAAGTATCAGATCACCACTTGTCATCTCAGAGTGAAGTTACACAAAAATTAACATAAAAACCATACAGTTGCATATGTTATTACCTCTTGAACGTACTGTAATGCTGTTTTAAAGTGCATTATTTACTGAAGTTTTACATTATGATAATGCCAAGTAATAGACCAGTGAATGTCATCTCAAAAAGGGTGCAGTTACATAAAAAATCCAAATATAAACTTAGTCCTTTATCTATAGTTTTGGTTTATGTGTAGGCATGCATATTTGAACAGTCAGTATTGGTGCCTTAAGAAGTTTTCTGTAGCATGAAAGTGTCTGATCTTAGTAATGAACATAAGCTCCATCTCAGGTTAGCCAAGAGTTCCTCACAATAATGTTACACGTAATGGACAGACTCTGTATTTGAAATGAACCATGCACAATTTCATTGTTTTGGAAGTCAAAGGCTTGGCTCAAAATGTGCTTAATCATCACTATCCAGCATCATTTCCTTCCATACGAGGCACCTATCATGGTGGAGAGGTATCTCCCAGTGATGACACTGTTCATTCTTTTTTCTGTTTTCCTATGTTCTATTATTATATGTTTATTATTATTTATATGTTTTTTCTATGTTCATCCCTCTACTGCTCCTGAGCCCTTTTTTACTATTCTGTATTCAAACTACAGTCACTAGGATCCAATACCTTTCTGCAGTGTTGCATTTCACACAGCAACACTGCAGATTTCTGCAGTGTTGCATTTCTGCAGTGTTTCTGTGTGAAATGCAACACTGCAGAAATCTGGAGAAATCTTGGTAATATCACACTACTTGGCTTCTTCTTTGACTAGAAGGGTGGCGGGTGGCCCTGAATGACCCAGCTATGATTAATTGTGAGTGTACTTGCCAGCAGGATTCAAGGATGATGCAGTAAGTCTCCTTCCTTATTGACAGTCCCTAAGGCAGCTGTGAGCTTGTGTGGTGTCTAGGAATATCTGTTATTTCACACCTGATTGAAGTCACTGCTTGCTAGAGTGTGGACACCCAGTTGTGGATCTGTGGTGGTTAGTGCAGAATCCAACATTCCTTCTGAGGATGAACCTTTCTTTATTCTTCTATTCATCAATATCCCTGAACAAGTTCAAAAAATCTCAGAGATCTATAGAAATATCATCATTATCAATTTCCTGATATGTACCTAAAGGGGTTTTCAGGTTACTGACAGCACTACATAAGGAAGTTTATATTATTTTTAATCTGCTATTCACAATTTTCATCCAAATCAATCTATTAGTTGTGAGCACCACACTATTGGCATATCTAACATTGTGGTTCTAAGGCACTTCACTCTGTATCAATCCCAATAGACCTTTGTCTTCCTTTGAGTCTGTTTTCTACCATCTTGCTATTACTATCCAGCCAGATATGCATATTTGATTTCTTTAAGTGTTCAATTCTATTTATGTGGGCAAACCAGTTTAGATTAACTTTGCTGGCAAATTCTTGATTTCGAATAATGTCAAGTTCCTATATAATATCTTCATTTTCAATATTATTCTGCCATTGGCATTGGTTCACACTGCTAATTTTTTGCAAAACTCGCATATCTGGGGTATCTAGTCCTTGATTATGTGCTTTATTTCTAACCGATTTTCAAATCATAACTTCAAACTGGTTTAAACAGTCCATTGTACGCTGCTAATTTGGTGTTTCTCTCTTATTCCATATAAATTTATTCAGCTGGCTACCAACCATACCAGGCTTGCTTAATCTCTTGTCTATTTCCAGATTTTATCCTGTCATCATCACTAAAACTGTGCCTGAAATAACTGAAACATTTTACTTATTCTATAGGATCTCCATTTAATATGCAGCTGAAATTTTCTATGGTCCTGCCTATTTTCATAGTTTTGGTCCTTTTAATGCTGAGTTTAATGCCAAATTTGTTACAGTTGTTATTAAATTCTGTTTTTGAATCCTGCATACTTGCACTGGATGTGTTTAACCCAGCGTTAGTAAGGTGATGGTGTCACAGTTATTTCTTTCTATATTTTTGGGATCACCTTACTAATGCTGGGTTAAGAATACAGCATCTGCATAAAGGAAATAGGTAAATTTGACCTCTCCCATTCTAATATCAGGCTTGAAGCCACATTCTTTCAAATGTGATCTATATAGATCACAAGTAAGAGTGGAGATAATGTGTATATTTTACCTCTCGTTTTACATCAAACAATCTTCCTGTATTTACTTCAATTGTAACTGCTGTGAGACAATTTAAATATAGACTGTATTGCTGTGTATAAAGTTCCATTCATTCAATATAATTGTAGGTTAACTTTGCTGGCATTCTTCTTTGCACCATTCATATACCTTTTAAACATCTACAAAACTTAAGTACAGGTCCTTGTCATATTCCAGTGATTTCTCCAGTATTTCTGATCAAGTGCAAATTTTTGCACTTGATCAGAAATACTGGACAACTCCTTGGAAAACCAACTCTTTGCATTGTTGAAAATTTTCTAGTGTGGTTGCGAGTATATGGTTCATTTAAGACTTTCAATCTTTACAACCTGTATTTGGCCTGAACTCAACTTGTTCTTCACTAAGCGTCTCTTCCAACATCGTTTCAAGTATGCATAAATCTTATCTGGAGCACTTAGTAGAAAAATTACTGTTGTATTTTCATATTCAGCTTTAACTACCTTTTTTGTAGATGGGTACTATGAGAGCTTTACTCAAATCACTGTGAATTTAGTCTTCTGACCAGGCCCTCTCAATTATGCAGTTTGATCACTGGAAAACGTTTATACATCCATACTTTAGCATTTCTGGCTGAGCATCATCTACTCCAGCTGACTTTCCACATTTCAAGTTTTTAAAGGAGTACATATCAATACATATCAAGGATTGATATGTACTCCTTGCATTGTTGAAAATTTTCTAGTGTGGTTGCGAGTATATGGTTCATTTAAGACTTTCAAAGTACTTACTCCAGACATCTAGGATATCTGCAGTTTGTATGTCATCTTTATCATCTTTGATTCTTTTCTTACAGTACTCTTCCTCCATATGTAACCTTCTTCAAGAGCCTAAAGGATCATGAAAAGAAAATCAGAATATGTACCAGAAAGCATCAGAAACTGATCAACCCATACAACCATTAACACATTCACAACCTGTATTGACTTGAACCCAACTTGTTCTCCAAGGTTCTCTTCCAATATCATACCTTTTCCTGTTCGTAAAATTTAACACTTCTTCACCCAGAAAGCTTTGCACATCTAAAAAGTCTAATGAAGCTCATTTCAGGAGACATACCTATTGGGACATCAACTGGGACACAATCAGACAACTTACTATTTGCAACATCTTTAAGGGAATAGCAATTACAAAGTCCCCTTCTCCACACACGAACATCTAAACTTTTCCTTGGGGTAATATCTAGAATGACCATATTTCCTTCAGACAAAAATGGAATGGGAGTTATGTAATATTCTGTTTTCATGAAATAGTAAGGCAATAAAAAGTTTTACTTTGCTCAAAACGTTTGGTGATAAAATGTTGGTAAATATTGCTTCTGATTTGGTACAATTCGGTTCTGATTTGGTATGGCTCGGTTTAGTTAAGATTAGGTTAGGTTAGCTTTTTCGACAATTTCTCAGAGCAGCCTCTGCATTATCATTGGGTTCTGCAAGGGATATATGTCGGTTTCTTTTTCACTCCATAAGATTCAACTGCAGTCCATGCTGCTTTCTGATCTTGTACCGTCATATGCTTTCTGAAAGTCAACAAAATGGGTATAAACATTTTTATTTTTACATAGCGCTTTCTCTGCAATTAATCTTAACATCACTATTTAGTGTCAAATATTTCTGTCACTTTTAAATCCTGCTTTCTCATATTTGAGATTTTCTTCCATTAGATTCCTTATTCTTTCTCTCAATACTATCACAAGGCATTTCCCGATATGACTCATTAGAGCCATTCTGTAATTTTTGCAAGTGAGTTTGCTTCCTTTTTTTGTAAATAGGTGTGAAGATTAATCTTGTGCATTCTTGTGTTTTACCTTCATTTCATGGCAAATTACATTACCAGTACATTCATCAATTATCAGATTTCCCCACCCACACATTTCAACATCTCTCGAGTAATTTCATCACAATCATGGCTTTTATAGTTTAACTGTCTTTACAACTTCATCCCCAGTATATCTATTTCTCCATTTCTTCTTGGTGGAGATATTTCCATCAATTCATCAATGAGCCTTTTTTGGATGTCACCATCTCCCTATCTTATATATCTCTGAGCAGTATCTTGTCAATCTATTTTCTATGCTAATCAATATTTAACCATTTTCATTATTTATGACTGCCTTGAACTCCATTTCTTATTTGTGTTTCTGATCATCTTATATACTTTGTGTTCTGTATTCACCAAAGTGTTTACTGATATCCTTGTATCTAATCTGTACTTTCATATATTTTCTGAAAGTCAACAAAATGGGTATAAACATTTTTATTTTTACATTGCGCTTTCTCTGCAATTAATCTTAACATCAGTATTTAGTGTAACATATTTCTGTCACTTAAATCCTGCTTTCTCATGTTTGAGATTTTCTTCCATTAGTTTCCTTATTCTTTCTGTCAATAGTATCATAAGGAAAATCCCTATATGACTCATTAGAGCTATTCTGTAATTTGTGCAAGTAAGTTTGCTTCCTTTTTTGTGAATAGGCGTAAAGATTAATCTTGTGCTTTCTTGTGTTTTACCTGCCTTTCATGCCACATTACATAACCAGTACATTCCTCTGTTATCAGATTGTCCCCCACACACACATTTCAACATAACTCCAGTAATCTCATCACTCCCATGCCTTTTATAATTTAAGTGCCTTTACAACCTCATCCCCAGTATATCTATTGCTCCTCTTCTTGACAGATGTATTTTCCTCAACTCATCAATGAACCTTTTTCTTGGATCTCGCCATCTCCCTATCTTATATATCTCTGAGCAGTATCTTGTCAATCTATCTTCTTTGTTCATCAAGATTTAACCATTTTTATTATTTATGACTTCTTTGAACTCCATTTCTTATTTGTGTTTCTGATCATCTTATATACTTTTATGTTCTGTATTCACCAATGTGTTTATTGATATCCTTGTAATGACCTCTAATCATTTCCATTTGTCTCTCCTAACCATTGACATTAATTGCATTTTGCTCTGTGCTGTTCTTCCATTTCTACAGAGAGCCCTTCCGTAATCTTCAAAACTCCTTTTTCTTGAATATTTTCAATGTCTCCTGTGAGATCCGCCACTTCTTTGGTTTTTCTGTTTCAGGGACTGTTTGTTCGACTGCTTTCCTCATTGCATACACCACTCTTGAGTTACTGTCCTCTACTTCCTTTTCCATAATGGATTTCAGTTATTACTCAAGCACTTTCCTATACACTATCCCCATAATTTGCTCACTCAGTCCTCATATTCCTCTGATTCTGAAACTGTGCTTTAAATTGTGATTTCAGTTTCAACTTAATATCGACAATCACTAAGCTACGATCTGATTTCGTGTCTGTTCATTGAAACATTTGACACTGCTGAACTGATGTTTTCCTACTCTTGTTTGAGTATCATGTCAAGCATGTTCTCAGTTCTTCCACATGGTGAAGCAATGTCCACTTCTTGCAGTCTTTTTTTTCTGGAAATATTTTTGCAAAGTAATTCTAGCTTTTCTGGAGCCCATAAAATATAGACATTTTATGTTCCTACTGATAACTTGTCTCTTGCTGGTTTTAATTTTATTACACCACTCTGGGTAGCTAACTTGTAAACCTAACTCTTTTCACTAATTTCAGAACACGGACTGTTCAGCAAGGCAATATTGAAGCCGGCATGTTGGATTTTCCTTTGCACTTCCACATTGCATCAGATTTCAATCATATTTTGTGTTTACAGTCATTGCTTAGGTACTATGAAAAATATGAATTTTAAGGTATTGGTGTCTCATACCCTGTATGTTGAGATTGCTGATATATTATATGTGGATTTCATGTATAGTGTTTGAAGCCAAGATCATCAGTCTTGCAGGGAGTAAAAGACTCATTGAAAATTATTTATACGAGATGCACTCATCACTTGAACAGGCAAACTGTACCACTCCCTCAATCACTCATTGCTCTGAAAACCTAGTTCTTATTACTTCTTTAACTGCACACAACCTAAACTTCCAGATTCCCCATCCTCTCACTATCTTTCATGTAATGAAAAACTCTAGCTGGTGTCATGTAGAACTTACAGAAGTCTATAGGCCTCTAATATGATAATTTGCATTCCAATCCCATGTACTCTAGTTTATTCAACAGCCTTTCAATTGGTATCTCATCAAGTGCCTCAGAAAAGGCCAACATAGTAACATATATATGTATCATAATATTTTATATTGGAATTTTACTGACTAGAAACACCAAGATAAGAGATAAACTTTAATTAAAACACAACTTTTTCCTCACAATGCCAACTTCCTGGTGTGTACATACTATCACAGAAAACTGGAAAAAAATAGCAAGGTCCTACCATCACCAGTTTTTCCAAGCACAACTTATCTCAAAGTATGTGTTGTAATTCTTACATTTTTATGTAAGGATTATATAAAGTAAGTGCTGCAGTTCCTGATGGATCAATGTGTGGCATCGCTAAAGAAAGCTCATCAGTCAGAGTGCTTGTTTCCAAATGTGAGAAGATTTGACAGTTCTATAATTGTCTCTAACTCAAGGAATACAGGCTGTACTAGATGGCAGCTGTAGTGAGTCTCCTCCACAACCTTCTGTCTTGGGCTTTAGCCACATGCAAGTTCTTCTTCCTCAAGTCCTCCTCCACCATCTCCCTCCATATCTTCTTTGGCTGCCTGCGCTTCCTCCTCCCCTGCAAATTCATCTGCATGTCCTTTCTTCCCACATTCTCTTCCTCCCTCCTCATCACATGACCAAGCTATCTCAATCTTTCCTCCTGTATCTTTGCTCCTAAGTTCGTAACTTTCACTGTTCCCTTTATGTAATCATTTCTCAGACGATCCTTTCTGGTCACACCACACATCCACCTAAGCATTCTCATCTCTGCTATCTCCATCCTGCTGATGTTATTTTTCCCCAGGGTCACAGTTTCCATAGCATACGTCATAGCTGTCTCACTACTGTCCTGTAGATTTTGCCTTTTAGATTGATCGGCACCCTCTTATCGCATACCACTCTGACCATCTCTTTGCATTTCCTCAATCCAGCTGTATCCTGCATCCCACCTCCTTCTCAGCCTCCCCATCCTTTTTCATTGTTGAACCTAAGTATCTAAAGTCACTGACCTTCCTGATGATATTTCCTTCCAGCTCCAGATCTGTCTCCTGGCTGTCATCCACTTTGTAACATATATACTATGTCTTACTTCCACTGTCTCATACCTCTCGTTTCCAGTACTTCCTCCAACTTTTCAGTTTAGCTACAACTTCTTCTCTTGATTCTGCACACAGCTCAACGTCATCTGCATCAGTCCATCACAATATTAAACAGCAACAGACTTAATGCTGATCCTTGATGCATGCCAACTGTCACTGGAAAATTTTCTCTCCCCCAGAGAGGTCTGAACTCCTGTCTTCACATTTCTGTACATCTCCTACACCAGCCTGGCCTATTTCTCTGGTATCTTCTTCTCCCTCAGACACCTCCAGACTTCTTGCCTTGGCACTCTATCATATGCTTTCCCCAGTCAATAAATACCAGATGTAGCTCACGTTGCTTATCTTAAAACTTTTCCATTATCTGTCATAACCCAAAGATGGCATCTGTCGTCAATCGAAAAGGCATGAAGCCAAATTTCCCCTTTGCAATTTCCACCTCCTTCCTCAGTCATTCATCAAGAACCCTCTCAAGGATTTTCATTGTGTGGGACTTCAACTTTATTCCTCTGTAATTCTTACAGTCTTCTGCATCCCCTTTACTCTTGTAGATGGAGACAAGGGTACTTTCCTTCCATTCCTCACTTATATTTTCCTGTTGACACACTTTTATTAACAGGTCCCACAGCAGGTTAATTCTCCCCCCCCCCAGTGTCTTCGATACCTGCACTAGGATCCTGTCAGGGCCTACCGATTTTCCATTCTTCATCCTTTTTATGGTCTCCTTCACTTCCACTCTACTAATGTTCTGCACCATCCCCTCATAAATCTCCCCATCTTCGCTGTGAGTCCTTGCATTTTCTTCATTCAAAAGCCCTTCAAAGTATATTCTCCATCTGTTTCTTATATCCACATCCCTCCATAATACCCTTCCTCCAGAGTCTTTGATCTGCCTCACACATACAATGTCCTTTGATGTCATATTTCTACATTTTGCCAATCGATAATACTTTCTCTGTCCTTCCTTTGTTTCTAATTGATCATAAAGGTCTTGATATGTCATGGCCTTCGCCTGTGCGACAACTCTCTTGGCTTCTCGCTTTTTCTCTCTGTGCCCTTGACTCGTCCCACTTCTGCTTTGCCTTCCTCTTAGCCATCACTGCTTCTTGTACATTATTATTCTACCACCAACCCTCCTTTTGCTCTTATCTTTCCAGATGTTTCATCAATTGCACAGCTTAGAATTGCTTTTGAATTATGTCTCCAACAATCTTGTACACTTACTAGTCTCTCTGATGTCGTCTCTAACAAATTCTCCCTAAAATGGTTCCCCAGACTCTCTTCTTTTAAGTGAAACCACTTAATTGTCTTCCTCCTCCAAAATTCTTATATTTGACTTTATTTTAAAGTCTGCACACTGCAGCCAGTGTTGCTTAAGATGTTTTCTTCTAGGCAAAATGTAGTCAATCTGTGAACTATTGTTGCTACTTCTAAATGTTATCAAATGCTCTTACAGAAAAAGGAGTTCACAAATGCCAGATCAGATGCTACTGCAATGTCCAAAATCCTTTCTCCTTCCTGGTTCATCATTCAAACTCCATGGCCACCATGCACCATTCACAGTCCCTATTCTGTCTCCCTGTGTCAATTCAAGTCTCATCCGACATCACCATCTCTTTTTCTTCCAGTTCCGTCATTTCTTCATCTAGCACGTTCCAGAATTCATCTTTCTCTTCTGCTGTACGGCCAAATTGTGGAGCATATACACATAAGACAACCAGTTGCTCTTCTCCAAGACCCAGTTTCATTCACATGATCCTGTCATTCCTCCTACTCACTTCTAATATTTCGCCCTTCATTCTGCCACACATCATAACTCCAATCCTATTTCTTCTCTCTTTATTCGCTCCAGAGTTGAACAATTTATACCTGATGCTTAGTTTCTTCACGTTTTCCTCCTTTCACCTTGTTTCCCGCATGCATAAAATGTCCAACTTCCTCATCATGTCTGCTGCCTCTCTTCTCCTTCCAGTCATGCTTCCAACATTCAACTTTTCCACTTGGAACATTCCCTCCACGTGCTGGGCTCGCTTCTTTAACCACACCCACCCTTCATGCAGTGGCCATTGTCCACTTCTCGCAGCTATAGGGCAAGGTGGCTGCGCATCGCTTAAAGGATATGCTCTAGCTGTAGTATCACTTTCTTTTTGACTGATGTGATGAAAGCTAGTGCTGGCAGTGAAGTTTTATGACCAGATGCCCTTCCTGATGTCAACCCTCGCCACTTATCTGGGCTTGGGACTGGCACCTATTTCGGCTAGCTTGCCTTCTTCGATGGCTTCAATACGCGAAATGACATAGCAAGATAGGAAAGATTTACCCCTACACCTGAAATATGCTAATAGCATTAGGAGTAAGGAGCAAGAAGAGAAGAAAGCAAAGAAAGAAGGGGAGGGACCAGTCTACAGATAATGTGAGAGATGTTATATTATAACAGATGTTATAACAGATGTTATATTACATGAAGTAAGGCTTGGTCCAGCATCAGGTATCTCGAGTTTGCCATGCCCGTACTCACTAAAGTGAGTCCATGAGGAAAAACAAACAAATATATGGTGTAAACTTATAAATTTACAAATTGTACGTAAACGTCATTGCACTAGTGTTTTAGGCAAAATAAAATAAGGTGCATATTTTAATCATCATCACTATCTCTTCAAAACTAACATTTCATAATGTTCTTTATTTATGAGTGGTCGTACATTGTCATCACTTGAAATCTCGTGGAAATCATTTGTATAATTCTCATTGCATACTTCGGCTAGTTATCAAGAAGTCAGTAATAAGACCTCACTTACAGTATGCTGCAATTTTTTTATTAAGTTAATAATATGGAGCTAAACAAATATCCAAGTGTCTTGTGAATTTTCTGAAGCTTTCCATTGAGAGATCATTATCCTTAAAATAACTTCCTAACTTTCTTGCCAAGTATAATCCTTCTACTCATTTCTTTAAACTGAATTCTTTACTGGATTCATCACAATCCAAATCTTTGGCAGTTTAACGTGGCTGAGTGTAAGGTGATGCACTTTGGGAGGATAAGGTCACATGCTGTTTACTGTATTAATGGAACTAACTGCAAGAATTTGAAAGGCAAGGAACTTGAGAGTCATTGTGGACAGAGAACTTAAGATTAAAGTGCATATTGCAAAGGTTGCCCAAACATGACATCAAATTAAATGGTTGTTGAAGAACACACTGACAAGCAGGGATAAGTAAGTTATTGTTCCACTTTATAAGGCATTAGCAAGACTGCATTTGGACTTTGCCCACAGATAATAGTCACCTGGATTTCTTCGGAATGAAGAAACAGTGGAGAGAATTCAGAGGCGAGTTACAAAGATTGTTGCAGGTCTGTGGGATGTTCCCTATGAGGATAGATTGAAGATCTGTGGGTTCCAAAAACTAGCTAATAGTTATAGAAGAGGAGATACGATAGAGGCATATAAATTATTAAAGAGATTTCATAGGATTGATACTGATGACATTTTTAGACCAGTGCAGGAAGTGAGAGAACGAAGGCCCATTCCTGGAGATTGTGTAAGAGTGTAGTTAACAAGGGTGAGTTTTTTGCTTTGAGGATTGTGAATGGGTGGAATGAGTTGCCAGAGGTGGTTGTAAATGCTTTGTCTCTGAATGCATTTAAGGAGAAATTTGATAAGTATTATGTGAATAATGGTTAGTATGTCAATGTAGTCTCCCATGATAAGTCTTTTGACTCCATGGAGACACCGTTATAATAATAATAATAATAACTTTCCTAACCATTTGGTTCGACATCATCTATTAATTGTACCAATTCTTCTTCATTTAAATCTATTTCCCCATCAATTAATTTACTAATTTCGTTTTCAACCATATTGCAAAAGCGCTATAAGTGGCCATTACTATAAAGATAATTTTTTTTACCCAAAAAAATGCTTTACATATTGTATGTAACTCACCAGAGAATAAAGTGCTCAGCTTGAAATTAACACACTTATGATTTTTAATGTGCTTTCCTGACAGAAAATGAAGACAATTTTCAATTGTTTTCATTTACTGTAAACAGTTGACATACAGGCATGTTAAAGAGTATTTCCTCGCTATATGAGGGTTACCTGTATATAATTCCATTTTAATTCGTTTTGGATGTTTCAGATTCATTGCTATAATAGTGCATTGAATTCAAAGATGAACATGTGTATATTGAAATATAGCTCAATTATAAAACTAATCATATATTTATGTAAATATATAAATATACAATTCTCTATATTTATTTATTTAATTAGTATAATAAAAAGACACATGACATCAAAATATATAAATACATATTTGTGCAGACATTGTTCAATGTGTTGTTCAATTTGTATGTTAATGATATGATTATGTTAATGATTAGCAGAGCTAATCTCAGGTGGTATGGTCACTTAAATAGAATGGGAGAGGAGAGATTAGCAAAACAAGTGTTCTCTGCCAGGTTGGCAGGAAAACGACCCAGAGGAAGACCAAGATATTGGTGGATTGATATGGTACAAAGTGCTTAGATGATAGAAATATAAGATCTGATAATGTTGGAGTCTTGACAAGTAACAGACTGATTTGGAGGAAAATTGTAGATAGGAAGTTACTAATGATGTAATTTTTTTCATGTAGTACTGTCATATCCTGTACACCCCTTGAGGGTACACGGCAGGAATTTGATGATGATGATGATGATGATGATATTGGATTGGGATTAACTAGTAATATCCAGCTGTTTGCAGATGATGCAAAACTTGGGAGCAATGAACAGTCAGTCCAATGTTAATGCCTTATAAGAGGACTTAAATAGATTGTACGAATGGACAGGTAAGTGGAACTGTCAGTTCAATGTTGTCTTAATGTAAGTTAATGAAATGAGTTGACATTGAATCAATCTCTACTTTGCAATGAACAAAATGGATTTACTAAGGGAAGGTCATGTTTTAGCAACTTGCTCACATTCTATAATAACGTTCCCATTGAACTGGACAAGGGGAATGGATACACCATGATACTTTTGGATTTTGCTAAGGCTTTTGACAGAATACAGCATGGCAGACTGTTGCATAAATTGGAGAAAATGGGTAGAATGGCAGGCTGTTGCTTAAATTGGTGAAAATGGGTAGAATGGCAGGTTGTTCCATAAATTGGAGAAAATGGGTTTGGATTATAGAATATTAGCATAGATAAGAGGATGGCTGACTGACAGATATCAGAAAGTGATATACAGGAGGGATATGAGTCTGTAAGATTAGTGCTTGGTCCACTGTTATCACTCTGTACATTAATGATATTGGGAAGGATATGACAAGCAACATTCAGCTATTTGCTGATGATGCAAAGATAGGTAAGGTAATCAGGAATGCTACTGATATGCAGTACTTGCAGAATGATTTGAATAGGCTGGAATTGTAGGCATGAGAAAATGGGTGTCAGTTCAATGTCAGTAAATGTCAACTCATTCACTTTGGCGTGATTAAATATCCAATGCCATAATATATTGGTGGGATTAGGCTAGAAGAAACTGATGAGGGGGGGCTAGGGTTCTTGGAGTGTTAATAGATAGGAAGGTGAAGTTCAGGAATCATTTTCAGGAAAGATAATTGCAATGCTAAAGTGAATGTTCACATGTAAAGATAAGAATGTTATTTGCCTCTTTACAAGGTCTTGATAAGACCCCACTTGGAGGTCTCCTGGTTTCCGTTTTGAATCTGATATATTGTAGAGAGTAGAAAGGAGAGTGTTAAATATGATATCAGGATTACTGAATATTGATTATGACGACATATTGAAAAGAGGGTAGATATTATCGAGACTTACAAACATCTTAAAGGATCATAAAGGATTTCAATTGATGAAGTTTTTCAATTTATGGAGGGTGGGGAAAGGGAATGAGGGCATCCTTGGAAGCTGAGAATGAATGCTGCTAAGAAGGGGGTGAGGACTAGATTTTTTTATCAGAGGGTGGTGCGTGATTGGAATGGATTACCATTGGATGTTGTGAATGCAAGCAGTGTGAATGAATTCAAGAATAAGTATGATTGCTTGTGTGTGTAGCATGTGTCCTCCCTTTCTCAATGAGTCACTGACTCCATGGAGGTCTCTCTTAATAATGATAATAATAATGATAATAATTACTACTATTTATAAACAAAGTAGTACTATAATTGTCAATTCTAGTTATTATTATGTTATTTATTTTTGCTTAATTGCAGAGAATATGCATATATGGATAGATGTCTTTTAAATTGAGAGAGAGTGAAGTTTGTTAGTTTAAAGCAATATAGCAGCCTAAATGCTAGACTTCCCGAAATGTGTGGTTACCTCCATAAATATGCGAAAGGCCTTTAGGGTGTATGAGGCACTTTTAAAAAATTTTGTTACTATTTTCGTATGTTTTTGCAATAAGTGCAAGTCTATTCAATAATTTTTCAATAACTAATAATTCTAAAGGAAGTTTTAAACAAAATATTGACTGACTTCCTTTGGAGCCATAGCTTTTTAATGGCATGATTATATTCCATTTTTCTGGTTTGAACTGATTCCAATAAAAATTTAAAAAATGACATTAGTTTGCACTACACAGATGCAACTCTGAAAATTTTGGAATAATTCACATCGTAAATTATAATGGTCTTGTTCATGTCACAAGTTGTATACTTGAGATAGAGCCTCCATCTATGGTTAAAAATAATAAATATAGAATGGGATATCACCTGATGAATGCTCTTCCATCAGTAACATTGTTCTCATTAAATATATTATTATTGAAAATAAAATTTCATTTTTGTTTCTCATTGTGTATATTGTTGTGTAATTTGTCTGAGTTCAGAAGGGGTGTCTGGACGAAATATTTTGCATGGATGGTAGTGGGTGTGTGGAACGGATTGCCAGAATTAATTTTGAGTTCCCTGACAGTGAATGGATTCAAATAGAGGTATGATAGGACTTACGTGTATGATGGTTGATTTTGGGTCTCCCGTGATGCATCTCTGGGCTCCATCGAGATGCTGTAAAATAATAATGATAACAAAAAAGAATAATATTCGTTTTGTCTAATTCAAAATGTATATAGTAATTAAAATTATCATGTTTCTAATTTTTATTATAATGTAAACATGATAAAAATAACTATCTATATATTATATACAGGGTGTTCGGGATAAATTTGACAGTTTCGTAAGGAAAAAGAAAATCTTCTTTGTATCTATTAAATTTAATGAATTGACAAAAAAACATTACAGGCAGAGTTAATTACAATACTATCAACAAGATTTACTCAAAATAACCACCATTAGCATCGATCACAGCTTCAATTCTGCTTCGGAACCTCGAACAAGTTGATGCTACAGTCTCCCTGGGAAGGGCCGCAAAAACTGTTTTAATTTTATCCATTAACTGGGCTTTTGTATTACTGGAAGTGCGATTGGTGTCTTTTTCAACTGCGCCCCATACAAAATAATCCATGGGGTTAAGGTCTGGGGAGTTTGGAGGCCAAACATTTGGACTGGTGAAGTCGTAGAAATTTTCAGACAACCATTTTTGACTTTTCCCAGAGGTGTGGCAAGGGGCCGAATCCTGCTGCCATACATACGGCCTACCATTGCCTACCCTTGTTATCCAGGGCTTGACTACAGTTAGCAACTCCACGAACAAAGCCCGAATTCCAATGCCAGGGTTCTTCAACACCTGTTCCTGCAGATTTGCGAGGAATTCTGCTGTACGAACGCAATCAGATCGTCTGCTAGGGATCTTTCTTCTTGCTACATCCTCGTAGTCACCATTGCAAGTCTCTAGTTCATGCCTGATTGTTTTTACTGTATTCAGGGAGCATTGGGCAGCAGTCGTAATATCCTTATTTTGATGGCGGGCACGAATCATCATGATACAAGTTATTCTCTTCCATGATTCAGGTGGGTTCCAGCTATCCATCCTTTCTGACATCTTGTATGTGAATGAAGAAGGGTACAAACTTTTAAATGAAGAGAAGTGTGTGTTAATACATGTAACTTACAAAAAAATATAATTAATTATAAATATGTCAAATTTATCCCGAACACCCTGTATGTTTTAGTGAAATATTTCGTATTTCATACAATTTCTCTCAAATTGCATTTTTTTATATCTGACCAACACACAAATGGTCACAAGACCTATAGCAGATCAAGTGCCATATGTGGGCAAGAGAAAAGAGGAATCTGTTTTATTTATTTTAACAACCTAAAGTTCTATTTTTAGATGGTAGAATGGGAGAGGTTGTTCCAAAGAACAGAAGTAGATTGAATGAAAGGAGGCCTCGGTTCGTTGAGTTTTAAGGTGTACTGTAAACGGGGTGTTGGTTAGTAGTACTAATAATCTTGCTCTAATAATTTTGAAAGAAAGTGGAGGAGTACTAGTGAACATTTCAGCAGAGCACTGTCCATGAAAGTCTGTACAATAGGTACAAGGCAGAAAAGGAATGTCTGTGAGAAAGGATTATTAGTTAACTGTAAGAGGGGGGATGCAAGCTCTTTCTTGAAGAGATCAGCCAGGACTGAGTTTTGGCAACATTGAAGTGTACAAGGTAGTTTTTGCCCCATTGCGGTGTAGCTAGAAGATCAGAGTTCGGGAAATCGGTCATTGTGGACCTTCAGGATAGTAATACTTGAGCACTATACTACAGGGTTTGTCAAAATGAAAAGGAGGAGTGGAGTGTACTGTCATCAGCAAAGCTATGGATATGATTGGAGGTTGGTGAGATCAGATCATTTATATACAAGACAAAGAGAGTGGGTGAAAGGTTATAACCCTGTGGTAGTCCTGGATTGGTGAGGAAATCTGAAGAGAGGAACCATCTGCCATGACACCTAGTGAGTGTCCAGTGAGAAAGTTAGTTCCTGTTTCAGAGTGGAAGGCAGACAATAGGATGACAGTTTGCTAAGTAGCCTCTCTGTCAAAGCCAATCAAATGCTTTTGAAAATGTTCAGAGCATCTGTGATTTTCTCCCAAATTTTCCATGGCTTGAGTTTAGAGATTGGTGGCAGAAGCTAGAAAATCAGCTATTAATAAGTCGCAGAATCTGTATTGCTGGTCACAGATTAGTTGATGCATCTCTAGGTGGTTCAAAAGTTAGTGTTTGATGATCTCCATAATTTTAGAGAAAAGTAAGGTCAATTGGACATCAGTTTATTATTTGACTTTTATCACTGTTCTTTGGGATAAGCCTGTTTCATTGTTGTGGAATAGATGGCAGTTGAATAGGATCGACTGAAGGGGAAATACAGGAGAGGTGTTATGAAAGTTTTGATAGTCAAAGGAGATAGATACACAGTAGTATAGTTAGAATTTTGAAAGGCTTTAATAGATTACTGCTTGATCAGTTGATAGTCAAGCTAGCGCACATGGGTTTGGATATCAGACTAGTGCATTGTATCAGAGATTGACTGTGTGATAGGTATCAGCAAGCTGTGTATGAGGTAGCAATATCCTGGAATAGAAAAGTCATTAGTGGTGTACCTTTGGGGTGGGGATCTATTTTTAGAGCCATTGCTGTTTAATCTATATGTTAATGATATTGGGGAAGATTTGGATGGGGATATTCAGTTTTTTGCAGATGATGCAAAGTTGGAATGAACTATGAACCATAGAGCAGATGTTCTGGCCTTACAAGGAGTCTTCAATAGATTGAGTGAATGGGCACAGCAGTGGGGACATCAGTTCAGTGTTTTAAAATTTTAGGTTTTAAAATTTGGGAAACAAAAATGGGATGTAGAATTTACGCTTGGTGGGAATATATTGTGGAGGTGAAGGAAATAGATCTTGGAGTAATGGTGGATAAGGATCTGAAATTTAGAATAGACATTGCCAAAATTGTGAGCACAACACTATGAATTTGGGGAATGATGCAGAAGACACTGACTTGTAGAAGTAAGGAGATTCTTGTTACATTGTATAAGGCAATGATTAGGTCACATTGATTACTCTGCACAGATTTGCTCACCTGGGTTTCAAAAAGGATGAAGAGATGTTGGAAAGGAACCAGAGGCGATTGACTAAGGTAGTTTTTGATCTCTGAAATGTTGAATATGAGGAAAGATTGAGAAGATTAAATTTACAGTGTTTAGTGGATGGAGGAAGAGGGGGTGATATGACAGACATAGAAGTTCATAAGGGGTTGTTATAGAATCAATGTTGACGTTTTTTCATAAAATGGTGGGAGAACAAGAGAGCATCCTGTAAGTTATATAAGGAGGGTGTGAACAAGTTTTTGAGAAAGTGTTTGCATGCAGAATTGTGAATGATTGGAACGCTTTGTCTAAAAGTGTGGTTTCTGCAGGAAATTTAAATTTGTTTAGGGCATGGTATGATGAAAGACATCTGAGATGAGTCTTTGACTCCATGGGATCTTAAGGTAATAATAATAATAATAATAATAATAATAATAATAATAATAATAATAATAATTTCCAGTTGAATTGCATTTATTCCAGCTGCCTTTCCATGATTCAGGATATTATTTCTGTTGGAAGTTTTCTACCACTCTTCTGACACTGCTTATTTCATTTAGCTGTCTTTCAGTGTAATTACTCCAAACATCTAAAATATCTTTGAGTTTTTATGTAATCTTTTACAGTACATTTTCCTCTATTTCTAAGCTTTTTCAATAGCCCCCAGAATATTTTGCCATCTTCCTGATATTTGTTTCTATTTTCTTACCGAAGTCTTCCCATTGATTTTGTTTAGCTAGTTTTACAAAGTGTTCAGCTTTCTTACATTTTTTTCTGTATTCTCTAAGAGAAGAAGCTTGACATACTATGCCAAGGCTTTCCATATGCTTTCTTCTTTTCCTTGAGTGCCTTTTTAACTTCTGGAATTCACCATGTAGTACTGATTTTTCTTCGTTACAGACAACCTCACCACATTCCTTTTTTTGGCTGAATCAATGTTTTCAAGATTTGCCACTAAATCTCCAAGCTTTGGTTCTTGTTTTCAAACGCTTTTCTTCAAGAATCTTTGTATATTTGAATTTACAATTCACCTCTGATAGCTGCTCAACTTTGATTTGTTTTAAAACTTTGTTAAACACTCTTTTCAATGTGAATTCAATTTTATCCTCACAACAGTTAGCGACACTTCCTATTTCAAGTCCTCTGTATCTTGTGATCTAAACGAGTGGAAAAGATTGCTATGAACCATAACATAGTTAGGGAAACTATCCTTATTTCTTGCAACTTTTCCCCATGTGAATTTATGCACATCTTTGTCCCATCATCCATGCAACACATGAAAAAGGATGAAGAAGAAAAACGTTAGTTTTTTTATTTAACAGGGTTTAGAATGACTTCGCAGGAACATCCAAAACAGTTCAGAAACTATTATCTGACAATATTCTGGATACATCATGTCCAGAATATCAAAGAGCGAAATATCAAATATGGTAACAACTCATAAAACAATGAACTCTTCTAAACAAGGGATACTGGAACAAGATATCCTTGATGTTACAAATGAGTAGATACAATGTATGTTCAAAGCTTCAAGATCACAGAGTGACAGGTATGAGATGCATTCTGGTAAATAGGGATGGTCACCTGGTTCTGATCAGGAACTTACTTTCTATACACCCAAACCTCTAATGTCAGTAAAACCAGGTTATCTCATCCTTTTTGCTAAGTGGTACATCCTTAATCCCCTGAGGTGTTTTAAATGTAAGGAATCTGTGCATGCCCAAACTGCATGTTGCGTCTCTACTACCTGTACTGAACGTGCCATTAAAATATGATCATAAATCATGTTTCTGGAAGAGATCTAAATATATCATATATCAGGATGATCATCCAGGCTACTGACTTGTCAGCAGTGAAAGGCTGAAAACAAAATACAACAGATAAAATATATCAGGATGCAAAAAGTAAATTACACTAGCACCATGATCACACTCCATAAATTCTCTTATGCTGGGAAGGTTAAGAGAACATCAAAAAATTATCTCACACATCTCTATTTTGTCTATTCCACTCACTATCCTATAATTTCATAATACTTGAGCTGTGGTCATGAATGTTTCTCCCAAAACCACCTTGGTCATATGATCTATTCTTAATCCTGAAACATCTCCAAAATGCTACCTTTCAATGAGAATCATTGCTCATGGATGTCTAATGAATACAACACTTTGTGAGGTATTGCCAACACAAATGGATGAGATCATATCACTGAATGAATGCTTGACTATTGTGACCACTCCTTTCTTGACCATAGTCAATACATTCTTCCATATGCCCGCCTGCATTCTGTAATAGATCTTAGTCTGCTTTTTTCCACTTCTGATGTGTGACTTTGAAGTGCACATCAAGGGAAATAAACATTTTCCTATCATTTACTCTGTCTTCACAGGGAATACATTTTCCTACATGAATGTCCATTTGTAAAACAGACCAGGCTTATGAGCAGGGCGGCTGAGAGAAATTTTCGGTCTCATGACAAGTCTGTGGTCTGGATCCCACTTCAGAAAGTGCAGCACTTTTTGTTTAATAAAAAAGTCATATAAAACATTAACACGTTCGCTGCCAACTACGAGTATACTCGTAGTGGCTAAACCTGGTTCACAAGCCAGCTACAAGTATACTCGTAGGATGCTTACCGCCGGGAACGAGATTATTGTAGTGACCTTGAAGAAGTGAAAATCCTTGGCTTGTGGGGCTAGCATCAACACTGTGTATACTCATAGACCGTATATGCTCTGTACAATCCAACTACGAGTATACTCGTAGGACGTTTACCTCCGGTAACGAGATTATCGTACTGATCTTGAAGAAGTAAAACTGCTCGGCGTAGGGGAACAGAGCATGCCAAAGTAGCGTGGCAGCAAACGTGTTAAACAGCTATTTAAAAAAGTGTACAATAAATTCAAAATTTCACACATTACATAACCATACAAAATACAAACATTAAATAAAAAGAGAATTTTTAAATGTTTATTGCCTCATCTGACTCATCCACTTCTTCACTTTAATTTTAGTGAAATTTTTATTCACCTCATCATAATCAATTTTCATTGGCAGGTTGTTCTATTGGTAGCAAAGCTACACCGTTTAATCTTTCCTGGAGCATTGATGATCTACAGAAACTCTTTGTTGCTGAGACTTTACTAAATGCTCTTTCACCTCCAGCAACTGTTACTGGTATTGTGCAAAAATTTCTGATTGAAGAACATATTTCGGAAAAATCACCGTGAAGTCGAAATTTATAAATGGTATTTAATAAATGTAGTCCTGGTATGACATCTTTAAACATGGCATTACACATCTTTTTTTATGTGGTAGATTTCATCTTTCAGAGATGATGTCAGCTCGTTCAAATATTTATTTATTAAATTATTGCATGAGGCAGAAATTTCTTGATGATTCATTGTTTGAAATTTTAATACTGGAGAAAATAAATTCTGAATGTTTTTAAAGATGTAAAACGCATGTGAATTTGGGAAATAAATGTATCCAATATAACAAAATATACGGTTCTTTTAAAATGTCCTTGTGTATCATTCACATCTGCACTTCCTTCATCTGCTAGGTTTATTCTCTTTGCTTTCGACCATTTTCGACATTTAAGTGTATACCCAATTCAATTGCAACAAGTGTCGCTTCAGAGAGAACATCTTGCCACTTATTTCTAAAATGTTCAAGTTCTTTCAGAAGAGACTCCACATTTGCTGTTGCAATATCAATCGATATGGTACTAGATTGCGATATTTTATTTCATTCCTCAATGGAAGCTAAACTTTTAAACCAAATTGTTGCAAAAAGTATTGCTTTGAAACTTGAGAAATATAGTTTTAGAGCAACAGCTTCAGAATGACCTTCATTTGATAATTTCCCAGTCATAATTACATCCCCTAAAGCTTTTAAAGTACTTGGAAACTTCTGAGCAACCGGTCTAACTGCATCAATTCTACAACTTCAGTGAGTTTGAGATTGACCATAAAGAGGACAGCTAGTTTTTTGTAATAAAATTTTCCATCTCGTTGGGCTTGAGCTAAAAATGCAAATAAATGCTCCAAGTTTCCTAAATATATTGTACTTTCCTAACAACATTTGGCTGCATTTACACCCACTACATTCAGCAAATGTGCTGCACATGGGGAATAAAGAGAAGTTGCATTTTCGTTTTTCAATAAAAGACCGAATATCTTTTTTCCCACTTATATTTGCAGCATTGTCATATCCCTGACATCCTATGCCTTGTATTTCAATTTCTATTTGATTCGAGCGTTCTAATAATTTTTTTGCTATTTTTTCTCCAGTTTTACGATAAAAATCAAGAAATTCTATAAACCTTTCAAGAATTATCAATTTTTGAGTTAAAGAATCTCTACAAACATCGTATTATTAAAATATTTCGATATACGACGAATCTGGAGTTGAGTCACAAGTTATTGAACAATAAAGGGACTTCTTTCTTTTTCTTAAAATTTTGTTTAATACAAAATTCCTGCAAATGTCAGTGAATTCATTTTGAGTTTGCTATGATAAATAATGGGCCTGAAGTCATTGGCTGATGTTTTGAGATTCTTTTATCCTTTGTAAATGTTCTTTTAGTATGGGATCATAATACGCAACTAATTCTGATATTCCCAGAAAGTTTCCATTATGGGGATTACCAATTTTTTGAATAGCACCACGAACTGATAAATATCTAGATTCAAAAATAATATTACATGAAGCAACCTTTTAAGCAATTCATAATTTTTTTTGTGTCATTAATAACTAAAATTTCCATTTTGTTGTTTACTCCGTTACCAGTTAGAGACCGTTCTAATTGTCTCCAGGATAAGTAGCACTCTTTATGTGATCATGATTTTCATGATCAGGAAAACGTGTATATAACATTTGCCACTTTTGTTTTAGAGGACAAAACCCTTCTGACTTACATAATCGCTGACCAGTTTACTTTTTGTATCATAAGGCTTGTTTGCTTGAACCAGCCTCGAACTAACTGATCACAGTCATTTGATAACCTACAATAAAGTAAATATGAAGAAAATTTTCTACCCTTATAATCATTTGGCATTAACTTGACCATATCATTTAACCCAGATTCGGATTTTAGTCCTTTAACAACTATTGATTGCCGATTTACATCACTAAAGAAATCTAGCCAAGTACCTGGATCTTCATAATTTATAATTTTGGTAGCTTCTAAGTTGGTAGTGGCTTCAGCTTCACCTCCAGTTGAAGTAAATTCTTCATAAAATTGCAAATGAAGGGAGAGGAACAGCAAGTATTTGTTGAAAATGGGGATAAGCCCCCTTGTCTTACTTGTCATAAAAGTGTTGTTGTTATGAAAGAATATGATATCAGATGTCATTACTAGAATTATCATGAAAGCTAATACATGGATTCGAACCATGAACTTGGAAAAAATCAAATTAATAAATTACAAACTTCTTTGATTGCTCAGCAAAACATATTTAAGAAGCAAAGTATTCATAATGAATTGATTGTTTATACTAGTTATGTAGTAGGTATAATAAATTTAGTTTAATCCTTTATCCAAGTGTGATCAATCAAAGTTTGCACCTGAAAGTATCATCAGGACTGAATATGGTGTTGTACTACCTTATGGGGGTAAGGTAGTACAACACCAGGCAACTCGTAGCAAAGGTGGATCAAGCTAACATTACTCCTATCGCAGTATCTCCCATAATGCAAAACACATCTCCTTGCGGATATGTATAATGTTATGCATTAAGGGATTGGCCAGACTAGTTTTGTCCTTTATTGAGGTCTCTTCAGTGGGAGCCAGGCCCAGAGGTTGAGATACCAGGCAGAAGCAATAGCGAGGTCATCTTTACCTATAGGAGTTGTCAAAAGGTGTGCCACCTTTATTTAGTTTAATCCTTTATCCAAGCATGAGAAAACAAAGATTTTGCCTGAAAATATCTTCAGAACTGGGGTAAGGTAGTACAACACCGGGCAGCTCATAGCAAAGTTGGACTAAGCTCACATCACTCCTATCTCAGTATCTCCCATAATGCAAAACACACATCTTGCAGATATGTATAATGTTATGCATTAAGGGAAGGGCCACTATCCAGGCTAGTTTCGACTCTTATAGAGTTTTCTTCAGTGGGAGCCATGCCCAGACGTGGAGATACCAGGAAGAAACAGTAGCGAGGGCATCTTTACCTATAGGAGTTGCCAAAAGGTGTGCCACCTTTTTATTAATTTTCTTTGGAGTAGTGGTACTTGTTGCGAAAGAAGGAAGGTGTTATACAGATTCAGAATTTATTAAACAATGTTTATTAGCTGAAAATGAACAAATATGCCCAGAAAAGAAGACATTATTTCAAGATATTAGTGTATCTGCCAGGACTTGTACAAGGCGAGTAGAAGAAATCGGTAGCAATTTATTTGAGCAGCTTAAATTTAAACCAAGATGTTTTGAGTGTTACACTCAGGCAATGTATGAAAGTACTGATGTAACAGACACTGCAGATTTAATGATATTTATTGATGGCATCGATAGAGACTTTGATGTTCATGAAGAATCGGCCCGTTTGTGTGGTTTAAAAAGTACTACAACTGGCAATGATTTGTTCATAAAAGTAAAAGAAACTATTGATTCTTTAGAATTGGACTGGAAACAATTAAAAAGTGTGACAACCAATGTTGGAAGAAATATGTGTGCCTCTAACACTGGTGTAGTAGGTGGAATTTTTGTGGAATTACAGAATTTAGGTTAATAATCCAATGGTGTTCCATTGCAGCATTTATCAGGAGCACTTTGTAGCAAAATTTTATTATCAATGAAAGACAGTATGGACATTGTGATATCAACTGTTTATTACATCTGACACAACAGTCTGAAGCACTGCCAATTTCACGAATTCTTGATAGAAATACAATTGGAGTATGAGGACATTATTTGCTACTCAGCTGTTAGATGGTCAAGCAGAGGTGCTGTGCTAAAGAGATTTTTTTAATTTATGTGAAGAAATAAATATTTTCATGACAGAACACGAAATACTGTCCCACAACTATCGAATAAAACATGGATTATCTCGTGAATTTATGGTAGATATTACAATGTACCTTAATGAACTTAATTTGAACCTGCAGGGGCAAGGTAAATTACTAGCAGAAATGTTTTCTGACATAAAAGCTTTTGAAGGCAAACTGCTGTTGAAGAAATATATGATGGAAGCAAATCTACATCAATATACTTGTTGCAAATTTGCATCTACAGTTGAATGGCAAACACAAAATGAAATATTTTTGTTGGTACTATTGAAGATTTACAAACGGAATTTTCAACAAGATTTGTGGATTTTCATAAAACTAGCATCGAAATGCGATTATTTTTCAATCCTTTTAATGTCGACATTGATCACATACCAAACCATCTAGAGATGGAAGTTTTGTAATTACAACACAATGAAACATTAAAGAATGCATTTTCATTAGAAAATGTACAAAAATTTTATTGATGCTTACTAAAAAATTTGAAGGATTAATCAGTTTCTCAAAGAAGATGATAGTCACATTTGGAATCATATACATTTGCAAACAAGCATTTCTGCCATGAGTTTTTGAACTTTGAACCACAGTCAGTCGAAAACAAATAAATTTTGTTTTCGACTGACTGTGAATATTTGCATGCTTTGATTCGAATTTACACCTCAGGTTATAAAGTGGATCTAGATAATTTGGCTAATGGAAAACAATCACAAAAGGCACATTAATCAGGGACACATATTGTGATGCATAAACTATCTTACTTTGTTTTTGGGTGATAATAATTTTGCATTGAGTTTCATTTTCATGCTTGTTTCATATCTCATACTTTAAATATTTCTGTGTTTTTCAAGATTGATATCATAGAAATTAATAACTTAAGCATTTTTATTTCATTCACTATTTTCTCTGAATTAAGCGCTTGTTGCCCGATTATTAAAAATAAAAGTTGAATGCGGCCCGTGAGTCTGAAAAGGTTTCTGACCCCTGGGCTATAGCTGTTCTATGAGCCATTTGTTAAAGAGGAAGTAATATGTTCTTTTACTGTGTGATCTCAGTGTTGTAGGTCCTGATGACATCCATAATGAGATAATCAACAGAAGAATTTTCTATTTCTTGGCTATATATATCTAGGAATATTCCTGTTATATATCTTATAACAGGAATATTCCTACTGTTCCTCATGCAAAGCTACCCTCATTGCCGATGCTGCTGGCCACTGTGGTCTGGAGCGTGTTCAGTGTTACCAAAGATGTTCAATGGGGGGTGAAGTCTGGACCCTGAGCCGGCCAGTCCATCACTATAGGGTTCTCTTGTGGAAACCAGTCTTGGACAGAAGTGGAGTATAGCATGGAGCATTGTTGTGCTATAACATGCAAGGGTCACTGCTAAAGTATTTCCACAGCATCATGCAGGTTGCCACCAGACTTCATGGTTTTGGGCTTGTCTGACAAGGCACTGGGTCACATCTAACTGAAACATCCCTATATCTTTGCCAAGTCTCCACGAAATTTAACAGTTGGAATGATGCGGTCCTTCTGGAACCATTCCCCAGTGATCGTCAGATCCCAATACAGTGATCAGAGCGAAATATTTGGAAGTGATTTGTCATTCCACAGCCTCTTCCAATCATCTGCAGTCCAAAAAGAGTGAAAGACACCAGTCCAAAGTTTGGTTGGCATTGAGGGGATGGTGATTATGTGAATTGCAGCAGCAGCAGCTCTGCATGGTAAACCTAAGTTATAAGGTATGTAACTGTGGACCATTCTAGTGGTGATATATATCCCTGCACCAGTTTCCAGGTTTTCTGAGAAGTCAGCCACTGATGATGTAGTGGATGCTTGAACATTCCGAGAGAGAGCTCATTGATATGATGGTGAGTGGTAACCACCCAGGGTGTTTTCCTGCTGTGGTAGCACCATCAATTTCCAATGTACAAATGATATAAAGCAGTGGATTTTGTTATACTGTAAGAACTAGCAATGTCATGGATCGAAAGGTCACTAATATGACATAGCTGGTATCCCACATCAGTTCAACAGAATATGGCACCTTGACATAGAGTAAGTGCAAAACATGCAGCACATCCTACCTTTTATCACCAGACTTATGCACACTACCTCAATATTTGCATATGGCAGAATCTGAAATTTGCATGACATGTAAGATGCCAAATACTTTTGTCAGCAGAGTGTAATTGATCCCATACACGAGAGGTCAAGAGACCTATAATCACATCAGTGCCATATGTGGGTGCAGATGTACTGAGAGAGAATTTTTTTTGTTTGAAGATTTGGAGGCTGTAGTTTTTATGGGAATACTTCATGAGGAAGGCCATTTCAGAGGACAGAATAAAAGAGGAAGAATAGAAGAGAGTTTGATATGTTTGCAGTTGCACAGTAAAGGGATGATGAGCTGCTGCTGGTGCTTTTTTATTAACAGGTGCAACACAAAATGGAGGAATGATGGTTGCCCATTCACAGAAGCAGTGATCAGGGAAGTACCATTAGAAAGACAGTGCTGAAACACTGCATCTGTGGTATAGAGGTTGAATTGAATCATAAGCGTGGGACCATCTATTAGCACAATTGCTTGCTCTGGGCAGTATCAAGAATTTTATGGGAAGTTTTAGGTGCACCACCCTAAACATGTGAACAGTATTCTGAATATGAGTGGATTTTGGATTAATATAGATAAGAAATTGGGTGTTAAATGGCTCTTGAATGAAAGAGAATGCCAAGTTTATTGGATGCCAAGGAGGCTATTGATATGGTGTATTATGCCAGGAAAGAAGAGGTACATGTTAGTCTAAGCAAAGCGATCTGATCTTGTCTTTTGATTTGTGTATTATTGAGGATAAGGATAGGTGAGATGGAATCTCTTTTGTGCAAGAAAAGGCAAGTCTGTGATTTGGTAGAATTGAACATGACAAGGTTGTCCTCATTCCATTGAAGGATAGTATGTATATCTATGTTTGAGACACTAGTTATAGATGATCTTGTTGCCTGGGTTGTCAGAGTCTTTTGATTTGTGTATTATTGAGGAAACTGCATGGTTTGTTAAATGAGTAGGATGAGTGGAGTGTACTATTGTCTGCAAACATGTGGATAGGATTAGTGGTTATTGTGAGAAGGTCATTTATGTACAGGAGAAAGAGAATAGGTGGTAGGATAGAGAGCTTTGAGACACTTCCTCATTGGTGTTCAAGTTTGAAGAGAGGGAGCTATCTACCATATCTTGCAAAGAATGACCAAGATAGCTGGCTATCCAGTTTCTGACTGACAGGGAGATCAATGGATGGCAATTTGTTTAGTAGGCCTCAGTGCCACACCTAGTGTATCAAAAGCTTAGAAATGTCAAGGTATATAGAACATATTTCTCCAAACCATTCCAAACCATGTGTCCAGTGGTGGGTGATGTAAGCTGTGGATAAATTGTGGAATCCATACTATGTAGGAGTTTGAGGAAAAGAGTGATTCAAGAAGGTCAGATTTACCTTTGAGTCAAGTAACAGTGATGCCATCAGGTTGAGAGACAGGTAGAAATACAATGGAGCAGAAAGTGCATCCAATGGCTATAGCAATGGACGAGAAGGCACTGGTTCCTTTTGGACAGGAGACAAGTTTTCTGCTGTAGGCTTTTATGAAATTTGATTTGTATCTGCTGATTACTAATTTGCATATTCTGTCATCATCACTTTCTTGATGTGTGCCTTCAAGTGGTATTCAGGCTACTATGGCAACACTACATGATTAAGTTTTAATTATTATTAAAAATATTATCCTCAGTTTTCTTTCAAATTAGTCTATTACTTGTTAGCACACCAATATTGTTATATCTAACATTTTGTGCTTCTAAGGCACTTCTAACTGAATCAGTAAACCTAGCTTGGTTTACTGATTCAGTTTACTGATCTGCATGGAATTTCACCCTCTTCCTTTGATAGAAGGGATGTTGAGCCATCCTAATGAGGATTAGGTATATATATATTTTATGACTGTAAAACTGTGTGTGTGTGGTCATGGGGCTGGTTCACCTGTCCAGAGGGATGAAAAGCCCTCTACCTCTATGAGACCAGCTAACCCACCTGTAGTTGAAAATGACCAGATAAATGTTCCTCACATCATAGATGGGAATCGAACCCATGTCGTTCCAAACAAAGAGCTTTGGTTGCAGAGGCTTTATCATGGCATCAAACAACTAGACCTTGTTTGGTGTTGTTTGCTGGATTATGTTGTGCATTTTGCTAACCTATACCACCCATTTTACTTAAATGGCTTTGCCAGTTTAGCACATTCTTTTGCTAATGGCTTTACCTGTTTGCAAATTCTTGAATGCTATCAATATCGAGTTCCTTTCTGATATCTTCATTTTTAATTTGAAGAAAGAATAAAAATATTAGAAAAGAAGAAAAAAGTGAAAAAAAGCTGCCATTAATGCTATCTCTCCACCCCCCAACAATTCTCAGAATCATCGTATCCGTCTTTGATGAAGTACTTTATTTGTAACCCAATTTCAGATCCATAATTTAGAACTGGTTTGAACACAGTCTTGTACTGCTGGTTTGGTGTTTTGGCTAATTTCTCTTATACCATAGAAATTTATTCACCTGGCTACCCATCATACTAGCTTTGCTTATTCTATTGTCTGTTTCCACAATTTAACTTGCCATGTTCACTACAAACTGCTCTGAAGTATTTTACTTCTATAGGATCTCCATTCAGAATGCGATTGATGTGGTAAATGCCTATTTTTCATAGTTTTGGTCTTTTTATTGCTGATTTTTATACCAAATTTGTTACAGCTGTTTTTCAATTTAGTTTGATAATCCTGGAGACATGAGATGTGTTTAGGAGTACATCATCTGCTTAAAGTAGAGAGCTAAGTTCGACATTTCCAATTCTAATATCAGGCCCATGCACTTTCTTTCATAATATGTTCCATATAGATGATGAATAATGTTGTGAGATAATGTGTATCCTTGTTTTATTCCTGATTTTACATCAAACCATCTTCCTGTATTTCCTTCAATTCTAACTTCTGTCTTACATCTTAAATATAAAATATGTATTGTTCTTTAAAATGTTCCATTTCCCCCATATAATTGTAATGTTTTGAAAAGCTTTTCTTTGGGCCTTTTTAAAAGGCACCTTGTCATATGCCTTTTCCAGATCTATAAAACTTACCTACAGATCCTTGTCATATTTCCATGATTTTTCAACTATTTGTCATAATGTGAAGATCTAATCTTGACAACCACTATTTGGCATGAAATCCACTTGTTCTTCTTCAAGTTTCTCTTCCACAATCTTTCTCATTTTCTTTTTAAGTATGCTTTCATAAATCTCATCTGGAATGTTTAGTAGAGAAATTCCTCTGTAAATTTCACTTTCAGCTTTATTCCCTTTTTTATACATGCAAACTATTACAACTCCACTCCAATATGGATTGCAACCTTCTGATCAGGCCCTATGAAATATGCACTATAGCCACTGCAAAACGTTTTACCTCCATACTTAGGCATACCTGGTTGAATATCATCTGCTCCATTTGTCTTTCTGCTTTTCAAGTCTTTGATGGCTTTTTTCTACCACAAGTATTGATATCTACTCTTTGCATTACTCTTGAAAATGTTTTGTACAGTCTTTCAAAATTAATTAATAAGACATCTAGGATATGTTCATCTTCAGTTTTCATGTTACCTTTATGTTGTGTGCTTTGGTATAGGTAGAATTTGAAGCTGGCATTCCAGATGCAAGCCACATGTGGTAAGCTGTAATTTTTTTCTTCAACTGCTTTGATATATTTTTGGTTAAACTGGGACTGGGAAAGTGGATGATGATTATGGAAAATGAAAGCCTTCATGCCAGTCAGAGTAATTTCTGTGACTCATTCACAGCAGGTGTTAGGGGTCAGGTGAGTGGAAGCAATATCAGATCAATGAAAGGAATAGAATTCAAGAGGTCATCCCATTTGGCTCCTTGGTAGTGCCTGAGGATGTGATGTTGGGAGTGGTTGGAGAATGTGATTTCTGTGAGAGAAGAGACTTGTACAAAATTGTGGTCTGAATTGCCAAGAGTAAAGAGGACCCTACAGTGTATCCGGAAGGAGAACTGGTCAAAAAGAGATTCAAAGTTGAAAGTCTTTTCACTTTGTTATACTATTCTATTCCTTCAGCCATACAGCTATTATTAGCAAAGTGATTTCCTGTTGACTTTCTTGCCATAATATATATTTTGACTGCAGCTGTGTGTGTTCACCAGACCTGTTTGCTTGTTTTGAGCAATGATAAACCCAAGTTACTGAGGGCCCTCCATATGAGACCGGTTAACTCACCATGAGGAACCTTTATCTAGTCAAGAGACCAGATAAAGGTTTCTCATGTCACTGACAGGAATCAAACTCAGGTCTATCCGATCAAAGGACTTTGTCTAAGCAGACTCAGCTATGGAGGCTCTTTTATCTTTAGTTATACTACAAATTAAAAATGCCAAGAAATTATATTCTTAGTTTAATCCTTTATCCAGTTGGAAGCAAACATACTTTGTGCATGAAATATCTTTACAACTGTCCTATTTGTATAATGACTAATAACTTTGCATCAGTTGCTTCAGTATCCCATTATGCAATGTACACATGCTTTCAGATGTATATAATGCTATGTGTTATGGGAAGGGCCACTATCCAGACCAATTTATTTATTGAGGGCTGATCAGTGGGACCAGACCCAGAAGTGATACCAAGGTAGGAGTAATGTAGAAATTATACTTATTTATTTCGTATCCAAACATAAGTACAGTAGTAAGTCAGTGGTACAGCATTATTTACAACAAATCAGGATACATTACAAATTAGAACAGCTTTAAATATGGTAGATGAATTATGCAGGGACTAATAAGTAAAATATGAAGAAAAAGAAACTATACATAAGTTATATACAATAAATATGGTCAGATGTTCCTCCAGTATCTTGCACAATCAACTGCTCTTTCTATGCAGGATATAAGGTCTTCTTTTGTGCAAGGTGATTGAATAAGGGGACAAGAAAGAAGGTGCTCCATGGATTGGCTTGTCCTGCTCTCACACGTATCTGATCCAGTGAGGTAGCCCCATTTGATGAGGTTTTGTTTGCGGTGTCCAGTTGTTCGAAGTTGTTCTGTTGAGGCTTTTCCAAGTATTCTAGTCCAAGTGGGCACCAGTCGAAGATGTTCAACGGTTGGAATACCAGTATTATTCTCCAAGTATAGTGCTAGCCATTGTTGAATTCTTGTCTCTGGAGGGTTTTTAGGTGGTTCAACGGTAGCCTAGGAAGCTATGTCAGGATCTTAATCTTTGGGGGCGCTGTGGTCTGGCCAAATAGTGGATGATGTTCATCATTAATTTGTCTGCTTCTTTCATCAGCTGAGAATACAGATCTTTGAATTGAAGAGTGCGCACTACCAGGTAAAGTACACAGGTCTCTAAGTGGTGTTCGTTTCAGGCATCCTGTAATTAAGTGGCAATTTTCATTCAAAGCTGGGTCAAGTTTTTCAGAATGGTAGAATCTGGGCCATATTGGGCAGGCATATTTAGCAGATTGCACACAGAAGATCTCAGTGTACCAGGGTCTGCAACACTATAGATGTGAAGTGATTAGCCTCTATGTACAAGTAGCCCAGTCATGAAGATACTTCACTCACAAACTGTGTTTGCTTACACTTGTATAAAGGTATTAAACCAAGAATTTAATTACTAAGCCTCTTTAATTAATAGTATAACCAAGTGAAAATACTTCACCTATCTCTGATCGGAGTAATTTAATAAGGTGATACACCTTTTCATTAAATTTATGACCCTGCATTCCTTCAACTTGTATAACTCTTCAAGGTCTGGCTCCCACAGATGAGACCTCAATAAAGATAGGAACCTCTCTGGGTAGTTGACCTTCCAATAATGCATAGCATTATACATGTCCGCAAGGATATGTGCATTGCATTATGGGATACCAAGGCAAGTGATGTGAAGTCATTAGCCTCTGTAAACAATTAGCCTAATTGTGAAGATACTAGACAATTTCTTGTGCAAACTACATTTGCTTACAGCTGGATAAAGGATTGCACCCAGAATATAATTTCTTGGTATCATTAATTTAGAGATCCAGAATATTTGGAGAGTGAAGATGATGGAATTGAAATAGAGAGATGAATTATTTGTGTTAGGTCATTACTTATAGCAAAGATTTCTGCTTCTCATCCTGCTTGTTTAGTGATTAAGTAGGGAAGCCTGTTGGAGTTGCAGGCATTGAGGTTGTTCAGAAATATAACCTCACAATTTGAATAACTGAATTGTAGGTGGTTGAGTCCCATGGAAAGGAATGTGAAGAAATCCGATTGGTCACCAGTGTTTGGGGACTGGTAAATGCAACAAATGAATGTTAATAAATAGGACAAGGAAACCTTGAGCCAGAAAGATTCAAAAGCAGGGAATTTTAAATTAGGCATTCTCTGGCAGGCAGCATATGTCAGATTTCTCAAAGCTATGGGTGCCATTCATGTGTTGGAAAGAATTGTGAAGTGGCTAATTTGGGCTCTGGGGGTGGATGGTAGATGGTTACAGGTGGTAGAGATTCATGGAAAGAAATGTGAGGACATTTAAGCAGTCGTCAATGTTTGCGGATTGGAAAATGTAACAAACGAATGTTACTAATAGACCAGACATCTTATTCCTAAATGGGGCAAGGAAATTTGCTCCATTTAGGAATAAGATGTCTGGTCTAGAAGATTGCAAGTGATGGTGAACTTCATTTCTGTTTGTGTTAATGCCATGTATGTTAGTAAAATGGATCTGAAAGTGAGATTTTAGTGAAGAAATTCTGGCATGGTTTGCATGTTGTGGCTGTGATGTGACTCTTTTTACTGGGATTAGTTTGAGGGGGGATAGTTTTTGTCAGAGTGTCACTATTATTGTTTGTGAGAGCCTCCATAAGTTTGATTAGATTAGATGGATGGATATAGTTGGGATGTGCAGTGAGAGAAGATACTTTTGGATTTGACATCCATACAGTGAGAGAAACCAGTCTGTGTCATGATGCAATCTCTGCAATGCTCTCCCCTCAAATATCCTTCTTCAAGCACAACCTGGCAATCATATGATAAGAATGTCAGATCCTGCTGAATTGCAGTAATTATACAGCAGACATGCAATAATCTTGCCATTGTACATGCTGAATGTATAATTTTACAGATTCATTGAGTTCTTTACAAATCATCTCTCTTCTGTACAATTCACATGCAGTGCTTTGTAAGTTTCTACAACCTTGATACGAACTTAAGGTCCTTAACTTCGATGCAGTGGATTCCCAGCCACTGTCGAATTAAAGAAAATGAGATTTGCAAGAAGAATGATTTTTATGGGAGATTTTAACTACAGTAGTATAAATTGAGGAGAGGAAGATGCATATAGCAATAAGGGAATGGAATTTCCAGAATTCCTGAGGGACAAATGTGCTAGGCAACATGTGATAGAGGGAACAAAAGTTTCAAGAGTTTTGGATTTGGTTATAGCATTAAAAGAGTTGATAATAACTGAGATGACATCTCTCCCAGGAGAGAGAATGACCAGACATGCAGGAGTATCAAACAGACAGGAACGTATGTGGAATTATAAGGCAGGTGATTATAATATTCTAAGACGGCAACTTGGGGAAGTTTCATGGAGGGAGAAATTGGAAGGCCGGGATATCATTAGTGCATGGGAAATTGTGAAAGAATATTTGTTAGCAGCAATAGTAAGTTGTATACCACGAGTGAAGAAGAGGACACACTTTGGAGTAAACTGGATGAGAAACAATATTAAACAGCAATTGCATGCGAAAAAGAGGCTTTGGAAGAGATATAAGCAGATAGGTTTAGAGAGGATGCATGAAGAATGTAAGACACAGACCAGAAGAGTGACTAGTATGATAAGGAAGGCGAAACTGGATTATGAGAGGAGATTGGCTCTAAGATCCGAAGAAAATCCCTGGGAATTTTTTTAGCTATGTGGCCACTAGGAGGAGAAATGACTGGAAGAATGATATTGTTGGATAAAAATGGGAATAGAGTGACTGATGCAGAGCACACAGAATTGTTCAATTAACAGTTTATTGAAGTAATTCATCCTGGAGGAGTCAGTTTTAATACTAGAGGGATAGGGCAGGTTCGATGTTTAGAGGTACAGGAGGAGAATGTGTTTCAAACACTCAGTACTTTGGATGTCAGCTGTGGGACTGGATGGTATTTCACCACGAGGTTTAAGAGAATGTGCTAGGGAACAATTCCTTTAACCTGGCTTTTCAATGAAAGTCTGGCTGTGGGAGGAGTTGCCATTGGAACAGAAGGAAGGTAAGATAGTGCTATTGCATAAGGGCAGACTGGAAGTGTCTAATTACAGGCCAGTTTGTGTGTTATCAGTAGTTGTTAAGATATTGAAGAAAGTAGTGAAGGACCATATACAACATTGGGAAGATGAGGGTAATATTATCTGTGAGAGTTAACATGGATTTGTGAAGGCACACTCTTGTTTTAGCAATATGCTAGCCTTTTATAATAAAGTTACACAAGCATTAGATGAGGGGAAAGGCATATACTGCCTTTTTCGTAGATTTAGCGAAGGCATTTGACAGGGTGCCACATGATAAGCTGATATTTAAATTGCAGCACATGGGTGTGGATGACAGACTGGTCAACTGGATTCAGGATTGGCTGGCTGATTGGTATCAGAGAGTTGTGTATGGTGGGGCAGTTTCAAGTAGGTAAAGAGTTACAAGTGGGGTCCCACATGGCTCACTTCTGGGACCTACATTGTTTAACCTTTATATCAGTGACATTATCAGTGGATTGCAAAGGGATATTCAGTGGTTTCCAGATGATGCAAAGCTGGGAAGGATTATTAGTAATAGTGCAGATGTCGTAGCCCTGCAAGCAGATTTGAATAAGCTAGATAGGTGGGCAAATGAATGGGAGTTTCGGTTTAATGCAGCAAAATGTGAGGTCTTGAGGTTTGGGAAACATCGATGGGATGCTGCATACTCTATGGGAGGAGTTATACTGGAGGAAGTAGGGGAGAAAAGAGATCTGGGATTGATGATTGATAGAAACCTGAAATTTAGGGCACATATTGCAAAGGTGGTGAAGGTAACACAGTTGATTGATGCAATACTGAGAAGAACATTGACCTGCATAGATAAAAGAGTTATTTCGTTATATGACTCTGATCAGACCACACTTAGGCTATTGTTCTCAGATTTGGTCCCCAGGATTTGATGGAGATAAATTAACTGTGGGAAGGTTACAGAAGCAGATAACAAAGATGGTTTCAGGATTGTAGGATGTTAGTTATGAGAATCGGCTGAGGGAATGTTTGGTGGATAGAAGGAGAGGTGATATGATTGAGACTTTTAAACTGTTGATAGGTGTTTACAGGGTTGACACTGGGGATTTCTTTCATTTGGTTGAACAGTGGGAAGGAGTGATGACAAGAGGCCATCCCTGGAAAATATGAAATGGAACCATGAGCAAGAGGGTGAGGAGTGGTTTCTTTGCATGGAGGCCGTTTGAACCATGGAATGCATTGCTTGAGGAGGCACTGCTAAGTTGCCTCCTCATAATCTCCAGCTTTGTAGTTCCAGAAATTCTTTCTTGACTGAAATTTCCACATATTGAGCAACTTCTATAGAAAAGACTGCAGGTTACTTTCCCTGATGTAGAGTTGCTACTGTAGTTATTGATTTTCTGATGCTATTACCATATTCAGCACTCTCAAATCCCTGGTTCCCATTATTATGTATTGGTGTGGTTTCACATAATTATCCCCTAGTAACTGTGTAAATTCCATTTCGCCATCTCCTTACAGTCTATATCACCATAGCTGTAGTCTTGTATGATAATTATTCAGCCTGCGCTCATTGTGCTAATCTACTGATGCACATCATCCCCAGTTTCTTTTGGACCTGAGGTCTAGAAGAAAATATGGACAATAGCCACAATGAGCAATATATTTTGTCATGTTGATCTCTATCTCACTCCAGACAGCCTTAAATAAAACATTTCCATCAGATCAACAATCATCCTTGAATTGTATATTTGTTGGTTTAAGTTCTTCAGCTTTCATTAATAATACCCATCCTTCTGCCCTATTTCTTCTATCTTCTCTCAAAGTACAATATCAACTAGTCTATTCTTGTAACTAAATGATTCTGTGACAACCAGTTCTCACTGATGCCAATAATTTTTGCCAAGTTGAGCTGACCATTGGCAAAAGCGTTTCTTCTTTACTTCTGATACTCAGGCCATTTCTGTACATGCATTTCATCCCCTTGGGCCCACAGTTACCCTTACATGATATCATTACCTGTTCATATAGATTTGAATCTTTGGAAACTACCCAGCTCTTTATGATCATTCCAGCTTATCATTCCTGGTGAGGTTGGGATATTTCCACAGTCATTACTGAAATCATACTCATTTGTCCCACGGATAGCTAAAAATGCTTGATTGTCCCTCCTCCTGTCCATTATCTGTAGTTTGTTGAGTTTGAACTTCCATACTATCATTGAAAAACACTCTCCAAGCACCTAACTCCAAAATAATTTAACTGCAGTTCATCAGGCATGTACAAGTCCTTATGTTCAACACATTCACTCCACACATAAACTGCACAGCATTCTTCCTGTACAATCTCTCATTGGCAATCATGCCCATTTTCTATATTTTGTCCTACACTCACAGTTTTTATTTTCTTACTCTTATTTTGCTCCTCTTAACAACTTTCATATCATTTCTCATTGTACATTTCTCACCTTTCAAATCATTTGTGCCTGGATTTATTCTGCAAACTTAAAGCTCCACTAACCTCCTTTATCTTTGCACCTGGAACATGCTTTTGTCACTTTCTTATTAAGTATACCTCTTAATATCAAATCTCCATACGATGCTATCTCTTTAATCCTAGTTTTTCGTACTTTTATGATTTTCTCATTCACTTTTGCTTTCATTCTCCATCTTTCTGTACCACATGCCAATCGTTTTTTCAGTTGCTTGAGCTCATGGTTTGTCTTGTGAAGGAGGCCACGTGAGTATCATTCTTTCTGCACTGGCATCCCATCTGCATTATTAATTTCATCTACTTTTTTTCAAACTGTCATTCGTATTTCATCATCATCATCAAATTCCAGCCATGTACACTCAAGGGGTGTATAGGATATGATAGTACTACATGAAAAATTTATATCATTGCTAACTTCCTATCTACAATTTTCCCTTGAAATCAGTCTGTTACTTGTCAAGACTCCAACATTATCAGATCTCATATTTGTATCGTATAAGACACTTTGTACCATATCAATCCACCTATATCTAGGTCTTCCTCTGGGTCGTTTTCCTGCCAACCTGGCAGAGAACACTTGTTTTACTAATCTTTCCTCGCACATCGAATGTATTGAGCAAGTCACCAGTAACACCAGAGACAAAGAGTAGGCACATGTCCTTTCTAACAAAAGAAAAGTAACTATCACCTTGAACGAAGGTACCAAAACAGAAGAAATACCGTATGTCATAAAAGTTCAAAAAATAACAGGAATATTAATCATCCCAGGATGCCACCTGTATGCTTTCGCTGCAGGAAGATTGGTGACTTAAGAAAAGAATGCAGTGATCCAAAATGCGAGCAGTGTAATCGAATTGGCCATAACATGAAAGAATGTCCTGGGCAGATATATGCATTGATGTTAGCCAAACGAATGGCTGTAGGCCAGCCAAGTACACAAAATGAGCTGGAAAAAGCAGACGATGTTCAAGAGAACAACTTAGAAGAAATGAACTGAAAAAATACCCCCAAATGAGCAGCTATCTTAATGCAAGACACTTGTTCAACTTGATGGATGTCAGAATTTACAGAAAGGAAAATGACCATACCCAATGAGATTAGCTCTGCTAAGGCATTCCAGGATGCTGACAATATCAAGTTCTTTCCTAATATCCTCGTTAATAATATGATTTGCTATGGATACCATCTGTTCACTCTTCTAATCTTTGTGAGGACTGTAATATCTGCAGTCTCTAGTCTTTGGTCAAGTATTTTACTTCTAACCCAGCTCTCATATCCATAAGTTAAAATTGGCTACAATACTCTCTTGAATACAGCTAATTTAGTGTTCTGATTAATTTCTCTCTTATTCCATATGAATTGATTCAGTTGACTTCTACCATACCGGCTTTGTTGACTCTGTTGTCTATTTCCATATTTAATTTACCATCTTCACTAAATTTGTGTCTAATTAGCTGTAATGTTTTACTTGTTTCACAGGTTCTCCGTTCACAATGCACTTGACATTTTCAACGATTCTGCCTATTTTCATTGTCTTTGTCTTTTTATTGCTGACCTTCATACCATATCTATCACAATGGTTATTCAATTTAGTCAGGGATTCTTGCAGACTTGTAGCAGATTTATTTAGTAGTATAACATCGTCCACTTAAAGCAAAGAGCTGACTAACATCTCTAGTTTTGATATCATCTTTAATACCACTTTCCTTCATAATGTGATCCATGTTGATAATGAATAACAGAGGGGATAATGTACATCCTTGTCTCTCTCCAGATTTAACATTAAACCATCTTCCTGTACTTTCTTCAATTCTAACTGCTGACTTACAACTCAAATTCAGACTGAGTATTGCTTGATATAATGCCTCATTGACAACATATAACTGTAGTGTCTTGAATAGCTTCTCTCTTTGCATCTTGTCATATGCCTTAGAAAATGAATAGGCATGCAGGTGTATCAAAGAAAAGGGAACATGTGGAATTATAAGGCAAATGATTATAATAGTCTTAGGTATTAACTAGGGGCAGTTTCATGGAGGGCAGAATCGGAAGTCCAGGATTTCATTAGTTCTTGGGAAATTGTGAAAGAATATTTGTTAGGAGCAATAGTAAGCTGTATTCCATGAGTGAAGAAGCAGACACAATTTGGTGTATAGTGGATAACAAACAATATCAGAAGAACTGCATTTGAAAAAGAAATAGAATAAGGAGAGCGGGTGGAGGGAAGATACACAAAGAATATAACACGCAGGCAAGGAGAGCGACTAGTATATTATGGAAGGCAAAACTGGAATATGAGAAGAGATTGGCACTAAGATCCAAAGAAAATTCTCTGGTATTTTTTAGCTATGTGGCCAGTAGGAGGAGAAATGATTGTGGAAGAATGACATTGTGTGATAAAAAAGATGGTCTGATGCAGAACACATACTGGAATTGTTCACTGAGCACTTTTTTGGAGTATTTCATCCCTTTTAATACTAAAGGGATAGGGCAGGTTGAGGGTTTAGAAGTGCAAGAGAAGAGTGTGTTCCAAATACTGAGTACTCTGGATATCAGAAAGTTGTGGGACTGGGTGGTATTTCACTGCACGTTTTGAGAGAATGTGCTAAAGAACTGACAGTTCTTGACCTGGCTCTTCAATAAGTCTGGCTGTGGGAATTTTACCCAAGGAATGGAAGGAAGGTAAGATAGTGCCACTGCACAAGGGCGGTAGCAGATTGGAAGTGTCTAATTATAGGCCAGTTTTTGCATCATCAGTAGTTGTTGAGGTCTTGAGGAAATTAATGAGAGAATATATACAGTGCTGGTCAGATGAGGGTCATGTTATCTGTGAGAATTAACATGGATTTATTAATGAGCGCTCTTGGTTTAGGAATACAATTGCCTCTTAAAGTGAGAAGAGCAGTTGATAAGGAAAATGCATGTACTGTCATTTTCTGGATTTTGCAAAGGCATTTGACAGGGACTTAAATGATAAGGTGATATTTAAGTTGCAGCACATGGGTTTAAATGTTGGGTTAGTAAAATGTAATCATTTCATTCTTTGCAAAGGCATTTGATAAGGTACCACATGATAAGTTGTAGCAGATGGTTTTAGATATTGGGTTAGTCAAGTGGAATCAGGATTAGCTGTGTGATAAGTATCAGAGAGTTGTGTATGGTGGGACAATATCAAGGAGTCAGAGGGTGACAAGTGGGGTTCCGCAGGGCTCAGTACTGGAACTTGTATTGTTTAACCTTCATATCGATGATGTTGTCAGTGGATTGCAAGGGATATTCAGTTCTTTGCAGATGATGTGTAGATGGGCAGTGTTATTAGTAATAATGAAGATGTGGCAACTCTGCGAGAGGATTTGAAGAAACTGGACAGATTGGCAAATGAATGGCATGTCGGTTTAATGCAGCAAAATGTAAAGTCTTGAAGTTTGGGATACAATGATGGGAGTCTGCATAATCAATTGGAGGAGCTGTACTCTGGAGGAAGTAGGGGAGACAAAGGATCTGGGGTGGTGATTTATGGAAAACTGCAATTCAGGGATCATATTGCAAAGATGGTGAAGGTAATCCAGAGGATTGCTACAATACTGAGAAGGAGAAATTACTCTTATCTCTTCACTGATGTGAAGAGATAAGAGTAATCATTCCATTGTATAACACCCTGATCAGATCACACCTAGATTATTATTTTCAAATATGGTCCCCAGAATTTGAAGGGAATAAACTAACTGTGGAAAGAGTACAGAGGCTGTTAAAACAATGATTTGGGGACTGTAATATGTTAGTTATGAGGATTGGCTGAAGGAATGTGGACTGCAGAGTTTTTTGGATAGAAGGAGAGTTGATATTATCAAAACATTTAAATTGTTGAGAGGTGGTTACAGGGTCGACACTGGCATGTTCTTTCACTTGGTGGAACAGCAAAAAACAGCGATGACAATGGGCCATCCCTGGAAGTTACAAAAGGAAACTGTGAATAAAAGGGTGAGGAGTGGTTTTTTGTGTTGAAGGTGGTTGAACAGTGGAATGCATTGCCTGAGAGAGTGGCAAGAGCAAGAACGGTCAATGAGTTCAAAGAGTGGTGTGATAGAATTTGTGTTTCCTAAGAAGGACCTCCCATGATGGGTATCTTGACTTCATTGAGGCCTGAATAATAAGAAAATAAATAAATGTGCAGAAGAAAGAAGGAAAAGATTTGTTTTGGAAGGCACAAATGATTTGAAAGGTGAGAAATATGCAATGAGAGAAGATATGAAAGTTGTTAAAAATTAACCCCAAGAAATTAAAGATAGTGAGTGTGATAGGTAGAAAAGAGGGGGACATGATTTATATACTTGATTCAAATCAAATTTTTCAATACATATAAAATAGAACTCAGGGTCATCCATGGAGGTTGTGTGACAGTATTTAGTAGGAGTGCAGACCAGATGTTTTGCATGCACAGTGGTGAATGAGTGGAATGAATTCAAGGAGAGTTATGATAGAATTTCTGTTTATAATGGTTAATTTGGCTCCCAGGATAAGACTGGACTTCATGGAGATGCTGTAAAATAATAATATTTCTGATATTTGAAGCATCGTAGTGGATTACAAATGTACAGTCTAATAGGACAGTTGAAATATCCTGCTTTTAGAGATGGTGCAGGCTTAAGTGCATCAAAAGGGTCTTAAATGAGGAATATCATGTGATTCTATTATGAAATCACTCGTCAAGATAAGTTAGAGTGTTTTATGAGGTGTTACTACAATTGGTATTCCACCCATTGATGTTGACACGTTTCTACAAGGATATCACCAGAACCTAGTTTCTTGACTGTTTTTGGAGAACCTTCCAGTCCTAAACCCTTTTGAATAAAGAAAGGTGATATTTCCTTATTGGCTTTTCACCTGTTGCATGAATGATCAGAAAAACAGGTCCATTTATACTGGAATTATCACGTCTTTTGTTTCTTCGGTTATCAAATGATGTATGTTCAGTATCATTACTTGGTAGGAACCTTGTTTATCCTTCTGAAACATTATTATTATTGTTACTATGGGCATCTCCATGGAATCAGTAGACTCATTGCAGGAGACCCAAACTAGTATAGCAGTATCTGTGATATCTCTTCTTGATTTCATTTATAGGCGAAGAACTCACAACTAAGTCAGGCAATGAATTCCAATTATTCAACACCCTCCTGGCAAAAAATCTCGTTCTCACACCCTTGTTAACCACACTCTTCTTTAATTTTCAGAGATGACCTTTTGTTCTTCCATCACTATCACACAGCTGAAACATTTCCCATGCATCAATCCTATAAAAACCTTTCAGTAATTTAAACGTTTCTATCATATCCCCCTTCAAAACTTTCGACTACTATTTTTCAAAACTTTGGAATTTTGTTTTTTTTTAAAACTTAGATGGCACCGTATTAGGACATTAGTCATGTGTTGTTGCACACTGTAATTACTTGACTAGCTCCACTGTTACACAGAATTGTGGTTGTTTCGCATTTGTTACAAACTTTATTTGTATCCTCTGAAAATGCTGGGTATAATACTAGCAAAATATTAGCTTTCAGATTAATAAATTGTTATTTTCTTATCAATATGTGTTTGCATCAATACTGCTTAAATACATTTCAACATGTATATAGTTTTCTTTGGTGTGTGTAGGGGGAATGTAATACCTTAATTTCATGGTACAGAGCTTTGATCTGGTCACATGGATTATTGTGTGCAGATTTGCAAAAGGTTGATTAATTGTTGGATAGGATTCAGAGAAAACTGATTAAATTTGTTTCTGGTTTTTGGAATGCAGACTATGAGTACATATTAAGTGAAAGCAATTTTCATAGTTTAGTAGATAAAAGGAGGTGAGAGGAAGTGATTATACCATATGTTGGTAAGGAGTGATTTCCAAATTAATGTTTAGGAGATTTTTCGTAGATTGTGTGCAGGAGGTAATCTAAGAAAGGTGTATAAGGAGGGTGTGCACATGGGGATTTGGAGTAATTTTTTCATGGTGGGTGATTGGAATATATTGCTTAAAAGTGTACTGAGTGCAGAGACAGATAATGCATTTAATTCAAAGTATGATGAGATGTGAGTGGAACTTCTCATTATAAGTCTTGATTGCATGGGAGTCTGATAATGATGTTAATAATAATAATGATGATAATAATTAAATTCACTGTTTAATGAATGTCTTGCAATGCCACAATCCTGGAGAGTGGAAGGAGAAAATGATGTTGCAATTACATAAGAATAGTGGTAGAAGGGAGGTATCAAACTGTATTTGTGTATTTCTTCTGCAGTTGAGTTTCGAGAACTCGGTAATAATCTGCACATAGAATGCAGATGAGGACAATAGTGCTTATGGAGACCAACTTGGATTTGGTCAAGAGCACTCTTGGTTTAGTAATCTGCTTATCTTTACAAGTCTTTTTTAATTTTTAAAAGCATAGTGAATTGAATTATTCACTGGCTTTCTAAAAGATATCAAATAGTTGTATATGAGGAGCACTATCACAGTATTAAGGTTACTGTTCAATCTTTGTCAGTGACATTTTCTCAGGATAATAGGGATTGTTCAACTTTTTTTCAGATGATATTTGCAGTGTTATTAGTAAGAGTGCTGATGTTTTGGCTCTTCAAGGGTGTTTGAATAAGCTGAAAAGGTTGGCAAATAAACGAGGATTGGATTTCAGTTTAAAGCAACTGAATTTAAGAGGTTTTAAATTTTGGATTCACAGATGGGATGCTTCTTATTCACTTGATGGAGTTATGGAGGAAGCAATGGAAGCATAATGGTCGAGAAATGGAGGAAGGAATTGATCTAGCAGTAATTGTAGATAGAAATTTAAAGATTAGAGGACATTGCAAAGGCTGGTAAGAAATACCAGTGAATTGCTGCAATATTAATATTGGACATTAATCACAATAGATAAAAGTGTGGTGATGCCATTGTATAAGGCTTCACTCTATCTGCATTTCTGTGCTCAGATTTGGTTACTGGGATTTGAAGACAATAGAGTAACCTTGAAAACAGATAACAAAAATTATATCAGGGCTGAATAATGTTGATTATAGGAATAGACTAAGGGTTTACAGATAGTATAGTTTGGTGGATAGAAGACAAGGATCAGGGAATATGATCGAACCATTTAAGCTGAAAGGTTATTATTATGTTAACACAGGAGATTTTTTGTAGAATAAAATGAGGAGAAGGATTAGGACAAGGGGCTACCTTTGAAAGCCACAAAAGGAATGAATAAAATGGTAAGAAGTAATTTTGCATACAAAGCAGTAGTAGTGTGGAATGCATTGCTTTATGACATGGTGAAAATGAAAAGAGTTGATGTGTTTGACAAGTGCACATCTCTTTGCAATAGATGACCTCTATTGAGGAATTTTGCTGAACATTGGACTAGTGCATATGTATGGTAGTATGCCAGCAGAGAATTCCTTAGAATTTGTAGAGAAAAGAATAGGTTGTTATAGTCTCTGCCTTTTCTAAAGATAATTTAAGCAGCATTGTGTCATCTGTTGTATCCACTTTGCAGCTACAGATATACTGTTTAAGTTAACAATGAATGGAAAAATCTGAATGTAATAATTTTGCATAATCCAAACAAGAAAATAGCAATGATGATATTGAGGATGGTGTAATTATAGAAAAGTCTTACAGATACTGATTGAATCAGAATCGTTTATTCCCCTCTTCTAATAAAATAAGAAAAGTATCTTAAATTTTTATAAACTTACCAATGGATACATATTTACAAAGGATAGACATTTACAAAAGTATATTGTAGCAGTCTGGCAAAAAAGTTCCAACATATCTTGAAATCACTGGATTTCAAGATATGTTGGAACAGCTTATGTCAAATGCTAAAAGATTTCATTTCAAATATTGGGACTAGTGTGCAGAAAGCGTTATTTGAATTAGATTCAAATATTAGTTAATGTGGAGGTAACTTTAAATTATTATCTTCAGTCACACTAGCAAACAAATTAATCCAAATATTCACATTTCAAAGAAAATGTTTGATTTTGCAAGAAAATAAGCACAACAATTAAACTCCAAGTTTACCTAATAATTTGTATGTGCTCCTCTGTTCTTAATAAATTCATTAATTTGTTTCGGCATAGACACTACCAATGTAGAACAGATTTTTCCTATTTCTTCATCTCGAAACCATAATTTTATAATGGATTGTATTAAGTTATACTTTATATCACAGTTTAATTTTCCAAGTATCTATTCACTATGGACTGTAAACTTTCTATTGGGCTAATGTCAGGAGAGTTACATGACCACAGCAATTGGATCATTTTTGGTGAACTCTTACTGTTTGTAAGTGTAATATTGACAAGATCCTGTTGGAATATGAGTTCTTTGTGTATCTGAATGTGTGGAACCACTTGTTTCTAAAATTATCCAATATTTGTATATAAAAATGTTCACTTTCATTATACTGTCAAGAGGTACAGGTGATACTGGACAGTCGTTTGTAAAGCAGCCCCAAAAACATCTTTTTTACATAGGAGTTTAGGAGCTTCTTGAAGGTGGGTGGGATAGTGTTCTCAGCTTCTGATTTGCAAACATAGGGTGCTTACTCGACGAAACAAATGGTTCTAAGCTGAGAATATGCCCTTCTACATCTTAACACCAATAGTCGTATACTTTTGCCCACTACAGCCTCTTTTTCTGCATTGCCTTCATCAACAGTTATTTGCATTTTGGTCTGTGAGCAGACAATATTGGATTTTTTTACTTTTCCTAATTAATGAACGATCTCGAGTAAGTGTAGTTTTCTTTTTTGCTCACATTATTCTTTTCTGTCAGGAGAAAAAAGTACCTGTCTCCCAATACCTCTTTAAAATCACATTAATAGTATCCGAGTCATGGATATCTGCTGAGAAAGAGTACATATTTTGAATGTTTTCTTCTACATGTATCCATTTTATACCTACATAAATTTAAAAAGAATGAAACGTTAAGTATGGCAACTTGATCACACTCCTATTAAAATGCACAAAACTATTAATAAACATCATAAAGACAATTCAAACAATTATAACACACAGCGTTCAACCAAAATATTTAATGAAAGCAAAACCGAAAAGAGTAAAAGATAATCAAATTTATTGCGAATTTAAATTGCCTTGATAATATATGCATTGTTGGATTAATTTATTCCCTATTGTGTATATATATATATGTGTATGTATATACATATATGTATATATATATGTATATACATACAATTATGCAATACATACAATTATGCCAATAAACTTAGTATAAATTGGCTTTTCCTCAATTCCACAAATAATCTTTTAACTTTAGATGCTGCCATAAAACGTATGATGAAAGGCTACTCACCAATCAAAATTTTGAAAACGTTGGAGAATAGCTTATTGCATTGAAACTATTTCACAGTGGTGTACAAATTTATCACAGGTTCTTTAGCATTTATAGGCCTGAACAAAAAATTCATATGGCATTATTTCCCAGACTCCATAAAGAGACATTAGTGAAAATCATACTTCATTAAATAAAATTCCTTTCTCCTTCAGAAAATAAATATATTTCAACCTCAGAATACTAACATGGAAGAGGACATCAACAAATTTCTTCAGACTCTTTCCAAATTAAGACATTGCCTCAGTCTAATGGGGTATAGTCATTAAAAGTGATTTATAGTGATAAACTGGAGTTAGCAATTAATAAAATTGCTGCTCCAGTTTAACTGTTCCTTCCTAAAAAATTCAATTATCCAGCATTCAATCCAAAAGATCTGCCACTAATCAAATCCAAAAATTAGATTCCACCAATAGGATAGCAATGTCAATTTCTTGTTTTATAAGAGCTTGCTTTATTCAGAATAAATGTAACTACAGTTATTCTATATTCTGAAAAATAAAATGTTTATATTTTTCTCAGAATATTTATAAACATGAATTGAAGTAGTTAATCCCCTCACCATTATTGTATCTCATTGTCATTAAAGCTTATTCAGGAAAATCTTAATGCTTGGAATACTATTACTTTTATATGTATGTTCACTTGGTCACTCCGATTCTCGGTGTTGTACCACACCAAACTTGCCATGTAGTAATGCTGTTTACTTTTCTGGTGGCCTCAACTCCTTGAAGATTATTTGCTCCACACACACCATCCATCCATTGATGGTCTACCCCTGCCACTTTTCCCAGGAACTTTACCTTCTATTACTTTTCCGAGAATTCCCCTTCCATCCTTTGTATGTGTCCAAAATATTTTAATTTTCTTCTGTCAATATCTTTAAGGAACCTTTATTATTACTTTGCTTTCATGAATTAAAAATATTAAAATACTGGTATTAATATTATGACAGGTGTGATTCCTACTCTCAGCCATGCCACCTTTTGCTTATTGTGTTCTGTGTAATTAATGCTTACTTTGTTATCTTCACTTAAAATTTGGACTAAATAGTTGAAAATGTTTCCTGTTTTTTTAGTTCAACATATAGAATGCATTTGATGTTTTCAATTCTTCTGAATATTTTCATTAAGTTTCTTTTTATTTACGATTTTCATACCTAATTTATTACAACAGCTATTTAGTTTATTCATGGAATCCTGCAGATTTGTAATAGATTTATTTAGGTGTATAGCATTGTCTAGTAAAAACTGAGATTAATATCTCCATTTTGATATAAGGATGCCAGATTCTTTCATAACGTGATCCATAAAGGTAATGGTGATTATCAGTGAAGATAATGGGTATTATTGTTTCCCACTCCATTTAATACTAAATCATCCTGTACCTTTTATTATTTTTGTCAACTAATCATATAATACTAGCATATTGACTTTAAACATTTATTTTCACTGAATATTTTGATAAGAAAAAATTGGTAAGTGCAGATTTAAGTTATTTTTTCTAGCATAACTGAATTTATCATATAGTATCTTCATGGAGTATGGAGATACATTATGGGAGTCCCACACTAACTTTTATAAACACAAAAGCTATTATACCTCTCCTTAAACTCATTCACTGTCGTGGTATCTGACTAATCATTCCACTCGTTTGCCACTTTAAGGAAAAAATCTTGTCAACACACTTACAAGAGCCTCACACAACTTCCATGGATGATCTCTTACAGAAAAAGTTTCTTTGTGTCAATTTTATAAAATCGCTTTCTGCCCTCATTTCTGCATACTGACTGAACTGTAACACTTTTCCACCCTCTTCACTTAGGAACTAGTCCACAGAACTATCACCAGCTTGTCAATTATCTGTGAATTGTCTCTACCACCTCCTGATCCTCAAGTAACCAAATCTGTACAGAGTAGTCAGGATGTGGGCAAACCATAACCTTATAAAGAGGGTGTTTTCAACATTCAAAAATAAGCCTTTGAGCTATTCAGTGTCTTACACAGTGATTAATACAGTTATACATTTTAAACCTGAAATGGATAACCTTATGTATTGCGACATTCATTTGACAATCAAAATATCAGCTCTCACAGTGTTCCAAGTGAGGGGCACTTGCATGCAATCTTACAGAGTTTGGGCATGTAAGTGTGTTGTTTCAGACCATGCTGTCACCTGATCCAAATTACTTTCACCGCCTCATTCATATTTGCACATTATCATTCATTACTTCCATATTCTCCAGAATACTTTTCTATATTTCCTTACATCATTAACATTAGTGTCTTCTTTCTCCAGATAAGAGCATTATTTATGTAAATACCACCCATGGCTTATATTATCTGCAGTACTTCGTTTTGATGCATTATGTGGGAGGCTATGTAATCTGGTGTCCCTAGAGACTCATGAATGATAATTTTCATATGAATATTATGAATTATATGAAAAGTATGAATTTTCAATTCTGTTCAACCTTCTGCAAAACAAGGCTCATGATTTAAATGGACAATGCAAGGTAAATAGTGATAATCAGATTTATAACTGACAGATTGGAGAATGGATATATCCTTTCTGGTAAACATTCTTCCATTGACAATTCTGTGATATTTTACTATATAAAATACATGCTACTTTCCATATCTATGTTGAATTACAGGTAACTTTTATTGTACTGTGAAATATACATGTTATGAGCATTTTCTGCATTAATTCTAGTAAAAGACACCACACTGAAAAGTAAATCGAACTGATATATTATTTCTGTTATAATATTTAATAGGACATTGAGGTTAATGGCGGCTTACGTATTAGTGGTGCGTTTTGATCAGTGCGATAGTTTTGAATGATATGTATAGAGGTAAGCGTTCTTCATTTTCTGAAATTTCATATGATATTGCTTTGCGCATTTAGCTAATCGCTCAATATTGCTGGCAATTCTTTTCATCTGCAATATCCTCCACAAAATTTCTGCTGGCAGGTCTCAAGACCTACGGGATATCTAATTAGGATCATAAGCAATTCCCCATTCACCATACTAGATATAACAACGAATAAAACAGACATGGATAACATTAATGATCTTCTAGCGCATCTAAACAAAGATCAAGCACTAAAGCTGTTTAAATTATTACATAAAAATTCGATACGGAATGGCCAGGTTTCCTAAACCTTCTGCATTTATTCTAGTAAAAGACACCACCCTGAAAAGTAAATCAAACTGATATATGATTTCTGTTATAATATTTATTAGGACATCGAGGTTAATGGCGTCTTGCGTATTAGTGGTGCGTTTTGATCAGTGCGATAGTTTTGAATGATATGTATAGAGGTAAGCGTTCTTCATTTTCTGAAATTTCATATGCGCATTTTCATTTGCTCATTTAACTAATCGCTCAATATTGCTGGCAATCCTTTTCAACTGCACTATCCTCTACAAAATTTCTTCTGGCAGGTCTCAAGACCTGCGGGATATCTAATTGCGATCATAAGCAATTCCCCATTTACCATACTAGATATACAAAGAATAAAACAGACATGGATAACATTAATGATCTTCTAGAGCATCTAAACAAAGATCAAGCACTGAAACTTTAAATTATTACTTAAAAATTCGATACGGAGTGGCCAGGTTTCCTAAACCTTTACACACAACCAGAAGAATCCAAAGATATAGAGGACGAAGTAGAAGAAATCAACAACACGACAATCTCCCTACCCAAGAACCACAGTCAGACAGTCTTCACAGAAGAACAAACAAATAAAAGATGCAGAATCGAGGATGATCATATAGAAAATGAAACATCCTCACAAACAGTGCCAGAAAAAAAGGGAAAAGGTCCCCTGGTAACTCTCTGTGGAAAGGAAAAACGGACCGCAGTTGCAAGCAACCTGAAAGAACATAAAATTGGATACTCCTGGGCCAGAAACACCGACGAAGCAGTAAAAATTCAACCAACAACAGTTACAGACTACAGAGGGATAACAAAAATGATGGAAAACAACAAACTACAGTACCACACCTTTGCACTAAGCAGCGAATGAAATCTAAAGGTTGTACTGCAAGGTGTCACTGAAGGCATTACCTCTGAGGAGATTGCAGCCTAACACCAATCAAAGTCAGCCGGATGTTCACATCCGAAAAACAACCGATGCCATTAGTATTGGTTGAGATCCAGAACACACAAAGACGAATTTATGACATAACTGTGGTCTGTGGACTTAAGATAACAACAGAACCACTCAGGAAAAGAGCATCAGCAGGGCAATGCCATCATTGCCAAACGTTTGGCCATGCTCAAAGACTGTGTGAAGCTGAGTTCAGATGCCTGAAGTGTGGTGAGAAACATCAAACCATTACATGCACAAAACCAAGAACCACACCAGGCAAATGTGCCAACTGTGGAGGTCCCCACTCAGCAAACTACAAAGGATGCAACCACCACCCCGGAAATCATGGAACTACAAGACCCATCCAACCTCCCCCAATCTGGACCACTCAAAGCATCTTTGCTGCACAGTCATCAAACCAACAAAACCCTATCCATAAAAGTCAGGAAAGGGCTCAACCTTCCACCACAACCTATGAAGAAGCAGCCCGTCCAAAGCACACAATGCAAAAGCAATCAAATAGGCTCCAACATTACAGCAATACTGACTGCCTCGCTAGCCACTATGCTGCAGTAATTCAGCAGAACAAGCCCAACTCCATCCTCCACAAAGAGATTCTTGGAAGGAACCCATTTCCATACCGACAACACTCAAATATGAATAAAACAAAAGTAAAACCCAACTCGCTTCTAATTGCAGCCTGGAATGCCAATTGCCTCCCCAACAAGCCACTAAAACTACAGGAATTCACACAAAGACACAACCCAGACATAATGCTGATTAACGAGACCTACCTAAGACCTGCCAACAACCCAAAAGTGAGAGGATACACAATATACTGAAAGGATAGACTCAGCAGAGGGGGGGAGGCACTGCCATCTACATCAAACCATACCTCCACCACTATACATTATCCAACCCACAGACTATAAACCTGGAGACCACAGGAATACAAGTCCACAAACAATGCTGGAAGCCTGAAGATATTTGCTGTCTACAACTCACCAAGCAACCCTCTACTGACAGAAGACTGGATGCAGTCCTTGGCACCACAGACCCCCACCATCATAGCAGGAGACTTGGACGCCAAGCACAGAGCATGGTTCAGCACCACCACCACCACCAACAACAGAAGTGGATGTATACTACACAGCTATTCAACACATAACTCAGTTGTGGTAGCAGGACACACTGAGCACACACATTACAGCCCTCATGGCAGATCAGATGTACTTCACATAGCTATCCTCAGAAAAAACAGTATCAATACAAACTAGAGATGATCAATGAACTATCATCTGACCACAACCCAATCCTGATCAAACTTGGCATGCAAGACCAACTGGCCCACCAGCACACCTTTATATCATGGGATACGCTAGCTAAAATCCTACCAGGATACATTGGTCCTGTTCCCATCATCCACAAAAAAAGAAGAAATAGATGAAGCAGTAAGCAATCTAACAAACCAACCACCCAACCAGTCGGCTCCCAGAAAACATCATCAGACCAAAAATCAAAGCCGGGAAAAGATACCACAACACAAGAGCCCCACAGGACAAGAAAACACTGAACAACTTGAACAACCAAGTCAGAAACGCACTTCAAATCCACAGGAATCAGGATTGGGACAATAAACTGTCATCACTCAACCCAGAAGATCGCACAATATGGAAGTTTCTGAAGATCCTGCACACAAACACAACCCCCCTACTCCCCCCATGCAAACTGCTCATGGAATGGATCACACTGATAAAGAAAAAGCTGAAGCAATAGCAGAAAACCTAGAAAAACAATGCAGCCCATCATATGAAAATATAAACATCACCCACATATATAAAGTCCACCAGCAGGTCAAGCATACCTTAAGGCAGTCCAAAGACAAACCAGACAGCATCATCCCCACTACTCCAGTTGAAATAACCAACATCATAAAACATCTAAACAACAAAAAAGCTCCAGGTCCAGATGGAATTACTAACAGAATCATCAAATTACTTACTAGAAAGGCTATTATACATCTGGTTAACATAACTAATGCAATACTGAGCATACAACACTTCCCCACTGCATGAAAAACAGCCGACTTCATACCAATAAAAAAGCCAGGACACAATCCACAACTCCCACAAAGCTACTGTCCAATAAGCCTGCTTTCGAACCTAGGAAATATTGCTGAAAAAATTATCCTTTCAAGACTACAAGAAAAATCAGACCAATTATGAATAATTCCAAACGAACAATTTGGCTTCTGCTGTATGCACAGCACAGTGCAACAAATACACCGACTAGTGGAGCATATCACTCAAGAATACAACTGGAACCTTCACACAGCTGCAGTTTTTCTGGATATTGCCAAGGCCTTTGATAAGGTATGGCATCAAGGATTACTCTACAAACTCATTCAGGCCAACATTCCAACAAACCTTACCTGTTAATAAAATCATATCTCACTGACAGATCCATGCAGATAAAAATAAACGGCACTATCTCAACTAGGTGCCAAATCCTGGCAGGAGTACCACAGGGATCTCTATTGGCTGCTTTACTTTTCACAATCTACGTGGCTGGCATTCCACAGAACCTGAGGACTACCATCACAGCCCTATATGCTGATGACACAGCCATAATGACAAGATCTCTCTGCTCACACTTGGTGAACAGTCGTCTCCAGGATACTATCACAAAGCTAGAGATATGGTTCTCTGACTGGAGGATACAAGTAAACCCTTCAAAAGCTATGATATACTATTCACCAGATGCAAAGTCTTCATCCAAGATGATATTCAACTCCTCAGAAAAGAGATACCATGGCAGAGAGAAACCAAATACCTTGCAGTACAGCTAGACAAAAAGCTAAATTTCAACAGCCATATCAAGCTGATAGGCACAAAGACATCCAGAACCATAGCCCAACTCTATCCCCTGATCAATCGCAACAGCAAATTGGATACATGAAACAAGCTGCTACTATATCAGATGGTAATAAGACCAGTAATCACATATGCATCCCTGGCATGGAGTCACACATTCAAATCTAACATCCAGAAATTACAGAGAATACAAAACAAATGCCTGTGGATGATCTGGGATGCCCCATGGTTCATTGAAAACACGCAGATCCACAGAGAAACCGAAACCCCTGACATCCATTCTGTTATGGCAGTTTTTCAAGTGAAGCCTCTAATGTTACAGAAATGAAACTAAATGGTTTATGAAGTTTTAAATGAAACATAAACATGTGGTTAAATATGTCTACAATTTCATTTTATTTAGTATATCTTGTTCCTCTGACAGGTTGTTTTGATTCTTATCCTTGTACTATTTCATCACATACAGCTTAAATTAAATTCTTGGTTGTCATATTTCTCATATCTCACTTGCACCATTAATTACACTGGGGTGAGTGATGTAAATATTTCACTAATATGCTTTATATTCCATTCTATGATCTTAATACTCATTCTGTTTGGATACAAGCATTAAAATCAGCTGAAAAACGTAAATATACTCCAGTAGCTTTCATCTGCAACAGGGAAATCAGTAGTGCTTCAAATTGAAACCTAGATTGGAGAAGGCTATTATCAAATTATAGATGTTTTTATAATCCACCCACAAAATGATTTAGTGTACAGCACATTAATTATTTGTGTCAGAATATAAAGACTAAACATGGAAGTTTTTTCTTTTTTCTCTTTTCTTCAGGGCTGGAATAAACAGAGTTCTGGGCATACACTGGGTGGAGAAACACTGGGCACACACTGGGTGGGGAAAGGTTGAGAAGATTGCATATTCTCAACCTAACCTCATATTACAGAGATCACAAATTACCTTAATTAGTCACCTCTAGACCCTTTTCAACATATCATCCATTTGTAAACTAGGTGACCTAAATGGAAAAAGAATCTCCTTCTACAAATCAGTGTCCTCAGCATTATTCCCAGAATTTGTTGTGGTGCACTCTAAATTCTACATCCTTATCCATTACCCTCAGGATCTCTTATTTTCTCCACCAACAATATATCCCCACCAAGCATAAATTCTATATCCCATTTTTGTTTTCCAAATTTTGAAACGTTACATTTTGCAAGAATGAACTGGCATCCCCACTTCTGTGCCCATTTAGTCAGTATATTCAAGTCTTCTGGTAAGACTAGAACATCTGCTCCACTCCTCAGAATTCATTCCAACTTTGCATCATCTGCAAACAACTGAATATCCCCATCCATATCTTCTTCAATATCATTAACATACAGGTTAAACAACAATGGCCTACAAACAGACCTCTGAGACACACCACTAGTGACTTTTCTCTTCCATGATTTTGCTTGGCAACTTGCTGGTAACTCTCAGATAGCAAATCACCAATGCAGTAGTTTAATATCCAACCACATCCACTGTAATTGGACTATCAACTTTTCTTGTGATAATCTATCAAACAGCTTTGCAAAATCCCATGTATACTCTCCTCTGTCCAAGGAAGCTGTTACCTTATTGTAATAAGTAAATAAATTAGTAAATCATGACCTCCTTTTAGAAAATCTATGCTGTCCATCACAGATAATACCATTGTTTTCAACATAATTCTGGATCCTGGTTCTCACCAGCCTCTTCAAGAATTGACCTATAACTTGATGGGCGAGTTCTGTCATCTCCCTTAGGAAACAGTGCAATCTTGCCTTCCTTTTACTTCTTCAGAACTTGACCCAGTGCAAGACTCATTAAATAAACATGACAAGGTCGGTGCCAACCACTTGGCACATTCCTTCAAAATATGTGGTGCTATATTATCAAGTCCCAAAGCCTTATTAACATCAAGTTTGCTCAATTCTCATATATCCCTTGACTCTCTTCTCATCAACTGCTCTTGATCTCTCTCCATGATGTGACATTTACAAGAACCAAAAACATTTATGGACTGTACATTAATATCTGAATATATTCTCTCCAGCAGTTGTTCTTATACCATTTTCAACAAACAGTGCCATCCTTCCATAATCGTTCTTATTTTTTCTTGTACATATTGAAAGAACTCCCTAGGATTCTTTCTGCCTTCATTAATTAACTGCTGCTCATGCTGAACTTTTGCTCCCCTTAGCAAAGAAGTCAACCTCCTTGCATGTTCTTATGGTTAATGTATTTTTCTCTAATGAGAGTTATTGTAAAGAAGTGATCTATTGTATTCTTCTTTTTATGAATCCTGCTTGGTTCTCTCAAAATATGCTTTCTCTTTTCCTGTGAAACCTAGCGTAATATTTTATATACTAGGATGATAATTGCTGTATATCAACTTTCTGGGAGATTTAGGTATTGCCAGATATTATTATATAATTTTAAAAGTCATTTCATGGACAGGATGCCTGCATATTTAATACGTTTTCTGTTTATTTCATCTTCTCCAGGGGATTTTCATGATTTTCTTTGCTGTATGTTGGATTTCATGTAATGTTATTTCTTCCATGTTTAGTTAACATTACATCAGTTTTAGTTTCATTTCTATCTTTCTAAAGAAGTCCAGCCAGATTTTCTCTTTGATTATTTGGGTACTAGAGTTGCTGAAGCACATGGCAGTGGATTTCAGCTGTGGTAAAAAAGTATTTTTAAATCGTGTATCATGTGACTCTGTCGCGAATTGTGCTGCATTTTTTCTCAGTAATAAAAGTGTTCTTTAGTGGTGCTGCTTTTGGAGTTTAGTAGTTATATTGTGTTATTTTTGGGTTACCGAGAAGGCGAGGTCAGAGTCGAACTCACCTGCGGTGGAAGAGAGGATACGTTTTTGTTATTTAATATAGTTAAAGATAGTTTATATTTGTAGTATTGCATAAGTAAATTAGCTTACAGTAAAGTATATAACAGAGTATTTAGCGTTTAGTTGTAGTAGTAGTATTTAGCATTTAGTGTAGTAGTTCCTCAGCACAAGTTAATGATGACAGCATGCAGCTCCAGTTATAAATGATTTTTATTTTGAGCACTCAAAATCCATCTGCAATAAATGAAAGTTTACTTCTGATTCTGTCTTGCCAGTGGAACATACATACTTGCTGATAGGTTATAGGGTCTTTCAATTATTAACTTCCCAGTTCCTGCTTAGAGAGTAGTTAAAGATTAGAGAATGTAACTGTGTAGTTTATTAGAGCTTACTGGCTTTCTTCCTCTGCTTGATAGTGTTCTTGTTACCTAGCAAAAGCTGTTCTAAAAAAACTGATCACATATGCCTATTATGATGATTCAGTGCAAAAACAAGGGACAAAATAGTTATATAAATAGATACAATGCTTTTATCTACAGTAATAGTGTGGCATATGAACACTCTTATAAAGAAACCTACAATAATATATTTACAACTTTATTTCTATGTGAATTCATAAGGATTGTAGCATCCAGGATGCAATTTTACTAATTAATTACCTTCTTTCAGACTTTTTATATTGTTGCAATTTAACCACATGGTGACACCGGTAACACTAAGCATATACATACATTACTAAAAAAGATCACATACATATATTTTTCAATTAATTTATGTTATTTGATATGATAACGTTCATTAATGAAATTTTTATGCAGTACATATAACACTGAAAAAATTGCATGAAATATTTAGATTTCTTCACTGTAAGATCTGTCGATTTTGTTATGAAATGATCCCATGTTTCTCTGTTCTTTCCCTGTATCTGCTATTTTTCCTATTGCATTTTTGAATTTATACTTTCTGCTTCTAGTGATATTTATGTTTCTCCATTGTTTATATGCTTCTCCATTGTTTATGTGCTTCTGTCTTGTCTTTGATTATTGCTTCAGTGTTCTCATCCCAATTTCTCATTCCCTTCTCCTCAGCATTTGCTGCATTTATTAATGTAGCTTTCCCACAAAACCTTCATTGCTACTTCTACATAACCTTAATATTCATTTACTACCAGTGCCCTCCTAAGTTCACCTCTATCACACATGGCAGGAGACTTACAATCTTCATGTTCTCACTCTTCAGTTTGGCTTCTGACAACTCCTTTACATTTTCCTTCATAGAATACATTTTCCCTCTCAAATCATTTGTGCCAACAAAGACAATTAGCTCTTTCTCCTTACATTTTGCATTCTGATGGTGTGACTAATCTTGTGAATATTTGCACCAATGAAATGCAATATTGCTATACTTTCAATAAGTATTTCCCTAATCATTGAGTCTCTGTACATAATTTTTCTTTAACTTGTTTTCCTTGTTTATTTGTTTGGTCTTCATTATTACTTCAGACCACCTACTTCTTTGTTTTCTCAGCATTGATAATTGCTTGCTATTTCTGCAATTTTCAAATACTGGTCCCTCAGAGGATTCTACTAAGGCAGAAGTGGAGGAATTTTTTGAGGCTACATAATGAAAAAGGTTGGTACTTGTTGGTAATTGTGAGACTTGCAAAAATATTTTGGACAAATTTGGAGAAAAGAGCAAAGCCAATAATAATGAAAAATGGAACAGTTATTGCTTACAAAATGTTCCAATATAAAATGTGTACAAATTCACGTTGAGAGAAGGGGAAAGGAATAAAAATAGTTTCATTGACTATGCTATTGTTGACAGTGATGTTTTCTCACTGGTGCAGGACATGAGAGTGTGCAGAGGATTTGAAAATGGAAGTGATTACCATTCTTAATCTTGAGCAGAATAAAATTGAATTTCCTATTGAAAAGAACATGTAAGAAAGTTTTAAATCAAATAAAATTTGAACTGTTTTCAGATGTGAACTGCAGACTAAAATACACGAACATTATTCAAGGAAGAAATTAAAGAGTTTGAGAACAGCAACCAAACATTTGAGGTTCACTGGCAAATCATGAAGAAAATATTGATTGATTCAGCCAGAGAGGCATGTGGTGAAGTTGTGTGCAAGGAAAGAAAAATCAAAACTCCATGGTGGACAGACAGAGTTGAAGAGGGAGTGAAGGTAAAGAAGATAGCATATCAAACGTTCCTGGAGTAAGCCAGCTTCTGCTCTTAGAGAAGACAGACACAAATGTCAGAAAGCCACACTCTGTGTAAAACTGGCTAAAAAGTCATAGGACTGTGGTTATAACATAGAAAATAAATACTAAGATGGCAAGATATCCTGGAGGTTGTTGAAGAAGCTCAGAAATGGAGTAAAGAATGCTGTAAAAGGAATTATAGATGATAATCGTAAAATGAAAAACAGGTGAAAATATGTACTTGATGTTTGGAGTAATTACTTCAAAAAATTGCTAGACGAGACAATCAGTGATACCAAAGTGGTAAAAACATTTAACAGGCATGCAATCAGGAATACATATCTATACTTGTAGTAGAAAAAGCTTTCAAAAGCTTGAAATGTGAAAAGAGCATAAGTCAATGATATTCGACCAGAAATGCTAAAGTATGCAGGTATAGAAGTCTTACAATACAGTCTTATAGTTCAGAATACCTGGATGAAATTCAGGTTGAGTTCTTGTTGAATGGATTAGAGGTCTCAGTACCATATATAAAAAAGGGAAATAAAACAGTGGGAGAATTACAGGGCATTTCCCTACACAGTGTTCCTGGTAAAATGTCTGCAACTATACTTGAGAAATGATTGTGGATGGGAAGTTTGGTGAAAAACCAGCTGTATTCAGGCCATATAGAGGCTGTCAAGATCAGATTTGTAAGCATATGGCAAAAGTTGGGAAATCTTGGAAATATAACAAAGATCTGTATTAACGTTTTGTAGAGCTAAATGCATATGAAAGGTGGCAAAAGAAAAGCTATTCAAAACGCTACAGTTCTATGGTGTCAATTATATCAATATGGTAGGGCATTATATCAAGCAATATATTCAGTCTTTATTTCAGTTGTAAAACAGCATTTTACAGACACTGTAAAATGCTGTTTGAAAGAAGTAGAGGAAGCTGGTTTAATGTTAAATCTGGTATCACTCTATGCTTCCTGTTATTCATTATCTATAATGATCACATTATAAAGGAAAGTAGTATTAAAGCTGATATGAAAATCAGAGATGTAATCTCAGTGCTTTGCTTTCTGTGGATGATGTTACACTTCTAATATATTCAGTACAAGTGTACAAGATTCCCTGAATAAATTGAATGACTGTTGTAATATATTTGGTATGAAAGTCAGCAATGACAAGACCAAGACAATGAAAATAGGCACTACTGAGTCACGATTTCTAATGAAGATGGTAAATTAAATATGGAAGTACAAGGTATATTGGAAAAAAACCGAACTTTCGCTATAAAGAATTTATTGCTCATTTAACATTTTTAGCACTGTCTCCTTTCAAAGTAGTCTCCTCTGCTTGCGATATTCTGTTCTCAAAGTTTATTCCATTGTTGGAATGCATTTTCTCTGATGGCATCCAGTTCTCTTATAGCATATTGATTAATCTCCACTATGGTTGAAAACTATATCATTTCATAGTGGTTTTAGGTTTTATGAAACAGGGAAAAGTCTGCTGGAGCTAATTCCAGAGAATAGGGTGGATAGGGCACAACACATGTTTGATGTTTTGCAATAATCAGTACCTCCTTTTAGAACTGCAGATGAGGAGCAGTGCCTGAGCTTGATGGGGCATTGCCATCTTGGATGGCACATTGCCATCTGAGCCTGGTTTTCCAACAGCATCCCTCAAACGTGCTCTAAAACATCCAGGTGGAACACTTTGTTTACCTTCTCACCACATGGTCTAAATTCATAATGGACAATGCATTGCCAATCAATAAATCAATCAACATCACCTTGATTTTTGACTGACTCATCTGTGTAGAGACCCTTTCCACACCCACTACAACGATTGCATCTTAGTTTCAAGATAGCCACGAACCCATATCTCATCTTCTGTTATGATGTTCTTAAGTAAGTTCTCATATCATTTGCATTGGCAAAACAGTTCCTGACTGATATTAACATGGTTCTCTTTCTGATGTAGTACGTATTTTGTACTTAGTCACATCTGAAGATTTTCCATCAACATTTGATTGCAAGATCCTATGCTAATGCTTACTTCATCAGGAACTTCCCAGACAGTTAAATGAGTATTTCCATGAATCATAGCATGAACTCTCTCTCGATATGGTCGTTGTCTGTTTGATGTGGAAGGCCATCCAGGCTTGGGATCAACCACTTGGGATCAACCAAGCTGGTATGGTAGGAAGTCAACTGAATAAATGTCTATGAAATAAGAGAGAAATTAGTCAAAACACTAAATTTGCCAGATACATGACAATGTTCAACCCAATTTTAACATATGGATCTGAGAGCTGGGTTAGAAATGAAACACTTGAACAAAGACTAGAGTTCACAGATATGAGAATCCTGAAAAGATTAGGGATGTGAACTGATGGCATCAAAGGAATATCCTATTAAAAATTAGGATATTAGGAAAGAACTTGACATTGTTAGCATCCAGGAATGTGTTAGCAGACCTAATATCAGATGGAATGATCACTTAAACAAAACGGGATAGGAAAAATTAGCAACACTAGTGTTCTCTGCCAGGTTAGTAGGAACACGACACAGAGGAAGATCAAGATATAGGTGGATTAATATAGTAAAAAGTGCCTTAGAATACAGAAATAGAAGATCTAATGATGTTCGAGTCTTGACAGGTAGCAGAATAATTTGGAGGAAAATTGTAGTTAGGAAGTTAGTAATGATGTAAGTTTTTCATGTAGTACTATCATATCCTGTACACCCCTTCAGGGTATGTCAGGCATTGATGGTAATGTGGAATTTTTAAGTAGTACAATTTCTGAAGCAACACAAATAATTTTCCCATTACTACTGTTCATTAACAAGGTAGTGCTATAATTGTCGCCTCTAGTGATTATTATATGATTGTTTTTACTTGCAGAGGATATGCATATATGGATAAATTCCGGTTAGACTGAGAAAGAGTTGTGAGTTTAAACAAGTATGTAAGCCTAAATCCTAAGTTTTCCCAAAATGTGTGGTATTCTTACTATTTTGATACTGAGATATTGGTTTCTCTCAAATTGCATTTTTATATCTAACTTACTCATGAATGTTCGCAAGTCCTGTTCCTGTAGCAGGTCAATGCCATATATGGGCAAGAGGAAAGGGAATCTGTTTAATTATTTTTTTCAATTAAAGGTTGTATTCTTTGGAGAAGGTTGAATGGGGGAGGTTGTTCCGAAGAACAGAAGTAGGTGGAATGAAAGAGGGCGTTGGTTCATTGAGTTTCAAGATGTAAAAGGGGTGTTAGTAAGTAGCAGCTTTACTCTATTAATTTTGAAAGAAAGCAGAGGAGTAGTAGTGGACAGGACATG